>NC_045453.1:28447252-29057618 GCF_002776525.5 Piliocolobus tephrosceles | reverse complement strand
CATGGTCCATGGTGCTCTTAATACTGAACTTCCAGCCTCTTGAATCACGAGAAAACACACTTCTGTTGTTGAAGTCCCATGGTCCATGGTGCTTTGAGCAGACCAATGTGCGGGGAAGAAATGCCCTGGCCACTCTTTCCTCCTGCTGCTGCCTCCCGTTGGCCACTCCCAGCTGGAAACCAGGGTTAAAGGGAGCTTGGGCAAGACAGTCCTTAGAGGTCAGCTCCTAGGGTACAGAGCAGGGTGGAGGTGGTGAGAAGGGGATGCGAGCAGGAGTGCGAGTAGACAGCCACTAGCTCGAGATGCAGGGAGGGTCACTTGCAAGCTCATGGGAGCAATCAAACACCAAATGAAAAGCCTCAGTTCCCAGAGCAGAGAGCTCCAGGTTATTTTGGTGCACACGCTGATGTTTTGGAACAGTGGCAGGTCGAGCACTGGATTCTAGACATTCCATTTCTCTGAAAAAGGCTCTTTTTATTTCTTCTTTTTACTGAGTATCTGTGTAACATTTTGTCCACAGAAAATGTCCTGTGCCTTAGAAATATATTTTTAAAATGACCTTCTAGAGTACTCTCTAATCCTTGCATGCTTCCTTGCCTGTAAGGAATAGGTCACATTCAAGCAAAATGCTCCATGAACACCAACCTGAACTTTTCTTTCACAATCTGCAATTGAACATTCTCTTGTGATTGACCTTTCCTCTGATATTCTGCCATGGAGCAGGATGGGGAACCCCATGGAGCAGATGTGACATTTAAGATCAAAACACCCTTGTTCCTCCTTGTGTTTGAAATAGGGGAGGAAGGGTGAATGTGCGAGGTTGTTTTGAACTCAATGCCCTCACTGACTTCTGTGCTGTTCCTTGTAGTTCATTAGGAAGGTGGACTCGGTTTTGCTAAACACGTGTATTTAAAGAGAAAATTCAGAGAAGAATCTCTCTTGGGGGAATGAGATCCTAAGTGTACAGGGACTTGCTTCACTGTGCCATTTAGAAAATTCTTTGATGTCTGCAGGCTCTCTTCACTGCTTGTTCCTCGTTAATATCACACACATACAAAGTAAGAGAAACCGTGATCTTTATTTTTCTTTAATTCAGTAATATTTTTGAAGAAAGAAGAAGCATTCTTTCCTCTCCAGGCTTTTGTAACCACAAAAGTGGTGTGGCTTACTCCTTCTGTTCCAGCAACTTTCATTTTAAATGTTAAATACCGTGGTTTAGATTGGTATTAGTTCTGCATCCCAAGGTGAGAGAAGACAGAGAGTCCCCATTTCAGATCAAATCCAGGTGTTACCATAGCCATACGCTTGGAAAAATGTACTTGGCAAGTTTTGCAGAAATCAACATGACTTGAGCTTTCAAGGCCGTTTCCCAGCCCCAGTGGTGCCTGGAGCCAGAATCCCCTTGTGGTAAGCTGCAGAGTCCTCCTGCCTCCTTCTCATTTCTCCTGAAACAGAGTTGATCAATTTCATACAGGAAAGGAAGGCAAGCAGAGCATCCTGGTGTGCACTTCCTTGTTCCAGCCAAAGTCTCTGAGGCTCTCAGACCATGTTTTAACATGGATTAGGCACTGCTGTGTAGGACTCGGTGGCTCTCACTGTGTGAGTGTGGAGAGGAAGAGAAGCTATTTTGCTCCACAGTAGACACTTTGGAAGTCTGGAGACCCATGTTGTTGGTACAACTTGCAGTGGTCGTTGTACTGGCATATGGAGAATGGAAGCCAGGGATGCTGTTAACACCCCACAAAGCACAGGACAGTCCCCACTGTAGGGGCTGATTGGCCCCAGATGTCAATAGTGCCCAGGTTGAGACACCCTAATAGGACTGCCAGTGTGGCAAGCATGCTCTTGCAAGTTGGAATTCCACTCGAGGGGAGATCCTTGCTATGCCTTTACTTACAATCTCCTCGTATTTTAGTTTAAATATTTAGTTCTTTCAGCAAATATTTCTTGAATGCCCATTGTGTACTGGGCACTATTCTTAGCGCTGAAGACACTGCAGTGAACAAGACAAGGTCCCCATCCACACGGAGCCCATGGTGTGCAGGGGAGCACTTTTTGTCTAGTGGGGACTCCTTCTCGTAAGCTGCCTCAGGTTCCTATCAGCCAGATGTCCCTGACCCTCTTCTTCTCAACCTGGGCTGGGCATGGACTAGATGCTCTGAAGACTGAGAACATTTGATTTCCCAAGAAGCCTTTTCATATATATATATATATATATATATAATTAATTATTTAATTTTCCATAAGTTATTGGGGTATAGTTGGTATTTGGTTACACGAGTAAGTTCTTTAGTGGTGATTTGTGAGATTTTGTTGCACCTTTCACCCCAGCAGTATATATACACTGCACCATATTTGTGATCTTTTATCCCTTGCCCCCCCAACTCTTCCTCACAAGTTTCCAAAGTCCATTGTATCATTTTTATGCCATTGCATCCTCATGGCTTAGCTCCCACATATCAGTGAAAACATACGATGTTTGGTTTTCCATTCCTGAGTTACTTCAGTTAGAATAATAGTTTCCAATCTCATCCAGGTCACTGCAAATGCTGTTAATTCATTCCTTTTTATGGCTGCATAATATTCTATTGTGTATATATATATTCCACAGTTTCTTTATCCACCCGTTGATTGATGAGCATTTGGTTGGTTCCACGATTTTGCTATTGTGAATCATGCCGCTATAAACATGCGTGTGCAAGTATCTTTTTCGAATAATGACTTCTTTTCCTCTGGGTAGATACCCAGTAGTGGGATTGCTGGATCAAATGGTAGTTCTACTTTTAGTTCTTTAAGGAATCTCCACACTGTTTTCCATAGTGGCTGTAATAGTTTACATTCCCACCAGCAGGGTAGAAGTGTTCCCTGTACACCGCATCCACGCCAACATCTACTGCTTTTGGATTTTTTGATTATGGTCATTCTTGCAGGAGTAAGGTGGTATCGCATTGTGGTTTTGATTTGCATTTCCCTGATCATTAGTGATGTGGAGCATTTTTTCATATGTTTGTTGGCCATTTATATCTTTTTTTGAGAATTGTTTATTCATGTCCTTAGCACACTCTTTGATGGGATTTTTTTTTTCTTACTGATTTATTTGAGTTTGTTTTAGATTTGGGATATTAGTCTTTTGTCAGATGTATAGATTCTGAAGATCTTCTTCTGCTCTGTGGGTTGTCTGTTTACTTTGCTGACTGTTCCTTTTGCTGTGCAAAAGCTCATTAGTTTAATTAGGTCCCAGTTATTTATCTTTGTTTTCTTGCATTTGCTTTTGGGTTCTTGGTCATGAAATCCCTGCCTAAGCCAATATCTAGAAGGGTTTTTCCAATATTGTCTTCTAGGATGTTTATAGTTTCAGGTCTTAAGTTTAAGTCCTTAATCCACCCTGAGTTGATTTTTGTATACAGTGAGAGAGGAGGGTACAGTTTCATTCTCCTACATGTGGTTTCCCAGTTATCTCAGCACCATTTGTCGAAAAGGGTGTCCTTTCCTCACTTTATGTATTTGTTTGCTTTGTTGAAGATCAGTTAGCTGTAAGTACTTGGATTTATTTATGAGTTCTCTATTCTGTTCCATTCGTCTATGTGCCTATTTTTATACCAGTATCACACTGTTTTGGTGACTATGGCCTTATCGTATAGTTTGAAATCAGGTAGTGTGATGCCTCCAGCTTGGTTCTTTTTGCTTAGTCTTGCTTTGGCTATGTGGGCTCTTTTATGGTTCCATATGAATTTTAGAAATGTTTTTTCTAATTCTGTGAAGAATCACAATGGTATTTTGATGGGGATTGCACTGAATTTGTAGATTGCTTTTGGCAGTGTGGTCATTTTCACAATGTTACTCTACCCATCATGAACATGAGATGTGTTTCCATTTGTTTGTGTTGTCTATGATTTCTTTCAGCAGTGTTTTGTAGTTTTCCTTGTAGAGGTCTTTCAACTCGTTGGTTAGGTATATTTCTAAGTATTTTATTTTATTTTATTTTGCAGCTATTGTAAAAAAGGATGAGTTCTTGATTTGATTCTCTGCTTTTGGTATTAGGGTGGTGCTGGTTTCATAAAGTGAATTACAGAAGGTTCCTTCTTTCTCCATCTTGTGGAATAGTGTCAAAAGGATTGGTACCAATTCTTCTTTGAATGTCTGGTGGAATTCTGTTCTGAATCATCTGGTCCAGGACTTTTTTTTATTGGTAATTTTTAAATTACCATTTCAATCTCACTGCTTGTTATGGGTCTGTTCAGGGTATCTAATTCTTCCTGATTTAAGCTAGGAACATTGTATTTTTCCAGGAATTTATCCATCTCTTCTAGGTTTTCTAGTTTATGTGCATAAAGATGTTCATAGTAGCCTTGAATGATCTTTTGAGTTTCAATGGTTTTGAGTTTCAATTTCCAGGTTTATTCCACTGTGGTCAGAGAGAGTGCTTGATATAATTTCAATTACCTTAACTTTATTGAGGCTCATTTTATGGCCTATCACATGGTCTATCTTGGAGAAAGTTCCATGTACTGTGGAATACAATGTATATTCTGTAGTTGTTGGATGAAATGGTCTGTATATGTTTGTTAAGTCTATTTGCTCCAAGGTATAGTTTAAATCCATTGTTTCTTTGTTGACTTTCTGTCTTGATGGCCTGTCAGTGGAGTATTGAAGTCCCCCACTATTATTGCATTGCTGTCTATCTCATTTCTTAGGTCTATTAGCAATTGTTTTATAAATTTGGGAGCTCCAGCGTTAGGTGCGTATATGCTTAGGATTGTGATAGGAGAAGGCCTTTCACCATTATATGATGTCCCTCTTTGTCTCTTTTAACTGCTGTTGCTTTAAAATTTGTTTTGTCTCTTGCTTTTGGTGTCCATTTGCATGAAATGCCTGTTTCCTCTCCTTTATTTTAAGTTTATGTGAGTCCTTATGTGATAAGTGAGTCTCCTGAAGGCAGCTGATAGTTGGTTGGTGAGTTCTTATTTATTCTGTGGTTCTGTATCTTTTTTTTGTTTTTTTTTTGTTTTTTGAGATGGAGTCTTACTCTGCCACCCAGGCTGGAGTGCAGTGGTGTGATCTCCATTTACGGCAAACCCCGCCTCCTGGGTTCACACCATTCTCTTGCCTCAGCCTCCTGAGTAGCTGGGAGTGCAGGCACCCACCACCACGCCCGAATAATTTTTTGTATTTTTAGTAGAGATGGGGTTTCACTGTGTTAGCCAGGAGGATCTCGATCTCCTGACTGTGTCTGCCCGCCTCAGCCTCCCAAAGTGCTGGGATTACAGGTGTGAGCCACCATGCCAGGCCGGTTCTGCATCTTTAAGTGGAACATTTAGGCCATTTACATTCAATGTTAGTATTGAAGTGTGAGGTAACGTTGCATTCATCGTGCTTTTTGTTGCCTGTGTACTGTGGTTTTTTTTTTTGTTTGTTTGTTTTAGCTTTTTAACATATATTTTTGTTTTATAAACATATATATGTTTAACATATATTTTGTTTATATTTGTGTGATTTATGCTTTAAAGAAGATTCTGTTTTGATGTGTTTCCATGATTTGTTTCAAGATTTAGAGCTTCTTTTAGCAGTTCTTGTAGTGGTGGCTTGGTAATGGCAAATTCTCTCAGCATTTGTTTGTCTGAAAATGACTGTATCTTTCCTTCGTATATGATGCTTAGTTTTGGGGGATACAAAATTCTTGGCTGATAATTGTTTTGTTTGAGAAGGCTGAAGATAGGGCCCCAATCCCTTCTAGCTTATAGGGTTTCTGCTGAGAAATCTGCTGTTAATCTGATAGGTTTTCCTTTATAGGTTACCTGATGCTTCTGTCTCACAGCTCTTAAGGTTCTTTTCTTTGTCTTAACTTTGGATAACCTGATGACGATGTGCTTAGGTGAAGATCCTTTTGTGATGACGATGTGCCTAGGTGAAGATCCTTTTGTGATGAATTTTCCAGGTGTTCTTTGTGCTTCTTGTATTTGGCTGTCCAGGTCTCTAGGAAGGCTGGAGAAGTTTTCCTCGATTATTCCTCAGAATATGCTTCCCAGGCTTTTAGAATTCTCTTCTTTCTCAGGAACACTGATTATTCTTAAGTTTGGTAGTTTCACATAATCCCAGACTTCTTGGAGACTGTTCATATTTTCTTATTCTTTTTCCTTTGTTTTTGTTGGATTGGATTAATTCAAAGACCTTGTCTTTGAGCTCTGAATTTCTTTCTTCTACTTGTTCAATTCTATCACTGAGACTTTCCAGAGCATTTCACACTTCTAAAAAGTGTGTCCAAAGTTTCCTGAATTTTTGATGTTTTTTATTTAAGCATCTATCTTCTTGCATATTTCTCCCTTCACTTCTTGTATCATTTTTTGGATTTCCTTGCATTGGGCTTTGCCTTTCTCTGGTCCTTCCGTGATTAGCTTAATAACTAACCTCCTGAATTCTTTGTCAGGTAAGTCAGGGATTTCTTCTTGGTTTGGATCCATTGCTGGTGAACTACTATGACTCTTTGGGGGTGTCAAAGAGCCTTGTTTTGTCATATTACTGGGGTTGGTTTTCTGGTTCCTTCTCATTTGGATAGGCTCTGTCAGAGGGAAGGTCTAGGGCTGAAGGCTGTTGTTCAGATACTTTTGTCCCATGGGGTGTTCCCTTGATGTAGTACTCTCCCCCTTTTCCTATGGATGTGGCTTCCTGAGCCAGATTGCAGTGATTGTTGTCTCTCTTCTGGGTCTAGTCACCCAGTGAGTCTACCCTGCTCCAGGCTGGTATTGGGGGTGGTCTGCACAGAGTCCTGTGATGTGAACTGTCTATGGGTCTCTCGGCTGTGGATACCTGGGGCTGTTCCAGTGGAGGTGGCAGTGGGGTGCAATGGACTCCATGAGGGTTCTTAGCTTTGGTGGTTTCATGCTCTGTTTTTGTGATGGTTGGCCTCCTGCCAGGAGGTGGTGCTTTACAGAAAGCATCAGCTGTAGTAAAATAGAGAGGGACTGGCAGTGGGCAGGACCCTAGAATGCCCAAGATTATATGCTCTTTGTCTTCCACGACCAGGGTGTACAGGGAAGGACCATCAGGTGGGGGTGGGGTTAGGCGTATCTGAGCTCAGACTCTCCTTGAGTGGGTCTTGCTGTGGCTGCTGTGGGGGTGAGATTCCTAGGTCACTGGAGTTGGGTATCCAGGAGGATTATGGCTGCCTCAGATGAGTCATGCAGGTTGTCAGGGAAGTGGGGGAAAGTCAGCAGTTACAGGCCTTACCCAGCTCCCATGCAAACCGAAGGACTGGTCTCACTCCCGCCGTGCCCATCCCTCCGCCCCAACGGCCCTGAGTCTGTTTCCAGGTGGAGGGCCTGATGGGCTTGAAAACGTTCCCCAGGCTACCTGCCTCCCAGCTGCAAAAGAGAAGGGCTTGGTTCTTCCCCCACCTGTGGTGTCCGCACACCGGATTTGCATCCTCCCTGAAGTTCTGGCCAGGAGGCTTCTCGCCCTGTTCAAATTGTTACAAAATTCAGCTAAAGAAGTCCTTCTCCCTGTGGATTTTTACCTGCTGCTCCTCTGGTCACCTTCCCGCTGGATCCTCATGGTGCCAGGCAGGAATGACCTGCTAGGGGATGCAACAACCTCGAGGGCCTTTCCGCTGCTTCCTCTACCCCTGTATTTTGCCTGGCTCTCGAAATTGACTCAGCTCCAGGTAAAGTCAGAAACTTCTGCTGCAAACAGATCTTCAGCTTATTCCAGTGGGGGCCTGTATTCGGGAGAGGAGGGTCTCCCTTTCCTACTTCCACGGTTGGAGCACTCACAGTATTTGGGGTGTCTCCTGGGTCCTGCAGGAGCAGACTCCTTCCTTCAGAGGGTCTGTGGGTACTCTCAGAATTGCTGGTTTGTTCTTGCAGTCAATCTGGAGCTAAAATTCACAGTGTAAGCCTCTGCAAGCTGCTGTCTGGAGCTGCAATCTAGTCCTGTCTCCCATCCGCCATGATTTGTTTTTCTTATTTATATATGTTTAATGTAATTTTGGAGTATGTGTACAATTTGATGCTTCAATACATATATAGTTGTGTAATGACCAAATGAAGGTACTTAGTGTGACCATCACCCCATGCACTTATTTCTTTGTGGCAAGGACATTTGAAAACCTCTCTTATAGCTGTTTTGTAATATACTGTACCTTGCCATTCAACCCACTGTGCAATAGGACACCAGAACTTATCCCTCCTATGTAATTATAACTTTGTACCTGTTGACCGACCTCTCTCCTCCTTACTTCTCTCCTCCCCTCCCAAATCTCTGGTAACTACTGGTCTATTCTCTTCATTCTATGATAGCAACTGGGTTTCGTTTGCTTGCTTGTTTAGATTCCACGTATGAGTGAGATCATGTGGTTTTTGTCTTCCTGTGTCTGGCTTATTTCACTTAACATAGTGTTCTCCAGGTCCGTTCATGTCACAAATGACAGAATTTCATTCTTTCTTTATGGCTGAATGGTACTCCATTGTGTATGTGTGCCATATTTTCTTTTTCCTTTCCTTTCCTTTTTTTTTTTTCCTGACAGATTCTCACTCTGTCACGAGGGTGGAGTATAGTGGTGTGATCTCAGCTCACTGCAACCTCCAACTCCCCGGTTCAAGGGATTCTCCTGCCTCAGCCTCCCTAGTAGCTGGGATTACAGGCATATGCCATCACGTCCAGCTAAATTTTGTATTTTTAGGAGAGACGAGGTTTCACCATGTTGGCCAGGATGGTCTCAATCTCCTGCCCTTGTGATCTGCCCACCTCAGCTTCCCAAAGTGCTGGGATTACATTTAAAAAAAAATCTATTCATCCGTTGTTGGATGCTTGGATTGATTCCACATCTTGGCTGTTGTGAAAAGCGATGTAGTAGACATGGGAGTGCAGATACCTCTTCCATGTACTGATTTCCTTTCCACTGGATATATACCTAGCGGTGGTTGCTGGATCATATGGTAATTCTAGTTTCAATGTATTGAGGAACCTCCATACAGTTTTCCATAGTGGCTGTACTAATTTACACTGCCACCAACGATGCATCAGTGTTCCCCTTTCTTCACATCCTTGCCAATGCTTGTTTTATCTTTTTGACTATAGTCATTCTAACTGCAGTGAGGTGGTGTCTCATTATGGTTTTGATTTGTGTGTCTCTGTTGGTTAGTGATGTTGAACGTTTTCCCAGATACCTGACATCTGAATGTCTTCTTTCGAGAAAGGTCTATTAAGGTCTTTTCGCTCATGTGAAAATAGGGTTATTTGTGTTTTTGCTGTTAACTTCCCTATATATTCTTGATGTTAACCTCTTGTTAGATGTATAGTTTGAAAATATTTTCTCCCATTCTGTGGGTTTTCTCTTCACTCTGTTAATTGCTTCCTTTGCTCTGCAAAAGCTTTTTAGTTGTAGGTAGTCCTGTTTGTCTATTCTTGTTGTTGTTGCCTGTGAAGAGGCCTTCTCGTGAAGATTGGAGGCATTGGAGAGTAGTGGGAGAAACCTGGTGTTTTGGAGTCAGGTGAAAATGGGTTCCAATCTTGACTCTTCTCTTTATGCAGCTGTGTAGTCTCTTAATCTCTCTGACTCTCACTTCTTCATCTGTAAAATGAAGCTACTAAATCTTTTTACCTTGGTGGGAGATGACCAAGACATGAGTGGAGCTGGTCTGGGACTCAGAAAGCGTAACTCTGTAATCTCACATTGCTTGTCAGCAGCAGTCATTTATCCATTTTCTTTTTATTATTTATTTATTTATTGAGACAGGGTCTTGCTCTGTTGCCCAGGCTGAAGTGCAATGGTGCTGTCATGACTCACTGCAGCCTCAACCTCCTGAGCTCAAGTGATCCACTTACCTCAGTTTCCCAAGTAGCTGGGACTACAGGCACGTGCCACCACACCTGGCTAATTTTTTGATTTTCTGTAGAGACAGGGTTTCACTTTGTTGCCCAGGCTAGTCTTAAACTTCTGGGCTCAAGGCATCCTCCTGCCTTGGCCTCTGAAAGTGCTGGGATTACAGGCACGAGCCACTGTGTCTGACCCATCCATTTTTTTATTGGGTGCTTTCTTAGGCCTGACACTCTGATAGGAGCTGGGAAAGTAGATATTGAAGAAGGTAGACGTGATCCTGTCCACCACTGGTGTTTACATTTTAGTGACGGGGACAGAGGTGAATAAAGAAAGAAGAAAATACACAGTCTGTGTGTCAATTCTCATGAGTCCTACGAAGGAAAGAAACAAAGCGCAGGGACAGTGTATGAGAAAGAGGGACGGAGTTTGTAGTTTTCCTTGTGCTATCGGCCCAGCTGTGTGGCTCCATGGTTTCAATTTTCATCCTGGTTTCAGCCTGGTGGTGGCTGCCTTCCTGCCTGTCTCATTATTGCTGAGCTCAGTAATTTGAGGGAGGCCGTCTTCCTCCCAGGCTCATCCCATTGATTGGCAGTCCCTCCTCCTCTGCAAAATGGGAACTCAAAGATTCACAGAACCATCTGGAAATCTCTCCTGCAGCTCAAGGGCACGTGCATTAGTTTTCTATTGCCGTGTAACAAATTACCACAAGCTTAGTGGCTTAAAACAACCCTCACTTATTAGTTCATAGTTTTATAGTTCAGAAATCTGGCCCAGTGTGACTGGGTCCTAAATACACAGGCTGAATGCAAAGTGTTAGCGAGGATTTCTCTTTGTCCAGAGGCTCTGGGCCACAATCTTCTAAGCTCAGTTTTTTTTTTTTTTTAGTTTTTATCAGCTTCTTTGAGTTATCATTCCTTACCATCCATCCATTTAAAGTACATACAATTCAGTGGCTTTTATTATGTTCACAGAGGTGTGCAGCAATCACCTCAATCAATTTTAGAACATTTTTATCTTTTTTTTTGAGACGGAGTCTAGCTCTGTCACCCAGGCTGGAGTGCTGTGGCCGGATCTCAGCTCGCTGCAAGCTCCGCCTCCCGGGTTCACGCCATTCTCCTGCCTCAGCCTCCCGGGTAGCTGGGACTACAGGCGCCGCCACGTCGCCCGGCTAGTTTTTTGTAGTTTTTAGTAGAGACGGGGTTTCACGGTGTTAGCCAGGATGGTCTCCTGACCTCGTGATCTGCCCGTCTCGGCCTCCCAAAGTGCTGGGATTACAGGCTTGAGCCACCGCGCCCGGCGAACATTTTTATCTTTTTAAAAATAAATCATGCACTCTTTAGCTGTCATGCCCCAGGCCTGGCATCTCCCTGCAGCTCCAGACTACCATTAATCTGCTTTCTGTCTCCACAGATTTGCCTATCCTGGCATCATACAGTATGTGATGCTTGGTGATGGGCTTCTTTTATTTAGCATGATGTTTTCAAGGCACATTCATTTTATAGAATGTGTCAGTACTTCATTTATTTCTTAAAAATTATTTTAAGAAAATTGAGATAAAATTCATATAATAGAAAAATAACTATTAACTATTTTAAAGTGTTCAATTTTGTGACATTTACCTTCAGAATATTTTGCAACCGTTCCATTGCCTTTATCTAGTTCCAAGATATTTTCATCTCTACAAAAAGAAACCCCATCCTCAGGAAGCAGTCCTGAGGATATTTTTCCTTCCCCCAGTTCCTGACAACCACTAATCTGCTTTATGTTTCTATGGATTTATCCGTTCTGGATGGAATCATACAATATGTTACTGTTTATGTCTAGTTTATTTTTTTCCACTTAGTGTAATGTTACTGAGGTTCATCCATGTTGTAGCATATATCAGTATTTTATCCTTTTTTGTGGCTGAATAATATTCCATTGTATGGATATGTCACATTTTGTTTATCCATTCATTAGCTGATGGACATTTGAATTATTTCTACCTTTTGGCTATTGTGAATAGTGCTGCTATGAACATTTGTGTGTAAGTATTTGAATATTTGTTTTCAGTTCCTTAGGGTATATACCTACAGGTGGAATTTCTAAGTCATATGATAATTTTATATTTAACTTTTTGAGGAATTGCCAAACTATTTTCTGCCGAAGTGACAGCACCATTTTACATTTCCACCAGCAATGTGCAAGAATTCCAATTTCTTTACATCTGTGTGATCACTTATTTTCATTTTTTAGGTTATAGCCATTCTAGTGAGTGTAAGAAGACATCTCCTAATGACTAATGATGTCGTGTCATAAGCAATTTTCATGTGCTTATTAGCCATTTGTGTATCTTCTCTAGAGAAATAACAATTCAAGTCTTTTGCCCAGTTTAAAAATTGGGTTGTTTTTCTTTTTGTTGTTAAGTTGCAATAATTCTTCATATATTCTGGATACTAGACTTTTATTAGATATATAACTTTTAAATATTTTCTCCCATTCTGTAAGTTGTCTTTTGACCTTCTTCAAAGTGTCATTTGATGAACAAAAGTTTTTAACTTTGATGAGGTCCAATTTATCTATTTTTCATTGTTGTTTGTGCTTTTGTTATAATTTCTAAGGATTCATTGCCAAGTCTAAGGTCATGAGGATTTACCCCTATGCTTTGTTCTGAAAGTGTTATAGTTGTATCTTTTACATTTAGGTCTCTGACCCATTTTGAGTTAATTTTTGTATATGTTGTGAGGTAGAGGTTCAAATTCATTCTTTTGCATGTGGATATCCAGTTGTTCCAATTTTATTTCTTTTTAGTATAGAATGATATTTCACTGTGTGAATGTACCATGAT
Source organism: Piliocolobus tephrosceles (assembly GCF_002776525.5). NCBI lineage: Eukaryota > Metazoa > Chordata > Mammalia > Primates > Cercopithecidae > Piliocolobus > Piliocolobus tephrosceles. Next base: position 29,044,977 of record NC_045453.1, on the reverse strand, counting down.
TTATTTATGCATTCATCATCAGTTGATGGACCTCTGTATTGTTTCTACTTTTTGGCTATTATCAAAATCTGTGGACCTTCCACCCCATACCCCCAGTACTTTTCTGGAGCAGAACACAAGCGAGAGTTTAAGAGAGCCGGATGTGCAGGCATTTGGACATTTTGGGGGCAAGGGGTCTGGTGCCTGCTCCTTGCCTAGAGGAGCCTGAAGGCAGGGAGCTGTCTAGAGCAGCTCCAAATGGTGGGAGAAAGAAAGAAAAGGTAGCAGAGGAAGCTCCCTGCACTTGCTAAGGTTGCTGGGACTGTAATGCCCATTTTCCCATGGGTCAAGAAGATGCTGTGGCAAGCAACTGGCTGTGAGCCACAGTAGGATGTCAATCAGGGCAAGGGACTCCAAAGAGTAACCTTAAGGCAAGAGTTAAGGGAGCCTACAAGGTGCAGGCCAGAAAGTCATAATCTCTTTTAGGAAATGGTGCATGATCAAGGGGTCCTAATAAAAGTGAGAGAGAGCATTTTTAAAATAATTCTCTGACATGCTACCTGACGGAGCTGGCATTAAGATGTCCACCTCGACAGGTGTATTAGTCTGTTTTCACACTCCTGATAAAGACATTCCAGAGACTGGGTAATTTATAAAGAAAAAGAGGTTTAATGAACTTACAGTTCCATGTGGCTGGGGAGGCCTCACAGTCACGATGGAAGGTGAAAGGCATGTCTTACATGGTGGTAGGCAAGAGAAAATGAGAACCAAATGAAAGGAGTTTTCCCTTATAAAACCATCAAATCTCTTAGGATGTATTCACTACCACAAGAAGGAAATTGTCCCCATGATTCAATTATCTCCCACCGGGTCCCTCCCACAGCACGTGGGGATTGTGGGAGCTACAATTCAAGATGAGATTTGGGTGGGGACACAGCCAAACCATATCAATGGGACATTTGAGAGTCAGGAGGGAACTACGAATAGCATCTGCTAATAAAAAGCCAGTATATTTCCTTTGAACCCATTCTTCCCTTACCCAGGAGGATGTTTCTCAAGAGAGAGGGTGGAATAAGAAGAGTGGAAACAAACTTTATCCTCCTCCTTCCTCTAAGGTGCAGGACCAGTGCAATGATGGCCATGGTTTGGGGTCTGCTTCAGAGTCCAGCAGTTTTGTCTCAGGTGTTCAGAGGAGGAGATGCTGTCTTTCCCATGATGGGATTCAGGTCCGCAGTTGCTGGAAACCATTTTTCGTGAGAATGTCAGTGTGAAGAAGGACAGAGCCAAGAGATGGGGGAAGACCATTCCTGGATGGTGTTTGCTTGACACCTGGATCAAAATGTGCCTGATGGATGATCTATCTCTGAACTTTTATTTTTTCCTAAGCCAGTTAGAGTTGAATCTTTAGTCCCTTGCAACTCATGGACAGAATCTTGTCTGATCCATCTGGGTTCAAATGCACTTTTCTCCCCATATACTTTGTTTAATAACATTTCTTGTTTATTCTTAGATGTGCTTGGTGCCATGCATCCAATTCTGAAAGCATGAGTTGTTCTACTCAGAATGAAGGGAAAACAGAAGGGTTAGACTTGGTCTCAATTTGTGTTAGTGAGCAACTGCTTTGGCAACATTGGAAATTGTGATTCGATAGCTCTTCCCTGGAACTAATTGACATGAGAACGGATTCTGACCTTGATAGTTTTTCTTTTCCCTGGGGATTTTGATCTTTCACACTTTTCTCTCTGTTCTGGATTGCTCATATGAAGTTCCTTTGGAACTGAAACAAATTTCAATTCTCATAAGATATTAACAATGGGGTGTCTATCCATTTAAAATCATGGGGTGGAGGGATTATTGTCAAGAAAGAGTCCCTCTTAACAGATGAGTATTCTGAAGGCTAACCTGTGTGCCTGCCTTTGCTTTTTGGCCGGAGGTAAGTGTGAATGTGTGTTAGACTGTTATTTTTATTTGTGAGAATAATTTGTGGAATGAACGTGGACTATTTAAGAGAAGTCAGGAAAGATTTAATTATAATGGATTTCTTTTACTAAAAAACGTAACAGTTTGAGTTCTGAGAAGTATGTGGTAGTGTTATTAAAATACTTGGTAATTTTGTTGGTGGAAGTGTAAATTGGTAGAGCTCCTTTGGAGGGCAACTTGGAAGATCTATTAAATGTAAAATGCACACGTCCTAGGTACCTGCAATCCCACTTCTGGGAGCTTTTGCTACAGATATACTCCTAAATGAGCATAAACAGTGACGTTCAAGGTTATTTATCATAACATTTTCTTTAATGGCAAGAGATGAAAAGATCCCTAAGTATTAACCAATAAGAGCTAGTTAAGTGAGAAAAACCAAGAACCTACCTTCTGTGCGAAAATCAAGGGGCACCCCTCCCTTCATCTCTGGGTGTCTACAGAAGGACCTGTTAGGGGTGAATGCATTTGGTCACAAGAACTGAGATGCTAAAAGAAAGGAGTGTGCCATCTAATACCCTTTATCCTCTTTTATTTTGGTGTTTTTCTACCTTGTATATCTATCATCTGTTCAAAATAATAACAAATATCTAGGAAAAATTTAGTTATTTTCTTATTTTTAAATGTCTTTTAAATAATTAAAAAAATTTTAAAAAGAGACAGGATCTTGCTATGTTGGCTAGGTTGGTCTTGAACTCTCAGCCTAAAGTAATCCTCCTGTCTCGGCCTCTCAAAGTGCTAGGGTTACCGGCATGAGCCACTGCGCCCAGTCAATAGTTATTTTCAACTTTGCCTCATGGCCCAGGTTTCCTGAGCAGGTTTACGGGTGAGCTTTAAAGAGGAGGGCCTATGAACCTCCAGAAACGATCTATGCAGCCGTGTATGCCTAGGTGCATTTCCAGGGGATGTGGTCTATCATTTCCATCAGGTTCTCAGAGTGGCCCAGGATCCCCAGAAGGTTAAGAACTGCTGCTTTAGAGGAGAATTATTTTTCATGCCAAGCAGGATGAGTTTTTATAAGCTGGAAACCCTAGTTCTGACTTGTGATGGGGCCCTTGGCAAATCACTTCCATTTCACTGAGCTTTAATTCAAGCTAACTTAGCCCAGGAATTAATGCTGAGTGGGAAAGTGTCCTCAATATACTCTGTTGATGGCTTAGTTCAGACACTGTGTCCAGGGTGTCCTGGAGGGACTGAGGTTTAATTGCCAATGAACGGGAATATGGAGTGGAGGACCAGCTTTGGCATTAGATGAGAGTCCAGATCAAATCCTGTAGTTTTTCATTATAAAGCAATACAAAATTTTAAAAAGATGATACAGTTCTATATTTATTGTGCTCTGCCTGGTCTTAAGTGGAGCCAGTTAAACAAATTTCATATGTATTTTTCCATTGTTAAATCTCACACATTTTACCCTTTGGAAATTTCCATCCATCCTGAAGAATGAATAGAAGAAGCCACACACACACACACACACACACACACACACACACACACGTGTATATATATATAAATATGTGTGTGTATATATATACGTGTGTGTATATATATGTGTGTATATATGTGTATATATGTATGTGTATATGTATATATAGCCTTCTTATCCTTGAGATTTCACTACGTTTATGTTAAAAGTTGTGTATAATTGTTAAAATCTGTGAACGAATGAAAAGTGGATGTAAATTAAAAAAAATACAAAAGGTAGGCTGGTCGACTCACTGCCCCAGGAAAGGGCAATGCCATCCCTTTACTTTCCCAAGACAAACCCTTGGGATCACCCTGACTCTTCTTTCTTTCACATCTCACCATACCCAATCCTCCTGATTCTACCTTCAAGATATATTGCTATTGATCCCTTCTGACCTCATGACTGTTCCTTGAATGTGACAGAGAGTATCCTGCCTCAGGACCTTTGCACTGGCAATTTTCCGCTGCCTGGAACACTCCCCAAATATCCCCATCTCTCACACTGCATCATCCTCAAATGCTATAGCTAAAATGTCATCTCAGTGAAGTCTTCCCTCATATCTTGTTAAAATCATAATCCTGACTCCTGCTGGCTGCCTGGATGTCCCTTCTCTTGCTTTACTTTTTCTATGAAATTCATTACCTTCTAACATGCTCTATAATTTGCCTGTTTATTATTTTTATAGCCTGGTTTCCCCAAGTAATTCTACTTGGGGAAAATCAAGGAAGGCAGGGTTTCTCCCCTGTAACCTCAGTGCCTAAAACAGTACTTAGCACATAGTTGATGCTCAGTAAATATTTGTCCAATGAATGAATACCAGGCACCATGCTAAGTGCTTCACATTCATTTATTCATTTAATTTTCACAGTGGCTCTTTGAGGCATGTGCTATTATTATTCCCATTTTATAGATGGAAAAACCGAGGCCCTGAAAGGGTAATTTGCCAAAGGTCATTAGTTACTAAGTTGTAGAGGTATGATTTGAAGCAGGCACTCTGGCTCCCATTCCAGATGAAGGTGCACATAATCCAGGTGTACCTAGGGCTTGTAACTATAGGTTGCTCACTCTATACAGCCAGGGTTGCCACAGGCTGGTGCAAATCCCTGGATATACCTGGCACAAAATTACCACAAGAAATGAAAATCCTCCAATATAAATACTATTGATAGCAATGTTATTTGTTACATTTGAGTGTTGAGCTTTCGATCAGTATTTCAGTTTTCAAAACCTCATCTTTTGCTTTCAAGAGGGGAAGATCTAGTAAGTAAAACTTTCTTCAGGAACCTTTGTGGTGAAATACCACTCAGACCATTGTATGTCTCAGGCTGTAGATAAACCTAAAATTTTTACAACAGATTTTGACACAGGAATTAGGGCAAATATTGAACAAAATATTGAATCAATTTCTATAAACTTGGAACAGCAGGTTCTTTGCAGAAAAATCATTTCTATTTTGTAAGAACTGTTTCTTTCTCGATGGGCAGGGGATGTTACAAATTCCCTTCTATAGTTATTTGAAAACATCAGTATTTATACCCCATACTTTAGAGGTGAATTTATTATATGAACTAATAATCCTGTAATAAGCTAACATTTATTGAGCATTAATATGTGTGAGAGACTGTGCTTTATGTATCTTTTTATCTAACGATCAGACTAGTTCTCTGACAAGGTACCATTATTATCCTAATTTTACAGTTGAGATGTGCCAGATTTTCCCTGTGTGCCTCTTAATCCCATAAATCCCTGCTCTTGGTCCTGGCAGGACGACCTGTGTGTGCTACGTCAATCATGGCCCTTAGTTCCCTGGTTTCCAGCTGGGTTTGTTCAATGGGAGCCATCAAGAGATTGAAGCTCGAGCCACAATATCATGTGATGGCAGACTGAGCTCCTCCCCTTAAGTAACGGCACCTGTCAGGTGGCGCGTTCATCCGGTTTTGGGTCTCTCCAGGTTCTGGGCCCCACAACCACATTCCCTTTCAGGTCCAGGCTGGGGATGGCTTCCTGCTATTTCCAGCTCCTGGGGATTTCCTCACTCCTTGTTGGTTTTCCTTAATTATGGCCACGCCTTTGTAAGTCGATCCTTTGTTAAATTCTTTTTAATTGTCTCTCTTGAGCATGCCATTTATTTCATGCCTGGATCCTAAGTGATAGACAAGATACAACAAAGGATTTTTAAAAAAATAGTTGCTTCTCTTAAATGCCTTGTCTATATTTTGGCTTTCATCGTATTACTTGATATTTCTCATGTCCTGAGAATTTCTAGAAGCAGGAGCTAGGTTAATAATGAAGGTCCCTCCTTTGGGTACCGAGGACATGGTGGCGTTTGATTTTGTACTTTACTTTTAAATTTGATTATCAATTATAGGATGACTTTTTATTTCTAAATTATGCCTCAAATATTAAGTGAATAGAACATAATTTCTTTGCAAATGTCAGGCTGGCGTTTATTTTTTTTCAGCCAGTTCCTCTGCAGTTTTCTCCTGGACCACCCGCAGTTCATCCTTGGACCCTCTAACTCCCATGACTTGGTCATAATTGGAAGGCCAGTACTGGGCTCAATCTACCTTCAAGTCATTAAGCAGAATGAAAAAATGAAACCTAAGCCAGATACTGTTCCAGTGCTTTTCAAATCTCAACACATTTACTCCTCATAACAATCCCAAGAAGTGGACGTTATCATTATCCTAATTTTAAAGGTGAGGAAACTGAGGAGCAGAAAGGCTAAGAATATTTCCCAGGGTCACAGGGCTGGTAGGTAGGGAAGCCAGACTGCCACTGAAATCTTTTCAGTTTCTTTACTGCATTACCACATTGAATTGCAGGATTTCTGTACTCAAATACAAATGGGAGCCTATTTTATGCCAAGAGCTGTGCCTGGGAGACTGTAAGCCCTTTGAGGGCAGGCAGGCTCCGGGTCTCACTCATTCTTACATCCTGTGCTGCCCTCAGTGGGACCAAAACAAATGCTTGTCAGACTCTTCACTGTTGGCCTTGGAGGACTTTTTCTCAACAGGTCAGGTTGCCTGGCCCAGCTACTTATATATGATTTTGAAAGCAAAATCGTTCCAGAAACCTGCCTGCCAAACTCCTGGCATCTGCTCTCCCTCCTCAAGCCCATTTCCCATTATCCTGGTCAGTCTAACCAGGAAGCTATTGATTATTTTTCTTCCTGAACATATGAGGGGCTTGTGATTAGTAGACAAAATTAGAACCCTGCAAAGAGGGACGTTATGACTCTATCTCCTGAGGGGGTAACCCAGCTTGGGTGAGAGACCACCTCCGAAGAGCTGGGCAGGTACAGCACACCAAACCACACGTTCCCTGACCCACGGAATGTCCAGAGTTCAAAACACAAATCACTATTCTTTCATAAGCTCAAATCCTCAATCCACCCACTATGTAATGCAGTGAAATTGCCTCAAGGCTATAAATTGTTGAAATTAATTGGTTAAGGTAATCCCCATAACCACTTATGAACCACGTTCTCGTTGAGGAAATAAAAGGCGCACTGGATGCATAATTTAATAAAAGTGGCTCCCCTTCAGGTGTAGAAGCAGCTGTACGATCCAGCGAGGTTCTGGTTTAACTTTTGCATTTTGCTTAATGACTGTTGAATCCACTCAGTCTGGCGCTAGCCTCCCAATTATTACCAAGTCGTGGGCGTTAAGGGAAGGCGCAGGGGGAGCGGAAATGAACTGTGGGTGTTTCAAGGAAAAATTAGAGGAGAACCGGCAGGAAAATCTATCTGCCAAAGACACTTCTGCAGGCTGGTATTTGCAAAGAAATGATTTTGTTTGTTTAATCAAGTGTTTAATTTTTTAAAAGAAGAGGGAGAAAGCGAAGGGAAGCTGAACTATTCACTCTCTACCAGAATTAGGGCTGGGCGTTTGGGCACATACTTCATCTCAGGGAGACTTATCTAGCTGAGTGGATGGGAAAGATGTAAATGAAGAGGAATTGGAGGTGAATTTTGAGAGACAGTTAGGGTTTGGGACCCGGTGCTGGGAGGGCGGGATCATGGGCCGGTAGTGGCTTTCACAAGGGGAAGAAATGGTGCGGGCAAGGCAACTATCAGGGAAGCCTGGAGACAGGGGTCCCTGGCGACTTCTCCGTGCCATGGGTGATGGAGAATTGCTCAGAGCAGTGGGAGCAGGAAGAGGCCACCACATTTGCATTTTTACAGCAGGGGTGGAGAGCTGACACTGCCCAAATTGCTTGAACAGAATAGAAACAGCGTCAGAAAATCCATGGACCAAAGTCAATCAGCAGCAACCCCCCAAACCCCACAGGCATCTTGCTGTCATTCTATCAGTGTTTTTTTTTTTTTTTTTTAATTTTTTAAAATTGTTTTCCTGGAAATGCTAGGTGCTTTGAAAAGACATTTGAGAAATAAAGGAAAGAAGGAAACAAAATACCCAAATTCTAAGACCTAAACACAAACATGCCCACATTTTGGCTTTTTTTCCCCCAAATAGAGTTTGTTTTTACACAGTCGGTATCATAGCACATGTGCAACATGGTGTCCTCATTTTTCACTTATATCAGGTTATAAGCATTTCCAACTTTTCACATATACATTAGAACTATTACTTGTAGGGGAACGATAGTATTCTATCCAGTGAATTGATGAGAATTGATTTCATGATTTCTTTCCTTGTTCTAGGTAGATTAGTTGTTCCTCATTTTCTCTCCAAATATAGCAGCTCTTGTCAACACTGTCTTTGTGCTTGTTCTCTGAAGTTGTTTTTCTTTGGATTTTGATTGCACTCATCAAATGGCAGAGTTGAAAGCCAGAAAAAATGAGCAAATAGCAAGTTATCTAAATACAAAAAAGAGCTTCTTGGGAAAGAGGTGGTCAGGCACTGAGGACCAGCTGATCAGTTTTCCTTTTTTTTTTTTTCGACACAGAGCCTTGCTCTGTCGCCCAGGCTGGAGTGCAGTGGCGTGATCTCTGCTCACTGCAACCTCTGCCTCAAAGCGATTCTTGTACCTCAGCCTCCCGAGGAGCTGGGATTACAGGCACATGCCACCACACCCAGCAAAAATTTGTAAAAATACAAATTTTTGTATTTTTAGTAGAGATGAGGTTTCACCATGTTCTCCAGGCCAATCTTGAACTCCTGACCTCAGGTGATCCACCTGCCTCAGCCTCCCAAACTGCTGGGGTTACAGGTGTGAGCCACCACACCTGGCCTCAGTTTTCCTTCTATAAAACATGTCCTGCAAAAATCTGCTTGTGTCAAGTGCCAAGCTGTATAATGATAAAGGGTGATAGGAAAGAATAAATGTCAAAGACGGCTGAACATTTTGGCATTTTATTTTACTGCACATCAATTTTCTCAGAGCCTGTAATGGGGGTAGTGTGCCCTTATACATGTTTTTAATTCATTTTCATTTTTTAAATCTTTTAAATATATTTTAACCTTGCAGAACCGGGTGAACTCATAGGCAGTATGCCCAGATTCAGCCTGACTTTTCAATAGCAGTGGCATCCAGAAGTTCTTTCTGCGATGATGGAACTGTTCTCTGCACTGTTCAGTAAGGTAACTACTACCCATGAATAGCTGTTGAGCACTGAAGTGTGGCTGTTGAGACCAAGCAACTGAATTTTAAATTTTAACTTAAATTTAAACAGCTTCTTGTCTATACTAGACAGGACAGGTCTAGAGGAAGATGTGAACTGACATCTGTCTCCAACGGATCTGTTCACAGAATCTTTCTTTTTCCCTATGGCATTTCTGGGGAAAAGAGTATGTTTCCCAGGACACACTCTGGGGAAGCTGGTGCAGAATATTCCTCCTTGTAGGAAATTTGAGAATCAAAGATCTCTAGGAAAAATAAGAGAAATCGAGAAGCAAAAATGAGCTCTTTCAGTGTAGGAACCTGGTTTGTTTTTTATTTTAGAATATATTTTAGAGACATGGTCTCACTCTGTGGCCCAGGCTGGTGTGCAGTGGTGTGGTCATAGCTCAGGGCAGCCTTCAACTCCTGGGCTCAAGCAGTCCTCCCATCTCAGACTCCAAAGTATTTGGTACTACAGGTGGGCACCGCTACACCCAGCTAATGGATCCTGGCTTCTTGTGTTCCAGGTGCTGAGCAGAGCTGACATACAGCAGATGCTCAGTGAAGATTCAAGAGATGAAATCATGGTCCCACAGATCAGCAGAAGAATTCTGACCAGAACCCACGTCTCCGAAAGCGCCTAATCAGTTCTTCCCACTTGCTGCTGTTCAAGTATCACTTCTTTGGTCTTTCTCAAGATAATGCTCTTTGTGTCCCACTCAGTGAAGTTTTTCCTGTTTTCTGCGTTCTTACGGTGTTTTGTTGCCATAAGCTCTTCTCTACTTTCATGTGCCTTTCTCTAGTTTTCCGAACAGCTCTTTAAATAAATCCTGTCCGTGTTTGCTTCTCTATCTTTCACAGCAATGGGCATGTTGGGTGGGTAGATAGAATGTCATACTCTTCTGCTTGATTTCCTTATGGGAGGTTTCCAAATTCAATCGACTGCCAGGAGAAGCAGGTATAGGTGACTTTCTTTCGTGAATGGTGCTTTGAGCTCTGCGGAGATGCCTGCTTTTGTTTCTTTCTCTTCTGTATTATTACAGCTGCCTTAGCTAAATCAAGTCTTCTTCCAGGTCACACATGGTCAAACCCTGGGCGCAATGACTCTTTGAGGAGGCAAGAGTTTAAAAACATTTGAAAGGCAGGGCGTGGTGGCTCACAGCTGTAATCCTAGCACTTTGGGAAGCTGAGGTGGGCAAATCCCTTAAGCCCAGGAGTTCGAGACCTGCCTGGGCAACATGATGAAGCCTTGTCTCTACAGAAATACAAAAAAAAAAAAAAAAAAAAAAAAAAAAAAGGCATGGTGGTGCATGCCTGTGATCCCAACAACTCGGAGGCTGATGTCAGAGGATCACTGGAGTCCATGGGGTTGAGGCTGCAGTGAGCTGTGATTGTACCACTGCACTCCAGCTTGTGCAACAGAGCGAGATCATCTCTCAAAACAAAAAAAGTTGAGATCATTTACTGAGACGGGAATCTTTATCTTTTTTTCTGGATACAAGGCCATGGTTGCTCAAGTGCTTCAAGGAATGGTGGGTAGGAAAAGGTTGATAGTAAGTTCTTGAACAGCTGGGAAATTCCAAGAATATATGTTAAGAATGCATTTAGCTGCAAAGAGAAGGCGGACTACAGAGGGTTGAACTAGTGGGTATTATTTTCTCCCATATGAAGTTCAGAGGTAGAAGTCCAGATCCAGTGCTGTCAGAGACCTGGGATTTTTCTTCCTTTCTGCTCCACCATTTCCAGAATTTTTGTTTTGTTATAACATTTGTCACCTCCTAATTGCAATGTGGCTGCTGTACCTCCAAGCATAAATTCCGTGTACCAGGTAGAAAGAAGAAAGATGAATAAATGGGCTTTCTAACTTGGGTACTTCTAACTTAGTCTTTCTTTGTCAGAAAATCAAAAGGTTTTCTGGAGATTGCCCTAGAAGATGTTTGCTTACATTTCTTTCACTGGAATTGGATTCCACGGTCATCTTTAGGCAAATGGGTGGGCAAAGGATATAAAATTATTATGGCACATTTAACCAATCATGATTCACCCTCTGGAGCTGGGATCAAGATATCTCTACTGCTATTGGGGAAAAAAAAAGTCAGGGGTGGGGAGAATTTGTTAGCAGGGAAGCAATGAGAGGAGTGGATATTGGGAAGGAATCTTCCAATTATGATTGGATGGAAACTTCCATGATGATTATAACAGATATCTCTTGGGATACATTCTTCCCTTTTGTTCCTTAGGTAGATAGTTCTCAGGTGCATTCTGTAAGACTTCTAGAAAGGCCCCTGAGTGGAGCAACTGGTCACCCCAGCAGTGGACACCTCGGTTACATATTTTTGTACTGACTCTTTCTTTGTCACTGTTTGTTTCCTCTGTCGCTCCTTTTGCTCCCTGATAATCTCACTCCTAAATAAACTACTTATATATCAGCTTTCATCTCAGGCTCTGATTCCAGAGGAGCACAGGCTGTGATACTAACCAACTGGACTTTTGGAAGGGAAGGAACTAGAAGACAGAGGTGCTTGGTGACAGGGACCTTGGAAACAGGAGGGTACGGATCTCTACTCTAGTATCAGGGTACCTGCTCCTATCACCTCTCCAGTGCCTTGTTTGCTCTCTGTTTCAGAGATTGCCCCCTGGAATACAGGAAGGTCCCATAAAGAGGTGAAGTAGGCTTATACAGACATTAAAGAGTGGATGGGGATTGTGGTGATCTGGAGAACACCTGCCCTCTCTAAAGGGGGCAGCCACTAGAAATTTGCCTCTTTTTCATTTTGTTATAAAAATTTTCAAATTGAGATGCTATAATTAATATTTTACTATCTGATTTACCACATAAGTATTCATCTATCCTCGCATTTACCTACCATTTCATTTTATTTTTGGATGCATTTCCAAGTATGTTGCAGATATCAGTACACTTTGCACCTGCACACTTCAGCATTCTTGTCATTAACGAGAGCTCAATATTGATTTACAGTTCTCTCCTCCCTTTTTGGACTTAAAATATATATATAGGTGAAGTGTATATATTTTAAATATACCATTTAATGAATTCTGACAAATACATGTATCTATGTAACCCAAATAACTGTCAAGATGTAGAACATTATAACTACCCTAGAAATTTCCTTCATTTGCCTTTCTAGTGTCTCCCCACCCCTACCCCACCAGGGATAATCACCACTGTCTTTTTCTCCCATATAGTTTTGTTTGGCCTGTTCCTGATCTTTGGGGGAAATCATCAGAAATTTGAATTTTTTTTTTTTTTTTTGAAATGGAGTTTTGCTCTTGTTGCCCAGGCTGGAGTGCAATGACACGATCTCAGCTCACTGCAACCTCTGCCTCCCAGGTTCAAGCGCTTCTCCTGCCTCAGCCTCCCGAGTAGCTGGGATTACAGGCATATGCCACCATGCCTGGCTAATATTGCATTTTTAGCAGAGATGGGAATTTCTCCATGTTGGTCAGGCTGGTCTTGAACTCCCGACCTCAGGTGAGCTGCCGGCCTCGGCTTCAAAGTGTTGGGATTACAGGTGTGAGCCACTGCACCCGGCAGAAATTTGATTTTTTACATAAATTAATTTTAAATGTTGTTAACTAATGCAAATTATATAAAAAACATCGTGTGACCAAATAAATCACATCTACTGGCCTGATGAAATCAGCAGGTTGGCAATTTGTGCATTCACTACACTCCATTTATATAATTTTTACCCAATCCATTTCCATGCCAATGTAACTTTACATTAGGGATGACCCATCCAGGCTCTCCTGGTGTACCATTTCTACCCCAGTCTACGTTATTGCATTCCCAGCTATGCTCCCACGGCAAATTGTAGTATTTCCCACTATTTCCTAATTCACATTCTTGAAGGTAGTCTTTGGTTGGTCCACTTCATTTTTTCATGCCAGACTGTGGTGTCCACTGCTAGGCAGCTCCTGGATTGGCTGCTCTTGTGAACAGTGTTTGCCAAAGGTCCAATCAACCTTGGTCATGGAGGTCATATGATATAAAACATGGCTGCCTAAGGGCTGCCCTTAATAAGGGATCTTCTGTTCAGGGCACAGCTGCTTAGGTCTGTTTGTGGCTGGCAGAGGCAAAGTACTTGAGTTGTAGCAGCAATGATAGCGATCAGTCAGGTAGTGGAAAACTTCATTTTAAGGGCTATATAACATTCATCCTGTGGATGGATCACAACTAATTTAATTTTTACTATAGTTGGATGTCTAGGTGTTTTTGAATTTTTAAATGATATATACCGATATGATGAGCTTTCTTGTGCAGAAATCTTTGTTGGCATGTCTGATTATTTCTCTAAGATTAATTTCTAGATAGAGGGTTGCAGGAGCAAAGTGTATGCATGTAAATGCTTGACCAGTTGATAGTCCCATTAGCCACAGAGGGATTTAGAGCAGGCGTTAAGCTTGAAGCTCTGAAGTCTGCTGTGAGAATGAAATGAGATAGCAAATGTAAAACATGCATCACAGTGTCTGGTATATAGTAGGTGCCCAGTGAACAATAACTGGTATTCCCATTTCCCTGTGCCCTAGTCATAAGCAGACACTCGTATTTAAGAAGAGTTGCCAACCACCAAAAAGTGTTACCATTATTTTTCACTTGCATGTTTAAGGCTTTTTATTTGTAGATGAGATTGTACAGGAGTCAGGGGCTTATTTGCCTATTCAAGTGATCAGGACCGTTTTGGATATTTTCTTTTATTTATCCTCTTGTTCAAGAAAGAATAGGGAAGAAGAAGGGACACATCGTATTTTTGAGATACATGTGTGCAGTCTTTATTTTTAGCACTGTTATGGGATAGGCATTACTTTTCCATTCATGGATGAGGCAGCTGAAGAACAGGGAGGATAAATCATTTGTCCAAAGTCATACTAGTAAATTGGGGTCCGTCTGCCTTCAAAATCTGTTCTCAGTTCTGTATTGTGTTGTCTTTTGCCCTTAATCCTTTTGGAGGGAACGTGTGTATTAGGGAATTGGGTGCCTGCAGCCTTCTACTTGTTTGTTTTTTTCACTCTATGGTATAGCAGGTATATAGCATTGTAGTAAGAGCCTGTTTGCATCCAGGCTCCCACACTTACTGGCTGTGTAAGCTTGAAGGAGCCACTTCCTTTTTCTAAGTCTCAACTTCCCGCTCTGTGTCCTGAGGATAATAATAAGTACCTCACAGCATGCTGAGTGAGATAATGTGTGCAAAGCACTTAGGTCAGTGCCTGGCATGTATTAATAATTCCATAACGGGATAATAGCAACAATAATATGTGCACCCTTGTTGCTGAGTTGCCAAAATAATCGAATTTCTTTTATACTTGGAGTTATAGACTTTGGAATCTGGAAAAGTTACTGTTATACTGGTGGTTTCTGAGGGGTTTGTCATCTGTTTTGTGCAAGTGTGTGTGCGTTCCCAGCATTCTCCCTTCCTCTTCTGTCAAGGCATCCTTTGCCTCTCCTTTGTGGCCCACCCAATCATTCTGTGTACTTCTGTGGGGCCACCAATCAGCTGCAATCTCATCCTAAGATTGGCCAATCCTAGGATGCCATGCTTCTCATAACAGTAATTAGTCCAAGGGATGGGCCCTTGACCTAAATGTGTCCAACCAGAATGTTTCCTGGAATAGACTTTTGGCATGGTTGAAAGGAGTTCTCTTCTTGTGGGAGCACCTAAACTGGTGCTGTAGTCCTACCTCAGAAATAGCCTTTCTGCATGAAAAGAGGATGAGGCAAAGAGAATGACTGGCAATGTTGGCAGAGACAGTCTTATCATAAGTCCATGACTTTCCAGTAATCTTCCTGGATATAAGAGCCTTCATGTTCCTTTGTGACTTAAGCTAATTTAAACAGTATTTCCAAAACGAAGCTGTACAAATCCACCACATTTCTCAGTCCTTAATTACAAGCTCGGGCCATATTTTGGCCAAGTCCACATGGTTCTTCTGGTGCAATTATACAAAAAATTTATTCTAAACATGCATGTATATCTCTTTCATTTTCCTGGCAATCACCAGGGATACTATTTAGACACTAATACTCTTCTCCTCTGTTTCTCCAAACTGGTTATACCTTTCTGGCTTTGGAAGGTAAAGTGGATTACCCCAACACATCAAAAAGCAAGCACGTGACTTATTAAATAGCTATTGAGAGCAGTTTGTCTTGCAGTTGATGGAAACCTGCCATGGTACAAGACGCAGCACTCTGAAACTTTTCCACCAAGAATTAGAGGTACTAGCAAGAATTCACACTGGAGTTAATTGGGGTCTTCAGAGGTAGGAATACACTTCCTGGAATAAAGGAATCTCCTCCTGGCACATGCCTGATGAGCTGAGCTGGGATGCACTTGTTCAAAGGGGTGCGTGCCCTGGCAAGGGACTGTAGTGGATGGGGGAAGAGTTAGAGTCTGTTGGTCTGTAGATAGTATCAAATTGGGGATTAGGACTCACTGGCCTTTTTTTTTTTTTTTCCCAAGAAGGTTCCAGGGAGACTTATTTCTGCCCTTTGAGAATTTTGATCCTTGACATTTTCCAGGTTGATATTTGAGTTCCAGTTCTATTTTCTATTTTCTTATTTATGGTACAATCCAAAAACTGTTGAACCGAAGGCATCTTGTTTATTCCACAAATGTTTACTGTATACCTCTGTTATGCCAGGCCCTCTCCTAGGCCCTGGGGAAGCATGATCAAGGCATAGCTTCCATCCTAGGGAAACACTTTTCGATGGCAAGAAGGGGTGTGCACACCAATGGTGAGTAGGTTGTGGTTAGTAGGATGATGGGATTTTGGCATCTGGTATTTGAGCTTTTGCTTTTTTGATTTCCTGCCATCTATGCTTCCTTTTCAGATTATAAGCTGCTACTTTCCTTTGGGACCTCATATACTCCAACTTTCAGCTCATGTGGCTTAGATGTGGCTGGACCTCCTGTTTAGATCAAAGGGTTGGCATATGACTTAGGTGTGCCCAGTCAAAATATTTTGCCTCCTGATGCAGTAATTGTTCCAGGATGAGAACACGATTTAAGCCAATGAGTGTCAGTATTGGGCCTACTACTGGGACCATCACAAAAGACAGGCATCTTCCTCTGGGGTGGGTAAGCTGGAAAGATGGAAGCCTGAAACTGCTGACAGTACCCTTGCTTTGGCAGGGGAGAGGTGCCTGAGAGTGACACCAGCCCCAGAGGAAAAAGCAGAGCTAAGAGTGGGAAGGGGCTTCTGCTGAAATAATCTGTGTTCTTGTTTCCATCTGTGCCTGAAGTCAGATCTACCCCCTGGACTTTCTCTTCAATTTAAGTCATTTTGAGTAGTGTTTCTGCCTCTTGGAATCTAAAGGATCCACATGAATGTCATGAAGTTATGTGTCAGATGCTATGAGGCAATGAGAAGGAAGAAGAGTATGTACCACTGCCTTCTTGGAGGAAGTGACACAGGAGCTGGGTCTTGAAAGCCCAGTAGGACTTAGCCAGCTCAAGGGGTTCTGAGCAGAGTGAGCCACATAAGACATTACGTAGGAGCATGACAGCTTGTGCTGTGTTTTGGAGATCAATGCAGTTCATTGCTATCGGAGTGAGGTAGCAAGTAGTGGAACATTAGGTGGATGAATAAGTGTCACTAGCACCATCACTAAGCTGATGTGTATTAAGTACTTTCTATTTATCCTTCAGGAATTGCTGTGCACTTTACCTGGATTTATTCATGTAATCCTTTTACAGCCTCTTGAGGCACACACTATAGTTATCTCATTTTACTGATGAGGAAACAAGCTTGGGGAGGGGCTAAAATAATGTGTCCAAAGTCACTTAGTTGGAGGTGGTAGATGCAGAGCTTATGAGAGCCTAGGGGAGACCTCAGAGGCTCTTTGCTAAATTTTGATTTTATGTTCAAAAGATTTTTCATCCTCCCATTTCTGTTCTAAGATCGGATCATCCTCACCTTTTGTTCATGTTCGCATCCGTTCATTCCAACACGATGCGAGCACAGTTAGTCCCAAACTTTGACTTGACAGCAAACCCGTATATAGAATTTCAGAGGGAATGTCTGGAGTGTCTGTTTGGATTGTTCGCCTTGCTTTGGATGAGATAAATCAAAGCAGGTGGCAGTGCCTGCATTCTGAACATCCTGTGCTGACACAGGTAGGTTCTTGTTGCTACCTGAGAGCAGTTGTGCTTACCCACCTGAGTGACGGCAGATCTGTGACACAGCTCTTGGGCTCTGAGAAATAAGTGTGATCTCTTCCTGGCTGATCCTAGTGCCTTCACCCTGCATTTTGGTCTGAGCCAGTGATGGATTCAGTTCTGTTTCCAGTTCAGGAGCCTATGCATTTCCCCAGGATGCAGGGAAAAGGTGTCATTTTCCCTCCCTTCTGGTAGTGGCCCCTGTGTGTGAAGCTCTGCCTCCCCTGGAGGGTGGTGTCATCAAAAGCTTAATGGTTAAAACCCTTCATACTCAATAATCCATAATCCAACACATCAGAGGGTAAGTAGGCTTACAGATGAATGGGTAGTAGCTTAGAGAGGGTGAGTGTATTAGTCTATTCTCATGTTGCTGATAAAGACATACCCAAGACTGGGTAATTTATAAAGGAAGGAGGTTTAATTGGCTCAGTTCGATGTGGCTGGGAAAGTCTCACAATCATGGTGGATGAGCAAGGGACATCTTACATGGTGGCAAACAAGAGAGAATTTGTGCAGGGGAACTGGTCTTTATAACACCATCAGATCTTGTAAGACTTATTCACTATCATGTGAACAGCACAGGAAAGACCCTCCGCCATGATTCAATTATCTCCCACCAGGTCCCTCCCATGACAGGTGGGAATTATGGAAGCTACAATTCAAGATGAGATTCGGATGGGGACACAGCCAAACCATATCAGTGGGTTTTGTGAAGGAATTTTAGGCCATATTTGTCTTATCGTGCAAGAAAAGGGGAATAGGTTCACTTGTTTTAGGGTTCATTGGTTTTTTCCAGGAAGGGATTTTTATTACTTTTCTTGGGGCTCTGTGACCTCAGAACAAGGCAAATAGGCTGCAAGGCAATACTTGAAAAATCAGAGTTAAAACTAGAAGGAAAGATGATCCTACTTGAGCCTTGTACAAATTCTGTAACATAAACAGTAGGTGTGGTCTTGTCTCTGTTTTACAGATGAGAAAACTGTGACCCCCAGAGGCTTAGCAAGTGCCCATGGTACACATGTAATAACCAGCACGTGTGAGATTTCAATTCAGATCTTCATATATGGGTTCCAAGGGTGTGGATCAAGAGGCATTAGAATCAGGGCTCAATTTGATTCCATATTTTGGAGAACGGGGACATGACAAAGCATATGACTGTTTGCTTCAAGTCTAGTTGAAGAGACAATGCTTCTGGAAGGAAATTCAGCAAATACGTCAGCCAAATGGTTCCTGAATCCAGAGCATGTCCCAAGGAGGGGACTGGTAACTAAGTGAATGGCACAGGTTTTTACTTCCAAATCACCCCAAACTTATTGAGAAAAGCTATGCCTTAGTCAGGGGGCTATAACAAAATATTTAGGCTGGGTGGCTTAGAAACAACAGAAATTGATTTCTCCCTGTTCTGGAGTCTGGGAGTCTGAGATCGGGGAGTCAGCATGGTCAGGTTCTGATGAGGACCCTCTTCCAGGTTGTAGACCCCAGTCTTCTCATTGGAAGGAGGGCTAGAGAGCTCTGTGGAGTCCCTTTTATAAGGATACTAATCTCATTCATGGGGGCTTCACTCTCACGACCTAATTATCTCCCCAAAGACCTACCTCCCAATACCATCACGTTGGAGATTAGGGTTTCAACATGGGTTTTGGGGAACACAAACATTTAGTTCATAACACGTGAATTCCCCTACACTTTTTTTTTTTTTTTAAATTTTGAGACAAAGTCTGGGCTGTCTCACCCAGGCTGGAATACAGTGGTGCTATCTTGGCTCACTGCTACCTCTGCCTCCCAGGCTCAAGCCATCCTCCCACCTCAGCCTCTCGAGTATCTGGGAATATAGGTGTTAGAAAACCACCCAGCTAGTTTTTATATTTTTTTGTAGTGATGAGGTTTCACCATATTACCCAGGTTGGTCTTGAACTCCTGAGTTCAAGTGATTTGCCCACCTAGGCCTCCGAAAGTGCTGGGATTATAGGCATGAGCCACCAAGCCTGGCCCCCCTTTTACCCATTTTGAGGTTGATATTCAAAACTTTTATTTGTAGGTTCAAATCCTTGCAAAAATATTACTTCTGACATATTATAAATGTTGACATTTTAAAATAAAAAGTTGCATGTTTAAAATATTATATCCAATGAGTTCAAACCCATCATTATTTAAAAATGTATAAAAAGTTATTTAAAATTTTATGTGATCTCTGTTTTTCTTTGAAGTTACTATTTAAAAAATTTCCATACAGAGTCTTACTGTAATGAAATTGATATTTATGCTTCAAAGAATTTTTACTGATTATTCTGTTATGATTCTCTACAAGCAAACATACATACATACACACACACACACACACACACACATTGGAGATGGTACATAGATTTTCTGGCACCATAAGATTTTTAGTGCCCTAAAGAAATTCTTTTAGATTGGATTTGAAATTCAATTGTTATTAATATAATTGAGCCACATAATACAAATTCATTGACAATATGAGAATTTTTTTTATTTTTGAGAGGGAGTCTTGCTCTGTCACCCAGGTTGGAGTGCAGTGGTGCAATCTCTGCTCACTTCAGCCTCTGACTCCCAGGTTCAAGTGATTCTCTGCTTCAGTCTCCCGAGTAGCTGGGATTACAGGCACGTGCTACCATACCCAGCTAATTTTTATATTTTTAGCAGAGACTGGGTTTTGCCATGTTGGCCAGGCTGGTCTCGAACTCCTGGCCTCAAGTCATCCACCTGCCTCAGCCTCCCAAAGTGCTGGGATTACAGGAGTGAGCCACCACACCTGACCAAGAAATAATTATTAAGCATAAATGTAACGTTTTGTTAGACTACATTGCTTAATAAGATGGATAGAGCTTCTTAAAAAAGTCTGTTCAAAAGGAGGAAATTACTTATTGTTCTAATGATACAGGGATCAGTATTAATTCTGTTCTTATTATTCATTTTTATAGATGTAAATGCTGAGAAACCTTGTTCGCACGTGAATAAATCGATAGACATGAAAAGAATTTTGTTACAGCAAAGACACCCAATTATTTAAGCTCCTCCTGAGCCAGATGCCGAAAGTCACATGCAATTCACCGTAAAATTTATTCTTAATGATCTATGAGCTGACAGCTCAATTAGGTCTTGCCGTAATATTTTTGAAAGCAAAGAATTGGAAGCTATTGGAATTGTGGAAGGATTTATCCCCTAGACTGTAGGGTTATTCATTTTCTCAACACTTAACTCCCGTATTTAGAAGTATCCTTTTGTGTGATGCCTTTGGAGCTTTTGGACTTGGGGACGATACACCATAGTAAAATTCAGGGTAGGGAGAGGTAGGCTGTGTGTGTGCATGCATGCGGGTGTGTATGCCTGTGTGTGTAGAAGCAACAGGATAAATATGAAAAGGGAGAGAGGAAAAGTTGATGCAGGATTCTTAAGCACTCCTGGGCAGCAGGAATGTTCTCAGGTCAGTTTTAGAGTGAGCATGTTTGAGATTTGAGAACCTGGAAACTGATAATTTGAAAACTATTCCTTTGCTGGGTGTGGTGGCATGTGCCTGTAGTCCCAGCTAGCTATATCTGTAGTTCCAGAAGGCTGAGGTGGGAGGATCACCTGAGCCTGGGGAGGTTGAGACTACTGTGAGCCATGATTGTGCCACTGCCCTCCAGCCTGGGTGATGGAGTGAGACTGATAGGGTTTGGCTGTGTGTCCCCACTCAAATTTCATTTCAAATTGTAATCCCCATATGTGGAGGGAGGAACCTAGTGGAAGGCGATTGGGTCATGGGGGCAGTTTTCCCCATGCTGTTCTCTTTAATAGTGAGTTCTCACAAGATCTGATGGTTTTATAAGAGTTTGATAGTTCCTCCTTCACATGTACACTGTCTCTCTCACCTGGCACCATGTAAGATGCCTGCTTCCACTTCCACCATGATTGTAAGTTTCCTGAGGTCTCCCCACCCATGTGGAACTGCGAGTCAGTTAAACCTCTTTCCTTTATAAATTACCCAGTCTCTGGGAAGTTCTTTATAGCAGTATGAGAATGGACTAATACAGAGACCGTGTCTCAAACAAAGACCCCATATCAAACAACAACAGCAAAAGTATCCTCAAGGCTGACTCCAGAGTCTTCATGGTGTGCATACTGCAGTCTGAAGCTTGCTGCTACAGGCAACATGAGTTCAGGTTGAGTAGACCACAGTGGGTATGGGGAATGGGAAAAGGTTTGCCAGGCAGCTGGGTTTGTGGATACCCAAGTATAAGAGGTCCAATTTGGACAGCAGGGAGGGGGAGAGACGTGGGCTTTAGAGTGAGAGCTCAATTCAAATCCTGGCCTCATCCAGTGGGTGTAGAATATTGGAAAGTAATTCACTTTAATAGGCTTCTGTTTCTCCCTGAAAAGTGGGGATAAAAATGATATTTGCAACTTTAGGCTCTTTGCAAGATCCCACAGAGACAATGAAAGACAAGGTTTCAGGCTAGCATAGTCTTCAGGGCAAGAGTGGTCCCTGTGCCCAGCAATGTCCTCCCACTCTCATGGTGGGGGCTACATTGGGGTGAGGAGTCTGTGGAGCCAAGGGGACATGCCCACCCTAGCCCATGTTCTCTCTTTTGTGCTGTCTTCCAGTACCAGGACCCTGGAAGGAATTCCCTCCCTCTAAGTCCCTATGTCTTCTCCCAGGGCTGCATGTGTCTCTTCCCTGATCCATTCTCCCAGAGTGCATCATCCATGGGTGCCCCCATCAGCCTGAAGAGTGGCTGAGGCCCTTCAGGGTGCAGGACTGAGTCAGGGAAAGGAAGAACAGGGGGTAAGTTTGGGTGTGTGGTCAGTGTAGGTGGGGGTCAATGGCACCTCGTGAGCAGAAGTTTTCGGCTTGGGTGGAAGGAGGTGAGGGAAGTCTCATGGCCTGATGTGGGGCTCTTCACTGGTACGTAGATCATGGGGGTGAAGGTGGGGGAAGAGATGAATCTTGGTGGGGGGTGAAAGACCTCTCCTCTCAAAATGAGGAAAAGAACATGGTTTCTGTGAGTTTCACAAGAAAGTAGAAGAGGCCAGATGGTGTGACCTGGTGAGGGAGGGAGAAATTCTTTGCAATTCCATCTTCCCATTCCCACTCCTGCCCAAGAGGAAATCATTGTCTTTGGCAGAATATACAATTGATGTTGAATTTGTGCTGTCCACAGCTATTTGGATGAACTGTTGCTTCACACATGTGTTTTTGTTTTCATTTTCCATTTTGCTGTTAGGTGGGTATGTGTGTCAAGGTCAGAGAATGAAACTAATTTTATTTAATGATTTCTTACCCTATTTCGTAATATTGAAGTGTTGAGACTTATGTATGTGGACCTCAATTTGTACCTTTGCTCCAGGTCCTGCCAGTGTTAAGATCAGTACTGTTTCTGCTGCAATAAGTATTTTCTTTTTTTTTTATTTTTTTATTTTATTTTATTTTTTATTATACTTTAAGTTCTAGGGTACATGTGCATAACGTGCAGGTTACATATGTATACATGTGCCATGTTGGTGTGCTGCACCCATCAACTCGTCAGCACCCATCAATTCATCATTTATATCAGGTATAACTCCCCAATGCAATCCCTCCCCCCTCCCCCCTCCCCATGATAGGCCCCAGTGTGTGATGTTCCCCTTCCCGAGTCCAAGTGAGCTCATTGTTCAGTTCCCACCTATGAAAATTTTTGCAATCGACTCATCTGACAAAGGGCTAATTTCCAGAATCTACAAAGAACTCAAACAAATATACAAGAAAAAAACAAACAACCCCATCCAAAAGTGGGGAAAGGATATGAACAGACATTTCTCAAAAGAAGACATTCATACAGCCAACAGACACATGAAAAAATGCTCATCATCACTGGCCATCAGAGAAATGCAAATCAAAACCACAATGAGATACCATCTCACACCAGTTAGAATGGCAATCATTAAAAAATCAGGAAACAATAGGTGTTGGAGAGGATGTGGAGAAATAGGAACACTTTTACACTGTTGGTGGGATTGTAAACTAGTTCAACCATTATGGAAAACAGTATGGCGATTCCTCAAGGACCTAGAACTAGATGTACCATATGACCCAGCCATCCCACTACTGGGTATATACCCAAAGGATTATAAATTATGCTACTACAAAGACACATGCACACGTATGTTTATTGCGGCACTATTCACAATAGCAAAGACTTGGAATCAACCCAAATGTCCATCAGTGACAGACTGGATTAAGAAAATGTGGCACATATACACCATGGAATACTATGCAGCCATAAAAAAGGATGAGTTTGCATCCTTTGTAGGGACATGGATGCAGCTGGAAATAAGTATTTTCTTAAACACACAAACAAAACAATAAAAAAAAAGAGGTGGGCAGGTTATATTAAAATATGTCATTCCCGGCCGGTGTGGTGGCTCACGCCTGTAATCCCAGCACTTTGGGAGGCCGAAGTGGGTGGATCACGAGGTCAGGAGATGGAGACCATCCTGGCTAACACAGTGAAACCCTGTCTCTACTAAAAATGCAAAAAATTAGCTGGGCGTGGCGGCGGGCGCTTGTAGTCCCAGCTACTTGGGAGGCTGAGGCAGGAGAATGGCGTGAACCCGGGAGGCGGAGCTTACAGTGAGCCGAGATTGTGCCACTGCACTCCAGCCTGGGCGAGTGAGTGAGACTCTGTCTCAAAAAAAAAAAAACAAAAGTCATTCCCAAATGGAGGATCTGCTTCTTCTGGGGGTCAAGCATCACTGTACTAGGAAGAACAGGCCAGACTTGCCTGGTTCTTAACCTTGGCAGCTCATTGCAACCACCTAGAGAGCTTTCCAGATGACTGGTGACTGCATCCCACCCCTAGAGGTCCTGATTCGTTGATCTAGGGTGAGGCCAGGCATCCAGCTATCTAAAAGCTGCCAGGCGATTACAATGTATAATCAGGGCTGGAGGAACCCTCGATTAGGCTGAGATCAGCTGATGAAGGCTTACCTTTTTCAGGTGGGTTGTGTTATGCCTGGTGAGAAAAACGACTGGTTCTTTTATAATCTGGACTTTGTGACCACTGTAACTGCCTTTTAAACAACTGCCTACTAGTTATATTGCCAGATGTTGTTTAATCTCTGTACCTCAGTTTGCCCATCGATACAGTGGAAGATAATCATAACTTCTTACCTTTTGGGGTTGTCCTGGGGATTAATAAGATAATTTGTAAAATGTTTAGAACAGTTGTTAGCACTGAGCCGAAGCTACATAGCCTTTCCTAAATAAGGGCTGATTTGTTCCTGATGCATTCAATCTGAGACATCTGTTCATGGACCATCGGTCAGGGACAAATGTCTAGTATTCTTTAGCTAACTTTAGCAAAGGTACATAAAGTGGCTTGTTTCTGGACATTTACCCACAAGGAAACAAACAGACCACACAGTTCCATGTGTACCAACTCAATGATGTTGGATATAAAAGGAGCATTAGGGAGCAGAACAACATGTAATTAACCAGATAGGCAAGATTGTTGAGTTCAGCATCAGCTTTTATGTTTCTGTTTATTTTGGGTGGTGATGATGGGGTTGAAATATCTGGAATAATACAGAGAACGTCTGTGCTCATACAAGGAGTGCTTTTTTTCCCCTAAGTCAGGGCCAGCTTTATGGGCATCTGACTTGCACAGTTGCTCAGGTGTCTATGTTCAAAGCGGCACTTGCTCTTGGTTTAATGTCCTGCTATGGCCATCTCGAAACTCTTAACAGTTTTGTCATTGAACTTGTGTTTTGTAAGTGAAGTCTGATGGCACAATGTTGTATGCTCAGAGGAGACACCTGCAGTGTGAGTATACATTGCAGTTCCTTACTGCTCATTTGCATATAGCTTTCACGATGCCCTTTGAGCTCAGGATTCCAGTGGGCCCACCCCTCATGGAGTTCAATGAGATTCAAAGGATACAAGACAAGCACTTTGCATTTTTGGCTGAAGGAGCTGGGACGCTGACAGCCTTGAGAGGTTTTTGTTTTTTTTTGTTTTTTTTTTTTTTAATTTGAACCAGAACTTGCCTTGAAGGCAGTGTTGTTCTAAGAAACAAAAATGACATCCTTTTTTACTTCTCTGTGTTAGCCAACCACTTATGCTGAAGATGAAACAGAAGGACAGGAAAGGTAGGGCAACCCAGAGCCCCTTTTCCTTTAACGTTTTCCTTCCTCATCGGGAAGCCAAATGTAGACAGTGTTGGTAGGATGTGCAAGTATCAAGAAGTGAAATAAAGTTATTGGTTCAGTGTTTCTAATGTGCTGGCAAGAATGAAATACATATGCACGTATGAACTACAAAATACAAACTGGGTAATCTCAGTGACACTGAACAGGAGTTAAATGCTCTTATATTTGCATTTGAACTGGCATTGTACAACATAAACAGTACGATTCATGCTAACAATTTATTTTTTTCTTAGAACAATATTAATTAGCAAATAAAAGACACCAGGACAAATTCAGAGGCCACGGAGAAAAGGAAACAGCTTTCTCTTATGTTACATTTAACAGCATTTACCCCCTACTTTTCGGACAATGCATCTCACATTTTCATTTCCCACCAGATCCTGAAAATTATGTAGCTGGCCCTGTCAGAATTATGCTAGAAGAGGTCATTTTCCACTGGTGTCTTTCTGCATTGACTTCAAAACTGTTAAGCTCCTCTTAAGCAGCTGTGCAAAACAGGTTTCTGAGTGAAGGCTTTTGGAAGTGCCTGTGGTGAACATTGTTTAGCGTCTCAGCATCTATTTCTTCACTTTTCAATATTCTTTTGGCAGTAAGCTCTCTGCTCTCTGACTGTGTGCTTCAGTGGCAGGGCCACACCCACAGGTCAAAGGTGGAGTGACCTAGAGTTAGGTCAATCACTGCATCACAATTTCTTGATCTTACTGATTGGTTCAGGGATGGGCATGTGACCCAACCAGAACCAATGAAATGCAAGGAGTCTCAGGCTGGGAATCCTGGGAAAAACACTAGGATTCATATTTGAACCTGGAAGCAAGTTGGCTAAAGGTTGCTACCATCTTGCTGCCAGGCATAACCTGAGGAAGAAGCCAAGTTATTGAGATGGAGAGAAGCCAAGTTTCTGTTAATATGATGATGTCTGAATTATTTGCAAATTGAACATAAAGCCAGATCTATCCTTTTCAGTTAAACAAGCAATCAAATCTCTTTGTGTTTTAGCTGTTTTTTTTTCTGTTATGTGTAACTCAGAGAATCCTAATAGATAAATGACATGTGCTAAATTATTGAGTTAAAATACTCTTTGATTTTTTTTTCTTTTACAGAGGGTCTCACTCTACAGACTATCCTGGAGTACAGTGGCATGGTCACAGCTCACTGCAGCCTCAGTCTCCTGGGCTCAAGCAGGAGCCCAGCCTCCCCAGTAGCTGGGCTACAAGCATGTACCACCACACTTGGCTAATTTTCAAATTTTTTGTAGAGACAGGGTCTGGCTATGTGACCCAGGCTCATCTCAAACTCCTTGCCTCAAGCAATTCTCCTGCCTCAGCCTCCCAAACTTTTGGGATTACAGATGTGAGCACCTGCCCCTCTTTGATTTCTTATACCTTCTACAAATAAGATAATAACTTATACAGATAAGACAACAATGGATAATAACGGATGGGATAATTTTTTGAGATGTTAAATTTAGAGTTTATTTCTTTTTCTTTTTCCCTTTCCATCTCCCATTCAGGTAGAGAGCAGCTTTAGTGTTTTTTTCTTTGGGGAAGATTTGTGGTAGGCAGGAAGTTGAACCTGCCTGAAAGTCACTTTTCTTCCTGGATTTTTTATTTTTTTCAAAGCCTAAGTAAGACAGGAGTCACAAACTGGGCCCCATTGGGCTTATTGTGGCTTATGAGGCACTTTTGGTTGACTTATATAGTATTTTAAAAATTGGACAATTTCACTCACACATCTGGGTTTCTGAGGTCTCCAGGAAAATCAGACTACCTGGCAGCTCTCGTCCTAGCGTTCCTGTGTGGTAACTCCGGGGGGTGGGGGGGTGCAGAGTAGCAGCTTGCTTCTTGAAATGGGTCATGTGTTCTCTAGTTTGCCACAATCTTACTACTTCCTTTTGCTTTATTCCCTGCAGATTTTACTCATTTACAGACCTACCGGGGCCCTGAGCTCCCACGTGGCTACCTGCCTAAGCCCATGCAGAAGAATGGGGTTTGAGGAGGGAGGGAATGCTGATGGGAGAGATATTAAAAGAGATGAAAGGATTTCTGCAGATTTACAAAGAAATTCCATAGGCTGGAATTTGTTTCCTTCCTTAGAAGGAAGATCTTACAGAGGAAGTATCTTCCTTCCTTGGAAGATCTTAGATGCCTCCCTGTGTTTACGCAGGGGAGGCATATCCTTAGCAGGGGGCTATCAGCATCGCCATAGAGTCCTGACCCTAAACTTGGGATGAAAAAAACAGAGGGAAGGAACCTGAAGACACTGGGAGCTAAGAATGCTCTTCTTAGCTGCAGCTACTGCGGACAGATGACCAGTGTCCTGGGCAGCTTCCCAGTTGGTTCTGATAAGGTCCTAGCCCTTATTCATGGCTTTCAGGGTGCAGGTAATGGTGGTCAATTGTGGTGGTTTTGGTGAAACACCAAGAACCATCAGAACTGAATTTCTTAGTCCAGCAGAATGAAGGCTTGGTGTCAAAATCAATTTATGGAAGATAAAGAGATACACTATTTTTGGATATCTGAGTTTTTGGAGATGGAAAGTCACTTGAAATTTTAAAAATCCCCTTCTGGTTTGGAACTTAGCATAAGACAGACCTGTGTTGAAATCTCCAGTTCTTGTATACAGTAATAAGCTATACAGCATGGGCTAGGTTTTCAGCCTTCTGTAACTCAGGTTCGTTATTTGTAAACTGGAATTTGAAGCCCCTTCTTGGCCTGTGATAATTCTGGGGGTCGAATGACATAATAAAACTGAAAGTACTTAGCACTTTTTTTTTTTTTTTTTGAGATGGAATCTCTTTCTGTCACCTAAACTGGAGTGCAGTGGTGTGATCTCGGCTCACTGCAACCTCCACCTCCCAGGTTCAAGCAATTCTCCTGCCTCAGCCTCCCAAGTAATTGGATTATAGGTGCATGCCACCATGTTTGGCTAATTTTTGTATTTTTAGTAGAGATGAGGTTTCACCATGTTGGCCAGGCTGGTCTTGAACTCCTGACCTCAGGTGATCTGCCCGTCTCGGCCTCCCTAAGTGCTGAGATTACAGGCATGAGCCACCGCGCCTGGACATAGGTACATATTTTTATGAAGTAATTATCTCATAGTTACATGTTTAGTTTGTACTTTTATACTTAGTGTACAAGTTTTTCAATATTGTTGCATAGTGGTCATAGTTATCGTAGTTAATATTTGCACACTGCTTCTCTGAATTGATGTAATAATAATAATAGATTAAATCCCTCCTCTTAGTCTCAAGCAATGAGCTAGGCTTTTTAAATATATCATTTGATTTAATCTTCTTTACAATAGTATTGGTTGGTGTTCATTGCATTTATTTTTGGAGTTACTACCTGTGATCGCGTGTTAGAGAGGTTATTCTGCTGGTATGTCTTCAACTCTTCTCTGTCTCTGGCTCATTTCCATTTGGCAGGGAACAGTATCTAGCTAGACTTTCATAACACTGCTTATATTTATTATATTTATTTTTGGACTTACTGTCCTCTTCTGACATAACCAGGTGGGCATTTCTACTACTTGCCCATATCTGGTTCTTCTCTACTTCTGGGCACACAGCCTGGAGTTCTGGGTCCCCACAGGACTGCTGCACTGATGAGTTTTGCCTGAACTGTGGGGTAGACTTTGGGTACTCATAAAATACACTTCTGATGTGTAATGTCGCTGGGATTCAGGATTGCTTGCTTCTGCCACAAAAGCCCACATATCCTGACTAATGCAGCAAGCAGTGCGATTTTTGCATTGTTAGGAACAGATATCTGTGTTCCATTTAAACATATTTAAGTTCACAAAGGTATCCTCTTCCTAATTTTCAGTCTGTGTGAGGACAGGTTGTATACCAGTATGATAGTCATCCTGGAGGTAATACAAAAATCATAACTGAAATTTGAGAAAACCGGTTTAATGTCTCACAGCAGAAGGTACAGAATGCTCAAGGAAGGCTTGGATTTAGGGTAGATGTGCATTGCCTTTAGTTCTTTTGTTCACATTTTGCTTAGGTTAAATGTGGGTTTCTGGGAGGCAGCGAAAATAAACGATGATAGGGAGAAAAGTGGCTGAATCTGGTTAAAGGTTTAAGGAAGGAATGAAAGCTACAGTGAAGTTCTGATAGAATGAGATTTTATTGAAAACGCTGAAGAGAAGGATTAGATGGATAGGCATAGATATAAATACAATTCTTTTTGCTGGTGCTTACAGACGGGCATCCACTGGGCTTTTCTGTAATTCGAGTAAAATTGTGCTTGAATGCAGAGGGAAGAACTGTTCTTCAAAACAGAGGCTCCCATGTGGCAGAGCGCAGGGAGGGTCCCTGTGCCTGGTGGTGGGGACTGAACACCTGGTGTTCAGTTCATGGTGACATCTGTGAACTTGTGTGGTCAGAAAGTGAAGTGCCACTGGGATTCAGGATTGCTTGAAAGTGAAGATGTACCCAAAGATTCTGGATGCGGGCAATGTGGGAGAATATGAAACAAAATGACCTGTTGGGGACTTTTTCAGTTCACCACACCGTCTCCATGATTGGGGTGAATCATGCCCACTTGTGCAATTTTTGGCCAAGTTGCCTTAGGTAATTTTTACATAATATTTATAAAACCTTCCTGTAATTGTGACTCATGGTCATGCTTCTACTCAGAATTTTGTTAAAGCTAAACATTTCAGGGAAAAAAAGAAGGCCTGAGTGATGTGGAAGGCTTTCAGAGAACTCAATTAAAGAAGGCAGGATGGTCAAGGCTATCATTTGCTGCAAATGCCCTTAGTCACCAAAGCCAGAGTGACAGAAATGCTAATTACATTTCTTTTACATTTCCCCTTCATTTGTTTGGAATGAAAAAGCAATAATGTATACATATTTGTCAAAAGTATTCAAATGTTACACAAATATATAAAGCCAAAGTGCCAGTTTTCTTACCTCTTGTCTGCCCGCGACTCCCAACCCGTAGATGTGACACTGTTAACTCTTTAATATACATTATTCTAGGACTTTCTTTATGAACGTATACTCTTTAGCTAATTGCAGTTATGTTTTTATTGTACTAAAATAGTATATGGTCAGAATGAAAAGTACACAGAAACCTTAAAAAATATATTCCCAACATTTTGCGTGTGTGTGTGTACATATATATATGCATATATGTGTGTTTGTGTATATATATGTGTATGTATACACACACACACACACACACACACACATGCACTTAAAAAACAGTGGTATCATAAAATGACCCTATGGGCAGTAATACTTTTATCATGTTTTACAGATGAAGATGTTTGGGCTTAGGGTAGGGACATTAAATAACCTGCCCAAGATCACACAGGTTACCAGTAACAGAGCTGAGATTTGAAGTCAGGTTTGTCTGACTTCAAAGCCTGTGTCCTTGGTAACTATGTCATCCTGTTGCCCTTTCTATGTCAACAAACAGATTCATTCCATTTTTTAAATAATGCCAGACAATTATCTGGTATAAATGTGCCATTAAAAAAAATCTCACTTACTGGCTTTTCAGATGAATTGAAAAGGTGAATGTTTGGTAGCTTCTGTTTCTGTATTTTGTTTGAAAAGTCATGATGTTCTAATGCCAAGGGTTCTTCATGGTTCAAGGTACCTCAACTGCTGCTGAAAAACAGAACCCTGTGTTCAACTGTCCTTCAGGAAAGTAACACTGGCAAATTATATTGTGATATTTATACTGAGGAATGTGGTTTATGAGAACCTGACCCTGACACTCAGTTTTCTTTCCATTTTGTGTTTCTCCTTCCTTCTTTTCTTTTCCTTCAGCACATTAATCCTACATCTGCTGAGTATAAAGGGAGTTTTTAAAAAATTTTTTTAATTTTCATGGACATATAATAATTGTACATATTTATGGGGTACAATATGAAATATATATATATATTTCATATATATATGAATCTTTGCCGCCTCAGCCTCCCGAGTAGCTGGGACTACAGGTGTGTACCACCACACCTTTTTTTTTTTTTAAATTTTGTAGAGATGACATCTCACTGCTGGTCTCAAACTTCTGGACTCAAGCAATCCTTCCACCTCAGCCTCCCAAAGTGCTGGAATTACAGGTGTGAGCCACTGCACTAGGTGGCTTATTTCATGTAACATAATGTTTCCCAGGCTCATCCATGTTGCCAAATGATAGGATTTCATTGTTTTTATGGCAAATTATACTCCATTTGTGTTCATATACAACATATGCTTTATCCATCCATCTGCTGTTAGATACTTAGATTGATTTCATATCTTGGTTATTGTGAATAGAGCTGCAGTAAATATGGGAATGGAGATATCTTTTCGATATACTAATTTCATTTCCTTTGGATGTATATCTAGTAGTAAAAGTAGTAAAATTGTCGGATCATGTGATAGTTCTATTTTTAGTTTTTTGAGGAATCTCCATACTGTTTTCCATAATGGCTGTACTAATTTACATTTCTACCAACAGTGTGTAAGTGTTCTCTTTTCTCCCCATCCTTGCCAACACATCTCTTCATTTGTCTTTTCGATGATAGTCATTCTAACTGGAGTGCAGTGATATCTCATCATTGTTTTGATTTGCATTTCCCTGATATTAGAGATGTTGGACATTTTTTAAAGATACCTGTTGACTAATTATATGTCTTATTTCTAATGTCTATTAAAGTCTTTTTCCCATTTTAAAATTAGGTATTTTTCCTATTGAGTTGAGATTTTTACATATCATGAGTATATTACAATATATCATGTGAGCCACCCATTCAGGAATATACCATGAACATATCACAAGAATGTCAGATGTATGGTTTGCAAATATTTCCTGTAGATTGTCTCTTTGTTGATTGTTTTCTTTGCTATTCAGAAGCTTTTTAGTTCGATGTAATGTCATTTGCTCATTTTTGCTTTGATTGCCTGTGCTTTTGAGGTCTTATGCAGAAAACCCTTGTCCAGTCAATGTCATGAAGCATTTCCCCTATGTTTTCTTCTGGTAATTTTATAGTTTTGAGTTTCATGCTTAAGCCTTTAATCCATTTTGAGTTGATTTTTGTATTTGGTGAAAGACAAGTATCAGGTTTCATTCTTCTGTATATGGATATCTAATTTTCCTGGCACCATTTATTAATAGATTCTCCTTTTTCCAGTGTGTTTTCTTGGCACTTTTGTCAAAAATTAGTTGGCTTTAGATGCATGGATTTATTTCTGGGTTCTCTATTCTGCTCTGATGGTCCATGTGCCTGTTTTTATGCCAATGCTATGCTGTTTTGGTTACTATAGCTTTGTAGTATATTTTGAAGTCAGGTAGTATAGTGTTTCTAACTGCCTCCAGCTTTTTTTTTCTTTTTTGGTCAAGAGTGCTTTGGCTATTCAAGATCTTTTATAGTTCCATATAGAAAGTTATTTTTAATAACATGCTTATGACACCCTAAGGGCTTTAGTCACTGGCTGCTGAGTTGAATATGGGAGAGCCTGTAGAATTTCATCTCATCCCCTTCCACTTTGGTGTAATGGCAAATTTTATGTGTCAACTTGGCTGGGCCATGGTACTCAGGTATTAGGTCAAACATTACTCTAGATGTTTCTATGAAATTATTCTTCAGTTGAGATTAACATTTAAATAAGTAGACTTCTAGTAAAGCAGATTACCCTCCAATTTGTGGGTGAACCTCACCCAACCAGTTGAATGCCTTCATAGAAAAAGACAGAGGTCCACAGAAGGAGAGGGAGGCTGGCCTACTGAAGGCCTTTGGGCTTGAACTGCAGCTCTTCCCTGGGTCTCCAGCCTGTTGGACTACTCCACAGATTTTAGATTTGCCAAGCCTCCATGATCGGGTGAGCCAATTCCTTAAAACATTATCTATCTATCTATCTATCTATCTATCTATCTATCTATCTATCTATCTCTATTTCTCTCTCTCTCTCTCTCTCTCTATATATATATATATATTTATATATATCTACTTATACTTCCTGTGAGTTGTGTTTCTCTAGAGAACTAATAGGTAGGGTGACTGTAGAACTTATTCTCCACATTGGGACACTTTTAATCATTGCTGTAATACATTAATTTTAATCTGATCTTCTTATCCCTTGCCCCCTCCCACTTCTGAGTCTTCAGAGTTCGTTACATCACTCTGCATGCCTTTGCATACTTATAACTTAGCTCCCACTTATAAGTGAGAACGTATGGTTTTTGGTTTTCTATTCCTTCATAGCCTTTCTTTTAATGTTCTGGTATAATATAGCACCCTCCGATCCTTTTTTATAAAATTGTTACTTTTTTGGTATTTATTTTAAATTTCCTCATGGTTAGATTCAGGCTTTCCATTTCTATTTGGGATATTATATAGTAACGTTGTAACCCTCTCAGATTGTCCCATCTGTAGAGACACTATGTCCACCTGCACCTCACTAGAGATGTTAATTTTTATCATCTAGGTGACTTCTCAACTGAACAGAAACTGTTTTTCTTGTATTAAAGAAGCAATTTGTATAGAGACACTATAAGATCATTCATATATATTGTTTCTCATCAAAATTTTCCCCTCGACTTGGCATTCTTTAATGATTTTTGCCTTAATTAATCAATGATTTCTACAAATCTGCCACTTTCTGCCATTTGCCAGTTGGCAATTAACATCTTCCTGTAAATAAGAACCTCCCCGTGTTAGTTTGTTTTTGCATTGCTATAAAGAAACACCTGAGGGTGGGCAACGTATAAAGAAAAGAAGTTTAATTGGCTCATGGTTCTGCAGTCTGTGCAGGAAGCGTGGTGCTGGCATTTGCTTCTGGTGAAGGCTTCAGGAAGCCTACAATCATGGTGGAAGGCAAAGGGGAGCTGGTGTATCACATGGTGAGAGGGAGCAAGAGAGAGAAGGGGGAGGTCCCAGATTCTTTTAAACAACCAGATCTCACGTGAACTAACTGAGCGAGAACTTACTCATCGCCAACAATGGCTACGCCGTTCATGAGGGATCTGACTCCAGGATCCAATACTTCCCATAGGTCCCTTCTCCAACAGTGGTGATCACATTTCACCATGAGATTCAGAGTGGACACACATCCAAACCATATTACTCCCCTCTCCTTTTTGTTTTTCTTGTATGATTTATCTTTCTATTTCTCAGCAGTATGGACTCATGGATTCCTGTCTTTCCCAATGGTTTCTTAAAATTCACTCTTGCCCTTCATCGTTTTGGTACTCAAGTTGCCCCAGATTTACCCAGTGGGAGCTGCTTCTTTTGACATGCCATCATTGTTTCAACCACTTTCTTATTTTCTGTTATAACAAGATGTTTCAGGTATATCTTGTATTTTCCCTGTTCCAGTCCTAAAATCGGCCACTTCACCAAAGAGCCTGGTTTTTAGTGGGGAATGGTTTTTGAGACCCAGATTTTGTTTTTGAGATCAGTTCTTAATTATTTCACTGCATTTTTTTCCTTCTCTTCAAAACGATGTATTTACTATGCATTGTCAGTGTCGTTAGTTACACTAAAAATATTGAAGACTCTTATACATAAAGTATATTGCTTCTTGTCCTTAGAGAAGACTTAGAGAAGAAAAAATTTTTTCTTGGAGATTTGGTCTCACTCTGTCTCCTAGGCTGGAGTGTAGTAGCACAGTCACAGCTCACTGTAGCCTTGACCTCCCCAGGCTCAGGTGACTCTCCTACCTCAGCCTCCCAAGTAACTGGGACTACAGGCATGTGCCACCATGACCGACTAATTTAAAAGATTTTTTTGTTTTTTTTTTTGGTGGAGATGTGGCCTTTCATGTTGCCCAGGCTGGTCTGAAACTCCTGGCCTCAGCTGATCCTCCCACCTCAGCCTCCCAAGTCGCTGGGACTGCAGGCATCATGCCCGGCTAATCTAAAACTTTTTTTTTTTTTTAAATGTATGTATGTGGCCTCTCTATGTTGCCCAGGCTGGTCTCGAACTCCTGGCCTCAGTCAGTCCTCACACCTCAGCCTTCATGCCCGCCTGATGAAAACAACTTGAGAGAAACATTTATAACATCAAAACTTAAAGTTCTTTCATTCAAGTTGTTTTTAAACATTATTACATGTTGCATTCTTGTGAAGTGGCCTTTCAGTACAGGATATCAGCAGCTTTATACAAGTGTTCAGAAAGCAAACACATTTTACTGCATTGTAGTTTTATTCATGCTTTTGATGTTATGTATGTCTACTCTCTCTGTATAGTGTACATCTTATACAATGGTATGCTGCTCCACATCTCTTCCCAAGTCCACTTTCAATGGTGTCATGTTAGTAGCTTGAGATCAGCCATGGTGAGAGCATTTGCACAAAAGAAATTGGCAAATGCTCTAAATCAGAGCTTATTTCTCTCTGGAGAGCTGGTGGTTAAACATTTACTAGGATACCACTGCCGTCAATCCAGTCACTTTTGATGATGTGAAATTAAATAATTCAAACTTAAAGCAGTTGAAACTTTAAACTATTTTGAGCCTTGAGAGGCATGTGGTGGCTATGTGGTCTGAGTCACATAGCATGCAGTTACAACTTCTGCGTTTTCCTATAAATGATTAGGAAAGGCCACAGAGATGACACCAAGGATAAGACCCCTTTAGATCATCACCCCTCCTCATGGAATGTTAAAGCAATCGACCTTGGAACGTAGCAAGCTGTAACCAATCAAATCACTGTAATGTATATATTGATCTCCTGCAGAGAGCATTGCAGCCCCATTCATTGTCTATATAAGTAAAACCCTTACTTCCCCACTTTGCAATGCTGACCCATTCTTTTGGAGCCTGTGTTTTCCAGGTGGCCATCCTTAAGCCTGTGCTTGTATAAACTCTGTAATAGTTTCTGAACCTCATTATTTAAAGAATATCAACTGATTTATTTCCATCATAATGTTACGAGATCTTTGGGGTGTTGCTTTTGTGGCTGGAAACCTCTGTGGTCAGTGGTGCCTTTGCCTTCATTCTTGTCCTGCATCCAGAAAGAATGAGGAAAGCACACAAGTGGAGGGTGAGCAAGACTAAGAGAAGCTTTACTGAGTGTTAGAACAGCTCAGAGGAGACCCGCAGTGGGTAGCACATCTCTGTGGGCAGGTCATCCCGGTGAGTGTTCAGCTCTCAGCAGAGAGGGTAGCTCCTCTCTGCAGCTGGTCATCCTGATGTCTGCTCTGCTCTGGCTCAGTCCAGGGTTTCTATAGCTTCAGAGGCAGGAAGTGTTTGCTGATTGGCTCATGGGCAGGAGAAAGCACCATGAGTTGCCCCTCCAGTGTGCAGGACTGGCATCCCGGTCCCCAGCCTCCAGGCCTTCTCTGGCCTGAAGGTGGGTCTTCACTGGAGACCCCTCTCCTTCTGCCCAGGAGCCTGTCCGCCTCCCCTTCTGTTCACGATGCTCAGGCTGTTTGTGCCAAGGGGCACCTGTAGGCCAGTGCTGAGCTGCCGTCAGCCCCTCCTCATCTTCTCTCCTATACTTGTTGAGGCCCAAAGTCTGGAAGGGGCCGAGGTGGCAGGGGTCTGGTGTGTCAGTGCTGCCACAAGCATGCGTCCACCTGGCTGTGCTGCAACAGTGCCCAGGCTTGACACCAACTTTGCTCCCTTATCAGAGTGGGTGCTGGGAGCAAGGAGAGGCTAGGCAGGCCTGAACCAGCGGGGGACAGTGGGGCCTTCCTGAGCTCCTAAGAATACAGAGATGCCCAGGTCTGTAGCCAGGCTGAGGCAGCTGCATCTGTACCTCGGGAGCTCCTGCCCCACCAACTTGGAAGCAGTGGGGCTCCTGTTTGTCCCCAGCTCCCAACGGCTCCATGGATTGTGCAGCTCTGGTAAAAAAGAGGCCGCTGACAGCAGGGAGAAGTCAGGCAGCAGGAGCAGGCACTTTTGAGCTCCCCAGGACCCCAAGAGCACAGAAACATTCAGGTCTTGAGCCATGCCAGGGCAGCTGCAGCAACACCCAGGGATGGTGGAGCTTCTGCCTGCTCCATGGAGAGGGAGGCCTGGCCACGCCTCCCCACTGCAGTTGGTGTCTTGGCGATGGCCACTCTAGATGGGCCACTGCTGCCATCAGTCCCCCTCTGAAGAAGTGCATCTAACTGCTGTTAGGATAGGGATGATGGTTGCTCTTAACTGCTTCATGCTGACAGGGGGCATTGTTTTGGGGAAAACAGCAGTCAGTTCTCTCTCAGAGGCCTATCTAAGGGTTCCCAGTAAAAAAAGGAGTCATCATCTGAGGCTCCAGTTGCACAACCACTTGAAATTTAATGGCTTCTAGGTGAGAAGAAACAAATTTTACAAGGAGGTTAAACATGTGATGGGCTAGAGCTGTTTCACACTGGTGGAAGAATTTGAATCTTCTATGGGGACAGTTAAATTTTAAAAGAGAAATAACTGTTTAGGGGAGTAGATAATCCCTTGGGAAGGGTCCTTGACAAAGATGCCTATGGTGAGGAACAGAGCAAAGGCGAGAATAGTTAAGCATAGGATATCCCTGGAGGGTTAATTATTAGCACTTACCTTTTTGCTAATCTTTGAGGTTTTTATCTTGAAGTCCCTGATTTCTTCACTCCGTACTTAGGTGCTCTCCTGGGTCAACAGAGGCAATTTCATTGGTTTCCCGGGCCTTAACTCAAGTGTACTGAATACAAGAATCGGTTCCAGTGACCTTTACTGCTGTAGGAGTAGAAAAAAGTACAGTGTAAGTTCCCTCTCATTCCAGGCCTAGAGAGGGAGAAAGGAAAGCGAGAACCTTTACAAGTAGCGAGTCCCCTGGGTTGAAGAGAGAGGGCCCCAGTTCACGGGTTTGGGCCTCTGAGAGTTGTTTCAGTTCCTATTGGAAACGGGCAAAAGAGGTTATATGTTTAGTTAAATCAGAGGTTTCTTGGTCTAGCAAGAAATCATTGGTGAGAAAATGCCATTCATACATCATTTCGAAGGGGCTTAAACCCAGCTTTGAAGGGGTGTTCCTAACAGGTCGCTGGGCTGTGGGGAGACGAGTCTCTTGGGCCAGTTTCCTGAGGTGCCTTTTGATAATATCATTTCTCTTCTCTACCTTTTCCAAGGATTGTGGTCTCCAAGCACAATGAAGATGAAATTTTATGTCTAGTGCCTTTGAGGCCCCTTGTGTGACAGCCACCTTGAACCGAGGGGCTATTACCACTCTGGACATACTTAGGAAGTCCAAAGCAAGGCATCATTTTGTTAATGGGTACTTTCATCACCTCAGAGGCTTTCTCTGTTTGACGTGGAAATGCTTCTACCAAGTTAGTGAAGGTATGTACTCATACTAGGAGGTACTGGATGCCCCTTGTCTTTGGCATACGGGTGAAATCTATCTGCCCCTCTTCCCCTGGGTAACCTCCTATGCTTTGGGTTGCAAGGTGGAGAAGCCATTGATTGAGGGCATTATTTTTAAGGCAAGTCTCACAGGCATTAACGACCTGTTGGTTTTTAGCCAATTTTTTTTTTTTTTTTACCAGAGAAC
Source organism: Piliocolobus tephrosceles (assembly GCF_002776525.5). Taxonomy (NCBI): domain Eukaryota; kingdom Metazoa; phylum Chordata; class Mammalia; order Primates; family Cercopithecidae; genus Piliocolobus; species Piliocolobus tephrosceles. The sequence continues at coordinate 29,006,179 of NC_045453.1, read as the reverse complement.
AACCTTTGGCCTGTTTGATAGGTTTTATCCTTACCTAGGTGGAAGACTTGGTGAAGGATTTTAAGGACTTTCCATTGGCTGGAACCTTGTAGATGAATCTTGCTGTCCCCCGATTGCAGCCTTCCTGAGGACTGAAGGGTATATCCCTGAGAAACAGCCCATTCTATCTCCGTGGAAGAATACTGGGGTTTTATTTCTTTCGTGTTGCCTTCCCAGATCATAGGGGCCTCGAGTGGATCAGAAATCTGGGGCCCTCTCACTGCTGACTTAGCTGCTTGGTCTGCCAACTTATTTCCCTTGGTTACTTCATCTCTCCCTTTCTGGTGGCCTTTACTGTGTATTGCTGCCACTTCCCATGGAAGAAAGACTGAAGATAATAGTCTGTTGATTTCCTGCTGGTATTCAATGGGAGACCCATTGGCTATGAGGAAGTCCCTCTCTTTCCAGATAGTGGCATAGGCATGGAGGACTAGGAAAGTGTACTTAGAATCAGTATAAATGTTAACCATTTTCCCCTTGTTGAATTCAAGTGCCCCCGTGAGGGCAATTAGCTCAGCTAGTTGAGCACTTGCGCCCAAGGAGAGAGAGAGACACTCTCAGTAGCGTCATTCAGGGTGACTACTGCGTACCCTGCGTTATGGATCCTTTGCTCCACAAAGAAACTTCTGTCCATAAAAAGAATGCATCCTGAGTTCTCTAAGGGGGTTTCTTTGAGGTCCTTTCTGGCCTCATAAGTTGGCACTACTATCTGTTTATAGTCATGTTCAAGCTCCCCAGCTCCCTCTGGGAGGAAAGTGGCTGGGTTTAGGAAGGGAGAGGTTTTTTTCTTTTTTTTATTATACTTTAAGTTCTAGGGTACATGTGCACAACATGCAGGTTTGTTACATATGTATACATGTGCCATGTTGGTGTGCTGCACCATTAACTCGTCATTTACATTAGGTATATCTCCTAATGCTATCCCTCCCCTCTCCCCTCTCCCCACAACAGGACCCGGTGTGTGATGTTCCCGTTCCTGTGTCCAAGTGATCTCATTGTTCAATTCCCACCTATGAGTGAGAACATACAGTGTTTGGTTTTCTGTTCTTGGGATAGTTTGCTGAGAATGATGGTTTCCAGCTGCATCCATGTCCCTACAAAGAACACGAACTCATCCTTTTTTATGGCTGCATAGTATTCCATGGTGTATATGTGCCACATATTCTTAATCCAGTCTGTCACTGATGGACATTTGGGTTGATTCCAAGTCTTTGCTATTGTGAATAGTGCTGCAATAAATGTATATGTGCATGTGTCTTTATAGCAGCATGACTTATAATCCTTTAGGTATATCCCCAGTAATGGGATGGCTGGGTCAAATGGTATTTTAGTTCTAGATCCTTGAGGAATCACCACACTGTTTTCCATAATGGTTGAACTAGTTTACGGTTGGGAGGGACAGGTTCTTAACTGGACTGCCCACTTGTGCTGTGCACCTTGACTTCTGCTGTCTTCTGCCTCTGGAACCCTCAAATCTAGTTTTCCTTTCTAGGACCTCAAACTGAAGCTTGGGGGGAAAAAGGTGCCTCATAAGGATGTATGGACTCATTAAATTAGTCCCAGGTGGCTCTTGCCAAATTGTAGCCAGCAACTGGTGGGGCAGCCCCTCTGTTGCTTTGCTATCATAAGCTGTGGGGCCATGTCCTCCTCAACCAAGGGAGATAAAGGGAGTCCTGGGAATTGGGGTCCTGGCCCAACAAGGTGCTTCCCAAAAGGACAAGTTAAGTGCAGGGGAGGGGAAAGTGCCTGGGGAAAAAAACCCTAAGCATGTGAGCTCCTTCAACAGGGGAAAGAAAACTCTCAATTGTTATATACTCCTTACTTCTAAGAAAAGGCAGACACCACATTGTTCTCATGTAAACTCCTGATGACTAAGCCAAATACTCATTCTACCCAATAATATTTCTGTCATTTTCAACAATATCCTTAACATTTAATATTGTATGTAAAGAAGAATTAGAAACCATGATAGCCGCAAAAGAAAGAAAGAAAAAATGATAGGTAAGATGGAGCTCCTAGTGTTGACACCCTAATGGGTGGTTGGGGACTGGAGTTAGTCCAGGGGCATTTGGATAACGCTGAGGTGTAGCCTCAGCCAAATACCCTCAGTTGCCCTACCCAGGACCTCTTTCTGGTCCCATGCTACAGCTAGACCCTTGTGAAGAAAAACTGTGTTGGAACAAAGCCAACATTCCCAACCCCTGAGGGGAATGGGGGGGTTGACAGTGTCCTCCCCAGCAAGCCTGTATTCCGTGTCTTGTGCAGCACCCACACTAGTCACTTTTAACTGGCTGACAGAGGCCTGGCATTTTTATTTTTCTTTCATTTTGACTATGGTGGAGTTTAGAGACTCCAAAAAAAAAAAAAAAAAAAAAAAAAAAGCAAAAAAAAGGACAGAAAGACAGAAAGCAGATCTGTTTTTACTCAACCTTCTGGAGATCCTGGACAAGCCCCCACAAATGGTACAGGATTTTTGGGGTGTTGCTGCTTTTCTGGCCAGAAACCTCTGTGCCTGATGGCGCTTTTGCCTGAATTCTTGTCCTGCATCCAGGAAGAATGAGGTATGCAGACAAGTGGAGGGTGAGCAAGACAAAGAGGAGATTTATGGAGTGTTAGAACAGCTCAGGGGAGACCCACAGTGGGTAGCTCCTCTCTGTAGTCAGGTCATCCCATTGAGTGTTCAGCTCTTAGCAGAGAGGAGGCCCTGGAGTGGAGGGTTCTTCTCTGTAGGCAGGTCATCCCAATGAGTGTTCAGCTCTCAGCAGAGAGGTCACCCAACATCTGCTGCTCTCGGCAGAGAGGAGGCCCTGGAGAGGGTAGATCCTTAGCCCCCTCCTAACTTCCATTGGTGCCCAAAGTCAAGGGGGGGCCAGGTGGCAGGGGGCTGGCATGTCAGCACTGCCCCAAGTGTGTGCCCACCTGGCCAGGCTGCAACAGTGCCCAGGCTTAGCCCCAAACTTGCTCCATGATTGGAGCAGTTACTGGGAGTGGGGAGAGGACAGGCAGTGGGGCAGGTACTTCCCAGCCTGCAGTGGGGAGGGGCCTTCCCAGGCCCCCAAGAGCACAGAGAGGCCTGGGTCCACAGCTGGGCTTGGGCAGCTGCAGCTGTACCCAGGGAGCTCCTGCCCCACCAACTCAGAAGGGGCAGGGCTCCTACTTTTCCCTGGTTCCTGCCGGCTTCATGGAGTGTGCAGCACTGGCCATGCCTCTGAGATTGGAAAGGGCACTGAAGGCAGAAAGAAATCAGGTATCAGGAGCAGGCACTTCTGAGTGCAGTGGGGAGGGGGGCCTCCCTGGGCCCCCAAGAGCACAGAGACACCTGGAGCCACACCAGGGTTACTGCAGTGGCACTTGGGGAGGGTGGAGCTCCTGCCTGCTCTGTGGAGTAGGAGGTCCAACTGTGCCTCCCCACTGTAGCCGGTCGTGGCAGTGGTCACTCTAGATGGGCCACTGCTGCCATCAGTAACTCTTATCACAATTGGTAGTATTCTGTTTAGTTATTTGGTGGCTTAAGATTCATGAGCGTAGAGCCCTTCTCTATCTTCTGCATGCTCTATTCCCTGTACTTGCCGCAGCAGTTGGTGTGGGTAGGTGCTCAAAAAATCATTTGTTAATAAAAGAACCAAGAGTTGCCTGTAATAAATGCTAAAGCCATTCAGAGGAGGAGGAGCTGATCACTGATGCTACTGTAGTCAGCAAAGTCTTCCCATAGCAGGGGGCTTTCCATGGAAAAGCCAGTTCTTAAGAAAGAGAAGGAATTTCTTTGTAGTTGAAAGTCACCTCTGAGTTTTCTAGGAAAAGTGGTTCTACTGGGAAACTCAGCCAGGCTATATAAAAATGTAGTTTTGTTTTCAAGGTAAATTTGATTTTTTTTTGAGATGGAGTCTTGCTCTGTCACCAGGCTGGAGTGCAGTGGTACGATCTCGGCTCACTGCAACCTATGCCTCCTGGGTTCAAGTGATTCTCCTGCCTCAGCCTCCCAAGTAGCTGTAGCTGGGACTACAGGCATGTGCCAGCAGGCCCAGCTATTTTTTCTGTATTTTTAGTAAAGATGGAGTTTCACCATGTTGGCACGCCCAGCTATTTTTTCTGTATTTTTAGTAAAGACGGGGTTTCACCATGTTGGCCAGGCTGATCTCAAACTCTTGACCTCATGATCCACCTACCTAGGGCTCCAAAGTGCTGAGATTACAGGCGTGAGCCACTGTGCCCAGCCAATTTTTTTATTAGCTTTCTCTTAAGAGGGATTCAATGTGGTAAGCAGTAGGATTTCCATTTTCCATTAAAGCACAAATGCCAATAATTATAAATAGAAATGTGTTGTAAAAATGGCCTTTCTTTGCACTTAGTGAGCTGCCACTTTCTTTTATAGTACATAAAAGCACTTTGCCCATTTCATTTCAAATGTTAAGGAACAGCAAGGGGGTTAGTAAGTGAATCATTAACTTGCTTATGGGGTCTGGAGCCATGAATTTGGCACCTAATAACTGCTTTTGTCAGTGCTTATAAAAGAAAATGTGTTAGTGGCTATTGTGACACATCAGAGTGGAGGCATTTTCTTAAAACTATAAAGTTATTCTCAGCTGTATTTGTTTTAGTCTTTCAACAAGAGCAGAGTTTATCCCACGTCCCGCAACATGGGAAAACACCAGATTTAATGCAGATAGTTCTGAATTCAAATCCCAATTTCAATTTACCATGTGACCATAGGAAACTTACAAAGTCCTCAGAGCCTAAGTATTCTTACTTACTGAAGGTGAGGAAGCACCTGCTGGTCACAATTACAGGGATTTGATGGAACGTACATTGCAAGCTTCCACTACAGTGCCCATAGATTCACTTTCATCTTTCTCATTCTGTTTAAGGTTATCAGCTCTTGCTGCATTATGCTTTTTTATAATGTAATTGTTTGGTGACCATCTAATGTGGGTTACAACAGCATCTGGTTCCTGTGCTCCCCAAGGCCCTTGAAGAAAACAGGACTTGTGAGTTTTCTCCTGCTGAATGTCAGCCTGTCCACAGATCTACTTGCTATGAGTTGCCTTCTTCATTCAACAGTTTTCATTGAGTGCCTGTTCTGGGCCAGGCTTTGAAGCATGCCTTGGGAGTCAAAACAGCCAGGTCACTACTCAGAGGGCTCCTGGTTGCTGGACTGGGCATCTTCTGTTTGTCTGCCAGACCCATCTTCCCCACTGTGCACCTGCCTGCCCACTGCCCTGGAAGCCTGACCACATCACAGGCTCCCTTCAACTCTGGCTTCAACAAAAGCCACATATTTATGTCTTTCTTATAACCTATCTTGCCCTAAACATGTCCTACTCTTTTTGTCCATTTTATACACAGAATTGTTTCTTTATATATTAGTTAAAACTTTAACTCTTAGTAATCCTAATTCCTGGTAAAAAAAAAAAAAAAAAAACCCTGGAAGTAAACAATTTTACTTGTAACAAAGTAAACAAATTTAATTGTTATACTAGGTGCAGAGAGCCCAGGATAGGGGACAGAGTTGTGAAGACAATGCCTGGAGGACTTGACCCCTCCAAGCATGTTGCCCTCTGACTTCTGATAGGGCTAAGCCCATGGGGCACGAGTGGAGATGTGAGGGGGAGGGATGAGTGGGTGAGGTTGGACAATGAATTCCTCTGGCTGCCTCCTTCTGTCCCCACAGCTCTTTTGAAATCAGCCTTCTCTAACATCTCTCTCCTTTCAACTTTAACTATTCTTTGTCTCCTTGGGCTCAGTGCCTTGAGTTGCTGCCATGTCTCTTGTGGTTCCCCTATGATGCAGGAATTTTTGCTCCTTAGCTAAGTCCAGGTTATAGTCTCATGACTGGGAAGAACTAGGCATATGGTCACCAAAGAGTGAGTGGAGTACAATTTATTAAGTAAAGGAAAGCTCTCAGCTACTCAGCTAAGAGAGGGGCCCTGGAAAGCAGGTTGCTGGTTGCCCCCTCACAGTTGAATACAAGGGCATATGTGTGTGTGTGTGTATGTGTATATATATATATATATATATGCTCATATGCTGATGGGGCTGGGTTCCCTATTTGTATAAGGCATTAATTCTTGGTGGTGTCACCCCATTCCCCCAGTGCACATGCAGACTCTTAGTCTGCTGTGAGCATGTTTAGGCAAGCCCCCTGTGCAAGTTCCCTTATCTGCAGAAAATATCTGCACAAAACATCTGCACAAGCGTAAGCACTTGTTGGGTGGGTTGGAGGTTCCCCAGGGACCCAAGTTGGCTAACTCCTTTCACCTACACCTACACTTTGTAAATAATATCTTTGTGAATAAATTCTATTTGAATTAGCTTAATTTAAAAGGCCCATCTGTTTCCTGCTGGGGTCCTGACTCAGTTGGAAGTAATAAACACCCACCCTAGCCCTGATGTGCAGTGAGATGTGTGTTACCAAAGCAGGATTCCCCATATTCAGTGCATTCATAGGGTTTCTTTTCTGTATGAAATCCATGGTAGTGTGTAACGAGGGATGAATTATAGCAAAAGATTTCTCCATGTTGATTACACCCACAAAGACTTATTGCAGTATGAATTCTCTGATGTACAATGAAGTGTGTGTTATTTTTGAAAAAAAAAAAAAAAGGTGTCCCACATGATGACATTCATAAGGTTTCTCCCATGTTTGAATTTTGTGATACTTAATGAGATGTGATTTCTGGCTATAGGCTTCCCCACTTTGCCTGCATTTTGTGGGGCCTCTTGCTCTGGTAAAGTTTTCTTTCTTGAGTAAGAGTTCTGCTCTCATTAATCCCCTTTCTCAGATTCATTACTTTCATAGTGCTTGTCTCCGTTTTGAATTCTAAAACATATGATGAAGTTTGACTTTTGACCTAAGGCTTTCACATAATCATTACATTCAGAGTTTTAGATAATTACATTCAACACTGGATGAGCCATAGCAGAATGATTTATTTGTCTCTATCACACTGAGATGACTTTCTCCTTGTACAATTTCCCTTATGATTACCTAAGTCTAAATTATGTTTCAAATTTGTTCTAAGTGTATCCCGTTGATGGCATTTTAGTTCTTGGAGAAATAAGTTTGGAGGTTAAACCAAAATGTTTCCACATTATTATATTCATTGTGGATCACCTTAGTTTGGATTTTGCTGTAGGTGGATGTCATGTGTGTGGAAAGGCTCACCTGTTTCCTATCATCAATCTGTCAAACCATCATCTTTGTGTGTGTGTGTGTGTGTGTGTGTATAGTTTTTCTAAAGTAGAATATAATAAAATCTTCATGGTGAATCTTTCTACTTATGTAAGAATAAACCCATTTTGAAAAATGCTTTGCCCCAGGAGTTTAAGACCAGTCTGGGCAACATGGCGAAACCCTGTCTACTAAAAATACAAAAATTAGCTGGGCATGGTGGCACATGCCTATAGTCCCAGTTACTCCAGAGGCTGAGGCAGGAGAATCACTTGAGCCCAGGAGATGAAGGTTGCAGTGGGGTGAGATCATGCCACTGCACTCCAGCCTGGATGACAGAGCAAGACCCTGTCTTGAATGAATGAATGAATAAATGAATGAATGAATGAATAAATAAATGCTTTGCCATGGAGTTGCCTGTTTAGTTACAGCCTTCTCTTTAATATACAGTCATCTCAAATGCAAGTATCCTCACTCTCGGTTCTGAGAAGGAACATACTGGACAGAGCTTTTTGGAATTTCTCCCTTTCATCCATAGTTTTCCTCCTTGTTCCAACTTCTAGTTCACATGTAGTTTGCTGTTCGATAATCCATGGAGACTTGGCTTCTTAAGTCAAGAGCATGATATCTCTAGAGGGCCTTTGAACTATTCCCCATACCTCAGGCGGAATCCATAGCCACATTTGTGATTGTAGCTGATGCCTGGTACTTGATTCTTTCAAAGTCTTCTTGGGAAAGAGCAGAATCCAGTAAAAGCGGAGCTGGCTCATCCAACATTGGTTCAACTCTGTGTCATTACACAGGCTCTTAGGCTCTCGGGAGGTGGAGACACCATGGAACTCTTCTTTCCTTTCGGAGCAATGATCAAGGACAGATTCAGGCCTCCAAACCTTCTGAGACTCTTGGCTCTGCCCTGAAGTCTTGCTGTGAGTCTCCAGGCTGAAGGGTCTCCTTTATAGAAAGATTCCTGCTCCTGACCTCAGAAGAGTCATGTTTTTTTTTTCTTTTTTCTGTTGAGCTGCGACTACCACCTGCTTCAGGCCCTGAACCCAGAGGAGGCGTTTTCCTGCAGCCACTCTACAGTCCACCCTGGACACATGCCATGCAGTGGCTCATGCCATTTGCCTTCAGCAGAGTCAGACTTCAGGTGGCTCTTGGGTATACCCTCTATCTTCTAACTTACTGCAGGTGAATATGTTGCTAAACTTTCTGCCACTATAAATCGTGGCTTGTCCTTTCTTCAGCTTCCAGTATCGATTTCTTCACTCTTTTTCCAGACTCTATTTACTGCCTCCTTGAAGCCTTTCTGGCCTTAGAATAGTGCCTGATACCTATGTAGGTGTTAGATATTTTTTCAGCCCAGCAGGTAAGATACAGAATTGGTCTAAGAATGGGGGTTCAGATGACCTTGCCTTTATGTCTCTGGAGCACCCCAGAATTCAGCCTACAAGCTGAAGACGAGCCCGGCACAGTGGCTCACACCTGTAATGCCAGCATTTTGAGAGACCAAGGCAGGCAGATCGCTTGAGCCCAAGAGTTTGAGATAAGCCTGGGCAACATGGTGAAACCCTGTCTCCACAAAAAGACGAAGTATTAGCTGGGTGTGGTGGTCCGTGCCTGTGGTCTCAGCTACTCGGGTACTTGGGAGGCTGAGGCAGGAGGATCACCTCGCCTCGGTGAGTCGAGATTGTGCCAGTGTACTCCAGCCTGGGTGACAGAGTGAAACTCCGTCTGATAAAAAAAATAAAAATAAAAAAGCAGATAAAGTTCATCCTAGGGAAACAGAGAACTCATGAGGGTCAACCCACCTGCCTAAAGTCACATATTTGGTTACTGCCAGACCTAGGGCTAGAACCCAGCCTCCTGGTACTAGTTCTATATCTTATCTCCTCTCATTTCTGCATCCCCCATCTTAACTCATTTTGTTTATAGATAAATCCCAGAAGAGAAATCCTTGCCTCTGAGGGATGCAGAATTTTGATAAGAGCTTTCAAAATAGAGCACAAAAAATGAGATTTTGCTAAGGAAAGCCCAGAGATGACCCCAAAATGATACCCCCAAATGACGCCTGTACAAGACTGCAGGGGGATCCTAAGAGTGGTGTTAACTCTTTCTGGTCAGCACGTCTTCTTTCAGGCAGGTATCTTTGGACACTTGAGAAGGAGGCGAAGCTGCAGACTCCAAATGACAAGGGTCGGTGTGTCTCAGATTTAGCATCTCTGCTCATAAAGAGTTCACTTGATGCAGTGGTTTGCTCTTCTAGTTGGCTTTTTTCCCTGCACAGAGTGTTCAGGACCGAGAAGAGCAAGGCACTGGAAACTCAGAACAGCTTTTGAAATCGATCAAAACACCAAAGACAGGACTTCATTGGCTTAAATGGCTAATGGCTCGTGTGACAATTTCACTGGGGTAGGACAGTCTGACCTTTCATTTTGAAGAATGTGTAATTACTAAGCTTTTTCTCCCCAAGCAGGAACAGTCACTTCCTGTCCCATTTAATTTACTTTTTTGTGTGTGTATGTACCGAACATCTAATCATGATCCAGTCGTAGGAAAGTAAAGCTAAACAGATTTTGGTCTTTTTCTTTTCAGAAGTTTGAATTTATCCATTAAAAGGGTGTGTCCATCTTATCAAAATTGCTCTTGGATATTAGGCAAACATTTTAGACTTTGAGGTTTGGTTATTTTCTTTTCCAAACACATGCTACTGTTACCTTTATTAAATGGCGTACACTTTCAAATCCTTCGAAAATGTGTTTTTATGATGAAATGATGGTGATCTCCCTGCCCCGTTTGACTCCTCGCATCAGAAACAGCTCAGGCTTTCACCTCAGACCTGGGTGTGCATCTTGGCTTTGCTGCTTTCTAGCTGTGTGACCCTGGCCAAGTTACCTGCCTCTCTGAGTCTCAGTATCAGCATCAACAAAATGAGGAGAATTTCTGTGTGTGTGTGTGTGTTTGTTGAGGATTAAATAAAATGAAAAGAGAAAATGGCATGATGAACTCGAATGGTACAAATTCAGATCTCTGCAGATAGTTTAGCACAGTGTCTGGCACCTGAGGGATGAAGAGGATTTAAATAAACATGAAATTAAATAAGTTTGTCACTTTAAAGCACCTGAAACGGTGCTTGGTGCATGGTGGCCTCCCAGCACATACTAATTCTCTTTATTGTTATAGTCAATACTGTTTGCCACAATCCCTCGCCTCAGAGAATAGAAAGATATCAGAATCGTATCTTCCTAGCTGTTGTGGGAGCTTTAATACAGTACCAAATCAAGTGCTGCAGGAGTGACATGGCTGTCTTTGAGCCTTGGTTTTCTCCCTTGTAAGATGGGAATGTTATACTCTGTTTACAAGGTTGTTGTTGAGATTAGACATAACACCTGAAAAGAGTCCAGCACAATGTGGTTGCTTGAGGAATTATAAATATTAACACTAACAGGTATTTCTTGAGCAAAGATAGAGCATGCATTAAAATATATATCTATTTTTTCAGCAACAGAGGCCACCAGAGAGATGCTCTAGGTTCCTCTTAGGTGCACCAGTGTGAGGTAAGAGGCTCCCTTGATCAGGGGAAAGGGGAAAATAGAGTTTTTGTAAGACTTAATAACCTTAGCAAGGCTGATCTTACTTTTGGAATACAGAGCTTGTGGGTGAGAGGACCAGTTGAACATAACACACCACGGGGGCTTCTGGAAGGGAACAGGTTGACAACACAGTTGCTTCTCCCTGGGATTTTTTTAATGCAATGATTTTTATGTATTTTTATAGCCAATTACTGTAAAATCTAGCAAATTCCATGATTATTTTGAGAGATCTTTATTATAAACAGGAATAGATGGATAATGATGGTGCATAGATCTCCACAGAATGATCAGGAAGATCTAATTATATTCAACAATGCCTTTAACTAGTCTAACAGGAAAATAAGATACAAGTGTGGAAGGCTGTCAAGACTATGACATGTGGAAATGAGTGATGCTGTTAATAATCACAGAGCTGGCCATCTCCCCTGGACTATTACCACTGCCTCCTAACTCCTCCACCTAAGTCATCATTCCTACACATCCAACACATTGTGTTACTTCACTGCCCAGATTTTATTTTTGGCATTCCATCACTCACAGAAATCCACCCAGAGACCTCAGGATACCATATAAGGTCCTTCTTTGCCTATGACGAGGCACTGTCTGACTCTCCAGCCATGTCACTCCCTGATCCTAAACAAGCCCTCTGTGCTCCAGTCCTACGAGCTGCTTTCAGTTCCCAGAATGCAGCTCCATGTGGAAACTGTCCAGGCTGCTCCTGGGAAGCACAGAAGCAGTACAGTGAGGGAAATCAAACAGCCAGCCAGGGCATCCCTGAGATTTCAAGTTAGAAAGACTTATTGGGTTTGGGGGGACGGGGTTCCCACTAAGACCTAAGGACAGGGGGAATAAAAGTGCCAAGAAATAATAGAAAATAGTTGTGGGGATGGAATTGCTTGATTTAGCAAATCAAAATATATCTCACTTGAATCACCTCATTAATTTCCTTTGTAGGGTTGCCAAATAAATGACAGTTTTTTAGTGTACATCCTGTGCAATATTTGGAATATGCTTAAACTATATAAGATGATGATTTGTTTATTTGCAATCAGATTTAGCTGGGCATCCTTTATTTTATCTGGTGACCTATGTAGGGGATGAATGAAATAGGCTGTGGAGGTTGGCTCTGACATGGAACTGGGAGTAGGTCTGAGTGGTGGTTTTAGGTTGCCAAAAAGGAGGCTGAGCTGTGGGAGGTTTATGCCCTGGAAATCTGCAGCTTCAGTAAATTTAAGGGGCCTGGCCATGATGTACTGGGAGTCTGGGCCACTTTGGGGTGGCCCATTACATGTTGGGGTAGTGGGATTCTTGCTGTGGTTATCCCTAGTCTTAAAAAGCTGGAACCTAATTTGTTCTTGGAGATAGATATGAGCAGAACTGAACTTTCCCTCTGTGATCCTAACAAAAGTGTAAGGTATTGGAGTGTCTTCAGGGGGATGGTCTGGACATCCTGCTAATACGGGTAGGTGGGTCACTGACCATTGCAGTGGAACAACAGGCACATTATCTCATTTTATTTGTCTTTTAGCTGTTAGAACAACTTTGTTGAGGTATAATTTATTCCTATAAAATTCCCTCATTTTAAGTGAAGGGTCAATTATTTTTTAGTTTCTTACTGAGTCCTGCAGCCATCACAACATTCCAGTATCAGGACATTTCTACCACCCCAATAAAACCCTGTTCATAGTTAATCCCTGGTGCCTCCCCCAGGCCCAGAAAAACCACGAAACTACCCTTTGTCTCTATGAATTTGTCTTTTCTAGATATTTCATAAAGTCATACAAAATCTAGTCTTGTGTGTGTCTGCCTTCTTGCACTTAACAGAATGTTTCTGAGGATCAGTTGTGTAAATGCGATCCAGTCCTTTTTATAGCTGAATATTATTTCCTCATATGGGTGTGCCACATTTTGATTATCCCTTCACCAGTGAATGGACTTTTTGGCTTTTCATTTTTGGTAATTACAAAAATTCCTACTAGAAAATTTGCACAGGCTTGATGCAGTGGCTCACGCCTGTAATATCAGCACTTTGGGAAGCTGAGGTGGGAAGATCACTTAAGGTCAGGAGTTCGAGACCAGCCTGGCCAACATGGTGAAACCCCTTCTCTACTAAAAATACAAACATCAGCTCGGCGTGGTGGCAGGCACCTGTAATCCCAGCTACTGGGAGGCTGAGGCAGGAGAATTGCTTGAACCTGGGAGGCAGAGGTTGCAGTGAGCAGAGACTGTGCCAGAACACTCTAGCCTGGGCAACAGAGCAAGATTCCATCAAATAAATAAATAAATAAATAAAATAAAAAAAGAAAATTTGCTTGCATACTTTTTTTATTTTTAATAACCTAACTGTGTGTAAGTTGGAGTGGGAAAGGAGAACTTTAAAATTGAGTAAAATTTGAGGAAATGGTTCACCTGTTTCTATTTCATACTACTGCTTTAAGAGTTAAGATACTATTTACTTATTTTTTGATTCATAACACACATCTACTTGATTAGTTCTGAGCAGTACTGTGGCCCAGAAAAATCAAAGCTTCTGTCTAGTGGTGTTATGAAACCAAGGACAAGACTAGGCATGAGAAACAAACCATTTAGCAGGCTAGCTTATGCAAGCCCTTAAATGTTAGAAAGAAAGAACGAACTGAAAAACCCACCTTGTAGGAAAACTCACTACAAAACTAAGCGTTTTTCCTATCGTGTGTCTGTGGTTTTGGATATAATTTTTAGAAGATGGTTTAGTATTTTAAAATGGATGTACTAAATTGCTATCTAGAAATTACCAGCTATATTTTAGAGCAAGCAAAAGAACCCCTGCAGCCCTGCAAGAATGAGTGGATTGTGCAAATAAAGCCTATAAAAGAGTCAAAGTGTTGGGGACTAAGAGAATAGAATAAGAGAGAAAAGTGACTGGTTTTGCTGGCCTTTTCTTGGAATCAGCACCCAGTTCTCTTGTGTGAGACTTCCTCTCCATCTCTGCTGGTCCTTGTGGCTTGGGTGTGGCTGTTGCCCCATCACCAACTCCAGGGTGTGGTTGTATCCTGGCCTGAGCGAAGATGCTGCTCATAGTGATTAGTTCAGGCTGGCATAGATTTGAGCTACCTGGCCTAAAGTTTGTATTCTTTTTTTGAGGTGGAGGGACATGAATAGGGAGACTATTGGGAAAGAGTAGCTGGTTTTCTTCTGGAGTTGGTGAGCTGATGGCAAAAGTAACCTGTTAGAGAAAAAAACAAAAGAAGGGAATATTCTTGGGACACACAGAAGGAAAGATTTCTGATGATGTCAATTCACTACATAGATGTAGCAGGGCCTGAATAAGTATCCCCTCTCCACACTGTTCTGTTTTTTGCTCAAGTTCGAGATGAGATTTTGTTGCTTGCAATGGAAAGAATCTTGACTCTGCTTGTGTCTGGAATAAATAGGGGTCATCAGAATTTGATTTAAAAGAATGAAAGTGACATGCTGTCTCTTGTTCCTCAGTGTTGTGGAGGAAGTTCTTACCTGCTCAAGTGTTTCTGGCTGAGCTTTAGAACACGGAAAACAATTTGTTTGCCTTTGCACTAAATCTTTGCTTCCTTTTTTGTTCCCCATTAGGAAAGTGATCTGAGATTGGGAGAGAAGTCTTGGTTAATATAAAACCTGCTTGATAAGGTGTTCTTATCACCTTCAGAGTCTGTTTACCTACCCAGTGTCAGCTGGTAAGTACAATAACCATTTGTGTTACAGATGGGGAAACTGAGGCACAGAAATGCTAAACGATTGGGTTAAAGAGACACAGTGAACAGGTCAATCTGTCTGTAGCTTTCTGTTCCCTTTCCCTGCAAACTTTCACTTTAAAGAAGAATCCAAACTATGCTTGTCTAAGGAGTGTCACTTTACCTGCCCTACAGACTTTGTGAGGACCGAGCTATCTCATCCTCTGCTGCATTCAAAGCACCTGGTCCATGTTGAACACTCAACTTGTGTTGACAGAAGAGAAGGAAATCCAGACTTGGAGAAGAAGAAAGGGTAGGCTCAGAAAGAAGGTACAGATTTTATGTGCCAAGTAGGATAGTTGAAGCCTAACATCATCTGAAAACAAGCAATTGAAAAGTTGGTGATTGCCAAATTGGCTTGAAATTGCAGATAAGATATACTTGCTAAATTGGCTTGAAATTATAGATGAGATATAAGTTCAAAAAGATAAGGTTTTATCCTGGCAGGAAAATGCATAGGAATGATGAACATTTGCCAAGGAGACTGCTGGGACTTTTTATCTGTGATGCTCACCATGGTCCTGAAGCAAATGATTCTTCCCATTTTACAGAAGGGAAACCCTTGGCTTAGTGGGATGAGCATTGTCCAGGACTGATGGCAGTCCCATCCTGAGCCAACTGATGCCAATTCTCCAAAGTGTCACATTGGAACTTTTGAAAAAAAATCCCCCCATCTGGTCTGCACTTCCCTCCAATTAAATCAAATGCTCTGAGGGATAGGACCTAGAATCACTATGTTTAAAGTTTTATAGTTGCCTCCAAATTTGAGAACCACTTCTCTCAGTGGTGCTAGTTCACCCAGAGCCAGTGCAAATAGTTCTGGGCGCCTTGACTCACCCTCACTAGCCATCCTGTCTTCCCATTGCTCCATACCTTGCTTGCTTGACAGCTCAGTTTTCCTTTTTTTGGAGTTTTCTAGTGGGATTTTGTGTGGATGGAATCATCTCAGACATGGGTGACTCAGAGGGTGGACTGTTTGCTGGTGATTCATGCTCATGTCTGGAATGTTGATAACTCCCCTAACTGCATCATTTCATCCCAAACAAGTGGGTGCCGTGGAGAGAGAGACTGCCAGAGCAGAGTGAGAGGGGAGATGGAAACTAATCCCGTATGAAGAAAAATGCAAGACAATTTCATTTAATTATGATCCCTTTTGATTTCCCAAGGCATTTCCTTTGGTCTTACAGGATTGAGTGGATACAGTTGCTTTGGGAAGGAGCGTGTTAGCTATGACTTCCTGCTGTGGGTTGACTTGTCCTCTGTTCTGCTGTCTTGGTTTTGGGAGGCCTCGCCACGCTAAGCATGGGCCTCAGAACAGCAGCATTGGCATCAATGGTGTCTGCTAGAAATGTGCTGTGCCAGGCCCCACCCCAGGCCTGTGGATCAGAATCTGCATTTCAAGAAGATTCCCAGGGGATTTGGGTACATATTTCTATTTAAGAAGCCCTATGGGTTGTGCCCAGAATGTACTATGGTGACCCACTAATATTCTTTCATGATATTATTAGCAATAGTACGAATACTAATGGATGCTAGGCACTGTGCTGAGAAGCCTTATATGTATTATTTTGTTGAACTATCTAAACAATCCTTGACCTAGATGTTAGCATTATTCCCATGTTTCTTGGGGAGGAAACAGAAATAAATGGCCCCATACTGGTGAGAGGCAATGAGAAGCATGATCCCAGATGGAATTCAAGTCTTGCCCTCTTCTAAAATTCATGGTAGCTCTATGTTACACTGCTCATCTTGTTGAATGAATTAACTAGGAAGTCCCAAATTGCCTTCATTTATTCATCTGCTCAGTCCTCAGACATTTTCTGAGTCTGCTTTGGACCAGGTTATGGGCCAGGCACTGGGGTGAACTTGGAGAGGAATGAGGTAGAGCCTGCCTCCTCATGGCCCTCTCAGTGTGGAGGGGTCACGGGAAGATGGGAGGGAAGAGGAGACAGATATAAATATTGAACGTCTTCTGCTTCCTCTGGGCACCCGTAGTTTATGCTGTCCGCCAACCTTGAAGTTGAACTCAGCCTGTTGTTTCTATCCCAAAGACTAAATCCATTGCTCTAAGCACTGGTGATTCATGCATTTTACTGAAGGTTTTGTGATGAGAGAAGAGATTTCTTTGCACCCCATGCAGCAAGCAGCTTAGGAGACGTCACCACGAGACTCCTAAGCCCTCCTCATTTCTTCTGTCCACTTTCCTCCATGCAGCACTGAATCACCGTCCTCTGCTTCCTTCTGCAAAGACTCTGAGCTTTTCACTGGCTGGTCCATAAACCCTGGAGATGCAGCCTCTCACTGAGCATCTCAGAGCCTCCACCTATTGGAAACCTGTCTTTCCCTAGCCATTCGGTTGCCAAGAAAACCTAGGTTGTCTTAATGTTATCATATTTTATAGTTACCATAGCACGTGAGAAGTGATGTGGTGCAGTTCCATCCGGAAATCATGGGGGTCACCAAAAAGGAGGCCAGTGGCTAAACATAGTAGAAATTCTGTTTCTGTTGCCCAATTTTCTACTTTCCTTTTCATACTTTAATTAGAAATGTTTCAATGAAGTTCTGCCTGTTTATTCTTAGTATAAATAGGATGGCAGATCAGAAGTTACTTTAAATCATCTACTCTAGGGGTTTGCCTTTGTTTATGTGGTTTTTAGCTAATTCTTTTTGCAAATGTGTAAGCTCACTATGCAAAGCAGATCAAGATAGAGGTGGTCTCATTGAGCTTGGAGCCATTCTTCTCACTCAGGTTCCCTCTATCGTCCCCTTTCCCTGACCTGGTTTCTTCTCGTCCCCCTTAACCGTGACCACTGGCCTCTGAATAATCAATAATTTGGCCTCTGTATGTGTCAGAATACTGTTGGTTAAAAATAACAAATAGCTCAGTAACTGAAATTCTGGACTAGCTTCAGGCATAGCTGGATCATGGTGCCCAAATGCTAGCATCAAAAATCTCCTCTCTTTCTTTTACCTGCTTTCTTTGATGTTGGCTTCATCCTCTAACAGACTGGTCCCTCACTCCTTAAGCCTCAGGTAGCTTGGTAACCAAAGGCCTGGGGGAGGAGGTCCTCTCTCTGTATTTCAAGAACGGTACTACTGAGTCTCCCTGGGCTGCCTTAGGTCATGGACCTAGCTGCTGTGGCCAAGAGGTAGAGGACTCCAGTTGATCAGTTTGGGCCGGGCACTTGCATTGGGGCTGGTGTTGAGGTGGAGTTTGTCTCACCTGAAACACAGTGCTGTGGCAGCCGTGACCTGTGACCATCACAGATAAGGATGAAGGTTGAAAGCCACACATTGGATTCAGAATCCAGCTCTGCTAGTCGCGTAGATGGTATGACTGAAACCCACAAGACAACAATAGACTTGCTCATGTCATACGAGCCTCGAGCCATGCCTGGTCCCAGGCTCTCCTGAATTTCAGCTCGGTTTCCTCTGCTCAGCACCCCCATCCTTTCAGGGTGAGGAAACAGCTTCTTCTTTCCTGATAAACAGAGTCCTTCACAGCCACTCTCTGGTAGTTACCCTGGGGACCACCTGTGACTTTGCTCTGTGTTCTTTCTGATGCCGGGTGGGATGTGCCAGCCTCTTCAAAATCCAGCACACATCACAGAAGCAATGAGAACAACACTAGGAAGGATTCTTTCCCCCTAATAAAAACAAACACCCTGGCAGGATTGTACATGTCTCTATTTCGGTGCTCAGGCCTGTGTTCTATAGAGTGTTGAGAGAAATGAACTGATTATTGGGATATTTCATGGGAAATGTGTGTTTCTGGCTTGAGCAGCTCGCATCATTAGCCAAATTCTTCACTTCCACTCTGCGGAGAGCTCTGGGGATATAGACTTGATTTCAGCATGGCCTAATTAACGAGATGGCAAAATGGAGCATTTGAAAGAACATTTTGTAAGTTCTTACAAAGTTTTCAGAAACAAAAGCTTAATGAATGTTCACAAGTGGATAGAATATAGAATGCTACGAAGCCCCTGCCAAAGCCCCTGTTATGCCAAATAATGAAGAATTTAATTATAAAATGAAATTCCAATTTAGCAGCTGCTGGATTCCCACTTAGCTCATGAGAGCTTACTTTGCATCACTTCTTAGTCTAAGAGTGACAACCTTGCACTTGTCCTTGGTGGCTGTTGAAACAGAGGCTGAAATTCCTTCCAGAGAAATCCTGGATACAGAGAGCATTTATTGTGTGCCTTTTATTTCAGCTGTCATGTGGGATCCTTTGCACTGATTTTACTTTGCTTTTTAAAACAGGTTTTAAAGTGCAGTCATTATTATCCCATTTTACAGATGAGGAGGCTGAACCTCAATGATGATCACACAGCAAGTAAAAGATGCAGGATTTGAACATGGGTTTGCCTGACCTCAGAGACTGGAAAACAAAATCAGAAGGGAGCTCTAGGCCTTCAAGATTTTCTTTTTGCCTCTGTGCCGTTAGTTGCAAACCCCTGGGTCAGAGGTCCATGCTTACATTTGTTGATTTTTTTTTTTTTTCTTGAGGCAGAGCCTTATTCTGTTGCCCAGACTAGAGTGCAGTGGTGCAGTCATGACTCACTGCGGCCTCCAACTCCTGGGCTTGTCAAGCAATTCTCCCACCTCAGCCTCCCAAGTAGCTGGGACTACAGGTGTGTGCCACCATGCCTGGCTATATTGCCCAGGCTAGTCTGGAACTGTTGGTAGCCAAGCAGCCTTCCTATTTTGACCTCCCAAAGTGCTGGGATTACAGAAGTGAGCCACAAACCTCACTCAGCCATTTGTTGAATTTATCAGTGCCCTAACATGCTTTCAATTTTTGGTTAACAGCCCGGTAGAAAGGAGAAGTTAGAAGAAAAATGAAACAGTGTGGTAAGTTCTCTGATGGGGAGTCTCTGGGGCCTGGGGAGCATTGCTGAAACCATTTTGCTCATCCAAGAAAGCTTGGTTTAAGGTGACCCATGTTAATGTGACACATAAGGCTTAACATGCTCCCTTTGCTCTTTTGAATTAGTGGATTATTTAACCCAGTACAATAGCACCTTTTTCTGAGCACTATTTTCCAGGCATATGATTGGATGTTCACATACATCACCTTGGCATAAAACCAGGCCCCCATGTGGTTCAGTCCCAATGTGGCATCACAGTCAAAGAAATAAGGTGAAGAGGAACAAAATGAGGGTAATACAGGAAATTTCATCCCCCTGAGAACATTTGGCAATGTCTGGAGACATTTTTGCCATGTGTTATGATTTGGGGAGTTACTGGCATCTCATGGGTAGAGGCCAGAGATGCTACTAAACGTCCTGCAATGCACAGGACAGCCTCCTACAACAGAGAATCACCTGGTTCCAAATGTCAGTGATGTAGAGGCTGAGAAACCCAGGTGAAATGCAGTAAAAAAATTTTCAGCACTTTCTCCAGAGAATGCCAAGGGGTCAGAGAATACCTGCCAATTGCACAGCCAAACTGCTTGAGAATCCTGACTCGATCTATCCTTCTCTGTGGACCCATCACATGGATGGCAGCTTCTCTCTTGCCCCAGTCTCAGTGGGATTCTTGACTTCCTCTCTTCTCCTGCCTTATTTCTGGGCCTTTCTCCCCTTCTCCTCTAAAGGTTTTGAGTGTAGGTTGTCTTGAACTTCAATTTTTTCAAACATTCCTTTTCTGAATTTTAAAATGCCTATATCCCATTAATTGAATTTTTTTTTCCTTTGGAGACAGTCTTGCTCTGTTGCCCAGGCTGGAGTGCAGTGATGCGATCTTGACTCACTGCAACCTCTGCCTCCAGGGTTCAAGTGATTCTTGTGCCTCAGCCTCCTGAGTAGCTGAGATTACAGGCATGCTCCACCATGCCCAGCTAATTTTTGTATTTTTTTAGTAGAGACGAGGTTTTACCATGTTGGCTAGGCTGGTCTCGAACTCCTGGCCTCAAGTAATCCACCCACCTCAGCCTCCCAAGGTGCTGAGATTACAGGCATGCTCCACCATATCCAGCTGATTTTTGTATTTTTTAGTAGAGACGGGGTTTCACCATGTTGGCTAGGCTGGTCTTGAACTCCCGGCCTCAAGTAATCCACCCACCTCAGCCTCCCAAGGTGCTGGGATTACAGGTGTGAGCCACTGTGCCTGGCTTTATTTAATTTTATCCTAGTCAACTCACTTCTTTCTTTGCAGGTACCACTCAAATCTTAGGTTTAGCAATACTATTTTAAAAATCATGAGTTTTATAAACAATATAATATACATTCAGACATGTTATGTTAATACACTTTA
This sequence comes from Piliocolobus tephrosceles, assembly GCF_002776525.5. Classification (NCBI taxonomy): domain Eukaryota; kingdom Metazoa; phylum Chordata; class Mammalia; order Primates; family Cercopithecidae; genus Piliocolobus; species Piliocolobus tephrosceles. Next base: position 28,985,378 of record NC_045453.1, on the reverse strand, counting down.
AAATATTCAAATTGTTGTTTACTTGGAAAGTTATTCTGCGAAGAAAAGTGGGCGTGTGTTGATATGGGTACCCGTCACAAACCATCTCGTATGCCTCCAGTGGAATTCACTTTGTACTTGTAGAAACATTAGGCTCAACTTTCGCCTTCTCCTCTCCTTCCCCTCATTAATAACTGCTGTTTTCAGGAACCTCGGAGACGAGGGGCAGGAAAACTGCAGGCAACGTCAGAAATGTCTAGAGTCCAGCAAGCGAAGGGGAAAGGGGACGTGAAGTTCATGTGCTAATTATTTTGGAACATTGTTATACTTCACTGAATCATCACAACTGCTTGCTGCCATGTAAGTAGGTGGAGCTCCCACTTTGCACACGAGCCAGTGAGGCACCCAGAGGTCAGGAGACTCGCCTAGGGATGCACACCCAGTACTGCCTGGCTCCTCCTCCAAAGCCATTTTTCCCTTGCTGCCACTACTGCCTTGGGCGTCCTTGTGTGTGGGTTTTTATCTACATCTCTGATGATTAAAGAAAAGAAGTGAATTCAATGCATAAGTGCTTCTTCTTTTTTTTTTTTTTTGAGACGGAGTCTCCCTCTGTCGCCCAGGCTGGAGTGCAGTGGCCGGATCTCAGCTCACTGCAAGCTCCGCCTCCCGGGTTCACGCCATTCTCCTGCCTCAGCCTCCCGGGTAGCTGGGACTACAGGCGCCCGCCACCTCGCCCGGCTAGATTTTTGTATTTTTTAGTAGAGACGGGGTTTCACCGTGTTAGCCAGGATGGTCTCATCTCCTGACCTTGTGATCCGCCCGTCTCAGCCTCCCAAAGTGTTGGGATTAGTGGTCATTTTCCCATCATCTCATCCCTGCCTCTTCCCTGCTGAGTCGTGTCTGTCAAAACGGTCAAGATGATTAACGTCTGTGATCCACAGATTCCTTGTGTATAGGACAAGGGATAAAAGTGCTGCCTTATGGGGTTTTGGCGAGGATTAAATAAGTTAATATACCTAAGTGCTTAGTAAAGTACCAGCCACATAATAAACACCATATAATGTCTTTTATTATTATTTTTATTGATTTGGCTCCTAACTAGGTGCTCTTAGATGTGAAAGGTTGAGTTGTCTAATTGAAGGGTTTCTCTTTTCTTCTTCACTTTGGTATCTGGTTCTTCCGAGTTTCTAGATTTGCATTGGTTTTTGGATGATCCAACATTAATTTAAGGTAGCTGACACCCCGACATGAAAGGATGTCAGGAGTGGGTGATAGGGCAGACGTGGAAGCTCCTGAGGTATTGATTTTTGTTATTCTCTAAGGATAATAATCAGTATTTGCTGGTTTTCTGAGTTTGGTGGACGTCGTACACTGTGTATACCAAACTCAGAAAATCACCTGTGGGTTTTAAAATTTTCAGATATCTGGAGATGACCTCTGATCTATTGGATCATGAGGTTCAGGCAACAGGCTGTCTTTCTCAAGCTTCACATGGTGCTGACAGCCACCAAAATTTGAGATCTCTAGTGTGCTATATTGTCTTTGATTAGCCTTGAGCTCATATTTAAATGTATTAATAAAGTGATATAATTTTATTGACTATGTTTATCTCCTAGGCACTACTTTCTGGTGAGAGAGATTGATGAGAATAAATCAAATAAATTAACAAGAAAATATAAAATAGCAATAAGATCTGTGATAAAACAATGATAGTGTGAGTGACTGAGGTCCTCCTTTAGAGAGAGTAGTCAGGGAAGGCCTCTCGGAGGATTTGGGCTGGAAGCTAAGAAGAAGCCTGTGCCAAGAAGATCTGAGGTAGAGACTCGAGGCAGGGGAAACAGTGGTTGCGAAGGCTCTGGGGCAGAGAGGAGCATATGGCAGATACGAGTCTGGTTTGGGGGCGGGGCAGAGGCACGGTGTAAGGGGAGGCTGGAGAGTTATCAGAAGAGATCAGATGACTAGAGCTTAGTAGGGCTGGGTAAGGAACTGACCTTTTATTCAAAAGGTAATGGGAGACACTGAAGAGTTTTGAGCAGAAGTGCAATATAATCTGATTTATATTTTTAAATAATTGCACTGGCTGCTATGTGGCGAATGGATTTTAGTGGAGGTGAGGGTGAATTAAAAAATGTTTTCAGCCGGAGAGGCTACAGTATGTTTTAGCACCCAGCCCTATGGAAGGATTTCAAAATTAAAATCAGAAGTTCATCCTAAATAAGGACAGCAGGCAACGACTTCTCAGGACGCAGAGAATCAAGTGCTGCAGGGATTCTGCCTTGGGGATGGGGGTGAAAAGCGACAAATGAATTAACAAATGAACTAATATCATGGTGTGCTTTTACTTCCAATCATTAAGCATTTTCAAACATGACTGTCCTGCCACTTGAAACATCTGGTGAGTTCCCACTTGAGAATCTGAGAAAGTGTTTGGGGAGGAGACAGTGGCACCCCAGCATTCAGGGTTGTTCACTAGAGAAATGCATGCCTCTGTGACTTGCCTCTTTGATGCACTCCCCAGGGCTACTCACAGACTTTGGAAAATTTATAGCAAGTTAAATAATTAATTGTGCCTTTTGATTTTTATGACATCTCTCTGGAAACTGCTGGGAACATCTGGACCTATGTGTGGTAGAAACATGCATCAGATTCTCTCTGCATGGCAACACATGGCTCCCAAGTCATTGGGTCCCAGCTCAAAGGTCCCTGTGTCTTCATGAGAGGTACTAGGACACTAGGTTGGATTTGGGGGTGGGAGCTGAGTTTGAGTCTCCCTATCTCTACTTGCTGACTGAGTTCCTATAGACAGCCTCTCTGAGTTTCACATCCCTCATCTGTAAAATCAGGATAACCATGGTATCTACCTGGTAGGGTTATCACAAGGAGCAAATGCCTGTGAAGTGCGTAGCACAGTCCCTGGTGTGGGGTCAGCATTCTAGGCAGAATACTTTTACTTCGCATAATGCTCATTTGAAAATCCTCTATGCCCTTGCTCTTTAAGATGGGGTCTGCGAACCAGCAGCCACATCCCCGAGGAGCTTGTCAGAGTTAGAAATGCAGACTCTTAGTCCCCACCTTGGACCTGCCAAGTCGGATTCTGCACTTGCACAAGATCCCAGGTGATGCTCATGGGCCTTCCAGCTTGGAAGTGCCCCTGCAAGCTAAAACATACAGGGAGGAGAGGGGGATCAGTTTTGATGATGAAAACCTGTTGGCAGCAGCATATTGGTGCAAAAGGACATCAGCCCCAGGATGCAGAATATACCATGACCTTAACTAGCTGGGCGTTCTCGGACAACCACATCACCCCTCCAAGACTAAATTTCTTCATTTGTAAAATGACTCACCTATTTTAGAGGTTTGCTAACGGGATAAAATGAAATAATGTGAAAATTGATATAAGAGTGAAAAGTAAGTTATTTTTATCTTGTTTACATAGAAAAAAGACATCATAATCCCTACAGCTACTCATATCACTTTCAAATAATTCGATTCCCCCTTCTCTACATTTACCCACTGAGTGGCCATAGAAGAGTCCTGTGATTTAGTGTCTTGATTAAAATAATGGGAAATGACAGTGGCCCAGGAACCACAAACCTGGTATTTTTGGAAACTAAATGGGAGAGTTTTGTAGTTTGGCTAAAAGGCATTGCCCTAGAAAAGACTAGCACTGTGGTCAATGGAGCTGTTTATGCCGCTTACAAAGTCATGACTGAATTGTAGTGAAACATACCATGGCCATGTGCAGGAGTCACCAGAATGATTCCAGGTGGTATATTTCAATGTAGCACACATTTAGCAGCCATAAAAGCTTTTTATTATTTCCAAACATCATAAAGCAAGAAAGGAATGGTTTTGCTTACATTAGCAGAAAATCTTCAAGAACAAAAGAACCCCAATGTATGCTAGCACAAGATAAACACACAATTGTACCCCAACACACAGCTTAATATAAGAATTTGTGACGGGTAGATATGGGCGCAGCCAGAAAGCACAAACTGAAGTTATCTAGGGCAGAAAAGGATCTGACAATGCCAGCTGTAGTCAGCCAATCTCACCCTTTGCTCCCAGGGACGAATTCCTGTAGTTGATAAGGTATAGACATTGATAATAGGGTCATCCAACTTTAACACAAAAGGGGAAAAGAACATGCAAAAGGGGAAAAGAACAAAAGAAACCCCTTCTCTTTCATAGATAATATTGAAGAAGTCCTGTTATAGAGATGCAGTTGCTATAAGCAAAAACAAGGGCTCCCAAGAAAGCCACACAGTGGTTCTACAGTTTCTCAAACTATCTTAAGCTACAGTAAAGCAATTTCTTGTGTGTAAGACAGATATATATATATACACACACACATATATACATACATGTACTGTACACCCAACCCATGATTTCCTTTCTTATTTTAAAGGCTAAAAGTAAATTATAGAAAAAAGAAGTTATTTTAAAAAGAGTAATTTATACCTTAAAATAGCGAGCTATCAAAATATAAGTACACAAGTATATTCTGATTGTCCAAAACACTTTCTCTCTTTTGTTAGAGTTTTGAAGGTTGTCTTAGACTTAATCCATAAAAACAAAATAACAACAAACACCAATACAACAACAGAAAAATAGAAGTGGGTTCCATCCTCATGCTACCTTTGGGGGAGGGGACAACTGAAGGGATATGGGGGTAAGAAAAGGGGAAAACAGCATAGCATTGCTTCTTTCACAAAGAGACAATTGTCTAACTGCAAATACAATGATAGAGTAGAACTCAGTCTCCTATGGAGTTAAAAGTGCAAAGCTATCTATCCGTGCAGCTGGCAGCAGGAGGTCGTAGCTGTAACAGGTTTGCTTGCAAGAGATCTCAACCACCCTTATTGTTCATGAGAATCCTTCAGTCTGGTCTGGCCTGGAGCATGAAGACGTGGGTGTGGAGCAGACGATCAGACAGGTGTCACACACTCTGGGTGTTTGGAAATGAGTGCAGAGAGCACGCAGAGAAGCCTTCGCTGATTTCTCCCAGTGACTATTTGGGAGATCAGAGTTTGTGACTTCCCCATCTTGGAATCCTTTCAGAGAGTCTGTTATTCACCATTTCCCCCCTTTAAAAGGCGTTGTAAACTTAAACGACAAGTACAATCATGGCTGTTAACACATTTTTGTATCTTCTAAGTATTTTTTTTCTTTCTAAACATCTTGGGTGGATGGAGGGTCAAAAGTGACCCGACTGATGATCATTTCCATGGCCCTGCATCCTATCCCGAGTTCCTGCTGTTGCAACCACAGAGAATCTCCTTAAAGGTGTTGCGCAGTTCCAGGCTCCGGAAGGCGTAGATGAGCGGGTCGATGACGGAGTTGCACATGATGAGGACCAGGTAGGTGTTGAAGTGGGCAGTGTAGCAGATGCAGTAGGGGTTGGTGGGGCAGGTGATGATGAGGACCAGGTGGAGGAAGAAGGGGGCCCAGCAGAAGATGAACACCCCCAGGAGGATGGTGATGGTGACTGCCCCCTTCATGCATGAGTGTTGCTGTGGGGCCACCCCGTCGGCAGGTGGCAGTGCTGCTATGCGCTTGACATGCAGCCGCGCAAAGAGGAACATGTGCACGTAGAGGGTGCCCATGAGGAGCATCATGGCGAAGAATATGGTGATGAGGCACACGATGACCATCTTGCTCTCCGAGTAGACAATGAACACCACGCCACAGATGCCGCAGCCGACCCAGATGGCCGCGATCAAGGTGAGGGCCTTCCTCACGGTCATGATGCTGTGGTAGCGGAGCGCGTAAAAGATGGTGACGTACCTGTCGACGGCGATGGCCAGGAGGTTGCAGATGGAGGCCACCAGGGAGATGCAGGTCATGGAGTCGAAGATGTTGTCCATGTGCTGGATAAACTGGTCCTCCAAGGTCAGGTAGTTGCTGTGGACGATGGCGATCATGATGGTCTCCAGGGCATTGGACACGCTCACCAGCATGTCGGCCACCGCCAGGCTGCAGAAAAAGAAGTACATTGGGGAGTGCAGGCTGCTGTTCCTGACCACGGCCAGGATAACCAGGATGTTTTCCAGCAGACTGACGATGCCCAGGGCCAGGAAAACCTCGGGCTTGATGAAGACCTGCTCACAGAACGGGCTGCTGCTCTGGTTGCTGAAGAAAGGAGCTTGGAGGTGCTCCGAGCCATTAGGTAGCGTTGGCTGAACAGAGGGCAGGCAGCACGAAGCATTCATTGCTGACAGAAGGGCTGATCTGAGCTGGGGGTCCAGCAGGGTCCGTAGGAGGGAAGACAAAATCTCCCTCCAGATACTTCTTTTGGATGCTCATTCAGTCTGAACTTAGAGTTTGTTCTCCCCTAGAATAAAAGGATGTCGAAGGTAGAGAGAGAGATAGAGAGGGTGGAGGAAGAGACAGAGAGAGAGACATACACACAGAGAGAAGGGGGAAGAGAGAGAGAGGGAGAGTAGCTAGTTAGTAGCTAGCATGCAAGTTCGTAGCTTGGAGACATGCGGAGAACTTTGCTGTTCCAGGAGGAGCAGTTTTGGCCTTGTTTACATAGAAAAAAATACATCACAGGGTCTCTTACCAGCAAGTCTTCCTTCTGTTTCCCTCTCACCCCTCTGTTTGTCTCTCCTCATTTCCCCACCTGGGAACAGAAAACCTGCCACCGGTTGCTACAGTTACAGCTCTTTTCATGGCAAGACAGGGGATGTGTTACTTGTCGCCAGAAGTGAAGGGAGAACACTCAGGTTTTTTTATATTTGCCAAGGGCAAACAACTCCTACTTAATCTTCAGCGCAGCAGAATGACCACTGAGCATCGGGCACCTCTCTGACTGACAGCAGGTGCCTGGCCCTGCGGATTCTGCAGGGAGATTAAGAAGCAGACTGGTGCCCTCTGCAGGCCACACGGCTGTCTGCTTGCTGGCTTGGCCGAGCCGTTTGTGTTTGTCATGGAAACTGCCACAGGCATCCACTCATCTGTTCATTTGTTTATTTGTTCATTCATTTGTTGTTGTTTAGCAAACATTTATTGAGCACCTACTATGTGTCAGGTCTCTGCTGAGCGCAGGAAATAGAGTGGTGAGCAAGACAGCAGCCACTGTCTCAGGCTTCCCCGAACTCAGAGTTTGGGGTGGAAGAAGAGGAATCAATGAATGCTTAAATCAGGAAAGTCCAGGAAACCAGTGATGCAAAGAGGAAGAGCCCAAACCTGGACTGTCAAAGAAAGTTCCTGGAGGAAGGAGCACCTATGATTTGACTTCAAGGAGGAAGAGGCCATATCCAGTTTGGGGTGGGTGGTGGGGTGGGGCTGGAGCTGGAGGAGGTAGAAGAGGACGCTAGGCAGAGGGAATCAAACGTCTGCAGCCTGGAGGCAGAGAGCACGCTGGTAATAGGAGTCATCACAGATTGTGGATGTGGAGATCCCACCTGACCCACGGAGTCAGAATCACTCAGGTGTAAGACCTGAACAAGTGTGTTTGTAATTTTTGACAGCTGAGCTGGGGCGTAGTCACAGTTGAGCTCCACTGAAAAAGAATATTGGGCTTTCGAAAGTGCTGCAAGTAGTCTGCTCTGGTCAGAGCATGGAAATTGGAGACATGGTCTGAGAAATGAGGCTGCACAGGTTTCTTAAAAAGTTGAGAATTGCCTGAATCCTGAAGGACAGCCTCAGCCAGATGTGGGAATTTGGACAGTATCTTGACAGCAGTGGGGGCTGTGGAAGAAACATAGGTAGGGCAGGAATGAGATGGGGTCTGTATTTTAGGAATATTCCCGGTTGTAGGGTGGAGAATGAATGAGAAGGAATGAGCATGTAGGCCAGAGAGTCTGGGGCAGAGGGTGCTGCAAAGACCCAGGGTGAGATGATGGTGGCCTGGAGCAAGGGAGTGGCCATGGGGACTTGGAGGACTTGGAGGGTGGTCAGAGAGATTCAGGAGGTTGGATAATATAGCTTCAAAACTGATGGGTTATGGGATCATGGGAGAGGGAGCAGTCAGAAACACTTCTACTTCTTCCTTACATAATGGGGAGGATGGAGATGTTTTAAGCTGGAAAATGTGAAAGGCAGAAGTTAGCAGGTGGCCTACTAATGTAGTGTTGTTCTTGGAAGTATGGTTTAACACTTGGTCCATGTTAGATCTGATTCCCCATATAGATCATATGAACTCAGAAAACACTGAGTCGTCTCACCCCTACACACACACACACACACACACACACACACACACACACACACACATATTCTAGATGAATTGATCCATCTGTCCATCTGACTATGTATATGTGTGTAGGTGTGAGAAATATTAAAAATATGCATATGGAAATAGAAGAAAACTTAGGATCCTTGGGGTGGAAAGATCTTAAGCAAGATGAACAATCTAAAATTTAGTATGGAAAAACACCCTGAACTAAGTTAAAAGAAAAACAGGATGAAAACATTTGCTATAGGTAAAGTTACTATCTCTTACTACTTTCACATGAATTAGAAAAAGATAAATTACCCCTAAGAAAATTGGGCAAAGGATATACATAATAATTTACTGAAGAGGAGATGCAAATGGTTAATACACATGAAAAGATGTGAAACCATCTAGGAAGTTGGGGAAATGCCAGTCAAAATGAGATTTTAATATCATTTTCCCAGCTAGATTGACAAGAGATAAAAAGATGCTAAATTCAGATGAGAATTTTGGGAGGACACCCTCATGCATTTCTACTGTTTGTGAATAGTTTCACAATTTGGCAGTTTTTACTAAAGTAAAAAAATGCATGTTGGTATGAGTTTCAGTCTATGAACTGAGGGGCATGAGAAATACTTTTGTTTATTTGCTTTTTTTAAAAAAATATTTTTGTCAAGAGCATGAGTTTAAGTTGCCCTAAATATACACTTCCACTTCTGTTTGTTTTCAACAGAGCAACTTAATTTCTGATGCCAGCCACTATTCTTCCAGGTTGGAAAAAAACACATTCTTAATCCTTTTGGGAACTTCTCTTACCCTCAGGGTCACATCCAGTCTGTGGTTTCAAGAGCACGAGTCGTACATGCAAAGCTAGATTATAAGGCAGGGACCATTTGTTATCTACTAGGTCTTTTCCTGCTCTGTGCTTGGCACGCACTGAGCACTGAACACCTATTCTTGCTTTCAATCTTGGTTGTGTGCATCCTTCAAAGAGAGCTTATGGGACCTAGTACTTAAAACTTGTGTCCTCAGAGGTATCGTCATCACTAGTGGGTGTTTATTTGGTCTTCTCCAAACACTACTTCCCACTTTCCTGGGGGAGTTGCACAGATGCAGCATTACGTTTTAATTGAATCTTGTGTAAATGAATTGGCTTTATTAATAACAATTGCAAGACATGACAGTCTCTGTCAGTGTTTACCGTATGTTGCTGGCATATGTGGGGGTGTCTGTTTTGAATCAGTTATAGTAAATGTAACAAGAAGATTCTTATTCTAGGAGATAATCCACCCAGGTGGTCTCTGTGCCTGAAAAGTTGTTCTTCAATTTTGTGCCTGGTACACCTCTTTATTCTTCAAGATCCAGCTTAAATGTCAACTATTTTTTACAGCTTTTCTTAAATTTCATACACTAATTTACCGCCCTCTCTCCTTGCTGACAAACTGACAGGGTTCAGCACTCCTTCCTCACTCTCAAAAGCACAAGCAACAAGGGGAAAAACTGTGGACTGTGTGCGGTGGCTCACGCCTGTAATCCAAGCACTTTGGGAGGCTGAGGCGGGTGGATCACCTGAGGTCAGGAGTTCAAGACTAGCCAGGCCAACATGGCGAAACCCTGTCTCTACTAATAATATAACAATTAGCCAGGTGTGGTGGTGCGCGCCTGTAATCCTAGCTACTTGAGAGGCTGAGACAGGAGAATTGCTTGAACCCGGGAATCGGAGGTTGTAGTGAGCTGAGATTGCACCACTGCATTCCAGCCTGGGCAACAGAGTGAAACTCTATCTAAAAAAAAAAAAAAAAAAAAAAAAAGAGAATTGGACTTTCTCAAAATCAACAACCTTTGTATTTTAAAAGATGCCACAAAAATGAGAAGACAACGCAAAGAATGGGAGAAAGTAATTACAAATCAGATCTCTGATAAGAGACATGTATCTGGAATACATAGAGAACACTTACAATTTAATATAACAAAAAGACAAACAGCCCAATTTAATGATAGGCAGCAAAGGATTTGAGTAGACATTTCACCGAGGAAGATATCATGTCCAACAAGCACATGAAAAAAGACTCAATATGATTAGTCATTAGTGAAAATGCTAAAATACACTAAAAACCATTGAATTGTCCATGTTAGGTGAATTGTGTGGTATATTGACGCTATCTCAACAAAGCTGTTTTAAAAAATGACATGCAGAATATTGCATAATTAAAGGTCACATCCATGCCACGAAAAGGGGGACAGTTGGCCAGTGGTCATGTTAGAGCACAATGATTTGATTTTATTATAAATATGAACTTTTCATGAGGGGGAGATGCTGCTGATGCCCGTGTCCCTGCACCCAGCCTACCTCTGATTTCAGCCACCATTTGCTGGACAGCTCCGCCAGTTCCCTGTGAGCTCAGATTCAACTTACACAGCCAGAGTGCCACTTTAAGGGTGACAAACACTTTCTGCCCCAGAGTCTTCCCTGGTGTGTGTGTGTGTGTGTGTGTGTAATTCCTCATCTGACAAAGTTCATCCTGGAAATGAGGGGGAGTAAATGCCCCCAGGGGCAGTGCTCAACTAATGAGGGCCAGAGACAATAGATACATTCTTCAGCTCCCCTATCCTGCAGGTGGACAATGGCAGATGCTGTGTGTGCTTCCCAGATATCCCCTGAACCTCCATCACCTGCTGCAACATGCTTGATAATGTGTCTTATAACTGGCTTTTGCTCTGTATCCGTCTCATTCTCTCTGATCCCTCATGCCTTTTTCCTGGGATTGCCTCTCAGGTAAATTACATGCTCTCAAGTCCCTGTAACAAGTTCAGCTTTAGGGGGAAAAGGGTCCAAATTAAGGACTACAAAAGACTTCCTGTGCGCCAGGCTTCTTTGGCATACTTTTTCCCTTGCTTGATTACTTACTCCTAGAAGGCAGGGCTGTGGGTTGTCCATGCAATACCTATTATCTTCTTCCTCACCAATGGACTCCAGCTTTACTGGGGCAACAGCATGTCCAGCTGCCACACTAATGTGCCAGCCTTCCTTGAAGACCAGGTAGCTACATGATCCAATACTTGACAGTGATGTAAGGGAAGTCTTCTATGGAAGTTCCAGGGAGGCAATTCAAGTAACCCAGCTAGCAAGCCTCAACTGGCACAAACTCTTCTGCTCTTGACTGTTTCTACTTTTTACTGCCTGGAATGATGATGTAAAGGCTGGATGGAGCTCTATCACTCATTTTGTAAGTCTGAAGACAAGGGCCAGATCCTATGAATGTGGAGCCCGAACCTGAAAGACCTCTGAATCTCAGATGACTTTACAGAGAGGTAGTCCCAGCCCTGAATTGCTTACCTTTAGGTTTCAAGTTGTATCACAGAAAAATAATCCTTTATTCGTTTAAGCTCTCATTCTGTGGGATTTTCTGTCTCATGCAGCTGAACTCAACTTCTGGCAGAAGGCCATCTTTAGCTCCAATTTCTGTCAGAAACATATCAAGTGCTTAATATGTGTCTGAAAGGAAGAAGCCTTTAGCTTTCTCTATTTTGGTTTCAGACAATCTTAATTATGTAAAATCCTGGTAGACTCTACTAGTTAGATAGAAAAGGAAGTGACTTCATTTCCTCAACTTTGTAATTGTGTCTATAATTATTTTGGCTATTAGACTATATGATGCTTATGGGCAGAAATTGACTTGTTCATCTTTATATGCCAGCACCTAGCACAATACTTCTATATCCTTAAAGAAGATACAGTAGGCAGCTTCAAAGTACTATTGCAGTACTGCCATTATGGAAAATGATTGGGAAGTTTCTTTAAAAGTTAAACATAAATTTACCATATGATCTAGCAATTTCTCCCCTAAATATCTACCCTAGAAGAAACATATGTCCACACAAAGACTTGAAAGTGAATATTTATAGCAGCATTATTCATAATTGCTAAACATGCAAACAACGTCCATCAAATGATGACTAGACAAAATATGGTATATCCATGCAATAAACTACTATTAAGCAATAAAAAGGAATAAAAAATTGGCATGTGTGCCACATGAATGAGCCTCAAAAGCATTACATAGGTGGAAGAAGTCAGACATAAAAGACGACACACCGTATGCCACTACTTACAAAAAATATCCAGAGGAGACAAATCTATGAGGACAAGCAGATTAGTAGTGGCCTGGGATTAGAGGTGGAAATGGGATTAACTATAAATGGGCATTAGGGATCTTACTGGGATGATGAAAATGTTAGAAAACTGGATTATGGTGATGTTGCACAACTCAGCAAGTTTACTAAAAATCACTCATTTGTATCCTAAAAATGGGTGAAGTCTATGGTGTGCAAATATACCCCAATAGAGTTGTTAAAACATGTAACTGTGATTATATTCCTTGTGTCTTTAACATATTAGAGTCACCTAAAGAATTAATAATGAATATGCTAAATTGATTGAGCCATTCCACAATGTATATGTATATCAACACATTATACACCATAAATATAAACAATTTTCACTTGTCAAAGTAAGAAAAAATGAAAAAAAGAATTGCCAATGATGTATCCTTTCACAGTGTTGACTAGAATGACATCCTTCTGAAAGCACATAAAGTTAACACTTGTGAAATGTACAGTATGTCAGCCCATTTCCAACCTCCAGACCCTTCTCTTATTCCCTGGAAGTTCTAAGAACCCATCCAAAGCTAATGATTCTTGTGAGCTCTAGGTTGTGCAGCTCATGACTGAATATCCTGTCAGCTTCCAGTCATCATTAATTGTTCCTTTAACCTGGACTGACATTTTATTCTTATAGTCACCAGCTTTGACTTCATTCCCTTTTTTTGAAGCCTACTTCAGAATTTTATGCCGTTGATTGCTCTTGCCACCCATAAAAGAAAAAGTTTCTGGTCTTCTTATTTTCTAAGAGACAGTTTAACTAAAATGCATTTTAAAAAGATTATGGCATTATTCTTTTTAGGAAGATGCCATCTTGAAAGTATTGGAATAGGAGAGCATGCCATTATCTCAGGGACTTCTCAGATCAATTTTCTTCACCCTAAGTTAGGGTTAATCAAGTGAACCATTCTTGGAAGTTGAAGCCTCTTAGTGGACATTTTCTCCAAAAGTATTGAATGAATTAGTTGCTCTTTTAAAATACTGCCTGAGAAAAGATGGGCTGAGACCTTGATGTGCAGTTGCTTATGTCTCTCCCATAAAAACCTCTCCCATAAAAACCTCAACCTCTTCTTTTTTTCTCATATATTATTCTTGTAGCTCTTTCTCAACTTTCTGCCCCACGCCCCAACTCTCCCCAGCTGAAGTTCTTGGAAGAATTGTCAATAGTGGCTTTCTCTGTTCTTTTCCATTTTACTCTTCAACCCATTCACTTTTGACTTCTGCCCTGGTCACTCCATAGAGACAGGTTTTGCAAGGGTTACCTGGTGAACTTTTGTCAGTAAATCCTACATACATTTTCCACTCTTGCTTGAGTTGATTTCTTAGCTAAACTCGGCACTCTCGACTACTCCTTCCGTCTAAATCCACTCTCTTTGCTTGGTTTCTCTTGCACCACATTCCCCTGGTTTCCCTCCTATTGCTGTGGCTGCTGTTTCTCACCCCTCTTTTTCAAGTTCATTCTTTTTACCACACCGTTAATTATTGAGGTATCTTAGAGCTGACTTCCTTCAAATTTGCCTTCTTTTTTCAGTCAATCTTTTCTTCCTATGTAGTTTCATCCTTTCCACCACTCCGATGTTCAGCTATATGTCCTTGACTTTCAAATTTATTTCCCTAGTACAGCCTTCTCTGAGCTCAAGACCATTTCTCTAACTGTCATCTCTACATGGATAGTCCTGACTTGCATGTCTGATACTGAATTTGTGTTATTCTTCCTTATATTTGGTTGTTTTCCAGTGTTGCTTTTTCTGTGAATGGCTGTATCATCCATCCAAGTGTACAAATCAGAAAGGCTGGCATCTTGAATACCTCCTTGTCCCTCACTTGTGGTATTTAAGCTGTCAGCAAATCCAACTGGTTTCACCTCTGAAATTGCCTTTGAATTCATCTCCACCATCTCGGCTTAGGCTGCCATTATATCTTGCCTAGACCCCCTAGTCCTCTGCTCATCTCTCCTTTCCTCTTCTTGCCCTCCTTCAATTGTTTTCTAGATGTGGTAGCACAGTGCTGTGTTCCAGACCTAAATGTGATCATGTCACTTACTGGCTTATAACTCTCCAGTGTGTTTCCACATTTCTCAGGAGAAACGTAACTACCTTTGACAGCCAGCAAGGCTAGCAAGCCTTTCATTGTCTGCCCCTGCATCTGTCCTGTTACATGCAATTCCCCACCTACGTCTCCATACGTCTGCACTCTCTAGACATCCTAGCCTTCCGTCAGCCCTTGGAGCATTCTGGTCTTTGTGGAATCTTTGCACAAGCCTGTCCTAGATTGAGAAGACCCCCACCTCCCAACCCCACTTGCTTCCTGCAATGCACTGCCTGTGTATGACATCTTCAGATGTCAGCTCAAGGGCTCTTCCCCTTGATTGTCGAGCCCCTACCCTTGGCCCCAACAGCCACATACTCCCTTTCTGAAACAGCTAGGTCATCTTACTTCTTACCTTCATGTGCTCCCATAAGACCATGTTTCTCTCCTAGAGACATATCTCAGTTAAGTTTTAGCTTCACCAGTATTTGATTAATGTAATGTTCACCTATCATTCATCAGCTCCGTGGGATCAGAAAACAGCCTGATTTTGGCCACCTCTGAGTCCTAAGCACCTTGCACATATGTGTATTGGGCACAACTAGTGGTTGGAAAACTAATAACAGCTGGGGTCAGGGTGTAACAAAGAGTCCTGATAACACCCAATGACAATGCATGGGGCTGTCAGGACCCTGGGCAGGTGGAAATATACAACACTTCCATCCATCAGTGCAGAAAGTTATACTGGACAGCGCTGGTCTAAAGCAATCCAGATTTCTTGCCACAGTGTTGGGTCAGGTGCCCATCAAGTACAAAAAATGTGTACTTGTTTTATGATTGAAATTATCTTGAGGAGACTGAATTAATAGCCTTGTTTCTCATTTAGGCACTGTATGCACCGAAAAAATAAAGCTATTTGTTGTGCTTCTACTCAGTTTATAGACCCTTCTTCTCATTTTACAAACACTTATCAGGTCCAAGATTAGGCCACTGTCAGGAGGAAGTGGGTCAAGCCTGGGAACATGGTTGCAGATGGACTTAGTATTTGCAGAGTTGGGCTGATGAAGTCTCTGTTCAGGTGGTGAGAGTGGATTAAGCTATAGGAGAGGGAGGCCTGCCTAAGAATGCAGTATGCACAGAAAAATATGGAAAGAAGGAATGAAAAGAGATTCATAGTATTCTTTGAGTGTTCAGTCCAGCCAGGTCTGAACCTTCAACTCCTTAATTTTCCAGTAACATGAATCAGTAAATTCCATCACACCAATTTCTTAAATTTTTGCTTAGGAACATTTGAAATGCCCATCTGACATTTGCAACTGATTGATATATTAACATCCCAATAGTTTAAAAAAAAGAAAACCATTGAATATGAAAGTGAAGTCTGTAATCATCGTCTTGAGTTTGTCATCAATGCACTGAGAGGAGAGCCCTTTTTATGCTGTGGAATCGAGATCATTTTTTCTCCCAAATCTTGGTTTGCCTAAATTCATAATTAAGGTGGAGGTATGAGGACAGAGGCATTAAGAGATTACAAAAATAAGACCCATTTGTAGAATTCAGGTTTATCATGAGTGTTGCATTAAGAGAGCAGTTGAAGCCCTTTCTATACTGTCTCCTCCTGTGATGATGAAATAGCAACCAGCCCAAGATCTGGCTCCGGAAGTGTAAGGTATTTGCACTGCTGGCAGCTTCCAATTGCATTTTTATTCTTGGAGCTTTCATTATCAGCTGCTCTGAAGAGTTTTCTTATTAAAAATGTATACTTGTTTTATGATTGAGATTATCTTGAGGAGACTAAATGAGGCCTTCTCATTTAGGCATTGTACGCACAGAGAAAATAAAGATATTTGTTGTGCTTTTGCTCAGTTTATAGACCCTTCTTCTCATTTTACAAATACTTATCAGGTCCAAGATTAGGCCATTGTCAGGAGGAAGTGGGTCAAGCCAGGGAACATGGTTGCAGATGGACTCAGTATTTGCAGAGAGGTTGCAGTTTGAGGCCATAGAGAACTCTCTAGGTGGGTAGGTGAGCAGCATTCTCCCTAGGTGGGTAGAATCCTGATGGCCTGCCAAGGGTACCAGGGCCTTGTCTGGTGATACAGAAGCGGTTGGAAGTAAAGATACAAAGAGGTTCAGGCCAACACTTAACATCTGAACATGGATGAACTAGAATTAAAAGTAACAATTAACATTTATTGAGAACCCTAATGTATGACAGGCCCTCTGCTAACTTCTTTACAGCTGAGAATCAGGATGAATTGCTACAACAACCCATGGGGTAGGTAACGATACTATTGCCACTTTACAGATGGAGACACTGAGTGCAGAGAGAATGTGTAATTTGCAAAGGTCACACAGAAAGTGATAACTTCATATCTGGCTAACAAGCCAAAGTGCCTTTAACTAGTGTTATAAGTCTTCCCTAACCATTGGAAGTAGGTATTCAGAAGACAGATGTGGGATTGAAGTTGTATTAGTTTGTTTTCACACTGCTGATAAAGACATACCCAAGACTGGGAAGAAAAAGAGGTTTAATTGGACTTACAGCTCCATATGGCTGGGGAGGCCTCAGAATCATGGCAGGAGGTGAAAGGCACTTCTTACATGGTGGTGGCAAGAGAAAGAATGAGGAAGCAGCAAAAGTGGGAACCCCTGATAAACCCATCAGATCTTGTGAGACTTACTCACTATCATGAGAATAGCATGGGAAAGACCCGCCTCCATTATTTAACTACACCCCCCCCTGGGTCCCTCCCACAACACATGGGAATTCTGGGAGATACAACTCAAGTTGAGATTTGGATAGGGACACAGCCAAACCATATCGGGGCATTTTGGAAAGCTCCATCCCTGGAATAAATGTCGAAGTCAAGACAAGCCCCCAGGCCTGCACAGGGCAGGGGTTGGGTGTAGTCATAGTGATGAGAACATGCATGATAGGGTCAGAGTTGTTCTACAATAAGGAGGCATAGTGATAGAGAAAGTTGACAAGAATATTCTTAAATTATTTCTTTAAAACTCTGTAAGGAGTGCATAGCTGGCCTAAATCCTTCTACAGTATTTACCAACCATCATCCAGTGATATTCATGATCTCCTTGTTTTAACAGTCGAAATCCTGATAATAGCACATGGCTGTTCAGTTAGAACCTGCATTTTCCAGCCTCCCTTGCAGCTAGGTGGCCATGTGACCAAGGTCTGACTAATGGATATGAACAGAAGTGAGAGTACTACTTCTCTGTTGGGCTATTCAAAGAAACAAGTGTATTTCCCCCTGCCTTTACCCAACTTCTTACTGGTTGGGATAAGGATAGGCTGGAAAAAACAAGAGGCCACTTTTGAGCCAGGAATAGAAACTTATGTTGTAGATGGCTGAAGTCCCTCTTTAACCTTGAGATGCTTCCTTTAGGACTCCTACATGAAAGAGAAATAAACTTCTATTTTGTTTAAATCATTAGAAGTTTGAGTCTTTTGGTTGTAGCACTTTAGACTGTTCCTAACTAACACATACTATAGTGATGCAATTTTATTTATCCCACAGGAAAGAAGATTAAAATAAAGTCGTTCTTTCATGTAACCACTGACTAAACAATTGTGGAGTGGCTTCTATGTGTCTGGTAGCATGCTAGGTGTTGGGAGGACAAAGATGAACGAGACACAGTTCCTGCCCCAGGAGATGCTGTACCTCCCAGATCACATCTTCGTGAATCAGATTAGAGCAGGCATACATCTCTGAGCCAGTATCTGCGGACAGGGGAATGCCATGCTGGGATTGGCCAGGGCTTTCACCTGCCCAGCTTGGAGCCAGAGAAGGAGTTAGAGCCACCTGAATCCCATGATCTGAAAGTAAAGGGTAATTTCCCTGAGGAAAATGTGGTACTATTCCCTGAAGATGCTGGACAACAGACCCAATCCATGTTCACTGCAATAATAAAAACCAGTGCTGAACACTTTTTACATGTTTGTCATTGTATTTACTAGACAATGACTTTCAGAGAATCAAAGAGGGAAGAGCTG
Organism: Piliocolobus tephrosceles; assembly: GCF_002776525.5. NCBI lineage: Eukaryota > Metazoa > Chordata > Mammalia > Primates > Cercopithecidae > Piliocolobus > Piliocolobus tephrosceles. The sequence continues at coordinate 28,967,034 of NC_045453.1, read as the reverse complement.
ACAGAATGGCTCACAAACAAAATAGTGTTTGGCTATACTACAAGGCTATGGTAACCAAAACAGCAAGGTACTGGTACAAAAAGAAATACATAGATCAATGGATCAGAATAGGGAACTCAGAAACAAAGCTACACACCTACAACTAACTTAGCTTTGACAAAGTCAACAAAAATGAACAATGGGGAAAGGACCGCCTATTCCATAAATGATGCTGGGAAAACTGGCTGTTTGCAGAAGAATAAAACTAGGTTTCTACCTCTCACCATATGCAAGAATTAACTCAAGATGGATCAAAGACTTAAATTGAAGACCTCAAACCATAAAAACCCTAGAAGAAAACCTAGGAAAAACTCTTCTGGACATTGGCCTAGGCAAAAAATTTATGACTAAGACCTCAAAAGCAAATGCAACAAAACCAAAGATTAACAATTGGGACCTAATTAAAGAGCTTCTGCAAAGAAAAACTACTAACAGAGTTAACAAACAACCTGCCGAATGGAAGGAAATATTTGCAAACTATGCATCTGACAAAGAACTGATACCCAGAATCTATAAGGAACTTAAATCAATAAGCATAAAACAACCCTGTTACAAAGCAGGCAAAGGACATGAGCAGACACTTCCCCAAAAAAGACACACAAGTGACCAAAAAATGTATAAAAAATTCTCAGCATCACTAGTCACCAGAGAAATGCAAATTAAAACCATAATTAGATACCATCTCACACCAGTCAGAATGGCTATTACTAAAATGTCAAAAACAACAGATGTTGGCAAGGATGCAGAAAAACGAAATTCTTCTATACTGTTGGTGGGAAAGTAAATGAGTTCAGCCCCTGTGGAAAGCAGTTCGGAGAATTCTCAAAGAACTGAAAATAGGACTTATTTGACCCAGAAATCCCGTTACTGGATATCTACCCAAAGGGAAAAAAATGATCCTACTACAATGACAGCTGTACTCATATGTTTATCACAGCACTATTCGCAAGAGCAAAGACATGGAATCAACCCAGGTGCCCATCAGTGGTGGATTGGCTAAAGAAAATGTGGTTCATATAGACCGTGGAATACTATGCAGCCACAAAAATAATGAAATCATGTACTTTACAGTAACATGGATGCAGCTGGAGGCCATTACCCTAAGTGAAGTAATGCAGAAACAGAAAATTAATTACTGCATGTTCTCACTTAGAAGTGGGAGCTAAACAACGGCACACATAGACATCAAGACGGAAACAAAAGACACTGGAGGTTCTAAAATGGGGGAGGAAAGTAGGGGGTCAAGGTTGAAAAACTAGCTATTGAGTACTATGCAGACTACTTGGATGATGCGTAAAATAGAAGCCTAAACCTCAGCATTATATAATATATGCATGTAAAAATCTGCATATGTATCCCTTGAATATAAGACTTAAGCAATAATAATCTTTGGATTTGAAGTGAAATAATTTTCTGGGAAGATCAGAACAGATTGGATGAGTTGTTGCTTTTTTCTAGTTTTGGAAACCAGCTCTGCTACAATTTAACTTTGTGACTTTGGGCTGGTTACTACAGCTCTCCAAGCCTCAGCTTCCTCATATATAAAATAGGTATAATTAAAGGGGCTGTTTTATCTATTTGTTATGAGGATTAAATGATTTGATGCCTATGACATGGTGAACACATAAAAATCGTTAGCTATTGCTAATATTACAAAAGAGGGAAGAGATTTAAGGAGGAAACTTAAGAAGATGCTGTATCCCTAATTCTTGGAAAAGTATCTGGCACTTAACAAATATTTGCTGAATTGGTGAATAAACAAATGAATGCAAAAGCAGCACAAGCTTAAAATATTAAAATTCTGGTCTTACCTATTGAGTTGTTATAATAGAATTCAGAAGAAAGCTCCACTTTCTCTAAATGAAACCTCTGTGTAAAGATGTTTGATTATGTGCTATTAACTGAAATCAATATTCTGATGGAGATGTTGGATCTTGATTTTTCTCAGTGGTTTGAGCTCTTTTCTCTGTTTCTGTGTTGGGGTGCATAGAACCCAGATATGTGGGTAGAAAGGAGAAATGTTTACTTGGCTACAAACAAAAAACCAAAGCCATTATGCCTGGCTAGTTTGGGAACTGATTGCCTTCCTAAAGTAACAGCCAGAATTAGAAATGTCTAGGTAGCTGTGTTTTCTAAGTGAAAGCCAAGCAAAATAATCTGTGTTTCAAAGTGCTTGTGTAATATCCCGCTCTTCTAATGCACTTCTGTGTTTTGAGATCTTTCAAAATAAGAACTGTTGGTGTTTCAAAAGCTATCAGACAGGAGCCAGCAGACAGGCAGAGGCAGAAGATGAGGTCGAAATGCCCTCTCCCGCCGTAACGTACAGGGTGTGTGCTGGTGCCCTCACATGTGTTTGTCATGGCCTCATATCTGAGACAGGCCCTTGGTTCAGACTGGAGCCCAAAATTCCCAGGTTCCGGTTCCAGGGCTGGGTGACTAGACACAATACGGCTGCCCTGCATCCAACCTTTGTCAGGAGCAAATCAGTGGGCCTAGGCAGGGCTGGGCAGTGTGTTTTTAAGGAGCTGTTGTGGACATTAAATGAGGGAGATTAGAGAGTGTTCAGCCCTGGGCTGGTATGCAGTAGGTACTCAGTAAATGCTGTTCTTCACTCTCTGTTAGGGATGTGTTCTGTTGTAGGTAACAGAAAACGACTGTAATGTAACAAATGAGAGTTTATTTTTCTCACAGATTGCAATGTCTGGTGGTAGATGGTGGCTGTATTGATTTGGAGGCTCAGCGATTTCAGGGTTATTGTCTCTTCAGTTATCATGGCATTTCTTTCATATGTGTCACCTGATGGTTACAAGATGGCAGCAGCTCCAGATGTCACATCTATGATGAGAAGAAAATGGAAGCCGAAAGGTACTGAGATGATCCCTGTACCAATGGGATATCGTGTATGATGAAAGAAAAACTTTTTTGTCCTGCAAATATCTGTCTATCCTCCAATAAAATTTTGATGATGCCTCATTGGCAAGAACTGGGTCATGTGATTCACCCTAGCTGCAAGGGAGGCTGGGAAATCAAGTAAAAGATCATACAATTGGTCATCCTGAACACAGTCTTCTCTCCCTCTAAGAAAGATGTCACAGGCTGAGCTCCCCAGAAACAGATGCTGAGATGGAGCTGGGGGGTATGTAGGATGGTCATTAGAGATCAATACTTATGGGAAGGAAGGACAGAAAGCAGAAGTGGACCAAGGAAGAAGCTTACCTGTGAGGCAGGCCTGACCAGGCTTCAGCCAACTTTGAACAGCTCCAGAGCATAGCAAAGTTGTCCCTGTTGGACTGAAATGTCTGGATCTTAATACCTACTACACAGTCAGTCATTGAATATGGACTGGGCAGGAAGGGGGAGCACATAGGCAAGATGTGGCTCTGCAGATAAGGCAAATCTTGAAGGAATTACAACTCAAGGCTTCCTGCTGACAGATGGGGTGACAAATTCTTCCTTGAAGAAGGACCCGAGTGGTGCATGTCCTTGTTCACCACAAAAGAGGAGTTAAATGTGTGCCAACATTGAGATGTGACTGGCCAGCATCCACAGGGGTTATTCCCACTGTATGTACCAGGGAGCTGAGTTTTACAAGAGTTCTAGATATTGTGGGAGAGCTGATGACAGGGTGTTTTTGGTCCTGACACCTCTCATAGTGTCATGTAAGGGCTGCCTACATGAGGGGGCTGATTGTGGCATATCCTGTGTGACTAAGGTACCAGTGTAGGTCTGTGCCTGGCTAGAGGCTCCTGTTATGATGGTGAATAGTTAGAACAAGTGGAGGTGGAGTTACTCACTGTTCAAGGACATGACGCAGGGGCAGCTACTGGGAAGGAACACAAAGACAGCTCATCTATGAATGTTATGGGGGCATTGGGACACATTTTACAATAATCAAAAATGAATATAGAAGTTCCTAATATCTATTTGTGACTCTCCTATAGTGGCCAACCATGGTGCCATGTAATGGCATTTTTTTCCTAATGATATTTACATATTTATTTATTTTTGTTTTTAATTATTATTATTTTTTTGAGACAGGGTCTCACTCTGTTGCCCAGGCTGGAGTGCAGTGGTCCCATCAAAGCTCACTGCAGCCTTGACCTCCCAAGTTTAAATGATTTTCCCACCTCATCATCCCAAGTAGCTAGGACTACAGGCTTGTGCTGCTATGCCTGGCTAATTTGTGTATTTTTGGTAGAGATGGGGTTTCACCATGTTGTCCAGGCTGGTCTTGAACTCCTGGGCTCAAGTGATCCGCCTGCCTCAGCCTCCCAAAATGCTGGGATTACAGGTGTGAGCCACTGCACCCGGCCTCTAATAATATTTATGAAATGTATTTTGGAATGGTTTTAGATTTACAGCAAAATGGCAAAGGTAGCACAGAGAGTTTCCAAATGCCCCCCATCCTATCTCCCCCATTGTTAACATCTCACATCATCTCAGCACCTTTGTCAAAACTAAGAAACCAACGTTGGCAAGTCGCTAATAATGAACTCCAGGCTTTATTTTGATTTCACCAGTTTCCCATTCATGTCCTCTTCCTGTTCCAGGTCCAATCTAAGATGCCGCATGACGCTAAGTTGTGTCTTCTTAGTCTTCCTTGGTCTCTGGCAGTTTCAGTCTTCCTTGCTTTTCATTACTTCGGCAGTTTTGAGGGGTTCTGATCAGGTGTATTGATCCTCACTTTGGGTGTGTGTGATGTTTTTGTTAAAATTAGACTGGGGATATGGGTTTATGAAAAGAATATCACAGATATGGGTACTTTGTAATCACAGCATACTGGGGGTACATGGTACATAACATCACTGGGACGATAGCCTTGATCACTTATTAAGGTAATTGTATGTGATTGAGCTTTGATTACACAAGTTTGGCCCTAGGGATCTTGATATTTTTATATAGGATTTTTCTCCATCTTACATCCCTACTCTTACTTATGGAAGGCACATGCGAGAGATACGTAAGAACCGAACTGTAACACTGATGGCAGGGCAGGTCCTGTGTGGGGTCCAATAGAAGTCTTTCTCCTGTTCCTTCCCACGTTCTCCTTCCCACACTTTTCCTACCAGGTTCAACACTGACAAGTGCCAAAATGCCTGCCCTGTCATGATAATATCAGCAATCACTTTATTGAATATTTTAATGTGCCAGGAAGTTTGCTTACATTGCCTCTAATCTCCAAAACTACCATACAGGTACATACTACCATACTGTCTTGCAGATTAAGAAATGGAGAAATGAAGTGAGTGTCCCCAGGTCATACAGTGGGGATAGAAAAGCAGAAATTGGAACCCACATCTGTTTCATGCCAAAACCTGTGCTGTTTCTAACTCCATTGTTCACAGGCAGACCCGTGCAATGGGAAAATGGGTAGCAGAAATAATGGATATAATATTAACACAACAGCCTCTAGTACCCTATGGTTAGCCATGAGAGGAACAAAGAACTCTAGAGGACAGGTATACAACAACTACTCAGAAAAAATGGACACTTTTTTCATAATAAAAAGAAGGGAGAAGAGAATGAGATGAACTTTTCTGAATCATTATGGCTGTGGCAAGAAATACACAACCATCACCCTTATTATTTCTATTAGAAAGACATAGGGGCTGGGCACGGTGGCTCATGCCTGTAATCCTAGCACTTTGGGAGGCCGAGGCAGGTGGATCACGAGGTCAGGAGATCGAGACCATTCTGGCTAACACGGTGAAACCCTGTCTTTACTAAAAATACAAAAAATTAGCCAGGCATGATGGCTCATGCCTGCAGTCCCAGCTACTCAGGAAGCTGAGGCAAGAAGAATCGCATGAATCCAGGAGGCAGAGGTTGCAGTGAGCTGAGATCGCACGACTGCCCTCCAGCCTGGGTGACAGAGCGAGACTCCATCAAAAAAAAAAAAAAAAAAAAAAAAAAAAAAAAAAAAAAGGCATAGGGAAAGGTATTGGCTAAGCTGAAAATTATGTGCTTAGCACATAGTAGGAGGTGCTCAGTAAACTATGTTTTTTTGAATGGAGAATCATGATATATACAGGCTTTGCTTTTAGAACATGTTGCTTTTTGCTTGTGGTTTGACAACAACAAACTGCATTTGAAACATTGCTAATTGTCTAGGTTTATGTTTGTCCCCTTTCTCTGCATTCTTCTAGTTCACAACTCTTAATGACCTGAGGCTGCCTGTCTGCGGCACTTCCTAGCTGTTCCACTCCTCTCTGGTCCCCTTTTGTCCGCAAATGTGAACTAATTCCTTCTTCTTTGGTCCCTAAGACACCACTGTCAGAAACTTCTGTATGTAACATTTTTTTTTTTTTTTAAGATAAGAGTCTCGCTCGGTCACCCAGGCTGGAGTGCAGTGGTGCGATCTTGGCTCACTGCAACCTCCACCTCCCTGGTTCAAGCGATTCTCCCTCCTCAGCCTCCCAAGTAGCTGGGATTTGTGTGTAGCAATCTTTAAGGTGTAGAGAAAGCAGAGGGGGATTATATAGCTCCAAACAGGAAATCATTTTCTTGGCGCTTTTCTCTGTTGGGAGTTTCTCATTATGGAGGATTTGTTATTTGTCTTCTCCTTCCTTAGGTCTTGGTTTGTCATTACTTTGCTGGATCTGGTCTTTTCTCGAGTTCTAGGTTTTTAGTGAGCACATAGCCTGGCCCACTAAATGTTTGTTGACTAAATCAGCCCTGTCTTTTGTAACCATAAGCACTATTAGCACCACTCTTTGAAGAACCATTTACCTCTGGGTCCTACCATCAATAGCTTCACTAACTGGCAGAAGCTCTTTTTTCCCCTCCTTCCCCTCTTTCTTCCCTCCCTTCCTCTGTCCCTCTTTCTTCCCTGTCTCCCTCCCTCCCTCCCTCCCTCCCTCCCTCCCTCCCTTCCTTCCTTCCTTCCTTCCTTCCTTCCTTCCTTCCTTCCTTCCTTCCTTCCTTCCTTCCTTCTTTCTTCCCTCCCCACTCCCTCTCTCCCTCCCTCCCTTTTATCGTCCTTCCTCCTTCCCTTGCTCTCTCCCTCCCTCCTTCCTTCCTCTCTTTCTTTTTATCTATAGATTTTAAAATTTGTTTACATGTAAGTACATAAATATGTTTGTTCAAATGGCATGCAAGAGAAAATTAGCTCTATTTTTTCAAATTAGTGTACAAATGTTTTAATACTGTGTATTAAATAAATTTTATTTTCCAACTGATTTTTAAATTTATTTTTAATCATATATTGTTTCTAATATTTTTACACGTGTAAATTCCACTTCCTCTTTATTTTTAATTGAAATCTATATACCATAAAATTCATGATTTTAGAGTATATGATTCAATGACTTTTACTATATTCACAAGATTATGCAATCACCACCACTAATTCCAGCACATTTTTATAATTCCAAGAAGAAATCCTGTACCCATTAGCAGTCCTTCTCCACCCTCTACTTCCCTCAGTCCCTGGTAACCACTGATCTACTTTCTGTCTTTATGGATTTGCCTCTTCTGGACATTTCATATAAATAGGATTATATAATATGTGATATTTTGTGTCTGGTTTGAAAAGATTTTCTTTAATTCAGAAGCTTCACATGTCCCTACTCTGTGGTCTTTTGTGTGAGTTGATAACTTAAGGCCAGGATATCTGTGCTTCCCCCTCACCATTGACTGCCCCTTTTTAACCCCCAAATCTCTCCAGGTGGAAGGAGATGAGCAGCTCTAGACCAGTGCAAGAGTCATACCTGCTTACCTCTTGCAATTTCATCCTTTTTTAGATCTTGTGTTGGGGAGGTGACTTGCATCATTGCAGGGCTAGTACCCAATCATTTCACCAAGGAGATTGATTAGTTTTATTTTTCATTTATTTTCAGTAGTAATAAATAAATCTTCTGTTATTGGTAAAAGCATGTAATACAAATTCATGGAAGAGTCATTTTCCTGGTGCTGAAATAGCAGCGTGAAACATGCTCATCTAGGCTAGGTTTAACTTTTAGATCACAAAAGCCTTTATTTCCTCACTTTCTCCGTTTCCAAATTAAAAAAAAATTCAAACTGGAAATAGTCCTGTTTAAAATTCAGCATAATGTAAGAGAATTCAAACCACAAAGCCACAAATTTCTTTTTCCCTTGCATTTCAAAGAGCTCTCAGGGATAGAGAATGAGCAATTTTGTTTTCTGAATGTTTCAGTGGAAGGAACAGGTCAAGGTACTATTTGTGTGTATTTTTTTTTTAAACATTTTTTTTTTTTTTTTTGTACTCTGTTGGAACCTCTTTGGAAACTCAGAGTACAAACCAATTTGTGTCTCCAAGTCCATTTTCTTATGGTTGCTTCACAAATTGTAGCAACCAAACCAAGTAATGATATAAGGCAGGAGTTTTCTGTGTCTGACGATAAAATGATGCATTTGCTCCAAGTTCGTCTCAATGCCACCAAGTCTGGATGAAGAACCAGAAATAATGAAGAGAAAAACCTCTATGGTGTCTTAGCGATTTGTGTATATTTCCTGGTTAAACAATTCCATTTTAGCCCTTTATAATTGTATTTCTCTTATCGATCACAAAATTGGGTGCTCTTGATTTCCCTCACCTCTGTTACAGGAAGAGAGTCTCGATCCAGACCCCAAGAGAGGGTTCTTGGATCTCGCACAAGAAAGAATTCAGGGCGAGTCCATAGATTAAAGTGAAAGCAAGTTTATTAGGAAAGTAAAGGAATAAAGAATGGCTGCTTCATAGACAGACGAGCCCCGAGGGCTGCTGGTTGTGTGTTTTTATGGTTACTTCTTGATAATATGCGAAACAAGGGGTGGATTATTCATGCCTCCCCTTTTTAGACCATGTAGGGTAACTTCCTGACGTTGCCATGGCATTTGTAAACTGTCATGGCGCTGGTGGGAGTGTAGCGATGAGGACCACCAGAGGTCACTCTCGTGACCATCTTGGTTTCAGTGGGTTTTGGCTGGCTTTTTTACTGCAACCTGATTTTATCAGCAAGGTGTTTATGACCTGTATCTTGTGCTGACCTCCTATCTCATCCTGTGATTTAGACTGCCCATCTGGGAATGCAGCCCAGTAGGTCTCAGCCCCATTTTACCCAGCTCCTATTCAAGAGGAGTCGCTCTGGTTTAAATGCCTCTGACAACTCCACTTTCTTATTTTGCCTGGCTGACATTTGAGTGGTCTGTTTCGAGTGTTGTGTTTCTGGGGGCATTACCTTGGTGTTATAGCAGGGAGTAGGGGCTTGCACCGTGAATAATGGTTAGGGGCTGGGATGCTGTGCAGCTGGACCTCTCAGCCTTCAATATGCATCTAAATCACCTGTGGAGCTTGTTAGACTGTAGAGAGTCAGTTCTGAAGGTCTTGGTGAGACCAAGGCTACTGGTCCATAGCCTATACTTTGAACATCGAGGAAAGAAATCTAGGCTTTTTAAACTCTGATTCAAAAGCAGAGATGTGAGGCCAGGCTTGGCGGCTCATGTTGGTAATCCCTGTGCTTTGGGAGCCTGAGGTAGGAGGATCACTAGAGGACAGGAGTTCAAGATCAGCCTTGGCAACATAGTGAGACCCCCATCTCTACAAAACTAAAAAGTTTTTTAAAAAGGAAATGTTCCTATCCATCCCTTCACCAAAAGAAGTCTCTTTATTCACCAGGAAAACAGATTCTTTAAGAATTAAGGAGAAGAGTGAAAAGAAAAAAAAAGTATGTGACATTTTATGGAAGCAGTGACTACCTCACAAGGCTCTCATTTCTACCTAAGTTCAACTTAAATCTAAAAAATAATAATTAAAAAGAAGCAGTGGCCAGATGCAGTGGCTCACATCTGTAATCCTAGCACTTTGGGAGGCCAAGGCAGGGGGTCATGAGGTCAGGAGATTGAGACCATCCTGGCCAACATGTTGAAACCTCATCTCTACTAAAAATAGAAAAATTAGCTGGGCATGGTGGTGCGTGCCTGTAATCCCAGCTACTCAGGAGGCTGAGGCAGGAGAATCCCTTCAACCAGGGAGTCAGAGGTTGCAGTGAGCCAACATTGTGCCACTGCACTCCAGCCTGGTGACAGAGCAAGACTCTGTCTCAAAAAAAGAAAAAAAAAAAAAAAAAAAAAAAAAAAAAAAGCAGTGATGCAAGGAGGAAGCGCAGTGTGGAATGCATCCCAGTGATGCTGGGGGAGGAACATCCTGCACTCAGAAATAGCCTCAGTACTTGTTCTCTGTCCTTGCAATGTGTGACCAGAGGTGGGGGCCAAAGGCTCTGCACTGGGACCATGCAGGAGGGTAAGGTGGGCATTTTTGATGTTTACGTTGTCCAAGCCTAATATTCTGATCTTCCCAGAAAGTCCACGAGCCACCTGATGTCCTTTAATATATTGCTTTTTTGTTTAAATGAGCCAGAATAGATTTTGCTATTTACAACTAAGAATCTGGCCCATTCTTGTATTCTAATTTGGGTCAGTAGGTATTGGTTACCAGGAGAGCTAGGTGTCAAAGAATCCCAAGGCTTCATCCACCCAGAAAAAGAGTGCTAGGTTGCTCAGCAATGCCCACAGGGATACAGGTGGAGGGCACAGAGACATTCCTATTGTGCTTTTGTCATCCTTGCATGACAGGCTAGATTAGTTTCGTATTGTTGCTGTAATAAATGACCACAAGTTTAGTGGCTTAAAGCAACATCAATTTGTTCTCTCACAGTCCTGGAGGGAATTGTACAAAATGGTTGTGTAGGAATGCATTTTTTCTGGAGGCTGTAGGAGAGACTCTGTTTCCTTGCATTTTTCAGCTTGTAGAGGCGGACTGGATTTCCTGGCTTATAGCCTTTCCCTTGAGTTTCAAAGGCAACAATGTAGCAACTTCAAATCTCTCTCTCATTCTAATGTCTGTTTCTGTCCTCACATTTCCTTTTCCAGCTTTATCTCTCCTGCTTTCTTCTTATAAGGAGAAATGACCTTGGGTCCTCCAGAATAATCCAGGATATCCTCCACATGTCAAGGCTGTAACCTAATCACACCAGCAAAGTTCCTGTTGCCATGTAAGGTAACATATTCATTGGTTCTGGGGATGAGGATGTGCATATCTATGAGGGAGGCATAATTCTGTCTATTGCATGTCTATTAAGCAGTATTTTACACCCTTCAGTGGGTATTCTTAGCACACCCATAGATGCTCAGTTCATTTTAACTAAAGATTAATGCATTAATTTATAATGATAAAATCACAGAGATCGCAGTACATGAGCATTTTGTAAAGAGGATCTCATCTTTCTAGTATTCCTAAAAATATTAATTATTATCCAGAGGTTGGCTTGATGAGTTAGGAATCAGAAAAGAGGAAATCGGGTAATTGAAAGGGGGACACCTAATTTTGTGAAGCCCTAAGAAAATATTTCTATCCATAGAACAAACCTCCACTCTTAAGCCTGGAGAGCACATTTTCCTTAGTAGAGCAGGGGTTGCCAAACTACAGCCTACCATCTGTTTTTATAAATAAAGTTTTATTGGGATACAGACACACCCTTTTTTTATGTGCTGTCTTGACTGCCTTTGTACTGTAACAGCAGAATTGAGTAGTGGTGACATGTGTGGGCTGCAAAGACTACAGTATTTACCATCTGATCTTTATAGAAAATGTTTGCACACCTCATGGGATAAAGATTTACTAGACCAATGATTCTTAAACTTTAGCATGTGTAAAAATCACCTGGAAGGCTTATTAAAACACAATTCCACTGCCTCCCCCTCAGTTTCTTACTTAGTAGGTCTGGAATGGGGTCAGTACCGTTCTGTGAAGTTCCCAGGTGGTGCTGATGATGCTGTCTGAGGACCATACCTGGGAGCTGCTCTACTAAACTGAAAACTCCATGAAGTCAGGGGCCCCATCTAATTTGTTCACTGATATACATAGCACCCGGTACAGCAGCTACAACACTGTGGTCATGAAATACACAGAATGACAGCTAAATAAATAGCTGAATCTTTGTTTTTCTGGTAGAGCTAAATGAACATGGATACACTGAATACACTTTTTTATGCATGTTGTAGGCAAAAACATCCTAGCCCTCCTTCCCCCAAGATGTCTATGACCCTGTTCCCGTAATCTGTGACTATGTGGCCTGACATAGCAAAATAAATTTTGCAGATGTGTGCTGAGACCAGCTTGGTCATGGAGACCCCAACCCAGTGCCACTAGAGGAAAAAAGACACAGGCACAGAAATAGAGTGAAAAGTGGGATCAGGGGGCTAACAGCCTTCAGAACTGAGAGCCTTGAACAGAGTTTGACCCACCTATTTATTGACAATAAGCCCGTGATAAACATCATTTCTGCAGTTTATAGATTAATTAAAAGTATTCTTTACAGAGAACAAAGGGACAGGCTCTGGCTTGTTATCTGCCAGGGACATGTCCTTAAAGTGCAGATTGCTCATGCCATTGTTTGTGGTTTACGAATGCCTTGAGTGGTTTTTTCCACCCTTGGTGGCCCAGGTGTTCCTTGCCTTCATTCTGGTAAACCAGCAACCTCCAGCTTGAGCATCATAGCCATCATGAGCATGTCACAGCGCTGCAGGGATCTTGTTTATGGCCAGTCTTGGGGCCTGTTCCCAGCATGTCCCCCTTTTTGTTTTTGCAAGGCAATAAAAGCAAAGGCAGCTTTATCACAGTGAGTTACTTCTTGCAGGAGTCGGGATCCGCATCTGTAGACTACACAAAGACAAACAATACAAATTAATAGCACAACCGTCATAGAAATCAGAGCCTCCAAGTGTTTTTATCCATTTCAAAGGACTTATGGCTGCCAATCCATCTGCAGCTCCTTCAAGCATTCCAGTTCCTGGCATTAAGGTCAGGTGTGCCTGGGATGCTTGAAATATTTGTTCTCTGAATTTTGAAACATCTAAAGATAAGTTTGTAGAGTGTCCTTCTAGATGCTTTTTTATTCTTTCCTATTCATGCTCTGATTCATTGTAAGGGTGAGGAGTGATACAAATTCAGAAGTGTTCCAGTCGTACTTTAGCTGCATTCTGTATTCCAAACTAGCTACTCGATCTTCCAGCCACATTACAGTTTGTCGGAGATCATTGATTTGATTAATTATCTTTTGGTTTATTTTAGTTTGAGAGTTCCACAGCAGAGTAGAATTCTTTTGCCATTTATTTACAAAATCTGCTGTCTGCACTGATGAATGTAGTGCAACTCCAGCTGCCACAGCAGTAGCTGTGACAGCGATCAGTCCCATAATAATCAAGATTAAAGTGGCAATGAAATGCCAAGAGCATCTCAGAATTTTCTGAAGAATTTCAGTAATAATATGTACAGAGGGAGAGGCTTCCCAAGGATGGGAGAACTTCACCAGCAACCATACTCCTTCTCGAGCTCTCACTACTAGGATAGAATGATTAGTATTAAACATGGAAGGATTCACACAAGAGAACAATCTAAATTCCTGACAAGTTACATGATAATTAGGGATGTCAAACTTTAGATTGTCCATTGCCAACAGAAAAGGAGGGCAAATGCAACTTTGTATACAAATTGTATTGTTTTCAACAAGTTCTAAAATGTAGTTAGGATTATATTGTGATGGCATAGTATATTTTCCTTCCCAAATCTTGGTCTTATCAAGAGCCATTAATAGTTTCCACAAATCATTATGTTTAGCAACTAGAGCAGGCCATATCATTTGAGATTGAGGTGCCACTATACCACCATGTTTCCAGATAATAGGAACTTTTGCCATATTTCTTATTTCTACCATCTGCTCATTTTGTTCAGATCAGCTGAACGTAGTGTGGCTATCACACGCAGACTGAGAGGTGCAATTCATGCTAAACATCGACTTAGGGGACCAATGAATAATGATTCCATAAGAATTGTGCAGCACCTCTGCCTGTCCTGCAATGCAATCTTCCCAAACAAGTACATTTATTTTTTTCTGAACAGGTCCAATCCTGTTTACAAATAAGTGTTTGAGGGCAGTATGCCTCAATTACAGGAGCAGATTCATTATGGTATATACTGAGACCAGAAAACATGTGTAACTGTGCCATAGAGTGATTACGTCCAGGTATTATTGCCAGCCAAGGTTGATAGCGAGGGGGTAGGCAACTTCTGGCCTTTCCCAAACAGATAGGCGGAAGTTCAAATCCTAAAGAAATATTCGTAACAGTTCCTTCCTCATGTGGGTGAGACAGGCCTCTATCATCTGTAGGACTGAGCATCCAAGAGCTATCATTAGCGTATAACTCCAATGGGGGGTCCAGCCAAGTTACAGGCCGTAGAAGTGGTGGAAAAGTGGAAAACAATAAGTACAATTGTTCTCTGTGTGGAAAACAATAAGTACAATTGTTCTCTGTGTCAGCTCTTGCTGAAGGAATACTCATGGCAATGGTGATCACCGCTATTATAGCTATTATTAAATTACTCATTGTGACTGGTTGTCCCACTTTCCTCAGGTTTTCTTCCTCCATCTGCGACAGCTTCTTGATCTGTCCCCAGGTAGGTGGCTGCATTCAATGGGTGTTGCGGATGACAGTTGGGGTCCTCCTCAGCATCGACTTGGACAATGCTGCCACCGGTGGGTCTTCGGGATCCTCCCAAAACTCTTCCTGGGTATCTGGCTCATAGTAGGGCTTTAGATGTCTCGATGGCACCCAAATTAGCTGTCGATTCTGTCCTGGAGAAACACAAGCATAATCTCTGCCCCATGTTATTATTTTATCTGTTTCCCAACCTTTTGTTATCAGGTCTTTCCACCAAACCTGTTGTTCCACTTCGACCTTTGTAGCTGGCTTCTGTAAATGTTGTTCAGCTGCTGATAACAATTGGCCTTTAGGCAGGCTCAAAAAACTTAAAGTTAATAATGCTAGATTTAGTTTCATGTGTGTAGTCCTGTAGTCACCGTCTCTCCCTTTCTGTTTTTGCAACTGCTGTTTCCAGGAGATATTCATTCTTTCTACTTTGGCTTGTCCTTGAGAATTATAAGGGATACCAGTAATGTGTTTAATATTCTATATGGAGAAAAATATAGCTAGAGCTTTGCTGGTATAGCCTGGGGCATTATCTGTTTTAATAGAAGCTGGAATGCCCATCACCACAAAACACTGCAAAAGGTGACATTTAACACAGGCAGAAGACTCTCCTGATTGGCATGTAGCCCAGACAAATTGAGAAAAGGTATCTACACGTACATGTACATAAGCCAGTCTCCCAAATGAGGGAACATATGTGACATCCATTTGCCAAAGAGAATTTGGTTCTAATCCTTGAGGATTAACTCCTCCTGTAAAAGACGAGGAATGCACCATTTGGCAAGCTGGGCATCGCTGGATAATAGCTTTAGCTTCTTTCCAGGTAATACTGTATCTGCATTTGAGACCAGAGGCATTAACATGGGTTAAACTGTGAAAGTGTCGAGCATTAGATATTGCAGTAGCAACTAGGCAATCAGCCATTTGATTCCCTGCAGTCAAAGGTCCTGGAAGAGGTGTATGAGCCCTAATGTGAGTGATGTAAAAAGGGGGCATTTTACTCTTAACTGCTGTTTGCAGTTGGGTAAATAATCCGTTGCTCATCTGTGTAGAATCATAGCTGAGCATTTTCAACTAACTGTGTAGAATGAACCACATATGAAGAATCAGAAATCACATTAATAGGCATATTAAAAGCAGTCAATACCTCAATTACAGCTACAAGCTCTGGTTTTTGAGATGAAGTATAGGGCTTCTGAAAAACTTTACCTTTTGATCCAGAATACAAGGCTTTACCATTACTAGACCTATCTGTGAAGACATTCTCAGCACCTTCAATTGGTTTGAATTTAGTTATTTTAGGGAGAATCCAATTAGATAATTTCAAAAATTGAAACAGTTTCGTGTTAGGAAAATTGTTATTGAGAATACCTACAAAGTCAGCTAAACGGGTTTGCCAAGTAAGACTATTTATAAAAGCTTGCTGTGTTTGTGCCTTCATGAGAGGAACAATAATTTTTCCAGGATCATATCCATGTAATTTAACAATCCGAGTTCTCCTATTTCCTATCATAGTAGCGACTTGATCCAAATAAGTAGTCAAAGTCTGTGAATTAGGATGTGGAAGGAAAAGCCACTCTACAAGATTTTGCTCGTGAACAATAATACCAGTAGGTGAATGATGAGTTGGAAAAGTTAGCAAATCTAGAGTCTTCTCTCGATCTATTCTATTTATTTGGGCCTTATGGACTTGCTTTTTGATTAACTGCAGCTCTGCCTCAGTTTCTTTTGTTAATTGCTGAGGGCTTGTGAGACTAGGATCTCCTCTAAGGATAGAAAACAGATTACTCATGGCATAAGTAGGAATGCCTAGAACAGGCCATATCCAATTAATGTCCCCTAGTAATTTTTGAAAGTAATTCAATGTTTTCAACTGATCCCTACATGTGGTTTCTTTCTGTGGCACTATTGTAGTGTCATTTACTAAGGTACCCAAGTAGGAGTAAGGAGTAGTAGTCTGAATTTTGTCAGGAGCTATAATTTAACAGGCACCAGAAATCGAATTTTGTAAGTGATCATAACATTGGAGTAATATTTCCTAAGTGGGAGCAAGACAAAGAATATCATCCATATAATGAATAATGTAACACTGAAAATCTTTCACAAGTAGGTTCAATTGCTTGCCCTACATAAGTCTGGCAAATTGTTGGACTGTTTAACATGCCTTGTGGCAACATTTTCCAGTGAAAATGCTTAGCAGGCTGCAGGTTGTTTACCACAGGAATTGTAAATGCAAACTGTTCACAGTCCTGCTCAGCTAAGGGGATAGTAAAGAAACAGTCTTTTAAATCTATGACTATTAAAGGCCAGTTTTTTGGAATCATAGCAAGAGAAGGCAGTCCTGGCTGTAATGCCCCCATAGGTTGTATAGCTGAATTAACGGCCCTTAAGTCAGTTAACATTCTGCATTTACCTGATTTTTTCTTTATTATGAAACCTGGGGAATTCCAAGGAGAGAGCATTGGAGGTATATGTCCCTTTTGAAGCTATTCTTTGACTAGTTCATTTAGAGCCTCCAGTTTCTCTTTACTCAGCGGCCACTGTTCTATCCATATTGGCTTGTCTGTCAGCCGTTTTAACAGGATAGACTCTGGAGGCTTAACAATGGCCTTGGTGGGAACTTGGTCTTTCCGCTTGAAGAGGTTCCTTCAAACCTTGCAAATTTTTTCCTAGTCCCATACCAGGGACGTACCCCATTTCATGCATCATATGTTGACTTTGAGGGCTGTATAATTGCTCAGGAATTAGAACTTGTGCTCCTCATTGTTGTAATAAATCTCTCCCCCATAATTTTATAGGTACAGAAGTTATAATTGGTTGAATAGTCCCAGGTTTTCCATCGGGCCCTTCCCAATGCAAAATATAACTACTTTGATATACTCCAGGAGTTTTACCAACTCCAACTATATTAAATTGAGTGGGTTGAATTGGCCATGTGGAAGGCCAGTGCTGTAGAGAAATGACTGAAATGTCCACTCCTGTGTCTACCAAACCTCTAAATTTCTTTCCCTGAATAGTTATTTCACAGGTAGGACATTTATCAGTAATTTGATTTACCTAGTAAGTGGTTTTCCCTTGTTTATTTGTACTGTCAAATCCCCCTGTTCTTTTAGTTTCACTTTTTCCTAGTCCCACATACGGTAAAATCAGAAGCTGCACTATACGCTCTCCTGGTTCTGCCTTCCGAGGAATGGAGGTGGATATAACGATTTGAATTTCCCCATTACAGTCTGAATCAATTACTCCTGTGTGAACCTGCACTCCTTTTAAATTTAAACTAGATCTTCCAGAAGTAGTCCTACCATTCCTCCTGGAAGAGGTCTGCAGACTCCTGTTGGTACTTTCTGCAGCAGCTCTCCAGGCAGGAGACTCACAGCCCTGGTGCAACACAGACCTACTGTTGCACTACCAGCTGTGGCAGGGGACAAGCATTGTACAGGGGTGAGGGAGTGGCCTGAGCCATGAATGCCCTGGTTTGGAATGGAGCCTGTGATGGGCCCCTCATGGTGTTTCCCAAAATCTGGTTTCTGTCCTTATCAAATTTAGAATGACACTGATTGGCCCAATGCTTTCCTTTTTTACACTTTGGGCATAGACCTGGTTCAGTAGTTTTCTTTTTTCCAACAATGGGTGGTTGGACCCCATTCTGATAAAATCAGAAAAAACTCTGATTTTTTCCACATTCTCTCTTCATATGCCCATGTTTCCCACAGTTGAAACAAGCTCCAGGAAATGGAGCTTTCTCTGCTGCACTAAAAAGCTGCATAAGTTGGCTAACCTTCACTCCTCCTTTTCTGAGGAGTGGCAAAACAGACTCAAATAAGCCTTATGCCTGCTCGACCCTTGTCCCATTGTTACCTTGATGCTTCTGAGCTCCCCTTCTTACTCACCACAGGGATTCCTTAAGAGTACTCAGGTGTCCTCCAGTGTAGTTCCACGTTCTTCAACTGTTGCTCTGGCGACCTTTCAACCTGGGTTTGAGCCCCACATTTGGCGCCACTTGACAAGACCAGCTCGGTCGTGGAGACCCCAACCCAGAGGTGCTAGAGGAATAAAGACATAGACACAGAAATAGAGTGAAAAGTGGGATTGGGGGCTAACAACCTTCAGAGCTGAGAGCCTCGAACAGAGTTTGACCCACCTATTTATTGACAATAAGCCTGTGATAAGCATTGTTTCTGCAGTTTATAGATTAACTAAAAGTGTTCTTTACAGAGAACAAAGGGACAGTCTCTGGCTTGTTATCTGCAGCAGGGACATGTCCTTAAGGCACAGATTGCTCATGTCATTGTTTGTGGTTTAGGAACACCTTGAGTAGTTTTCTACCCTGGGTGGATCAGGTGTTCCTTGCCCTCATTCTGGTAAACCAGCAACCTCCAGCGTGAGCGTCATAGTCATCGTGAGCGTGTCACAGTGCTGCAAAGACCTTGTTTATGACCAGTCTTGGGGCCTGTTCACAACAGATGTGATTAAAATTGTGGACCTTAATACAGGGAGATTATTGTGGATTATCTGGGCCAGCCTAATTTGATTACATGAGTCCTTAAAAGTGGACAACCTTTCCCTGTTGCAGTGAAAGACTGACACTGAAGAGAAGGCAGGACTGATGAGATGTGACAAAGACTTGACCTGCAGTTGCAGGTTTGAAGATGAATGGTATCATGAGTCAAGGAGTGTTGGTCTCTAATTGCTGGGAGCACCCCCCAGCCAAAAACCAGCAAAAAAAATTGAAGAGCTGTGCTCTACAACCACATGGACCTGAATTCTGCCAACAGCCAAAACGAGCCTGAGATTTTATTATTAATATCTCCCAGACCTTTCAATAAAGGATGTGGCCTGCCAGCACCTTGATTTTCACCTAAGAAGATTCATATTGAACTTCCGATCTATGGAAGTGTGAGATAATATGTTGGAATTTCCCTTCCCCCTTACATATCCTCAGTTAAGACATCTTTCATCAGCTGCAGGCAAGCAAGCCTCACTCAGAGAAGGACTCAGCTAATTTCTGTCAAGCCCCAGCACTTCTAGAAGCTGGAGAAAGAGCCCCTCATTCTTTGAGAGTGGAATCCAGGCAACACACCACAGTATCCACTACTCTTACTGACTAAGATAAAACTTACAATTCTTTGTGTTCTTCAGGTGTCACAAAGTTGACCATGTAGGTTTCTCATTTTGCAGAATTCATAATTTAAAGGAACATTGGTTGACAACAATAGATAACAACATTATATAAAGTGGAATGGGATAGAAGAAAATTAAGTGCTCCAAGGACAGTTGGGCTATTTTGCCACTGGAACCTTTCTCTTTGAAGCAGAGTGAGAAAATAGCTCTTTGTGTATGATCTGAACTATGGTAACATGAAGGTTTTCTTTGTTAGAAATGGCTTTTTTTTTTTAAAGTCAAGCCTTCTATGGAAAACATTCCTTTCAAAGAAGAAAGAGTGGGCCCTTGATTGACGATTAATAGTCTAGATTTTGCCTGAAAGGTGCCCTTACTTTTCTGAGAATTAAGATTTGTCCAGTGGTGAGTCCTTCATGTGGGGGCTATAATGATGTCTTGACTTAATAGCCAGGTTGATGCGTTCAGCATGAACATACGATAGAGAACAATGTGTAATGATTGAGTGCAGTGCTTGCTTGCCATCCTGTCCTTGAGAGGTTGCTCTGTGTTGGCATCTGCAGAACCTCTGCTCTAAACCCTTTATTCCTCTGGTGCTTCTAAACTCCTCTGCACTCATTAGCTTTTCTTCCTTGAGCCATCAGTGGCATGTTTTTCTGGGTCAGGTGCCAGAAGTTGAGTTGTGGTCAGTGGGTTAGAACTGGATAGGTTGGGATGGATAATAGAATGGGTTAGGATGTTGGAATCTGGTTAGAATGCTTTTGTTTTTGAAGTTTCTTGACCTTCCTGTGAATCAGACTTGCATTTAATAGCATCATTCCATTTATTATCAATTGAAGTAAACATCCAATATATCTCATGGATGACTTAATTAGGAGCACAATTTTCCTGTTTCATAGAAGATGAGTTTATGGGTGATTACCTGAAAGTGGAAACAATAGAGAGACTGTAGCTAATGCTGAGTGTGATGAAACACCAAATGCTATTCATTCAATCACATGCCTACAGGGAGAAAGTACATTTCCAGGAGGTTTTCCAGAAGTGAAAACTTAGTAATCTTTCAAATTTATTTATTTTGGCTCTATAGTAGAGTACAAATTGACTTTCTGTGCAAGTACAAAGTTGACTTTCTGTATATACTGCAATATCATCTAACTGAACCCCTGCCTCTTAATTTATTTGGTCACATGTCCACTCATTCTTTCAGTTGTGCATGTGCTCATTCTTTGGCTGTGCATGCACTCACTCATTGGTCATTTATTTATTCATTTTATCTCTGTATCAATTGAGTTGTGTCCATATTCCCCACCCCAATTCCTATGTTAAAGTCCTAAATCCTGGGGTAACTGTATCTAGAGATAGAGTCTTTAGGAGGCAAGATGAAATGAGGTCATGAGTGGTCATAAGAGTACTAATGCCATAGGACTGTGACCTTAAAAGAAGAGGAAGGAGATCTCTCTCTCTCTCTCATTCTCTCTCTCTCTCTCTCTCTCTCTCTCTCTCTCTCTCTCTCTCTGTATCATATGAGGACACAGTGAGATGATGGCCATTTGCAAGCCAGGAAGATAGTGCTCACAAGAACCCAACCATATTTGATCCTTGATCTCTGCCTTCCAGCCTCCAAATCCACGAGAAAATAAATTTCTGTTGTCTAAGCTTCCCAGGCTATGGTATTTTGTTACAACAGCCTGAGCTGATGAATACAGAATCTGATTCAATCAATAATCAATTACCAAGTATGTCAGGCATCCTGTGAGATACTGGAGATAAAGTAACGGATGTGGTCAATGGGACATTCCTTGTTGGTTGCCTGAAAACAACTATGCTTTCTTGTTCCTGGCAGCAGAACCTAGACTGTGTTGGTGGCACTGTGGCAAACCCCAGGAGATAAATTAAGATTGGTCTAAGCCTGCCATGGCAATCCTACTCCCTTTCCTGCTCTAAGGCTTCACCTTGGAGCCTCAGATTCTTTATGTATAAAATGGGATCAATAACCTATCCCTCTTAGGTTGTTGTGTGATAATTATGTTAAGTCCCAAATACAATGCTTGGCATATCATTGATACTAAAATAATGGCTGAAAATGTTACCTGATGCAGATCTCAAGAGAGGGTTCTTGGATCTCTTGCAAGAATTTGGGGTGAGTTCATAGAGTAAAGTGAAAACAAGTTTATTAAGAAAGTAAAGAGGCCGGGCACAGTGGCTCATGCCTGTAATCCCAGCACTTTGGGAGGCCAAGGTGGGTGAATCACCTGAGGTCAGGAGTTCGAAACCAGACTGGCCAACATGGTGAAACCCTGTCTCTACTAAAAATACAAAAATTAGCCAGGTGTGGTGGCAGGTACCCATAATCCCAGCTATTCTGGAGGCTGAGGCAAGAAAATCGCTTGAACCTGTTAGAAATACATTTTTGGTGCTGCAAAAGAAACAATGCTTGAACATAAATTTAATTTTCTCAGCAAGGCAATTTTACTTCTATAGAAGGGTGCGACTCACGGGTAGAGCAATGGCGAGAGCACACCTTGACAAGGCAGGGGAAGGGGTTTTTATTCCGGACGCAGATAGACCCTACTGCTATGTCATTCTCCTATTGGCTAGGGTTGGACCACATAGTCTAAGCTAATTCCGATTGGCTATTTTAAAGAGAGCAGGGGTATGGGTCCAGAGTGGTGGGGTGAGTAGTTTGGTGGGAAGGATGGTTACAGAACAGGTGACTCAGGATGACTCAGGTCAAAGTAGGTAACCAGGAGTGACTCAGGACGAAGCAGATAATAGACGCTAGGAGGGGGTTGTTTACTGAAAGTAGAGGCAAAGAGACAAAGAGAATGAGGAAGTTAAACTTTAAAATGAAGAACAAAGAACAGGGGAGCTGAACATATGGATACATTGGTTCTTTGGAAAGGATCTCAGAACTCATTGTACGTAACAATTTAGAGGCTAAAACCTTTGAAGAGGAATTTATTATATCCTACAGACCCAAGAGAAGGAGGAGGTTGTAGTGAGCCAAGATCTCACCATTGCACTCCAGCCTGGGCAACAGAGTGAGACTTTGTCTCAAAAAACAAAACAAAGAAAGAAAGTAAAGAAACAGAAGAATGGCTACTCCATAGGCAGAGCAGCCCTAAGGGCTGCTGGTTGACTATTTTTTATGGTGATTCCTTGATTATATGCTAAACAAGGGGTGGATTATTCATGAGTTTTCTGGGAAAGGAGAGATCTCCTGGAACTGAGGGTTCCTCCCCCTTTTACATCACATAAGGTAACTTCCAGACGTTGCCAGGGCATTTGTAAACTCTCATGGTGCTGCTGGGAGTGTCTTTCAGCAGCTAATGCATTATAATTAGCATATGATGAGCAATGAGGATGACCAGTGGTTAGGTTCATTGCCATCTTAGTTTTGGCAGGTTTTAGCCTTTAGTACATCCTATTTTATCAGGGGGGTGTTTGTGACCTGTATTTTGCA
Source organism: Piliocolobus tephrosceles (assembly GCF_002776525.5). NCBI lineage: Eukaryota > Metazoa > Chordata > Mammalia > Primates > Cercopithecidae > Piliocolobus > Piliocolobus tephrosceles. The sequence continues at coordinate 28,943,930 of NC_045453.1, read as the reverse complement.
CTGACCTCCTGTCTCATCCTGTGACTAAGAATGCCTAACCCCCTGGGAATGCAGCCCAGTAGCGCTCAACCTTATTTTACCCAGCCCCAATTTGAGATGGAGTTTCTCTGCTTCCAATGCCTCTGACAAAAGTGTAGATTCTGGGATCAAGTCATGAGAGTTAAATTTCATGATCCAGACATTTCCTAGCTGTGTGTCCTTGGGCAAGTAACTTGGCCTTGCTAAGCCCAGTTACATTGTCTGGGCTACAAGAGTAACATTAATACAGGCTTTTGGAGGCAGTTGCGGGAATGAAACATGACACTTCCTATACAGGGCCTATAGAGGCCCAGTGCATGCTTAGTGCCAGGTAGGCTTGGTGAGGGCAGGGACCTTCCCTGCCTTGGCCACTTGTCAGATACAGTCAGCTCCTCTTCAAAAGTTTGGCATGTTAACTTCCTTGTTATTTGTTCTCAAGCTCAACTTCCTTGTTCTTCATGTCTCCTTGCCCCTGGTTGGAGTAAACAACCTACCTGCCAGTCCTAATCTATAGTCCACATCTGTTTCTTGCTCATTTCCCTTAGTCACTCACTTTGCCAATTACCCCTCCAGTCATAATGGCTCTTCCTGCTGAAACTGCCCTTCCTACCAGTGTAACCCCCTCCCTGCACACTTCAAATTAGCCAACTGGGAGCAGTTTAGATTGTGCAGTCCAGCTCCAGCCAATGGAGACAGGACACAGTAGTAGAAACCCATTGCATTAGGAATAAAACCTAATGCAATGGGTTTCCTTTGTTCTGTGTACTCTGTGGCGACCAGACCTGTGAACAGCACCCTTTCTGCAGAAAGTAAACTTGCCTTGCTGAGGAACTCTTTTGTTTATATGCTCAGTTTCTTTATGACTCCAAGTTTTATTTCCAACACCACTCCTGCAATTCCAAGGTCATCAAATGAATTAATGAATTAATGAATGAACAAGGAACTGAAAATTGAACTAAAATAGTACAGTGGTCCCTGAGTAAAACCCAAGCACATAGTTGTCAGCTTTGAGTCTCTGTTTAAAAATTCTAAGAAGATTGTTAGAAGAAAATAAATCTCAGGACCACAAAATCACTAAGCTAAAGGGAAAAGACAAGCTGGGAACTGCAGGGCAAATCTGCCTCCCATTCTATTCCTAAATAAGATAGCTACAAAGATAAAAAAGCTACATACCTCCCTCACAATTTGCCCACAAGGAAATTCCTTATGGACAAAGGACAGACAGAACTCAAAGTCATCCCTCTGCTCTGGTGAGACAAACGTGTATCTGATTGCTTCCTTTGCCCTATTGTTTCACTAAGCCAGACTAAGGCATAAGTGATGATTCTTGTAAATTGCGTATTCAGTGAAAGGCTAATCAGAAGCTCAAAAGAGACTGGGCACAGTGGCTCACACCTGTAATCTCACCACTTTGGGAGGCTGAGGCGAGTGAATCATCTGAGGCCAGGAGTTCGAGACCAGCCTGGGCAACCTGGTGAAAACCCATCTCTACTAAAAATATAAAAATTAGCTGGGTGTGGTGGTGCACACCTGTAGTCCGAGCTACTCAGGAGGCTTAGGAGGCAGAATTGCTTGAACCCAGGAGGCGGTGGTTGCAGTGAGGTGAGATCGTGCCACTGCACTCCAGCCTGGGCGACAGAGCTAGACTCCGTCGTGGGAAGAAAAAAAAACCCAAAACAATGCAACTCTTTGTCTCTTATCTACCTATGACCTGGAAGCACCCTCTCTGCTTAGAGCTGTTCCACTTTTCCTGACCAAACCGATGTACATCTTACATATATTGATTGATATCTCATGTCTGCCTAAAATGTATAAAACCAAACTGTGCCCTGACCACCTTGGGCACATGCCCTCTGGACCTCCTGTGGCTGTTTAACAAGCGCATATTTAACCTTGGCAAAATAAACTCTCCAAGTTGATGGAGACCTGCCCCAGATAGTTTGTGGTCTACAGGATCAAGCCAGCGTTCTTAAGTGGAGTCTGTTTTGCCCCTGGGGGCATGTGGCCATGTCTGGAGACATTTTGGTTGTCATTCCTGAGGGCTGCTACTGACATCTGTTGGGTAGAAGCCAGTGATGCTGCACGCTACAATGCACTGATCCCCCCAAGAAAGAATTACCCAGTCCCAAATATCAATAGGGCCGAGGTTGAAAAGTCCTGTTCTAGACACAGAGTTATTTGTGGTCCCTTACGGTTTATTAAATAGTCAAATCATCTGATGTTGGATGAGTTAATCACACCCAGAAATTCCTGGTTATAACTAGCATTTTCTCAAACTATAAAAACAGGTAGCCGGTACCCATAGGTCCCCAAGGCTCCTGTGTTTCTTCTTTGACTTACAAATTTTCCATATGCTCTGGTGGTAATTTACTGGCTCAATTTTGCCTCGGATCAAGTACCCCTTTAGGCATGGGATTTGCTGTAATTAAAACCCAAGGAGATTGAAACTTTATCCTTTGAGAAGAAGCTCATGAGATGAATAATTTATACTTTCCAGTGAACCATCACCCCCCTGTGGTTTTTCTTTTCGCATTTGCTATTCCCTCTTATCCAGTGCTTCTCTTGCTCCTTTATTTCTCAGTCTCCACTGATTGCTAAATTGTCGAAGAGCAGCAGGGGAGGTGCCTCTAAGCCCAGAGAATCCTTTGGCTGTGGGGAACATCAAGAAGGTATGCCACTGAGTGACACCATCGCTGACAACCCCTTTACATGCAGGGACTGCAGAGGAAAGAGAATGTAAGAAGTTGCCTTTAAATTTTAAATGATGCTTAGAATGAAGAGACTAAAGAAATGGGCATGTTTCAATTCCTCACATACTTTCTCAACATTAATCTAGAACAAATCAACCCACTGTGGCAGAGGCTGCTAGTCTGCCTTTCTCAATATCTACTCTGCTTTATTCTGTAGTAATGTTACTGGAAAAAGGTCCTGATCCAGACCCCAAGGGAGGGTTCTTAAACCTTGTGCAAGAAAGAATTCAGGGCGAGTTCATAGATTAAAGTGAAAGCAAGCTCATTAAGAAAGTGAAAGAATAAAAGAATAGCTACTCCATAGGCAGAGCAGCAGCATGGGCTGCTTGACTGAGTATACTTACAGATAGTTCTTGATTATATGCTAAACAAGGGGTGGATTATTCATGAGTTTTCCAGGAAAGGGGTGGGCAATTCTGAGGGTTTCTCTCCTTTTTAGACCATGTAGGGTAAGTTCCTGACATTGCCATGGCATTTGCAAACTGTCATGGCGCTTGTGGGAATGTCTCTTAGCACGCTGATGCATTATAACTAACGTATAATGAGCAGTGAGGACGACCAGAGGTCACTTTCAGTGCCATCTTGGTTTCGGTGTATTTTGGCAGGCTTCTTTACTGCATCCTATTTTATCAGCAAGGTCTTTGTGACCTGTATCTTTTGCTGAGCTCCTATCTCATTCGATGACTAAGAACGCCTAACCTCTTGGGAATGTAGCCCAGTAGAGCTCAGCCTTATTTTACTCAGCCCCAATTCAAGATGGAGTTACTCTAGTTCAAACGCCTTTGACAGTAATAGCAAAATTACACATGGCTACTCAGAGTTAATACTCCATTTCTTAGTCTCCCTTGCAGCTAGATATGTTTGTGTGGCTAGATTCTGGCCACTTAAGATGGGAGTGGAAATTTAGTGTGGCAGCTTCCAGCAACAGTTCCTAAAATAGAGCTGATGAATGGCCTTACCTCTTGAATCTGCCTCCCAGGTTCAAGCAATTCTGCCTCCTCAGCCTCCTGAGTAGCTGGGACTACAGGTGTGTGCCACCACACCCAGCTAATTTTTGTATTTTTAGTAGAGATGGTTGTTTCACCAGGTTGCCCAGGCTGGTCTTGAACTCCTGACCTTCAGAGAGACAGCAGGTTGTAAAATGTCTCTTATCAGACCTAAAAGGGTACTTGGTTCTTAGTTGATTATCTCCTGGATCTGGAAAGGAAGGGAAACAAAGGGGAAAGAGGATTCTCTATAGAATGTGAATTTTTCCCACAAGAGACTGCAGGGCAATTTCAAGGCGTGGCAAGGAAATATATTCTGGGATAAATATATGTCCTTTCTTCCATCCTGCTACCTGAAGATACCTGTGATGGCTGGAGCTCCAATCATTATTTTGAACCATGAGGACTAGGGCTACACTCAAGGGATAACAACCTGGAAAGAACTTGGATCTATGAGGACTTACTGCACAGGACCACCTTCTCAACCCTGGCCTGGCTATCTTTGAACTTTTATTTGAAAACAAGAAATTGTATTTCTTCTCTTTTCTTTTCTTTTTTCTTGTCTTTTCTTTTCTTTGTTTTTTTTTGTTTTTTGATGAAGTCTTACTCTGTCACCAGGCTGGAGTGCAGTGGCATGATCTCAGTTCACTGCCACCTCTGCCACCTGGGTTGAAGCGATTCCCATGCCTCAGCCTCTCGAGTAGATGGGACTACAAGCATGCGCCGCCACACCCAGCTAATTTTTGGTATTTTAGTAGAGATGGGGTTTCACCATGTTGGCCAGGATGGTCTCTATCTCCTGACTTCATGATCCACCCACCTTGGCCTCCTAAAGTGCTGGGATTACAGGCACGAGCCACTGCGCCTGGCTGAAAATTCTATTTCTTTTTAAAGCCACCGTTGTCTTGTCAATGAGAAGAGTCAAACTCTGTAAAATATTTGAAGAGATTTATTCTGAGCCAAATATGAGTGACCATGGCCGATGACACAGCCCTCGGGAGGTCCTGGGAACATGTGCCCAAGGTGACTGGGGTACAGCTTGGTTTTATATATTTCAGGGAGGCATGAGACATCCACCAAATACACTTAGGAAGTACATTGGTTTCATTCAGAAAGGCAGGACAACTCAAAGTGGGGGCTTCCAGGCTGTAGGTAAATGTAAACATTTTCTGGCTAACAATTGGTTGAGTTTATCTGAAGACCCAAGATAAAAGGAAATGTTCAGGTTAAGATAAAGGATTGTGGAGACCAAGTTTTATTGTGCAGAGGAAACACAGATGGCAGACTTCAGAGAGAGAACAGGTTGTAAAATGTTTCTTATCAGACCTAAAAGGTTACCTGGCTCTTAGTTGATTGTCTCCTGGGTCTAGAAAGGAAGGAAAACAAAAGGAAAAGCGGATTCTCTATAGAATGTGAATTTTTCCCACAAGAGACTTTGCAGGGCGATTTTGAGGTATGGCAAGGAAATATATTTTGGGATAAAACATTTTGATTTTCTTCCTTGTCTCATGATGTTATGCCAGAGTCAGATTGGAAAGTAAGCCATGATACATGGGGTTAAATAAAACCCATCTGATGAGAATTTATGGTTTGTAGGGCATAACTCCCTCGACCTCCTAGATAGAAATTTGGGCAAGATTAAAAAAAAAAATCAGAGTTTAGTCCTCAGTCTTCAGAAAAATGTCATTCTAACTGATGCCTAGACCAAGAGAATGCAGCCACAGCTCTCATCTTGATTTCTGTACTTGAGAATATGTTTTCTTCCACAGAAAATCTTCTAACTTCAAAAAGTGGACTTCGCAGAAGTTTGAGAGTGTTGCCCAAGAAAAGTGCCTTTGAGATGACAGAGAATGGGGAGATTTTTAGCTTAATGAATAGAAGGCACCAAAAAATGTGCTAAGTTAGTGCATGATGTAGGATGCTGAAAATAAACGTTTATTGAGCGTCTGCCATAAGCCAGGAACTCTGTGAGGCTTAGGCCAGGGGGGTCACTAATGGAAAAGTAAATTCTGGGTCAGTGACTTTAAGAACCCTGAGATAAATGGGAGAGAAGAGCTTGTAAGCAAAGAATCACAACTTGAGATGACAAGCATGGCAGGATGTTTTGAAATCTTAACCAATTCCTGTTTTCTACCTCTCTCGATACTTGAGCTGAGGTGGTTTGACTGCCGCAGGTGGTCCCAGTATCCAGACTGCCCTGTCATGGAACAGTGCACTTTGTAGTTGGAGCCACGGTTTTCCAACTTAAGATGTTTTCTAGCCAACTTGGCAGCTATAGGAAGACTGGAGAAAAAAACAATGTAAGAAGTTGCTTCAGAATTTTAAATGATGCTCAGATAGAAGTAATGAGCACATTTCAACTCATTCTACGGATGGAATGAGGGGGAAATGAGGAACCAGTCTGCACACTGGACTCTTGAAAGGAATACCCTCCCTTTTCCCCTTTTCCTTCTTCCTGGTGATGGGAAGGAGAATGGGATGGCAGGGGCTCTTGAAACAGTCTTGGATAATGAGTTAGCAGCTGTGTGTTGAGGCTGGCAGAATGACAAATGAGAAACTATCCTAGCATTTTTCTGACAGTTGTGGGGCTGTCACCATACCAGCTCTGAGCTGCCTACCTTCCCCACCACCTTTTTTTTCTCTTTTTTTGGGGTAGAGTCTTGCTCTGTCACTCAGCCTGGAGTGTAGAGGTGTGTTCATAGCTCACTGTAGCTTCAAACTCCTGGGTTCAAGAGATCCTCCCATCTCAGCCAGAGTAGCTAAGATTACAGGTGTGTGCCACCACACCTAGCTAATTGCAATATGTATGTGTGTGTGTGTGTGTGTATGTATATATATATATATATATTTTTTGGTAGAGATCTGGTCTTGCTATGTTGCCCAGGCTGGTCTCAAACTCCTGGCCTCAAATGATCCTCCTGCCTCAGCCTCCCAAAGTGCTGGGATTACAGGCGTGAGCCACTGTGCCGGGTTTCTCCCTGCATTTTCACATGGGAAAAAAGAAACCTCTGTCTTTCATATGCCACTGCTATTTTGGATCTCTGGGTCCAGCAGCTAAACCTGTATCCAATTAAATATGCTGAACTCCTTTGTCCTTATCCCTCAGCTATGCTGATCCCAGTGAGGGAGTAGAGACATGGTAAGTATCAAAGATGACTTTGGTGTGTCTGAGACCAGAGACATGCTTGTTCCGTATCCCTTGGCAAAGCCTGGGGATATGGCCCTACAATGTATAGGAGTAAAAGCATGCCTGTCTGGCTCATCTAGGCTTTTGTGCCTTGGACACACTCACAGTGTTTCCTGTGACCTCTGCAGGGTTAAGTGACATCAGGATGACTTTGTGGGACCAGAGGGGTTCAGCAACAGATCCTCCACAGCCTGGAGAGGACAGGGAGCAGGATATTTCCCAGGAGCCCAAGCTAGTGTTAGGAGTTGGAGAGGAGGCAGCATGGCAGACTGCTGCATGTGGTGATGTTGGACCATGACACTAGGTCCAGGCATTCCCCACCTGGATGCTTGATGTTACAGAAGCCTCCAGAATATAGAAGCCACCTTGAGGAAGGAACTGCTACCAACTGATAGAGATTTAGTTTCTGACACTGGGTGGAATGAAGTCTAGAAACGGAATCTTTGAGTGATGCACAAAATTATGTATCTTTAATAGTCTGTGTTTGCAGACTGAAATGCATACCTGCTCCAAGTGCAAGAATGATTAACCTGGAGAGGTGTCACAGAAGCAGCAGCATATTGCCTGGGTCACCTGGGGGCTGGGATGAGTGAAACTTGTTTTTTAGTTTCTTGGTTGGTTGGTTGGTTGGTTTTACTCAAAATGTATTTGTCCAGACGTTTTCCTTCAGAATTATGTAATCATTATGAGTGAGACTGGACACAGATTCCCTTTGTTCAACTCTCACTGCTGCCATTTATTAACTCTGTGGCATTGGGCTAGTTTAACTTAACCTTTTGAGGGTTTAGTTTTGTAATCTTTAAAATGGAGCTTATAACAGTGGTTATTTACTGAGCTGTTAGGAAGTTTAATTAAACAATGTGTATCAGAATTTATCACGGTGCTTGCACATAGTAAGCATTTGATTGGTGTTTGCTACTGTTATTATTATCTAATACTAAAAAAGGTCACAGCTCTCCTTGTATGGACTGTATTGGAAATAGCATTTTATTTGGCTGGGTGCAGTGGCTCATTCCTATAATCCCAGCACTTTGGGAGGCCGAAGTAGGTGAATCATAAGGTCAGGAAATTGAGACCATCCTGGCTAACATGGTGAAACCCCGTCTCTACTAAAAATACAGGTGTGTGGTGGCACGTGCCTGTAATCCCAGCTACTCAGTAGGCTGAGGCAGGAGACTTGCTTGAACCTGGGAGGCGGAGGTTGCAGTGAGCTGAGGTCGTGCCACTGCACTACAGCCTGGGTGACAGAGTGAGACTCTGTATCAAGTTCTGACAGGTGCTCCAAAGACTGGGTCAGTTGGTGAGATCACCTTAGTGATGGTGAGTGGGTTCTCCTCCAGCTTCCCCATCTGCCTCCAAGTTGTAACAGAGATGGTAAGAATCCTTTGGGAGGTGAAGAGACAGGCAGTGCAGGTGCCTTTGGAGAGGGTGGTTGTTGTGTCTCCACCACACCTCAGGGCAATGGAGGCATTTCAGAGATTGATGAAAGTTTCCAGGAGTTTGAAGAATTTGGGACTGATGCCTGGATCCTGCTTTCAAAGTCTGAGTCCACAGTTGTGGCTGGCAGGGCAGAAGGTAGAGGGTGGGGTGGGACCTGGCTACAATGAGGTTGATGGTGTGAAGCAGTGTGAGTTTCCTGTTGGTCATCTGCACACCTTGGGGTGTCTCAATCTTAGCACTGTGAGTGTTTGTAGGCTGGAAAATTCTGTGTGTGTGGTGAGTGGTGATGGTAGGGGAGGGCTGTCCTGTTTAGCAGCATCCCTGACCTCCACCTGCTAGATGTTAGGATCACCCCCACCTGTTGTGACAACTCAAAATATCTCCAGATGTGACAAACATCCCCTGGAGGCAGAATTATCCTGGATTGGAAACTCTAGTATATTCCATGGAAGTGTGCTAGACTAGGGGACTTGAGATGGCCTTTGGACAAGAGGACTACTTGGGGAGGGGAGTGGTGAAGTGACTCTGTTACCAGAAGGGGGTCCCCATTCAGTGCCCAAGGGTTCTTGGATCTTGCACAAGAAATAATTTGGGGTGAGTCTATAACATGAAAGCAAGTTTATTAAGACAGTAAAGGAATAAAAGAATGGCTACTCCATAGGCAGAGCACAGCATGGGCTGCTTGACTGAGTATACTTATGGTTATTTCTTGATTATATACTAAACAAGGGGTGGAGTATTCTTGAGTTTTCTAGGAAAGAGGTGGAGATTTCCCAGGACTGAGGGTCGCTCCCCATTTTAGACCATATAGAGCAATTTCTGGACATTGCCATGGCATTTGTAAACTGTCGTGGTGTGGGTGGGAATGTCTTTTGGCATGATAATGCATTATAATGAACATGTAATGAGCAGTGAGAATGACCAGAGGTCACTTTTGTCACCATCTTGGCAGGTTTTGGCTGGCTTCTTTACCATATTCTGTTTTATCACCAGGGTCTTTGTGACCTGTATTTTGTGATACCAAGCCTGCCAACCTCTTATCTCTTCCTGTGGCTAAGAATGCCTAACCTCTTGGGAATGCAGACCAGCAAGTGTCAGCCTCATTTTACCCAGTCCCTGTTCAAGATGAGTTGCTCTGCTTTGAATGCCTCTGACAATTCTCTAAAGGGGAGTACCACTTGGGTTCACTGAAGTCCAGGAGGAGACCTGTGTGATGAACCAGAGTTCAGGGAAGTGCAGAGAGAGCTCTCCAGGGAGGGAGGTAGGTTGGGGAAGAGGGAGTCCCTGAAGAACCCACTCTATGAGTAGATGACTCAGCATCTGGAATCTGCCTCCCCCAGCTACCAAGGCCAGAATAAAAGTGTAATAATCCTGTGAGATATCTCTGCCCTTCCTCAAGTGAGGGAGGAGCCAGGACAAGTTGAGGGAGGAACTGGACAAAGTCATGTGACTGCCAAGCAGCAGACAGGCCCAGCCCAGAAAGAAGAGACATTTCCATTGGCTTCAATTATTATTTAAAATTAGGACTGACTGGGTCTTTTATTATCCAAGGGGACGGAAAGAATTTTGGAGCCGGTTTTAAGCTTCATTTAGGACAGGGAGAATGTCTTCAACAGAAGGAATTAAAGAAATTGTAAAAGAGAATACATTTGCTTTGCTGCCTGTATTCTGCTGAGCTCTTTCAATAAATGGGGTCAGGAGAAATCTCAAGACTCTGAAATGGACCAAAAAAAACAAGTCCTGTCTAGAACACTCCACTCCTTGGGGTTACTTGTGCCTTTTATTGCCTTTGAGTTTTTTTTTTTTTTTTTTTTTTACTGATAGTTAATTTCAGTTACTTAACTCTGTAAGTTGTAGAAAGTTGAGGGACATGCAAATGAATTTTGTCCAGTGAAGCACAATTAATTATTGCCCTGGGGATAGAGACTATTTTTATGTCTATTGGTGAGGTCTGTGTGTGTTCTTTCAATTCTCCTTTGAAACAGTGATCCCATCTTATTGGTTCCCTGATTAACTAATGAGTTAAGTAAATCTTTGATCACACATTCCTTTTATGTTTGTGTAAAAGTCACGATTTTGCTTGTTGGGACAAATGATCCTTTAACAATTCATGGCATTTTAGGTTAACCTGGGTTCTGAGATTTTAGTTTTCATATTCACTGCCTTGGGCTGCAAGCTGAGATCCCAAAGTGTCTATGCTTAAATATAGCTGTTTGAACAAACCATATACTTAAAAAGTGCCATTGTTCTTGAGAAGGGGGCTTAGTGAGGGTCTCTCAGATGCCTGCACTTGATTTACATACCGATGACTTGCACAGGGAAGGATGGGTTCGCCAAAAGGCACCATGACTTGGTTTTGTCCTCACCAATTTTTCCCTGAAATAACATGTGTGCACATTTACTTGCTTATTTTTTTAACTGGATCTCCTCACTTCAGCTCTTCTCAGAAAAGAGTTTTACCATGGGAATGTTGTCATCTTCATGGGTCTTAGAAAATTGAGGCCGAGCCTCTTGGGCACTTGGCCTCTGGAACAAGCAGTAGGACATATTTGATATCCTGCTGGTACCTCGGGTTGACCCCAGTGAGATGCCAGCCATTAGAGTGTGTGGTTAAAGTCCAAGAACCCAGCAATGTGGGCTTGTAATTGGTCATGGATTTTTGTTCTAAGTAGCTAGTTATCTCGGTAATTCATGCTAGGGACCTCTTGAAATGACAGCCTGAATTTTACTGGAGCCTGTAATTTGTGCATTACTTTTAAAAGGAAGGACATTAGTGGTTGGCAGATTCCTTCCCTTATCAATTACCATGTAACTCCCTTCTTTTTTTAAAAAAGCCCAAACACGCTATGGGGTGGAAAGGGGGTGATTCCTTTTCTCTCCATCAAAAGGGCCACAGACAACACTCTCATAACAAAGACAGGTTAACAAGAGAAAAATATAACAAATTTATGTGATCGTAGCTTTACATGACACAGAATAAAGACCCATAGACCTAGTGTGAGGTTAATACTGAGTGGCAACTTGGTTGGATTGAAGGATGCGAAGTATTGATCCTGGGTGTGTCTGTGAGGGTGTTGCCAAAGGAAATGAACATTTGAGTCAATGGACTGGGAAAGGCAGACCCATCCCTAATCTGGGTGGGCATAATCTAATCAGCTGCTAGCATGGCTAGAATACAAGCAGGCAGAAAAATGTGAAAAGAGAGACTGGCCTAGCTTCCCAGCTCACATCTTTCTCCAATGCTGGATGCTTCCTGCCCTTGAACATCGAACTCCAAGTTCTTCAATTTTGGGACTCGGACTGGCTCTCCTTGATCCTCAGCCTGGAGAGGGCCTACTGTGGGACCTTTGATGGTGTGAGTTAATACTTAAGAAACTCCCCCATATATATATTCCATTAGTTCTGTCCCTCTAGAGAACCCTGACTAATATACCTAGGGTGTGACTAATACACCTATCCATTTTTCTGCTTAGGTTTGATGAAGCAGGCACAGAGTGTAGAAATGTGATTGGGTTACCTTTGTGTCCACATGAATGGTCATTGATGGAAGTAAGGGAGAACGTCTGCAGACTAGTGAGTGAGTGCCCAGCCCTGGGGGTCCCAGAATGGCCCTAACCTGCACTCTACCTGGCAGGTATGGCAAGACCAGCTAAGCGGTACTTTTAAAACTGTAATAAGCACATGAATCCCCTAGGGCTCTGGTTGACATTCAGATTGTGATCCAGTAGTGCCCAAGTGATGCACATGCAGCTGGTCCGGGCCACAGGTAGCAAGGCCCCAGGGGGAGTTCCAGGTGCGGCCCATGCAGCTGGGCCATGAACCACATGTAGCAAGGCCCTAGAGAATGGTCCAAGGCTGGGTCCTGGGGATCCTGACATAAAGTTCTCCTGGCTTGTGACCTTTCCTGGCTCTCACAGAAAGACCAGAGCAGTGGATCTGACAGAACCACAGGGGTGGGACAATGGATGTTTTGGGACAATCACTGTACACACATGAGCAAAGATACTTGGGTCTTGGATGAGACTCAAAACCTTGACAAAATTCCAGAGCATAGGAGGAGGAAGGCCTAAGGCTGATCAAGGCTGAATTTCTTAACCTTATAGGACCTTAGAGGTAAAATTAAGTTGATTTATAGAAAATAAAGAAGTGTGCTCTTTCTTACATACATGAAACTGTGAACTAAAATTTTTAATACTATATTTATAATGTACATTTAAATTTGCATGTTGCATGTACATTTTTATTTTCCTTCCACTTATAATACTATGGACATTTTCCCAACTTATGAAATAGTATCTGAAAATACCATTTTTAAATATTCCATTCTATGACAGTAGAGACCTGGTCCATTGTGTTCAGCACAGTCTCTTGAGTACTTAGCATAGTGCGTGATACGTGGTAGAAGCTCAATGATTATTTATTGATTTAATAAAGTGAGGACATACCTTGATGAATGGTTTCTCTGACACTGGCCATTTAGACCATTTCCAGTTTTATAAATAATGCTATGGTAGACATCCTTGATGGAAACCTTGATTTTATCATCTTGATGATATTGTTAGGATATTTGTAGAAGTGGATTTATTGAGTCAATGAATATTTGCAATTAAAATATTCTGCATATTTAGTAAAAATTATCTGTTAAATATCATACCAATTTATGCTTTCAGCAGCACTGCCTGGCAGTGCCCATTCTTCTTTCTTTTTTTTTTTGAGATGGGGTCTTGCTATGTTGCCCATGCTGGAGTGCAGTAGAATAATCATAGCTCAGTGCAGCTTCAGCCTCCTGGGCTCAAGCAGTCCTCCTGCCTCAGCCTCCAGAGTAGCTGGAAATACAGGTGCACACCACCACACCCACATAATTTTAAAAAATTTTTGGTAGAGATGGGATCTTGCTATATTGCCCAGGCTGGTCTTGAACTCTTGGTCTCAAGTGATCCTCCTGCCTGGGACCCCCAAAAGGCTAGGAATACACGTGTGAGCCACTGTGTTCAGTCCCGATTTTCATGCTCTTGCCAACGCTAGGGTCATCGTTTTGAAAAATAGTCTTGCTAGACATAAATTACATCTTATTTTTGTTTTCATGGACATTTCTTTGATGATGAGTGAGGTTGAGCAGGTTTTCTTGTGTTTATTGGTCTTTATATTTCTTTTTTAGTAAATGGGTCCGTTTGGGGTTTCCATCCATTTTTCTGTTGGCTGCACCAGCCTATTTTAATTGGGGAGGTGAAGTTGGTTCATCTTTCAGTTTCTCATATGATGCCCTGGCCCATTTGCTCCGTTAAACAACACAGAGTCTGGACATAAATGTAACTTAGTATAAAGTAGGTTCTTCTTGAAATATACACAAGGGGTTAAGTCACTGAAATACTTGAATTACAGCTCTTAAGTTTCTACAATACTAGAGGACACTAAAATAGACATTGTGGTAGAGATGAATGATTTTCCTGTGTGGTGTTGCCACCTGGTGGACCTGGGAGACAGTGTGATTACAGAAGTGCCATGAACACGGAGCCTGTTTTCACCTTATTATATGGGGCCCAGGCTTCCTTTATTGTTCACCTGATTATTGACCAAACCTCCCAACTGAAATTCACGCCTTCATTCTTTCACTCCCCAATTTCAACCTGTATACTGCAGAGTGATTGTTCTCAAAGTGGATATGGATCAGTTCTGTGTTTAAATCCATTCAGTAGCTCATCACTGTTCCTGTGATGAAATGTTATAATCTGTTAACCTGGTTTACAAAGTCTTCCCTGATCTAGCCCAGGGGCTGGCATTTTTTTTCCATGAAGGGTCAGATAATAAGTAATTTGGCTTTTTGTGCATATAGTTTCTGTTGACTGGTCAACTCCGTCACAGACCACACCTGAAAGAATGGGCACAGCTGTGTTTTAACATCACTTTATTTGCAACAGTGGGCAGCAGGCTGCCATGAATTATGAAAATACATCAACACATTTGCAACATTATTACTATACCTGGTGTTTAATGTTGAAAGGTCAGTATTGCCAGGCAACATATCAGAGCCCTGGCATCAGAAATTAATTGACTCGCAGGTAGTAAGAAGAATTTACCGACAACAGTATGGATTTGAAAGGAACGTTTTATTAGATTGAAAGGCTGTAGCAGCATGCAGTGGAGCGCTTCAGCAAGAGAGGACTGAGCATGCCATGGTGGATTTTCCTTTGGGCTATTTATGAACCTAAAAGTGGGAACTTAAGGGTAATTTGAACCATATTAGCCACATAGGTCATGAGAAATGCTTACACTTGTAGTTGTTTTGGTACCTTAATGTCAGCAAGGGTTGACATGCATGCATTCTGGAGATGTATAGAAACTCTAGTTACTTCTAAATTTTGGGGAAAGAAGCCTGGAGCCAGATGCCTGCTTTAGCTAATAGGAAAGTCTAATTACCTCTGAATTCATCAGATAAGGAGCTTTGCCCTGGATGGTCTGCTTCTTGGCCACCAGGTGGTCTTTGATCTCCTCAAATAGGAAGCAAGGCGGGTGACTAGTATGTTGTAAAATAATTTGAGTCAATTTCCTATGGTCAAGGCTGGCTGTTAGTAGCATTAGGTTAGTTTGATCAGCACCTCCCTGCCCCGCGCAATAAGTAAATTGTCACCTTACCTCACTTATACCTTCCTCCCCCCATGATGTAGGATAATCTCTATAGGATTGTGTATTAGTTTCCTGGAGTACCTGTAACAAATTCCCACAAACTGGCTTAAAACCACAAAAATTTATTCTCCCATAGTTCTGAAACAGAAGTCCAAGATCAAGGTACTCGCAGGCCATGCTTTTTGTGGAAGCTCTAGGGGAATCCTTCCCTGCCTCTTCTAGTGTCTCATGGCTCAGGTGTCCTTTGGCTGCGTCACTCCAGTCTTGGCCTCTGTCTTCACACAGCCTTCCTCTTTTTTCAGTGTTTTGTCTTCTGTCTTTTATAAGGACAACTGCCACTGAATTTATCCAGACAACCCAGGATAATCTCATTTTGAGATCCTTAGTTACATCTACAAAAACCGTTTCCAAATAAAGTCACATTCACAGATTCTGGGGGTTAGGATGAGGATAGCCAAGATTTGGAGGACATTGTGGTCAGTGGACATATCTTTTTAAGGACTGCCTCTCAGCCCACTACAAATTACATTTTAAAATGTATTCTTCTCCCACTTCCTCCCTTCTGAATGTTAGTCACCATTGAGCACTCTCTCACTGTGTGCCCATTACCATGTGAAGTGCTTTTTACATGAGTTGGTATTGGTAATTCCACTAATGTAGCCTACAGGTACCATTACAGCTCACTGATTCTCTAATCAATTGCTGGAGCCCTCCTCTCTGGCTTAGTAGTAGTAGTTCTAGCACCTCCCATTGACGCCCTCGCTGTCTCTTACTCCCTGCCTTTGACAAGAGTCCTTGTAACTTACTTCACCCAAAGAGGGCAGGACTGGCTCTGGTCTTCCCCTCTCCTGCTTTGTAGGGGTCAGAGAAGCTGGGGAGCTGGGCTCCTGAGGCATCTGGACTCAGATCCTGGGCACTGGGCTCCTGGGCATTTCTTACCCCTGTTGGAAAGGCTCCTGTTTTCCTATGGAAGGTTCTGGAAGGAGCTCCCCACTGTGACATATCATCTTCTCTCATACTCTGTGGCAAAAAAGGTTACTACAAACATCGATTCAATCCAAGCCAATTCAATTCATTATTTTTTTCTCTATGTGCCAGACCTCATACTACATGCTATAATAAAAAATCTCCATTCTTATTTTTATTTATTTTTTTTGAGTAGGAATCTCACTCCGTCGCCCAGACTGGAGTGCAGCGGCATGATCTCATGTTCACTGCGACCTCCGCCTCCTGGGTTCAAGCAATTCTCCTGCCTTAGCCTCCTGAGTAGCTGCCGGGCGTGGTGGCTCACGCCTGTAATCCCAGCACTTTGGGAGGCCAAGGCGGGTGGATCATCTGATGTCAGCAGTTCGAGACCATCCTGGCCAACATGGAGAAACCCCGTTTCTACTAAAAATAAAAAATTTAGCCAGGCATGGTGGTGTGTGCCCGTAATCCCATTTCTACTTTTGTTGCCTACAAAAGATGTAGATTCAAGTTACAAAGGTACTGTGTGACCTTGGGGAAGTTGCTTAAACTCTCTGAGGCTTAAATTCGTGACTCATAGATGTTCTGTTTAAAGTAAATGAGATGATGTATATACACATTTGATGTAATTGTAATGTAAATCTGTAAATAGTCAACACTGGGTAAACTGACCCGATTTTTCCTAGGCCTCTCCACCATGTGGGCCTAATGGGGTCATGCTAACAATTCCAACTTAGCCCTTCTCCGGATACAGGGTCTCCAGCCATTGACAAAGGTCTGTCCCCAGTACGTTTATTTCCAATGAGTTTTCCTTTAGCTCATTCATAAAAATAACCATTACCATTTATTGACAGCACTATGGGCCTAATCTCATTTAATATTTACAACCACCCCATGAGGTTGCTGAAGAGGTGACTGAGGTACAGAAAGATGAGGTAACGTGCCCAAAGTCACATGCCTCAAATGCATCAGAGACAGGATTTGATCCCAAATTGGAGACCCCAGACACTGTCCTTTTTTTTGTTTCCAACATATATTGCTACATCTTTTAAACAAATTTTTGCCTTGTGCTAATTGCCATTTCCCATTGCTTCTGAGCTGTGCTGATCAGACTGGAAGGGTAAACTCCAGCTTGTGAAACGTTCCTTGGAGAGGCATCAATTTTTTTTACTGAGAGCAGTCCCAAATATTTGACTAAGTTTTCTTTTGAGCTCTGGGATTCCTCTTAAATGTAGAAATACTCCTAATGGAGTTTCCTCTGCATAAAGGAAAACCAGATGTGTTTGGAAAGTCATTTAATGTCTAACCAACATGCAAACCCTCCACTCCAGACTTCCTTCCTGTCTGCAAAATCTTTTCTTAAGGAGTCAAGCTTTCTCATTCGGCTGACATCAAAATGAGACAGGATTTGGTGCCACCTTCTGGCCCAGTCACTTCTCTGAGTCTTTGGGGATCGGTGAGGACCCCCGAGAGAGGACAGCCTCTCATTGTTAATGAGGGTGGGTGCTGGTGAATGTGGGCAATTAGTGGAGACAGTCGGCTGCACACTTGGCTACACTCCGACTTCAGTGTGTTTAAATTATGCAGGTGTGCTTCTTAATTAAGAAGGGATTTTGCCAGAGGGGAAAAACCAACTGAATCCTTGCAATGCGCTTTCTGCCTCAGGGGGTGGCTGGTAGTCTTTTTACACTAAGTAGGTTGGCCTCTAAAGGCTTCCTACTTAAAAAAAAAATGGAAAAAGCATTTGTTGATCCTCTATCAGCAGAAGAGAGGAAATGAGTCTGTTGTATCAAAGAAGGATGACTGGCGATAACTTTCATTTTTCACATTCTAATGGCTTCATGGTCACGCTCCTCATTAAAATGTGAAAGCCAAGAGCTGGTGGCTGGGGAGTTAATTACTGATCTGAGATAGTTTCAGCAAACATTGTAAGGAACTTGCCTAGCTACAGATAATGACAATAATTGATAGCTGGGATAAGGTGATTTTGTACAATGGAAATTCCATCTGTAAACAATAACATCCATCTATTTCTAGAATGTGAAAGGATTCAGAAGACTTGGCATAGATTATCCTGTCGCAGGCAGATGTGGCTCAGAGTCACGTGTTGCAAAGTGAAGACAGGGGCTAAGATTTGTGCCGAAAAGCCCACTTGAATCTTCCTTAATCTCAGTTACTGGACTTGCCCTAATAGGATAATGTAATTCATTCTCTAATTTGTCTTTCAGGCATAAATATAATGTCAAATATTAGCAGAAACATAATTAGAGAATAAACAAATTAGATGGTAAGTGGGAATTTAGGGGCTTATCCTGAAAAGCTCAAAGAGGATGAAAACAGGGCTGCTGTGTACAGGTGTATAGGTTGCATACTGTCCAACTCCAGAGGGCACCATGCATACAACGAGTGTCTTGGATTTGTATAATATATTTGTTAGGACAATTTTTCTGACGAATGGCGTAAAATATCTGTGGGGGAAGGAAGGAGCACTTTTATCTTATTTGCACAAACATGCCAGAACTAGGCCAGGGGCCACCCTGGGCAGAACTCTACCCGTAGAGGTTGAAAATTCATGTCCTAAGGGGAGAATGTGGCCCATGCTTGTTTGTTTAAACTACAAAGGATAGGCCTGCATGGCATTAAAAAAATGAAGCTTTGAATTGTTTGCCAACATTTAAAAATCAGATATATTTGCATAAAAGGCTGGATTTCTGGTTTCTGTCAGAAAAGAGATATTTTTGGAACTTGACTTTCTGCCTACAGTTCATAGCTCCAGCTGGTATTAAAGGTTCCTCCTTCATTCAGGACAGGAGCTCTCCAGTTTGCCATAAATCCTCACCATGCCTTACAGTATCCAGAACAGGGAGGGCCAACGTCATTCTTTAATATTTTACCTACATTTATTTTCTTCATAGAATTAAGAGGAAAGTGATATCATTCTTTATGTCTTCATAAAAAGTTTGAAAACAAAAGGTAGAAGAAAAGGGCATAGGTTAAAAAAGAAAACAAGTGTTAAGGAGCATATCTTTTATTGAAGGGGAAAATATTCCTATGTGTTTAATATACAAAATGTGTCTGTGTCGAATGAGTAAGATACAGATAGCTCCAGCTGGCATTGGAGTTTGTTACCTCTGCAGTGAAAAGGCCTGTGAAAATGTAGTTTAAGAGACTCTTTTTTTTTTTTTTTTTTTTTTTTTTTTTTTTTTTTTGTAGACAGAGCCTTGCTCTGTCGCCCAGGCTGAAGTGCAATGGCGCAATCTCAGCTGACTGCAACCTCCGCCTCTCGGGCTCAAGCGATTCTCCTGCCTCAGCCTCCTGAATAGGTGAGATTACAGGAACGTGCCACTGTGCTCGGCTAATATTGGTATTTTTAGTAGAGATGGGGTTTCGCCATGTTGACCAGGCTGGTCTTGAACCCCTGACCTCAGGTGATCCACCTGCCTTGGCCTCCCAAAGTGTTGGGATTACAGGCATGAGCCACTGCGCCAGGGCCTTAAGAGACTCTTGATGGAAAAACCTGAGAAAAAGGAGCAGAACACCTTGCTGGGAAAAAGTGTTCCAATAGGACTTCTGAAATCACATACTGCATCCTGATGTATGTTCCCAGCTATTGGGGGAAGTCTGGAGAATGGGATCCTCCAACACCCAGATGTCATGATTAAAGGGAGGGATTCTGCCATGTATGTCCCCAGCACCGTATCATCTGAGCACACACCCCTTTGTTTGGTCATTGCCTGTGCCGGTGACTTTGGGGGGCAGCTATCATGTTTCCTGCTGCTCCTGACAACTGAGCACAGAGCTTGGTGCCTAGTAGGCATTCATTCAAAACCATTTACTGTGCCATCTACGGATAACCAGCATTGTGAACAGAAGCAGGAAAGAGGCTGTTGATGGTGCCTGGACCTGCAGCACAGAGTCAGTGGGGAGAGAACTGTTTCATTTGGAATTCTTGGGTTGCAAGCAATGGGAACCTATCTGAGATAATTTATGCATGGTAGGAAGGTATTTGAGGGTTATGGAGTAGATAGTCCATTCTTGCACTGCTATAAAGAAATACAAAAGACTGGGTAATTTATAAAGAAGAGAGGTTTAATTGGCTCACTTTCTGCATGCTGTAAAGGAAGCATGATGTTGTCATCTTCTTGGCTTCTGGGCAGGCCCCAGGAAACTTACAATCATGGTGGAAGGTAAATGGGGAGTGAGGCATCTCACATGGTGGCAACAGGAACAAGGAGGAGAGAAGTGCGAGGTACTACACACTTTTAAACTAGACCCCGTGAGAACTCACTCACCATGATGATGACGGTACTAAGGGGGATAATGTTAAACCATTCAGGAGAAACTGCCCCTATGATTCAATCATCTCCTACCAGACCCCACCTCCCACATTAAGGATTGCAATTCAACAGATTTGGTGGGGACACAGATCCAAATCATAATGTGGGGTGTTCCTAGAATAAAAGGAAACTCTGTAGGACCTTTGCTTTGAACAGAATGGGTCCCAGGCAGCTACAGGCATCCAGTTAGCAGGGACCAATGCTTCAGGACTCTGCCTTATCAGGATCCATGGGCTCTGTTTTCTGCCGTTGGGTCATTTGACTCAAGAGCTGAGAGAAGCAGAGACTCACTGGCTTTAGTGGGTGTCACTCACCCACCTCTTGGTCAGAGAAAGGCAAGGGAACTTGATTGATAGTCTCAGAAAGATCCCATGCATTAGTGGCCAAGTGGGACTCACAGAGGAGAGGGCTCTCTGTGTTGAGAAGGCACAAGCCTCCAAGTGGGATAGGTCTGTGCTCTGTATGCTATTCTGTGCATCAAGCCACATGCCCATTGGTCTTTCTTCCCTGGCTTTGGCAGACTCTGTGCTTTTCTCCCCTCTGTAACTCCAGCCCACAGTTACCCCAAAGTAAATGCTTTCTTGCCTGGGTATCCATATCTGGTGTCTTGGGTGAGAAGAAACCTCCAAGTGCTTGCGATGCCAACCTCTGCTTGGCCCTGCCCTTGGCTCCATCTTGATTAGGCCTTCATCTTCCAGCTGGAAAAGAACCACTGGCTTTGAAAATTTGGTATGAGGATAAAAGTGTAGTAACATTAGCTATTATTCATTGTTTCACCCATGAACGAGATTAGTGGTTCTGTGCTGAGTAGTGCATCTGCATTATCCCATTGGATCCCCGTATCTCTGACATAGACATTATATTCCCTATGGTACAGGTTATGACATTGACATTTAGAGACTATTTAGTGCCTAACTGGTAGAGTTGAATTCACATTCAGATCTGACTGGTCCAAGGCCCATGGTCTTACCCACCACATGACACTCTCTCCTTAATTGGTGGATCCCATCTCTGCATCGGGGACCCTTAGAACTCTGTAAATAAACTTCAGCCATTTCTTAGCCTCTGGGCTATAGGATTCTGGGGTATAGACTCCTAAAACTGGGTAATTGTCCCACTATTGGAGATGCCAATATTGATTACTGGCTTAAGACTAGGGCAGCCACATTTTTGCATTACAAAGTTACATATTCCTTCTAGCACATAGAAAGTAATCTGTGGAAGGATCTGTCAACACCATGCACATGTCATTCAAGTTCACTGGGGGCTTGGAATTTTGGTTGTCAAATATAATCATCTCTGTTGACATACTTGGCAATGGTGCTCTTTTTGTACCTGTAAGATGAGAAGACCTGAAGTCTGAATGCCACCCAGCAGTGCACCCCCTTCTAATATTTCATGTTATCAGCAAGCTGAGTTAACCAAGCCCCAGCTGCCTGAGTTTAGTTGTTTCCTCAAATGTGTTCAGATGATCTAGGGCATCTTCATAAATTTTATTCTGTGTAAAGGACTCTTCTCCATTTTGGAATTATATCCATTCATCTGTACCTTTTGGTAATAAAAGGTCCTATCTTGTATGAAAAGATAACACTAATAAATGATAATGTTATTTTTTTACTTAATAAAATAAGAGTTTGTGCTGTCTGCAACTATCCTTGCCATTATTTGGGGGTGAGATTTGGAAATGTTACCAGTTCATGAGATACAAATTTTAGAACACTATCCTGTATGGCCTTATCTGCTAGAAGCACAGTCATTATGCTCATCTAACAAGATGCCAAAATCTAAGAATGTAAAATAAAATGTAAACAAATTTTTAAAATAAGTAGACGTAAAAGTAGAAAGTAGCAATAAAATGCCAATGTCCTGTAGAATATCCTATAGCTTTTGGATTTTGGAATTGGTTCCTTCTGATGGTGCTTCACTTGTTCCCCTATGGCCTCATTTTTTGTTGTTTTCTGAATGTTGTATCTAAAGGCTTGAATAAATTTAGGGTAAAATTTTGGCAAGAATATTTGGTAGGTATACTCCACATTGCAATTACAACAGAAAACACATAATGTCTGGTTGTCCCACCATTGGTGATGCCAATATTGATTACTGGCTTAAGACTAGGGCAGTCACATTTCTGCATTACGAAGTTACACATTCCTTCTAGCACATAGAAAATAATCTGTGGCAGGATCTGTCGACACTATGCACATGCCTAGTTCTCCATCACTTCCCCTAATTGCTGATTCTTATCTCAATCAACTTTTTCATTTGGAGTTTGCAAGATTTTGATTTTCACATTCTGTCCTATACTCTACATTGATTAGCTGACATCCTCCTGTAAAGGGGTGCTTTCTTTCAACTGCTGAGCTTATAGGGTTACCCTAAAGTGCAGTTCCTGCTAGAAATGTAGGATAAATGCTTAGTCCTTTCTCACTAATTATCAACTTTTGGAGTAAAGAGTAAAACCATAATTGTCTCCAATCGTAGCAGAGGAGTTTAAGTTTTGTTTTGCTGGCCTCCTTCTTGTGTATCAATATGGATTCATATATTTATATATACTTGCTGTGTTTCAATCGGTTATGACTATCATTATTTTTGATGCTTCACTTGTCTCAACTTTGGTCATTGCAGACCCCTTCGAGTTGGTTCATGTCTTTTGGGCATGAACCTATTACTTATTGAATGTTTTATTGCTTTTCAGCAATACAGTATCACCTAAATTGAACTTGTCTTCTTGTGTGCGTATCAAAACAATTGTGTAGGGTTAATTCTGAAATGAGAATTGTTGGATTCTGTGTATTCAATATTTTAAAAGATAATATCAAATTGTCATTCAAAATACAGAACCAAGTTGCCCACCTACCTGTGCCATGTGAGTTCTAGGAGTACCAGATCTCCCTCTGCTTAAACTGGCTCCTGAGATGATTAAACATTAGCCGTATTTCTAATCAGGTGGGTGAGATGTATTAAACTTTAGTAATGTTTCTAATTTGATAGGTGACGTGGTATTTAATCGCTGATTTCCTTTCCTTTTCACTAGTGACGCTGAACACATTGTACATATATTTACTTGGCATTTGAAACTTTTATTTTTGTTTGTGTTCTTATATCCTGTAACAGTTTTTAAATCAATTTCCCTATCAATTTTTCAAAAATGTACCTTCTAAGTTATTTCCAATAAATCCAAGCACAGAATTTTTATTAGAAGCAGGTACCAAGATAGCTTGTTCTTTGTTCCCATTGCTCCCACTGGGTGTCAGTGTTCACCTGCTTAGTGACCAGAGAGCCATCCTGCATGAAATGAAAGGAAGTGTGTGACTAAAATTTATAGATGGTCACTTGCCCCTCCTTTCACTTGCTTCAGCATATGACGTGCAAGAAATGACCTCATTCTATAGGCACGCCAGTCCCTTGTGCATAAATATATTTCTTAAATGAAACAGACAAAAATTAGATCAAGTGATAGCATGCCCCTCTTGGCCTTTTTAAAAAAGGTATCAGAAAACACACCTTTTATTTTAAACAATGCAGGCAGAAGATTGAAAACCAGCCATGTTTAAAGGTCTTCAAACTGATCTGCACATCGAATAAGATCTTCACATAGACTCTTTTGGGCTGGGTGTGGTGGCTCACACCTGTAATCCCAGCATTTTGGGAGGCTGAGGCAGGAGGATCACTTGAGCTCAGGAGTTCAAGACTAGTCTGGGCAACACAGCAAAACCTCATCTCTATGAAAAATACAAAGATTAGCCAGGTGTGGTGGCACGTGCCTGTAGTCCCAGCTACTCGGGAGGGTGAGGCAGGAGGATTGCTTGAGCCGAGGAGGTTGAGGCTGCAGTGAGCCAAGATCGTGCCACTGCACTCCAGTCTGACAGAGCGAGACCCTGTCTTAAAAACAAACAAACAAACAAACAAACAAAGACTCTTTTGTCTTGGACAATGAAATATTTCCTCTTGATAAGAAATCTGTTGATTCTAAAATATGCATTTGGTTTTGGGTAAGATTGTGGGTGTGGCATATAATCTGATTTTTTTCTTTCCATCTGTAAGCTTTCTGTTTTCAACCTGCAGGTTCATTTTTTTCTCCTTTGCTATTTTTTGGTGAAAAAGTCACCAAGTGAGTTATATTTGTTAAAACCTAATCCTTCATAGGAACAGATATCTACTTTTAAAAACTTTTTTGACTATAATGTGCACATCACAGTGCTTAAAGCAAAAGTGCACAGCTGAGATTTTTACATGCTGAAACACCCATGTAACAAGCACTAATGTCAGGAAGCAGACTCGACACCATTGCCCCTGCTCCATCACCCCGAAGCTCCTTTCATACCTCTTTGCAATCACCCTTCCCCTAGTCCCACCAAAAGTCACCATGTTCCTCACTTTTGTCTCTGAGGATGATTAGTTTAACCTGTCTTTGTACATTATGTTAATGAATACAAACAGCACGGGCTCTTTGAGTCTGGCTTCTTCCTCTCAGTGTTGTTTGTGAGATTCATCTGTATTGTCGAGTATAGTTGTCATTTCTTTTCATTGTGGTATACTATTCCATCGTGTGGATATGCAGTGATGTATTCTATCACTGAGGCACAGTTGAGAGGGTTTTAGTTTCTAGTGACTATTGTACTGCAATGAACATCCTAGTCTATGTCTTTGGGGAAAGTTGCAGAGTTCTGGGTCCTGAGGTAGCACATGCTACCAAAAGACAGCTTTGCAAAGCAGCATGAATTGATACCCGCAGCATCAGCATTTGAAAGTTCCGGGTGCTCCAAGTTCTCAGTGGCACTCGGCATTTTCTGTCTTTTTCATCTTAATCATTCTGGTGGGAATAACGTGTGAGGTCTGTTTACTAAGGTCAGTTATTGGGTATGGGGGTGTTGAGGTTTCAATTCGCTGGCCTACCTGAGACATCAAAGAAATGCAGCATTTCCAAAGAGAAAGCAGAGGTGAAAGAAGCAATGCCTAGCACTTAAAACATTTATTAGCTCTTGCACTTCTAGTGAGGAAGAAGTGTAAGCGAAATTTTACTCTGTTGGAAGACATTTTTTAAAGACCCCCCTCCCTCATCCACATTAGTGGGAAAATAAAACAGAAAGTGTCCTTTGCTTCTTTCTCAATTTTCAAAATGCTAATTGCTGTTTTATTCTGATTATTAAACACCCATGCCTATTATAAAATGTCAAATAACTTTGGGAGGCCGAGGCAGGCGGACCACAAGGTCAGGAGATCAAGACTATGGTGAAACCACGTCTCTATTAAAAAAAAAAAATACAAAAAATTAGCCGGGCATGGTGGCGGGCGCCTGTAGTCTCAGTTACTCAGGAGGCTGAGGCAGGAGAATGGCATGAACCTGGGAGGCGGAGCTTGCAGTGAGCCGAGATCCGGCCACTGCACTCCAGCCTGGGCGACAGAGCAAGACTCCATCTCCAAAAAAAAAAAAAAGAAAATATAAATAATAATAAAATGTCAAATAACATAATACAATAGAATGCTGAGAAAGCGTCTCCTGAAACATCATGGATGGTAATATGGCACAATTGCTGATTGACTCTCTTTTCCTCTACGCTGTTCTTAAATAGAGTTGAGCTCAACAGTTTGACCTTTTCAGGAGAGGAGGGAAATGTGACCACTTTGCAAAAAAGGTGAATGACCCCGCCAAAGCTACCCCATCCTGGGAAGCAGGGAGGCAGAGGGAGGGGCCCAGTGCCACCAGAATGCTCCTGGCTCTGTTTTCCTGAAGTGTGCTTTAGCTGGCAGGGAGAGTTCCAGATTCCCGGTAAGATGAGTCTTCTCCGCAGCTCAGAGTCATCCAGAGAGGTATGTCCCCAGAGCAGGCTCCTGCTGCCAGGTGGCACCTGGGACAGCAGGAACTTGATACCGTGGCACCTGGAGTGCCTGTGGACTCCCATGGGCAGGTGCTGATGCCCCCTGGGTCACATTGACTGTGTGAGAACTCCAGCCCGCATTCAATGTGCTTAGATTTAGGGACCCGCTTAGCACATGATGGTTGGGTTTTAATACATTAATCAGAAAGTGTGATCTGAAACCACCGCCCCCACTTCACCCACACGAAACCACCGTGAGCCTTCAGGTAAGCACTATTCCAGGAGTCTCTCTGAGGCTGAGTGCTCACCTGACGTGGCAGAGTTTGGCCCTCTATGCAGGGAAGTGGGGACTGGAGGTGTGTGGCAAGTTGCTGACAACTGGGATGGACTGATGAGCACTTTCTCTGATAGGAAGAGGGCTGAGTGTCAGTGAGGCATGCAGAATGTGTGGTGTGAAGCGGATTCTGCCTCCAGGAGCTGGCAGTGTCACTGGGGACAAAGGGTGCAAAAATGTGAATCAGACTCAGCTTTGTTGTGTCAGTGCTGAGAACATCAGGGGATATTTGGTTGTAAGGGCTGGGTTAGTCTAGGAAGGCTTCTTGGAGGAGGTGGGCCTTCATGGCTATGAAATCTGATGTCTTAGATACAGTTTGGTGCATGCACCATTGGGCCACTAGTAGCCACAAAGAGCTGGGCCCACAAACTCCTTGGGTTTGGCTAACTGAGGCTTTTACCGCCTACTAAATCACACTGAAACCTGAAGCTTCCTTCACTCCCTACTAGGTTCTTTAAGGGCAAACTTCATTCCCGCTGCTTGCCACAGTCCCTGGCAGGCTGTAGGGGTTAAAAACGCAATCCAAACGAATCTCAAGTCCCTCTGTGGCTCAGTTTAAGCATAGAGATGGAATTCCAGAAACACAGTAGAGACCAAATTAAAAAAAAGACTCTATGCTTTTCTCTTTTCTAGGACAGAAGAAGTGTTAATTTATAGCTCCCAGAAAAACTTCTTGTTTTTTCATCCACTGCTCACTCCTGTCCTCCCGCATGACTCCCCCAGATGCTTCCTCCAGGACGGGCCCCTCTTGGTTCTGCTCTTCTCTTTCCCCCAGATGTTCTCAGGTTGGTTCCCAATCCAGTCCTCTTTTTTTTTTTTTTTTTTTTTGAGATGGAGTCTCACTCTGTCACCCAGGTTGGAGTGCAGTGGTACGATCTGGGGTCACTGCAAGTTCCGCCTCCCGGGTTCACGCCATTCTCCTGCCTCAGCCTCCCGAGTAGCTGGGACTACAGGTGCCCGCTGTCATGCTTGGCTAATTTTTTGTATTTTTTAGTAGAGATGGGGTTTCACTGTGTTAGCCAGGATGGTCTCGATCTCCTGACCTTGTGATCCACCTGCTTCAGCCTCCCAAAGCGCTGGGATTACAGGTGTGAGCCACCACACCTGGCCTGTTTGTTTTTCTGAGATGGAGTCTTGCTTTGTCACTCATGCTGGAGTGCAGTGGCACGATCTTGGCTCACTGTAACCTCTGCCTCCTGGGTTCAAGCTATTCTCATACCTCAACCTCCCAAGTAGCTGGAATCACAGGTGCCCACCACCATGCCCAGCTAATTTTTGTGTTTTTAGTAAAGACAGGACTTCACCATGTTGGTCAGGCTGGTCTCGAACTCCTGACCTCAGGTGATCCACCTGCCTCAGCCTCCCAAAGTGCTGTGATTACAGGCATGAGCGACCACACCTGACCCCAATCTAGTCTTTATTTTCTTCCCTTGGGGTGGGTAGGAGAATAAATAAAATATAAATTGTATTTGGATCCCTTTCAGTATTATTGGAGAGAGGCAAATAAATAATGAAACTGGCATTAATCACATCTTGCTGCTAAGTGGTGCTTCCTGAACTTGATCTTGTACCGAGACTGAACCATATGTGCCCCAAGATTTATAAGGTTTATGTAAAGAGCTTGTTTTACAGATTTCCTTCTGAAGTTCCCTGTGATAAATTCTCATCATCTCCTATCACCCCTGATGCTCCCCTGATCCCCTGAAGGGTCGTAGGCATTGTCTCTTAAGGAAAAGGGAGGAAAAAAGGAGCAAGAAGTAGGTTAAATTCTTCTGGATAAGAATCTAATGAGAATATGATTCAATGAGAGCTATATATGGGCACCTCACCCAGTGCACGCACAGATGAAGTGGGGTGCAATTCTGGGGTCCACTGACCCTGTGAGGCCCATCTGTGTGCTACTGGGAGAGTGACCTGGGGGGTTAGAGGTTCCCACAGACCTCATTTTTGGTGTTGCTGTGAGCATTTGCACAAGTCTCTTAGATCCTTGCTGGATGGTGAAGTCTATGAGAACAGGCACAGGCTTTTCTTGCTATCTTCTTGTTAGCACAGAGCTCTCTCTAAGCCACTCTCAAGTAATTGATGACTAATTGAATAGGATGAGGAGCAAGGAGAGTAGAGGCCCCCAAACGAGTTGGAAGCTGTGTGCTGCAGATAATTCCCTCCACTTGGGCCGTCAGGGAAGGATGAACACAGGATGTCTCTATTGAATGGAGCTCACCACTGTGGATGTGTGGGACTGGAGGAAGAGGAAGAGGGGCCAATCCAGTTTAGATGTACAGGGTGACGTTGGAGTACGCTAACCCACACACAGACAGCAGACAAGTTTGAGTGAAGTGCAAGTTAGAAAGGTCAAATGGAGAGAGATGGAATATGACCTTTAATGCCAAAGTAACGACTGGGGACTTCATCCTGACGGCAATGGAGAACACCCCTGTTTTGTAAATAGAGAAGAGGTAGGATCACAGCAATTCTTGAGCAAGAAAAATTTCTTCCTGAAATACATTACAGCAATATGAGAGGTAGAAGAGCACACAGGAGTTGGAAGCATGGACTCTGCATCCAGACTGCTTGTAGTGTCGCTTACTGTGAGCGTGGTATAGCTCAGTTTTCTCATCTGCAGAGAATAAGCACAATTCTCATGGCCTAAGAATAAGAACAACAAAGTAGTCCTAGGAAATATCAGACAAACCAGGAAGAATTGGACACTTTTAGCACCCACCTCAGGATTACTGTGCCTATTAAGCCAATAGATTAGAAAATGGCTAACATTATATACAGTGTTTTGAACAGGGCTTTACACATGCTATGCTACCGGTAATTATTAGCTGCCATTGTTATATTATATCAAATGGGCAAAGGGAAGATAGAATCTGCCTCTGTCTATTTTTTCTTTTTTTCTCCACGATTCTCCCTGGTTTGGGGGAAACATCTGCTTTTTTTCTTTTACTATCTGTCTGATATTTCCTAGGAGTACTTCATTGTGTTTATTCTCAGGCCATGAACTTTGTTTTCTAGATTTCATCCAAGAGCAGCTGCTGAGTGGAACTTGCTGATATATTCCCACTGTGTCGCGTGACATTTGTAGGGGTTAACCTTTATCTCTCAAACCTGTTTCTCCTTAAAATGTAGGATACTGATGACACCAACTTCTTAGGGTTGTTTTGACGGTTAAATACAATCAAGTATGTAAAGAGCCTAATGCTGTGTCTGCAACCAAGTGCAAATAACAAAATGTTAGCTATTGTCTTTCTGTTCCTCTTCAGAACTAATGGTGAAGGCCATCTTTTGTACCTAGGATGTCATCTACTACTCACTTCCATCTTCACTGTTGAATTACCACATACCCTCTAAGCATAGAGCATCTTCTGTGTGAAGTTTGGTTTCTTCTCTCTCTAAGCAATTTCTTCCTCTTTTAGCATTGATTTTCTCTACTACTGTATTTGTTTGATTGGACTGCCATAAATACCACAGACTGGGTAGCTTAAACAACAGAAATTTATCTCTTAGAGTCCAAGAGTAAGGCAAGACATCCAAGATCAAGGTGCTGGCAGACTTTGTTTCTGCTGAGGCCTCTCCTCGGCTTGCAGGTGACTGCTTTTCTTCTGTGTCTTCCCATGGCCCTTTCTCTGTGCACCTGCATCCCTGGTGTCTCTTCCTCTTCTTAAAAGAACACAGTCCTATTGAATTAGAGACCTGTATTAGTCTACTTTCATGCCGTTCATAAAGACATACCTAAGACTGGGTAATTTATAAAGAAAGAGAGGTTCAGTGGATTCAGTGGACTCACAGTTCCACATGGCTGGGGAGGCCTCACAATCATGGTGGAAGGCAAAAGGCACATCTTACATGGTGGCAGACAAGAAAGAATGAGAACCAAGTGAAAGGGGAAACCCCTTATCAAACCATCAGCTCTCATGAGACTTATTTACTACCACAAGAACAGTATGGGGAAAACTGCCCCCATGATTTAATTATCTCCACTGGGTCCCTCCCACAACATGTGGGAAGTATATGAAATTCAAGATGAGATTGGGGTGGGGACACAGCCAAACCATATCAGGATCCCGCCATGAGCTCATTTAACTTCAGTTACCTTTTTAAAGACCCACATCTGTAAATAGAGTCATACTGGGGGCTAGAGCTTTAGTATATAAATTTTGGGAGGTACATAAGTCTGTCTATAACAACCACTCATTTGATACTCATCATATCCTAGCTTGCTTGGCAATAATTTTGTGTACTCATCAAATAGAACTAAAATGGTTGTGCTGGCTTAGTGCTAGCACTAAAATTTGTGCTAGCAAATATAACCCCCTCCCTCCCAGCTCCATGGCTGCAGTATATTTCCCTGCTTCTTGATTTTAGTTTTGGCTATGTGACTTGCTTTGGCCAATGGCCAATTAGCAGATGTAAGCAGAGTCTTGAAATTTGCTTCTGTGGTTGGAGTTGCCCTACTCAGCTATTGCTGTTCTCTCTGAGTAGAACAAACCTCAGTAGCCACCAGTTCAAGGAGGATCAGAGACACATGGAGTGGACTTGGACCCAACCTGCATCTTGAAACCAGGCCCAGCTGAATTCCCGTGAACCTGCAGATGTGTGTGTAAGAGACTGGTGGTGGTTGTTGGATGTCCTTGAGCTTTGGAGTGCTTTGTTACACTATTATTAGGATAGCAACCGACGAACACAATCCTGAGTATTTACTGAATCCTTACTATGTTCTAGAGCAATGCTGAACAGTTTGTATGCATTATTTAATCATTTAACTATTGCAAGACCCCTGTGATATAGATAAGCTTATTTCTATCATTTAATAGATAAGGAAATTGAGACTCAAAGAGGTGAAATGCCAGGCCAAGAGTCACATGGCTAGGCAGTAACAGAGCCAGGATCTGAACCCAGGCCAGTTTGATGCTTATATTAAATATTCCTACAATTGTGAGCTTCACATGAATGGAGCAGCAGCTTTTTTCAAAGCCGGGACTGGAATTCCCTGGTTTCTGACTTCCCCTTTAATGATCTTCTCCACAAAACAGGAAGTCACTATTTGTAGCCTCTTCCAAAACTACCTTGGATTCAGTAGCTCCTGTTTAATTGTCTAGATCAAGCTCTATAGAATTGCTTTCTTTCTGAGATTCTGCAGCACAATGTATCCAGCTAGTATTGTGTATGTTGCAAGCAACTTGCGAAGGTTATTTGATCTGTAGGATGAATTTCCCAAATCTCTTACCACCCACAATTTTCAAGAATTCTCCCACATTTGTGCTCTATACCTTGACTACCCAGCAGACAATTTAGCCCTTCTTTATCTTTGGCTCTTTCACCCCCCATTTTTCTCCCTCGGTCTTTTTCTACCTGTTTGCTGGTTCTTAGTTTGGGGGCATATGGTTGAATCAATTAATAGAGGATTTGTAGAATCACAAGTGTGGTTATTAAAGAACGATGTAATTAACTTCTTCAGACTAATTGAAAATTTTCATTTAGAAGGAGCAGCCAAGTGCCTCCTTGCTCGAATGACTTTCTCACATAAAACAGTCCTCATGAAAAGATTCTTTAATGTGTGTCCATAAACCAGAGACCTCTGAGCTGCCGCAAAACTTTGGGAAAAGGATTAAGTCATTTCTCTCTTCCCCTCCTCCCTCTCTTAAAGTATCCCCAGAGTTACACAACTTCCACTGTATTGTGCTGCTTCTCAAGTCATAGGATAAAGTCAGGAGAAATGGGTCAGGGGAAAGAGGATCTGGCATGATGTGCCTTTGATTGGGAGAGGGAAGAAAAGAGACAAATAGTGTGACTCTTGCCTGTCTGGCATCTAATGCTGCTTCTTCTGGTGCTAGCAGAAGATTTCCATTTGGGGAGAATTGAGGAAACTTCCCTCGATTTCTATTGGAGGGGCCACACCTCCAGTTGTCTCTGTCTGGCCCTCTGGGATGGTGCTTTCCCAGCTTCCCACCCTTAGGCCCCAGGGCTGCTCACATGACCCAGGTCTGTCCACTCAAATGACTATACTTCCTGGTTGCAGGAAGTGATTGGTTCAGGGATTAGCATGTGGTTCTCCAAGTGGACCAATGGAGTGCAAGCTGAGATGGCTGCTGAAATTATAGAGCAGAGAAACTCAGTTTCCACAGGGATTGCCGAGCTGCTAGGGTGTCTGCCTCGGCCTATTGGTAGCCTTTTTGCTATTGGGAAGGGAAAGCACGACTGAGAATAAAGCCAACACCTAGCATGGGGTAGATGTCACAGGAGCCCTTTGAGGGCTTGGGTCCTTCTCTGAGTTAGTCTTAATAAAAGTAAAACTTCAGCCAAATTACATTTAAGGGAGTTTAACTGAGCAATGAATGATTCATGAATCAGGCAGCCCCCAGAATCACAGCAGATTCAGAGACTCCAGCGCAGCCACATGGTGGAAGAAGATTTATAGAGAAAAAAAGGGAAATGATGTACAGAAATCGGAAATGAGGTACAGAACGGCTGGATTGGTTAAGCTTGGCGTTTGCTTTATTTGAACACAGCCTGAACACTCAGCAGTGTATGAATGGTTGAAGTATGGCCGCTGGGATTGGCCAAAACTCAGCTATTGTTACAGGCACCTACTCCTAAGTTAGGTTTCCAGGCTTGTCTACCTACTAAGCTAGATTGCAGTTCGTCTACAAGGACTCAAATATAGAAATACAGAGTCCTTCTCAGGCTGTATTTAGTTCGCTTTAACAGCCTCTACTCCTGAACTTTCCAATTGTATGTGCCTATTACTGGCATTTTCCCCCTCTTAATCCGCTGGGTTGGGGTCTATCATTTTCGACTCAAAGAGACTAATAGAGCAATTATGTAGTCAAGTGTTGACTTTGGGTCTCAACAGAGGACAGGCTATGCTAATCATCACAGGGGGAGACTTGCTTGAGCCATGCCTCTTGGATGAAGGGTAACAGGATTTAGAAACCTAGAGGGCACAGAATATTACTCGGGGGCTTTTGATTCAGCCTCTGAGATTCTTAAAAGTGAGTTTCACTTTTTCTGAAGGGCACTTGAGGGCAGCAGCCAGGGACACACTGCCATGGACCTTCGCTGCTGCAGACAGACTCTGACCCCCAGCAGAATGGCTGTGATCTCAGGCTCTGCAGCCAGCAACTTTGGCTTGAAGTCCAGTTCTGTTACCTCCAGAGAGTGTGATCTGGGGGCAAGAGAATGGCCCTTTCTGAGCCTCAGTATCTCCACATGTAAAGTGCAAATGATAACCATCTCTACTTTGCGATGATGTGCTGAGGCTTCCCTGGGCTCATGTTTATGGAGTGCTTAGCTCAGTGCTTGGGATTAGTGAGGTGCTAAAAATGTTGGCTGTTACTGCTGTGGGCAGGGTTTGTACTAACTACTGTACTGAATGGGGAATTGGGACAGTCAGAAGTGACTTGACTATAGTAGATCTCAGCCCACCAGTGTGAGGAGTTTTGAGGAAGGAGAAAGACAGCTCTATCAATATACTTATTCCAATTCCTAGTAGGGAAATCCGTTTGGATTTCGTGATGATAGCATCCACTGATGCCACTGTGCAGCTGCACTGTGCGTGAACTTCCCCAGGCTTGAGCCGAGCCATCTCCTTGGAGCAATGGGTGCAGATGGTTTTAGGTTCCACCAGAGGGCACAGGCTGCAACGAGATTTCTGTGACTGGCTACAGGGATGCTTAGGCCAGGGACACTTGGGTGATGGAAAAACTATGTTTGACAGTGAAGAGCAGCAGGGTAGAAGTCAGTAGCCTAATTCCTGCAGGCAAACTCGAACTTCAGCAGAATGATAAAGATCTTTGTTTAATCCTTACAAGAACCCCAAGTGGTA
This sequence comes from Piliocolobus tephrosceles, assembly GCF_002776525.5. Classification (NCBI taxonomy): domain Eukaryota; kingdom Metazoa; phylum Chordata; class Mammalia; order Primates; family Cercopithecidae; genus Piliocolobus; species Piliocolobus tephrosceles. The sequence continues at coordinate 28,909,641 of NC_045453.1, read as the reverse complement.
GATATGATATTTTCTCCAATTTAGGCTAAGAGGAAAAATGCTTAAAGAGGTTGTGTCACTTTTTCCTGAGATGGCACCCAGCATAAGACAGGAGAAACTGGAGTCTAAACTGAGGTCTCTCAATGGCCTAACCACTGAGCTACATGGTCTCCAGGTTTGAGTGGACCTTAGTAACCCAAAAAGAAAAGGCTGGACCCCCAACTGATGTGCTGTATTAGTCTTTCTTTCAGAAGAGTCCTGATTTCCCTCTGGCAGGTTGTGTGTAAGCTGTTCTTGGAAGAAAACAAGAGCGTGTTCTAGGTCGTTTTGTGGTTCCTGTCTCATTGGCTAACAACTGGGAGTTGGTAAATGTTTTGTCAGGTAAGTGACTGATTAACTCAAAATATACCTTCAAATCTGACAAATGCTATGACCCTCTGCACAGGCCCAGGAGATAATTTAGCATAATGCTTAATCTCATGGGATTTGGAGCCAGTCTGGCAGGATTCAAATCCTGGCCTCCCCACGTATTCCACTTATGACTTTGTCCCAATTACTTCACCTCTTGTAGCCCCAGTTTTCTCAACTGTAGAGTGGAGAGGTGTATAGTTCCTTCTCACGCTGCTAATAAAGACATATCCAAGACAGAGTAATTTATAAAGGAAAGAGGTTTAATGGACTCACAGTTCCACATGACTGGGGAGGCCTCACAATCATGGTGGAAGGCAAAGGAGAAGCAAAGGCACATCTTACATGGGGGCAGGCAAGAGAGTGTGTGCAGGGGGAACTGTCCTTTATAAAACCATCAGATTGCATGAAACTTATTCACTATTACAAGAACAGCATGGAAAAATCCTGCCCCCATGATTCAGTTACCTTCCACCAGGTCCCTCCCACGACATGGGATTATGGGAGCTACAATTCAAGATGAGATTTGAGTGGGAACACAGCCAAACCATATCACGATCCATCCTAAAGACATCTATATCTGCCGGGTACAGTGACTCGCACCTGTAATCGCAGCACTTTGGGAAGCTGAGGTGGGCGGATCACAAGGTCAGGAGTTCGAGACCAGCTTGGCCAACATGATGAAACCCCATCTCTACTAAAAATACAAAAGTTAGCCAGGTGTGGTGGCACGCACCCTGGGATCCCAGCTACTTGGGAGGCTGAGGCAGGATAATTGCTTGAACCCAGGAGGTGGAGGTTGTAGTGAGCTGAGACCACGCCACTCCACTCCAGCCTTGGCAACAAAGCAAGACTCTGTCTCAGAAAAATAAAAAGGTACCTATATCTGTATAGGGTTGTTGCATTAAATGGAACAATGCAACAGTTCATCACAGTGCATCATATCTGGCATGTGATAAATGCTCAATTAATGTTAATTCTTATGACAGTCTCAGCCCTTTCTCTTTGACCTCATTGTGGATGGGTAGAGAGGACCCAGTTCCATTTATATCATTATTTCCTATCACTTATTCCCATCGTTCTTTTCCCATTCTCTTAGACATGCAGGGAAATAACAATTTAATTTTAAAATTAGCATTTATCTTTGCCACTCCACCTAGGCCATGTGTCATTACAGCAGCTGTTTGGTGTTTATCTGAGAAAGCTCTTTGGTTAATGATATGCTATTGGATTGCTGTTGAGCGTCAATTGGGAGGCAGCCGGGAAAACAGCACTAAGTAAAGTAAACACAGCCATAACCTTTTCTTCTCTTTACCTCTCATGCTGCCTGAAAGGAGCACCCAGCTTCTCTTTCTCCATCACTAACTCATAAATGGAAGGAGCAGGTAATAAATATCATGGGGCTGTCGGATTTCCAGGGAGCCTGAGAAGGAGCGAAGGAGGCTGCCGGAAAGCCACAGCAATGTGTTAGTGAACCTTAAAACTGTGACCGCCTCGCCCTTGTGCAGCCGCGGCAGTAGGATGACCCCCAGTTGACTGAGAAAGGTGAGGCTCTCAACCCCTATTATGGCTGGGAATGCTTTCTATTTGGGGAGGCCAGCCTGTCATGGTGGATGGAAAGTTTATAAAATCAACATGTGCTGGCTTCCAGGGTGGATGGCCACCTGTTGGGGCTGATGGAATTTAGAGTGCACGGAATCTTCCAAAGGGTCTGTGGGGCGGTGGAAAGAGCCCTGGACAGGGATCAGGACAAGTGGGCCCTTCTGTCCTGTATTTGCCGCAGACCTGCACGATCTGAAAGAAGTCAGATTTTCTTTCTGGATTTCAGTTTCTTCTGTAAACTTGGATGGGATTGTAAAACCCGATCCAAGTTTACAGAAAACTTATGTAAGTTACATGAAAAGCACCCCTTGGATTGCTTGGATTAATTCTCAAAAACAACCACCGGCACTTATCAAGTTCTCTTTGTCTGTCCCAGGCATGATTTAAAACGCTTTATATGTAATAACTCATTTGATTCTCACAACAAGCTATTTCCCATTGTGCAGACAAGGAAACCAAGGCACAATTGCCCAGCATCGATTGTAGAGCTGGGAACTGACCCCAGACCATCTGGCTCCCGACACCGCATCCCAGTCTTGCTGCCATGCTGTCTTCTCAATGGGATTTCCCTGTCCATGGATACAATGCACTATCTTTGTTCCAGGGCTGATGTGAGGATTGAATAAACGATTACATGTAGAGCATCCCTATTTCTCTTGGAACCCAAGGTTCTCAAGGGTTTCTCAAGGTCCTCAGTGGGTTCTCTAGGGTTCTCAGTGGGTTTATTCACCCTGACTCTAGAGGTGGACACCTGACTCAGCTCTGACTGATGACAGTGCTACATTCCTGGCTATGGTGATTGGTTCAGGAGTGGTCAAGTCACCCAGGTAGGAAAATCCAGCCAATTGCTAGATCATGACATGAAGTATCAGGAAGGAGTGCTCTTGCCCTGAGGTTATCAATTTAGCAGAATGTAAGCTGTTGCTCTTTATAGCCTCCACAAGGAGTGAGGATACTTCAGAATAAGACAAAAAGGAAGGAGGAAAAAAGAAGAGAGACAGGCAGGGAGGAAGGGAGGGAAGGAAGACAGAGGGGAGGGAGAGAGACAGACAGAGAGATATTGAGATGATTTCTGATGGCATCATTAGAACCTCTGGGTTTTGCCCTGCCTAATCAATTATTTGTGCAATAATCCCATTTTATACTTAAGATGGTTTGAGGAGGGTTTTTCTGCCACTTGAAAAATGGAAAAATATCATGACCTACATACATCATATTTCTGATCTTGGCAAGAAAAAGAGAGTTTGTAGATTGGAGATCTGGCCTTTGCCACACACTAGACTATTGTTCTAGACCTTGGTTTCTCAACCTTGGCATTATTGCCATTTTGGGTCAAATAACTCTGTTGTGGGGGCTGTCCTGGGCCTTATAGGATGTCCAGCAGTGTCCCTGGCCACTGCCCACTAGATGCCAGGAGCACCCCTGCCCCCTACAGTCCTGAAAAGCACAAATGTCCCCAGACACTGCCAATGTTTCCTGCAGGCCAAAACCACCCCTAGGTTGAGAAGCACTGATCTAGATAGATCCACATGGAGTTTCTCTTCAAGCTTGCTCCTTGGCTCTCATTTTCTCAGCAGGAGTTAGGAACACATGCGGAAGTGAAAGTGGAGGTCTTTTAGAACTTTTGTGCCGGCAAACATGGTCCGTGGTGATGGACTTGGAGAGCTGGGGAGCTTCCTCATTGACCTGCTGCAGCAGCCCAGAGCACAAGAGCTCTGTGTTTGGGAGCATTTGTGATAAGCAGTGAAATTGGCCACCGAAGGTTGAGTCGTTTAGCAGTGAGGCTGTCAAGTGCTTTCTGGTAAGAGCCCTTGATCTCCTATTACAGTGCACGTCACCAGAGGCGGCAATCAACCCCACCACCTGGCACCACTGCTAAGGGCTTCGGCTTCAGCAGAGAGCGGTGTCAGGGCTGCAGACGGAGCACAGATGGGAATGGCATCCTACAAGATCCCCAGGTTCACTGCCTTTCACAAACATTTTACATCTAAATAACCCTGTAATTAATCTCACAGTCAGTTTTTCCTGCTCTTTGCCTAGCTACTCCTACGCAGCTAAAATGTCACCTCCTCAGGGAAGCCTTTCCTGATAACTCATCACTAACAGGAGGCTGAGATCCTATGTGTCATGGACACTGTTGGAACTCCGCCACATCCCCCAGGGCAACGGTCTACAACGTTTTTGGCACCAGGGACTGGTTTCCTGGAAGACAGTTTTTCCATGGACTGGAGGTGGTGGGGGATGGTTTTGGGATGATTCAAGTGCATTACATTTCCTGTGCACTTTCTAATATTATTTGTAATATACAGTGAAATAATTTATACAGCTCATCATAATATAGAATCAGTGGGAGCCCTGATCTTGTTTTCCTGCAACCCACATCTGGGGGTGATGGGAGACAGTGACAGATCATCAGACATTAGATTCTCATAAGGAGAACGCGACCTAGATCCCTCGCATATACAGTTCACAATAGGGTTTGTACTCCTATGAGAATCTAATGTGGCCGCTGATCTGACAGCAATCAGAGCTTAGGTGTAATGCGAGCTATGGGCAGCACCTGTAAATACAGATGAAGCTTCGCTCGCACATCTGCCCCTCACCTGCTGCTGTGTGACCTGGGTTGGGGTCCCTGTCCTGGGGTCCCACTAACTGCTCTGAGTGCCCCTCTCTGGCTTTGTGGGCTTCTGCTTCCCACCACCCGCACCTGCTCCTTTGCTGAGAGGATTTCCCTGGGCTGCTGGAGACACCTGGCCCACAACCCAAAAGGGCCAGAAGTGCCTGGGTTTATGTCTCCCAGGGTGGGCCTTCGCCAAGGTGTGGAATGATACATTTCTGGCTTGTTGGCCACTGGTTGGGACAACCCCGAGGCATAATTTACACTGCAGAGTCCCCTGTGGGGTCAGCTGAAGCGGCTCTCCACATGACTTTAAGGGGTTCACCCCTTGCTTGGCCTTCCCCCCCTTCCTTATCCTGTTTCTGTCTTCCACCTTCTTCCTGATCTCTCCCTTGAGGGGCACTTTCTCCGTATGTCACTTTTGTGTGTAGATCTTCCACCTAAAACTCCCTATTATTGCTCTCCTAACACAGAGTACTTCTTATCAGAACTTGAAATTACACACTACATTATTTATTGCTGGTCCCCTCCAATGAAACATACCCTCCATTAAGGCAAAGATTATTGTCTTATTTGTTGTTGAATCTCCAGGGCCTGGTCTAAGATGGGTTACTATTGTTGTTATTTTATTTGTAATGATTTATATACTAGTCCTAGCTCTCTTATTAGTAGATGGTAAGCTCTTGGGAGATAGGATCCATGTCTGATGGACTTTACATTCTCCACTTCGTCTACCACTGAGCTTTACTGATATGAGATCAGTTGATGTTGTTGAACAAATACACGGTGTTGATTGTTACTCTATGTTGAGCACTTTCTTTGTAATGGGGGAAACTTATCTTTTCCCTCTATTTATCTTAGGTTCATTGGCTGGGGCCTCTAACAAAAGACAGACTAACAAGAGCAAGACATTCTCATTTATTTAATATCAGTTTTACATGACATGGACAACTTTAAAAGGAGACCTGGAGAAACAGTTACACTTGAGCGTTTGTTATGCTGGGTTTGAGGAAGAGCGGACAGTGGTGAAGAAACATGATAGGACCAAGGGCAGATGAGCTAAATGTAAGGAGCACGGGGTAAACTCAGGAGGCCTATTTGTTCAGATTCCTCTCTGTCTCCGTGTCTGTAGAGATGGAATGTTCCTCTCCTCCAGGGATAAGGAGGGTGCCTCTTTCATGAGGGTCTCATGATCTGCTTCAGGGGTAGGTCAGAAAATCGTTCCTAGGTTCTACGAAGTCTTCAGGGGAAGGTCAAAAAGCCTTTCCCACACATGCCCTTCCTCAACTTCCTTTAGCTTATTCCATATGCCAAGGTGCCACATTTTGGGGTAGCATATTCTGAACCCCACTAATGGCATCATGCTTAGCTCCTCATCTGCAACATTTCTTTAGGTCTTTGCAGCAATCCTGTGAGTTAGGAACATTTTTCATCCTCATTTTACAGCTCAGAGCTGAGGTGCAGAAGGCTTAGATGGCTGGATCAAAGACACACAGCTGCTACATGGCAGAGTCTTGAATTTGGGTTCTGTTTGAGGCCAAAATCCCCTGGTCATGCTCCCTTCCTTAGTTGGAAGGGATTCTGGATGGTATGTTGTTTTTAGTCATTCATTGTCTAAAACTGTTTGTGGAACCTCAAGTACTGAAGTAGGTGGGGTTCAGAACGAATAAGATAGGAATAAATAACATCACAGCCAGTGACAATGGGGACTTTGTTGTCTACTCTGTGCTTTATCTTCACTCCCAAGAACCATCACTGTCAAAGGAGATTTGTTCTTTTCGACAGCACTTATTTTCTCAGAACAATCCCTTTAAAGTAGTGATTGATTTGTGGGGTTAACTTAGTAGGTAAGAGTGTGAAACTAATGAGAGCAGGATTGTAGCAACAATTGATATAGTCTTTAGTTGTAAGAAGAATCCAGAAGAAGCTGGTAAGGTGATCAGGGTGAACCAACCTTAAAACTGAACACATGCCTCAATGCTGCTAATCATTGGCTAAGAGCATATTAGTCAGGATTCTTTTGGTTCCAAGTGATATAAACTCATTTAACTTGGCCCCAGCGATGTAGAGAATTTATGGGATTGGTGCTACTTCAGGTATAGCTGCATGCAGGAATTCAAACTGTCATTAGGACTCCACTTCTCTCCATCTTTTGGCTCTGCATTTCTCTTTATTGTGTTTATTCTTAGTTGTCTCTACCCTCCTGATCCTGTGTGGCAACAGAGAAGGCCATTGGCAGCTCCAGGCTGTGTGTCTTTAATGCCCATTGTCTCAGTGGGAGTAAGGACCTGCCTTTTCCTTTCCTGGAAGAAGGGCCCTGACTGGCTTCGCTTGGGTCATGTGTCCTATCCTGGGCCAATCACTGTGCATGAGGTCAGAGGATTCCTGTTGCATGCCAGCCTGAGTCACATGACCACCTTGTCATGTGATCCAGGTAAATCTGTGATGAAGCTGTGTCACCAGATGGTGGAGGGACAGTTTTTCAAAACAAAGGAAGGATATTGTTACAAGAGGAAGGGGGCAAAGATTCCAGGCAGACAAAACCAGTCATCAGCTGAAAACAGCACCACCCTCTCCTTCAATAAATTCTTTGTTAAGAACATTAAATTCACCAAATTATAACTGACAGGATCCGCCTTCTTAGTGTTAATAAATTTTGGCATGATGAAAATAATTTGAAGATGTTCTGATACTGCATCAATCCTCCAATGATGAGTAATGGCTAGTGATGTTGTTCTTTAGGAATTGGGGTGTTGAATAATTCAATCTTGATTTTCCCCACTGAATTTTTAATTTTAATTTTTGTCAAGGTCATCCAGTCATGTATACAAAACAAAAATTAAAAAATGATAAAAAGATAAGTAGCAGGAAATATTTTTCCTGTCCTAATTCCCAAAGCCTCCAAAACCAAAACTTGTAGCCATTGTTAGTGGTTTCTTGTTTACCCTTCATGTGATATTTTTCTTCATCTAAATTTAAAAATGGATCTTTTGCTTTTTTAAATAAAAAAGTCATCCTACTATACATATATTATTCTGTACTTGTTTTTTCTACTTGGAATATTTGTCTTATAGTTCCTTTTATATTTGAATATAAAGTGCTTATTTATTCTTTTTTTCAGCTTTCTAATAGTCTGTCATATAGCTATACCATGATTTACTGGACCATTCCCCTGCTGATTGACCCATAGATTGTTTAAAACTTGCTACTATTGGAAACAGCACTGCATTGAATTAGAAACAACACTGGGCCGGGTGTGGTGGCTCAAGCTTGTCATCCCAGCACTTTGAGGGACTGAGGTGAGCGGATCACGAGGTCAGGAGATCGAGACCATCCTGGCTAACATGGTGAAACCCCGTCTCTACTAAAAATACAAAAAATGTAGCTGGGCATGGTGGCGGGCACCTGCAGTCCCAGCTACTTGGGAGGCTGAGGCAGGAGAATGGCGTGAACCTGGGAAGCAGAGCTTCCAGTGAGCTGAGATCGCGCCACTGCACTCCAGCCTGGGTGACAGAGTGAGACTCCGTCTCAAAAACAACAACAACAAAAAAAAACCAGACAACACTGAATAAACATAGGCATTCCTTTCTTTACACATGTGCAAGTATATACGTAAACATTTACATATAGAAATATCTTCCTAGGTGCTGTGTTTCTGACAGAGTTTACTGTGAGTCAAAAGGTAAATGCATTGGTAATTTTGATAGCAGTTGCCAAATGTATCACAGAAAAGTTGTACCAATTTGCACCTGATGAGCAAGAAATGGTACCTATGACCCCTCTCCACCCCACAGCCTCATCAAGATAGGGAGTTGTCAAGGTTTTGACTTGGGCTGCGGTGTTCAGTGAGGAATGGTACCTCATGCACTGTCTACCCTTCCCTCCTAGCTCAGGGCTCACTTTTGCAGTGAAGACCAATGCTTTAAAATCATCAAGTGTGCCTGCCTTTGAGATTTGCAAGAGGAAGCAAAGAGCACGTTAATGAAACCTGGGAGGAAACTGAATTTAGAGCTACTGCAAACACAGAAGTAATGAAAGCAAACATAAAGATGTTAGAAGTGTGGTCAGGAAATTAAAAAAGAAAAGAGCTACAGCTTGGAAAATAGGTGATTAACGAGGAATATTGTGAAGATGGAAAATCAAACTGTGAGATGGATGGGGAGATGGGGGCATTGTTAAGTCCGTGTTTTCCTGAGAAGGTGGGTTTTGTCACCTGGCACTGAACACACTTTCAGACATGATTGATAAACACTGTTGAGAACCATTGCAAATGGCTGCAGTTTCTCCATCTGTGAAATGGGGATTTTTAAAAAATTAGTGGGGATTTCTTACTGGTTTGATCGTGAGGCTGAAATGGAAGACAGAGTCCGGTGTATGACGTTTTATAATCGTGAGACACAGAGGCAATGTGTTAGGAAGCAAATTATGAGCATCTGAGACCCTGACATGCCTGGACTCCTGTGACTTCTGGGGTTTTTCTGGGAGACATAGAATGTTCTAGGTGTGTAGCAGAGGCCAGGTCGCTTTTGGCAAGCATTTCTATTTGAGCATTTTTGGCAAATTGCCCAGAGACATCCAAGGAGAAAGGGATGTGAGTTTCTAAGACACTTACTGTGTGTTGTGATTTCTTTTCTCATTTTATATAAACATACACTTCCGTACCTGGTGTTATGTTGATAATTTTATATTCTTGAAGAGAGTCTGTATTTTTTATTCTATATATATATATATTTTGAGATGGAGTCTTGCTCTTATTGCCCAGGCAGGAGTGCAAAGGCGCGATCTCGGCTCACTGTAACCTCTGCCTCCCGGGTTCAAGCGATTCTCCTGCCTCAGGCTCTGAGTAGCTGGGATTAAAGGCGTGTGCCACCATGCCCGGCTAATTTTTTTTTTTTGCATTTTTAGTAGAGACGGGGTTTCTCCATGTTGGTCAGGTTGGTCTTGAACTCCCAACCTCAGGTGATCCACCTGCCTCGGCCTCCCAAAGTGTTGGGATTACAGGCATAAGCCACCGCACCCAACAGAGTGTCTTTAAAATTGTGCATGTTCCCACAAACCTTAGACCTGCCCCTGATGAATCACTATTATTAGAATCAGAAGATTTAGGGGAGAGGCAGATGATGTCCTAGTTTTTGAAAACATAGATTACAGAAATTAATACCAGTCAAATGGATGGCAGTGCTTCATAAAGCTCTTTTCTTCCCCTCTGCCTTTCTGTTTTCCTCCCTTTTTTTCTTATTGTCTTCTTCGCTTTCTTTCACAAGCATGCTGTTCCAGATGCTTAGTGCTAGAAATGTCAAATCCCTCCCCTCAAGGAACTTGCACTGCGGTTGAGGCAACAGACAAGGAAGCCAAACATCAATAATGCAGTTTGCAAAGCAGTGAGTGCTGGAAAATAAAACAGAGCAGGGTGGATGCAAGACAGCGGGCTGGGGGAGGGGGATATTGACGCCAACTAGCCTGGAAAAGCCTTTTTAAAGTGGTGACATTTCAGCTAATCCCTGCATGGCACAGAGAAAGGAGCCAGTCCTAGAGATGGGAGGAGCAATCCAGGCAGAGGAAAAAGCAAGTCCAAGGTTCCGAGGTGACAGGAGTGCAGCCTGTGTGAGGGGCAGGCGGGAGCAGGTAGCAGAGAGGAGGAGTGTGTTGGGGGAGGGGGTGTCTGTGATGAAGTGGAGCTCTAGGCAGTGGTCATTTACTAGATGGCTTCGTTTGCCATGGTCAGAAGTTTAGATTTTATTCCAAATATTATGGGCCACCATTGCAGGGTATAAATTGTGAGACAGATATTTATATGACGAGTTTACAGGCACATTGGGAAGAAAGCAACGGTTTAAAGGGCTCCCAAAGGTTCCCTAGGTACAAGATATGCCAAGTTACTCTATATCCTTTATTGTAATAGTTTTGAAAGAAAGAGATTTAAGAAATTCTGTAGACATTGGGATCATGTTTATAAATGCATTTAATGAAATAGAACAGTAAAACATGGAGCAGACAATGATGCTTTGCAGCAAATTTGCACCTGTTTGGACAACAGATTGAGGTCAAGACCCCATTGAGTTCAGATAATCTCAGCTTCTCAAAGTTCTGGCTCACCAGTGCTGGGACAGAAGCTAACACAAGTGATGATCATAGGAGCTGAATGATGAAATAAAAGTAAAGGCACTCAAGATGTATTACCCTTTTAGACAGGTATTCATAAAGCATAGCTCTTCAGTTTCGCTTTGTAGTTCTATTCATATTTAGTCAACTTCTACCCTACCTGGCACTTAAAAATGGCTATGACTATCTAGATTTATTTTAGAAGGTAAAATTGGAAGCAAAATTGATTTAAAAGTATTCTTAGAGGATTCCAAATGAGACAGAAAGATACCGAATGAAGGCAATTTTTTTTTTTTTCCCCAAGAATGGCCCTTCTGGCATTGTAAAAATTCGTGTTGGTTGGTTACAAGCGACAGAAACCAGTTTGTTTATGAAAGGCTATGATTTATTGGGAAGCTACCAGGCAATTCACAGGACAGAGGGAGAGTTGGAAGCTAGGTTTGGCTGGTACCGAAACTCAGTCGCCGCAGAGACTCTTGCTACCAGAGTCTATGAAGAATCCTGACTGGAAAGACCTTCTATCTGGAGTTTTCCAGGCCAGCTCTGAGAAGCCTGGCTGGAGGTGTGTTCTGCTCTTGCCCAAATGAGGGATGGCGTATTTAAAATGCGGTCTTGAAGAACTGATTCCATACGGACATAGCGATCACTGCAAAGGAGATCGGGGTACTCTCCCCCAAGACAGCAGAATGGATGCTGGGTAGCTCCCTGTACCCCAAAATAGTCCTTTACAAGCATCAGTTAACAGCTGTGATACAGCAGTGTCATCTCCATGTCTTTCTGTGGTCTCAGTATTCATTTATTTAGGTATGTATGCATTCAGTGTGCCTTTCAAAGGGAGGTCTGGAAACCCTCAATACTATGAAAGAAAGTTCATGTAAGAGGAAGGAGAGAAGCACGTGATCCTGCAGAGTCCACCTTGGATCTCTCATCTGTCTTGAATGGAATGAGCATCACGATAGAGCCAGGAGGCAGAATTTTGAGATCCACAGTGTCCACTGGGCAGCTGCTTCTGAGGTGTGGGGAGCAGGGGAAATCTACTGTCCTAGACCCAGAGGATAGATTCCTGGCACTTCAGGGGTCTTTCAAACCCCTTTCCATTCTCCCAGCCCCTCCTGTCCTCTCTTCTCAGGTGTCACTGGAGGTGATGCCTTTCCTGTGGAGAGGTGGGCTGTACAGTAATGCCCAAACTTGGGTGTTTCATCTTCTCATTATTTTGCAACTACAGGAGGACAAGTCCTGCCAATCTTGAGATCGTTACCTTTGAAAGGAGAGCGCTTTCCAAGCTCTCCTGGGCTGACCATCCAATAATAGCTTATTCCAGTCCCAGGTTCTATTGTGTTTGCTTAACATTTGGGCTTCTGCCAGGTAATTTACCTATAAGCTATGCATAGAAAAGAAACCATCCATCTAAAGTATTCAGATTTTGGCCTTAATTAAAATGCAGAATAAATATGTAAAGGCTAAGGAGCATGAATTATAGATACTGGGGTTTCTATATTAAAATCAGTTTTCATCTATGGAGGTGCTTGTGTTTTTATGGCAGGAAGGAAGCGTGTATACAAGTCGGTGGAAAGCAATATAATACGGCTGTGTGTGCTTAGCAAGATGGGAAACAGATCTATTGTAAGAGAATGAATGCTAGTCTGCCTTTCTCATTTCACTGCCTCTGTGGATTTTTTTCCCACCTCGATACTATAAAGGGCTAATCCTGACCCTTGTTATTTAAATTGCTCTGCCATGGCTAGAAAAGCCTCTTAAAAACCCTGGCTCACCTGGTTCCAGGAGCAAAGCCCTTTCTATTCATTGCTCCTCTTTGGAACGTGGCCCTGCTAGCTGTGAGGATGGAGTGGGGAGCTTTCAGAGGCTGAATGACAAGTCGAGGGTCCTAAACAAGGTCAGGCCACAGCTCATCCACCTAGAAAGTTAGAGGCTCTGGGCTTTTCCACCAAGGGTCACAGAAGGGAGATGAAGGAGCCCAAAAGAGCTGAAGTCAGGTGTCCAAGTATGTGGCTATCCACTTAAGGGCCAGGATGGATAAAGGTCAGGAATGCTGAGGTCGGGGGCCACCTGTGAGGCAACTTCATCATTGGGATTTTTTAGCATTTAAATTTTACACGTTGCTACTAATTAGAGGTTACATCCACATACGTTGTTTTAAAGCAGTGTTGGGAAGAATCATGCTGAGAATTAATTCGCTTTACTCTGGACTTTTGAAAAACAAATATTAAATGTGCAACAATTATGTTTTAGTCAACATGGGTGGGGGGAAAGTGGATTTTTGTAACAGACAGAAAGTGCCAGATTTTCTAGGAAGCATTGCATTTTTTTTTTTTTTTTTTTTTTTTGAGACAAAGTGTAGCTCTGTCGCCCAGGCTGGAGTGCAGTGGTGTGATCTTGGCTCACTGCAACCTCCACCTCCTGGGTTCAAGTGATCTTCCTGCCTCAGCCTCCTGAGTCTCTGGGATTACAGGTGCATGCCAACACACCTGGCTTTTTTTGTTGTGCGTGTTTTTAGTGGGGACAAGGTTATGCCATGTTGGCCAGGCTGCTCTTGAACTCATGATCTCAAGTGATGCACCTGCCTCTGCCTCCCAAAGTGCTGGGATTACAGGTGTGAACGACACCTTGCCATCATTGAACGTTTACAGAGATTTAGTTTTAGGAAAAAATGATGCTTTAAACAAATCCCAGTGCCTCAAATGCATGAAGAACGCATTAACAGCCTAGATCCTTGGATCTTCATTCCTACTCCACTGATCTTGGGGGAATGTTGAATCCAGGGCTATGAGAGCTGATGCTGTTTTGGGGCACTCTGGCTGGAGGTGAAAGCCAGGGTATTTCCTGGGATTGAAAAGTGAACAAGTGGGAGAGGAGCAGCCCCACCTTCACTCAGTCAGTCGTGAGACCTGCCTAAGTGGTGATGGATGCTTAGGGCTGCCTTTCTCTCATTTTTGGCAATTTCCAGCAACTTTGCCATACTGGCCTGAAAGTACCTGTTACAGTTTTCAGAGTGGATTTGAGGATGTGTGAGGAACAAATATATAATCTATAGGTTTTTTTTTTTTTTTTTTAAAAACTCTGCTGTTATAGTTTCTTTCTTTTCTGTGTTGTAATTTTTGTTATGGTTTCTAATTTGGTATTGAGCGGCCATAAACCAAGATAGATGCTTTCTAGGAGTGCCCTGACTGGGGGAAGTTAGGTTTGGGTGTGTTGGTCAGGTGACGCATAACGAAAAGGCGAAACCAAATGGCATGAAATGGAAGACATGCGTTACTTACAGATTGGGAGGTTAGAGATGCCTCTGGGAGACTGTCAGAAACTCTGGAGGTGGCAGGAAGTTCAGCCAGGGGATGGGGAGAGACACACACACAGATAGAGACAGAGAGAGACATGGAGCGAAAGAGACAGAGACAGAGACAGTGAGAGACAGAGAGAGCGAGACAGAGAGACAGTGAGAGACAGAGACAGAGAGAGGCAGAGGACGAGACAGAGACAGCGCGAGAGAGACAGAAAGAGTGAGGAAGACAGAGACAGCGAGCAAGAGAGTGACAGCGAGAGGCAGACAGCGAGAGAGAGAGAGAGACAGCGAGAGAGAGAGAGAGAGACAGAGAGAGAGACAGTGAGAGACAAAGAGAACAAAGAGAGACAGCAAGAGAGAGACAGAGAGAGACAGCAAGAAAGGGAGAGCAGGAGAGACAGAAAGATAAACAGAGAGAAGGGGAGAGAGAGAGAAGGCAGGGTAGAGGGAGAGGAACCCGAGGGCTGGAGACCTTATTAAGGCCAGGGTGTTGCCCACACAGGTTTCCCATGGAGCTCTAATTGGTGGGTTTAGAGCACGCAGGTGCGAGTTCTGAGGGTGGTGACTAACAGGTGGTCATTGTGGCATATCTTTGCAGTCTGTGGGGGGTGTGGGTGCCAGGGGAGTGAGTCAGATAGGTGGTACCCAGCTGTCCCATAGGGAAGTAGCCACCTCCCAACCAGGAGGCCAGGAGGCGGTTGTATATGGCCGATATCTGGTTCCACCATGTCAAGAAACTAGGAGGAGGTAGAGGACTAGAAACTGTGTTAAAGGCGACTAAGCCCTGCTCTGGTATGAGAAGGTTTAACTTATCTTTAAAATGGATTTCAAGGCAACGTAAAATTACAGGAATACAGACTGGTGAAAGCAAAATTTCGTGTTTGTCACATTGAGAGATTCCCCCGAACCTTGGATGGTGGGTGGCATCTCTGAGGCTGTGAAAGCCTATGGAGTCCGGTCAACCATTAAAGTCAAGTCCACAAACCAAGGCCCATGGGCCAAGGCCAGCCCAATGCCTGTTTCTGTAAAACCAAGAGTTCTTGGAACATAGCTATGCTCATTCCTTTACAGTAGGTTTCTACGCTGCAACAGCAGAGTTGAGTAGTCATGACAGAGACCATAGAATTTACACAGCCTGAAATATTCACTGTCTGGTTCTCCACAGGAAGTATTTGCTGGCCCCTGTGTTAGACTATAGAAAAAAAATTCACTTATTTTTGAAAAAAAAATCTGAGAATTTCAGCATTTGTAACCGTAGCTCCAGGAGGATTCCCCTGGGAACCTCATTTTCCCAGACTATTACTTCTGGTGGCCACACTGGGGTCCCATCAGTTGGACCACATCACATAGGATTGACTTGGTGACATTTCAATGGGAAAATCGACAAATGAGCTTTTTCTCCCTTCTCTCTCTCTCTCTTTTGCTTCTTGAAGCCACATAACAGAAATTGCAGCATGACAGGCAAATTCTTTGCTCGTTATGAAATGATAAAGGTCAAGTTGCTCCAAACTTGCTTGCAAGTAAAATACCTGGCTAAGTGAAATCTGTCAGAGACATCACCCTGTTATCAGGATGACAAATATTTTGACGGGTCTCAGAAACAGAACTGTTTTTATTTACCTATTCTATTTCCCACGTAACACCTTTTCCATTTGTCTCTCCCCTCTTTGGCTGGGCTGGCTGGCCCACACTTTTAACAATTACAGGCACGAGGATGGAGACACTTGAAAGCCTGTCATCAACTGTCCCCAGCACTGTTTCCCTTTCTTCCTGAAGAAAGCACGGTATGTCAGGCTTCTTACAGGGAAATTACCATATATACAAACGCACAAGATGCTAGCCCATATGGGATACCCCGTAATTTTGCAGCAGCAGAAACAAACAACTGCTTCTTGATTATGCCTCATGTGAACTGTGCTTACCGCATCTTAAACTTCAAAGCATTGAAAATTGCCTCATCTCACAGGCAAACCTATTTCAACTGTCCGTGAGCAAACCTGCTTGTTCTTTACAAGCCTTCATGATTTCAGAGCTTTGTGCTTTTTGTTTGCGGTTTAGAATTATGTGATCTTCTAAAAACCTTCCCCTTGGTTGAATGTTTTCTTAATGTGTAAAATAAAATCCCTAAAAATAATAACCTGTAGAGGTACGTACAAAATATATTGCATTTTTAGCATCCAGAAGAACCTACAGTTTTGATAACTTTAATTGGATCCCTGAAGCAAAATTATTCCTGGAATAACCAAGGCATATTTCTTAAAACACAGCAGAATTTGGCCTTAGAAAATTTCTTTTAATTCTAATATATCAAAATTACTGGCTGTTTACATAAGAACTGTTCTACAGAGGATTATCTATTTAAGATGTAATTGTGTACTGAGAATAAATTGCAAGTGGAAAGCAAACTTAAAATTCAGACATAACATTTAGAGGTCAATCAAATTCTTTAGACATTTATTTATTTAGTTTTTTGTCTCTATGTTCATTTTTCCACCTTCTTTCTTCCCTCATTGTTTGAATAATCTTAAGCCATTTGTTCTGGTGGGGCTGAGTTTGAAAGTTTTAAGAGCTTCAAAGATATGAGGTTTGTAGTTCAGTCTTTTCACTGTGTCCCCACCCAAACCTCATCTCGAATTATTATCCCCCTGTGTCGAGGGAGAGACCTGGTGGGAGGTGATTGGATCATGGGGGCGGTTTCCCCCATGCTGTTCTTGTCATAGTGAGTGAGTTCTCACAAGATCTGATGGGTTTATAAGTGCTTGGGAGTTCCTCCTTCACTCGCACGCTCTTCCCTGCTGCCTTGTGCAGAAGGTACTTGCTTCTCCTTCACCTTCTGCCATGACTGCAGGTTTCCTAAGGCCTTCCCAGCCATGTGGAACTGTGAGTCATTTAAACAGCTTTTGTTTATAAGTTACTCAGTCTCAGGGAGTTCGTTACAGCAGTGTGGAAAACGGACTAATACATACACAATGGCAGAGGCAGGTTTGCTGCAGCAAATTCATGTAATCCCGAAACTATGACAGTCACACAGTGCAGGTTCAGCGTGACTGAAGTTCGGGTGCAGGAGGAACAAATCTGCTCTCTTCCTCAATGAAGAGCTAACCTGTGACCCCCACACCACCCAGATTAAGAGGGTCTCTAAATTGCATCTGGTAACCCAGAGAAGTCCTGAGCGGGGAATTCGGACAGGAAGTCTCTCAAACCAGCTGTTTCTCTTTCAACTTGACTTGGTGTGCTCAGCTGATGGGTGGCTTAGGAAGGGCCAATGGAGGGCAAGTGATCACTGATGTGTAGGCCTCCGGGAAAGCCCTGTCCTCCATCTGTGATGTCTGTTGGCTGGTTTGCAGGGGAGGAAAGAAAGCCCTCTCTGCTTACAGCCTAAAGTGGTGGTGCTTCTCATTTGTGGATTTTTACCTTTCGTTGTTGTTACTTTGATGGCTCTTGATTTAATTCGGTGGATAATTGTCTTTATTGTATTGAGTGTGGAGGACAATTCTAGACATCTGCCTTCTGATATGAAAGCAGAGCTCACACAGCCTGCCCTGGTGCTCCAAAGTATCCAGGGTGTGACTGAAGTTGGGCTTACTCAGTGGTTCTCAACTGGGGGCAGTTGTGTCCTTGGGAGACATTTGGCAATGCCTGGAGACAGCTTTTGATTGTTAGAATTGGTGGGGGTGCTGCTGGCTTCTGGCAGGTGGAGGCCAGGGATGCCGCTCAACGTTCTGCAGTGCACAGGAAGGGACCCACCAAAAAGAAAGATCCAGCCCGAAATGTCAGCAGTGTCACAGTGGAGAAGTCCTGGGTTGATGGAATGTGTTTCCCTAGGGCTTTGAATTCTGAGCGAATCACATGAGGAGAGGGTCACCATGGGAAGCCATTGTTTCCAGCTGTGGCAACAGAAGTGGCTACAGGATGGCGTCCGAAATGTTTGACTACGGGGTGGTTGCTTTACATCTTACTTGACTTCCTGCTGCCTGCTTCTCAGTGCCTGCCCGCCTGCCGTCAAGCCTGGCCACCTGGGCTCCCCGTAGAGTCTGTGAGTACCTCTCTCCTCCAGACGTTATCCTTCCAGTAAACTCCATTAGCTGGAACTGGTTTCTTTTGCTTGCCACAAAAGTCTAACTGCTACACCATTGCTTTTCAAACTTAAACTGTTTATTATTATTATTTTTTTAGGTAGTGGAACCATTCCACCGCACTCCCACCTCCAAGTGGGATCTTACACAGAAGTTCATTATACAGGGCAGGGAAAACTGTAGCTGCTCTCTTGGTTATCTGGCTTCCCCTCCACCTCATTCCCCAAGACTGACTTCCCACAGTAGCACCTGAGAGGAACTCATTAGGAATTTGAGGCTTCAGGAAACCTATTTATAGCTATTAGGTTAAAGCACAGAAGGCTCCTGTTAAGTTGTAACCTGAGAGGTAGAGTGTATAAAGCCATCCTCAGCCCTTCATACCCTATTTAGAATGAGTTTATGTGACTGCCTAGTTAGTGAGCAGTGTCCAAAGAGGAGGATAAGTACTGGAGTCAGAGCAAGTTAGGAAAAGATTCAGGGCAGACCTAGTTAGTCCTGGTGTGGAAGATGGAATGAGAGGAAGGCCAACCAGAGCAAGGCTTGGCAGGGAGGTCCAAGTCCTAGGAGGGATATAAGCCTGGGGCCCCAACCTACAGTAGGTACACAGTGAATCAGGCCAGGTGTTGGTATTTTGAAGACATGGGATAGTCTTCACTTCTACCCAAAAGATGTTTGCCTCCATTTGCCTTGAAATATGTGTCCCTCTTGGTCTGTATATGATTTTGCCTCTTATGATGGAGATTTAGTTGTGAGAAGTAGACTTCTACTCAAGAAAAGAAATAGTGCAAGAGTAATGATCAGTGGTAACTTGACTTCAGTGTTTAGGAGTAATAGGGAGTAGTGGGGAGTGTGGCAAACTGGAGAGTGAACGTGCTATCCAAAGGAAATAGCTGCTATTCAGATTAGACAAATGTTGCCAAGGGGAATGTGGAGTCCAGGGTGACTACATTTTCAGATTTGTTTTTGTTATTGTTGTTGAAATGGACCTCAGCCTCCCAAGTAGCTGGGACTACAGATGCATGCCACCATACCTGCCTAATTTTTTAAGTTTTTGTTTTGTAGAGACAGGTTCTTGCTATGCTGCCTAGGCTGGTCTCAAACGCTGGCCTCAAGTGATCCTCCCACCTCGGCCTCCTAAAGTGCTGGGATTATAGGCATGAGCCACCACACCCAGGCTAAATCTTCTGATTTTTAAAGAGAATCTAGAAATCTGAATTTTCTTGTGAATTTTCCTTATTAAACAATTATGAAGCAGAGATACGTATCTGTGGGTTATAGTCGATTTATTGGACACCTGCTTGAGATCTCTCTCTTTAACCAAAGAAAGAGATTTTGAATAACTGCAGTATTGGGCTCACTGGTTTCCCTGTTTTCTCCCCCGACTCTGACTCTCTCTTCCTCTACTTCTCTGTCACTCTCTCTGTCTTCCTCCTTCTCTTTCTTTCACTTTCTTTTAATCTCTCTCTGTCCTGTCTCTCACCTGCCTCTTTCTTTCCTTTCCTCCTCTCTCTCACTCTTTCAGTCTTTCTCTCTGTTTCTCCCTCCTTCCCTTCTTCTCTCTTTTTCTCTCTCTCAATCTCTCTCTCTTTGTCTGTCTCTCTGTGTCTCTCTCTAAAGATCTCAAAGATCCTATTTAGGATCTGTGACCAGATTGATCTTTCCTAGAACACCTCTCCCATTGCATTCTTTGCTCTAGTTCACCACTTGGCATTGACCTTCTCAGTTTAAACTTCACTCATAGACTTGAACTGTGGATCTGAAAGAGTTGTAAAAGTGTGCAAAGGCTTGAAAGGAGCGGAGAAGGTGTTTCTGGGGAAAGTGCCAGTGTGAGTGCATGTGAGGTGGGCAGAGTGGTGACGACCTATGTGGAGGTCTGGATGCTGTAGAGTGATGGGGGCACAGGGTGTACATGATGACAACAGGCAATGCAGGTTGGTCTGGTTGGAAAAGGATCCACCAGTGTTTGGGCTTCACCTTGCAAGAAAAGGGGAGCTATGGAAGGGGTTTCAGCAGGTTGGGCAGGCAGGAAAGCAACATTTCAGACTTGATTTTTAAAAATCATGTGGAGTATGGATTGGATAGAAGACCAGAATTTTGTAAAGAGTGGTGGTGGAATGGAAAGGTTGAGTTGAATGAAATGCATCAAAGGAAAGATAAATCAGCTGGATTTGGAGACTGCTTGAAATGAGGGATGAAATAGTGAGACTGATGAACGTTTCTTGATTCCCAACATGGATTCTGGAGCCAGCTGTGAATTTGAGTCATAGCTCTCCCATCTGTGATCATGGAGATATCCTTTATTCTTCTATGCCTCAGTTTCCTTCTTTGGAAAAGAGAAAATAATAGTATGAAGATTAAATGGATTAATAATTGTCAAGAGCTTAGAAAAATATCTAGCTTAATATTGCACGAAATCAGTGGGGGATAAACAAAATGTGAGCTTCCTCCTCTGCTCACTACTTCACACGTTTTGTCACATTCAATCCATGCAGAAAATTTCAGAACTGGAATGAATAGTAACTACCTTTTATTCCTATTTTTGCAGAATAAAACACTGGGTCTCAGAGAGGTTAGATAACTTGCCTTATATCACACAGTAACTGGCAGATCCGAAAATTGAACCCAGTCTGAAATCGGAGATACAGCAACATGATTTAACCAGTTGGTGCATGGATGGCTGAAACAGTTTTTGATGAGGCTCTCTTAGAATCACAAAGTAGCTAACTACCTGTGGTTATTGGAAGCACAGCTACCTGTATGCAGAATGGGACTGGGTAAATCATTTAGATTGGCGACCAGAACTGGATTTGGAATTTTCTTTTCGGTCTTTGACTCCAGCAGAGACTGGCATGGAGGTTGCTGGTGTCTAGCCACAGTGATGTGACAGCTAACTCTTGAAGTTGAGCAGATTTTCCACTGGTGTCTCCTTCAGTCTCTGGCCTTGGTATGGAATAAAAAATTTGAGACTGCGGTTGTACTCCCACATCAGGGGGATTCTGGGCAAGCTTATCCACTCTGAGTTTTCTTTCCTTTGTGGTCTGCCTCTGAAACAGTAACAGTTTTGTTTTGAGCAATCCATAATGTCATTTCAAACCTATTAACAGCTCTCAGCTTTGTTTATGTACATCAGAGAGAAGTGCAATGCTCTGTCATTAACACACGGCAACAAACAGCAATGGCAACCCAGGAAGCGTTCAAGCTTCCTCCATTTTGAATTCGAGAGTATGTGCTTTGTGTGTGTGTGTGTGTGCGTGTGTGTGTGTAGAGCAGGTGTGTCCCCACTTGTGTTTTTTTGTCTCCTTCTGCAGTGACACACACACACACACACACACACACTGTTGCTTGATATTCTCCTCTCATGCGAGGCTAGGTAACTAAAAAGGCTTCTTTTTTTTTTTCCTGGAAATTTTACTTCCAACTGGAGCCACCTTTATTTTGAAATTGCACAAAAACCCTGTATATTTGATATCGTGCGAGCTCTCGGTGGGTTCCAAATGTAGATTAAATTTACAGGCTAGCTTGTTGATAGAACATAAAATGTGAATGAAACTGTCATCTTGTGGTGGGTTCTGGAGATGCAGCTTATTGCAGGCAACACAGCTCATTCATCATAGTTGGGGTTTTTACATGTAGTTGTGCCATTTGTGTGATCAACATTTGTCTTCTGAATAGATTTTTAGCTTCATGAAGGCACGGGCCATCATCTTTTCTTTTCTCCCCTTCACGTCATTGCATCCCCAGAGCTCTATTTGGCAGATAGAAAAAGCTCAATAAATATCTGTTGAATGAATGAAGCATCCTATAAGGAGAGTCCCAAATCCTGTCAATTGTTCTCTCGCCTGTTCCTTGCGGGATCTATTCTGTAAGCTTGTAAAGCTCAAGGTGTTGGAGCCCCACCCCACCCCAGAGCAGAGAACATCTCATTCTCCGGTGGCTGATGCTTTGCACCCCTCAGTGGAGAGGGAAGGGGGACAGTTTGAGGATCAGGCAGGAAGTAAAGGCCAGGAGAAGCCACGGATGAGGTATATGACTTTTCTCAGGAGGCAGATGTTGGAAACGCAGCAATGTGGTCTCTTATTACTGAATCAGTTGATGCTGAAGTATACTCATCGCCTTCAAACAGGAAGGTGTACTCTACATCGTATCACCACCCACTCTCCCAGTCTGTCTTTGTCAGAAAACCTAGCAGGCAGACAAGAATTGAAAGAGTGAGTGTTTTTCAGAGGCTTGGGGGGAGGGGGGGCAACCCATATTCTTTTCTTTAACATTGGCAATGATCAATATGACATAAATTGGATGAATGAGATCAGATAGGGAGTCCTGAACCATGAGGCCTGGAGTACCTTTCCCTTGAAATAAACCGAGAAAACAGAATCGTTAACTGTTGCGAGCATTTTGTTATGTGAGGGAGTCCAAGATGAAGAGACAGAAAAGAGGCAAACTGCATTCTCATCACATGCGCCAAGGCAACACCTATATTTTGAGAAGCATTGGTAACATTTCAGAGCAATTACCATAAGTAGAACATCTACTGGGTTCTGATGCATTTACCTGTGACATTATATTGAGTCTGTTGGAAGTGGGAGGATTATGCCTCATTCCAGATGCATTTTGGCACTCAGGACAAAGAGCAGTTGGGCTGCTAGTTTAAAAAATAGAATGAAAGCTGTGGAGAGCATACACCTAGATGTTTCCTTGCTGCCTTCCTAAGACTTTGTGGAGTGCCCTGTGCTCCTCCCTGATGAGCTTAACAGCACTAACTCTAGTTCTCAGGAGGCATCCCTAACCTAGGCATGGAATGATAAACTCGTGGGAACCATCCTAGAGGCTGGAAGAAAAGACCAGAAGAGATGCCAGAATCCCATTTAGCAAAGACATAAAAATATGGCTTTTGTTTGGTTTGTAAAAAAACTTTTTTTACCAGGGTAGTACATTTAGGGTGAAGGGAGAAATGAATAAGCAAAGAACAGGATTTTTAGAGCAGTGAAAATGTTCTACAGTAGTGGATACATGCCGTTGTACATTTGTCAAAACCCATAGCATGTACAATACCAAGAGTGAACCTTAATGTAAACTGTGGACTTTGGGAGATAATGATGTGTTATTGTAGGTTCACTAATGGTAATAAATGTACTGCCTCAGTGTAAGATGTTGACAGTTGGGAAAGTTGTATGTGTGGGGGGGTGGGTTGGGGAGCGGTGGGGGTGTAGGCAAGAGGTATATGGGAACTCTTTGTGTTTTCTGCTCAATTTTTCTGTGAACCTAAAACTATTCTGTATTAGTTCATTCTCA
Organism: Piliocolobus tephrosceles; assembly: GCF_002776525.5. NCBI lineage: Eukaryota > Metazoa > Chordata > Mammalia > Primates > Cercopithecidae > Piliocolobus > Piliocolobus tephrosceles. The sequence continues at coordinate 28,886,267 of NC_045453.1, read as the reverse complement.
CACTGCTATGAAGAACTACCTGAGACTGGGTAATTTATGAGGAAAAGAGGTTTAATTGACTCACAGTTCCAGAAGCTTAACAGGAAGCATGACTGGGAAGCCTCAGGAAATTTACAATAATGACGGAAGGCAAAGGGGAAGCAGGCGCCTTCTTCACATGGTGGCAGGAGAGAGAGAGAGAGTTAAGTGGGGAACTGCCACACACTTTTAAGCCATCAGATCCTGGGAAAACTCACTTACTATCATGAGAACAGCAAGGGGGAAATCTGCCTCCATGATCCAATCACCTCCCATCAGGCCCCTCCTCCAATTCTACATGAGATTTGGGTAGGGACACAAATCCAAACCATGTCATGCTCTAAAACATTAAAAACAATGAATTTATTGAGTGTTGACTATGGACCAAAATATGGGAGCTGTCTTAGAGCTCCGAGGAGAGATTCTTGCTAAAAATATCAATTACATAATTTAATTGAAATTGTGATAAGTGCACTGAAAAAAAAGTACTGGGCATTATGAGTGGATATAAGAGAAGACCTAGCCTGATATTGGATGGTCAACTTCAGTTTCTCTGAAGAAGGAATAGTTGAGTTGAAGTTATTTCAACCAGTAAGAAACAAGAAACAAAATAGAAGGAAATCAGTGGCTCATGAAATTGAAAAGTCGAGATATAGGCTACCAGGCATGGCTTGATCCAGGTGCTTCATCAATACCACCAAGTCTCTCTTCCTCTCCACTTTTCAGTCCTGTTTTCTTCTGTTTGAATTTTACCCTCAGGCAGACTCTCTCCTATGGTAGCACCCACTGGACTGGAACCTTCTTGAAGTCAAAGACAGAGCCTTATTCACTGGGGGTACTCTTAGTGCTAAGAGAGGGTTCATGTGAAAGAAGAAATTCCATAAATGTTTCTTGAGCAAATGAAGGCATTTTTATGCTTGTTCAGCCTTCTGTGAGTGACATTGATTGAGCAGCTGCATCAAGCCACATGTGAAGCTCCAAGTGCTTCTGGACTTTCCAATTCTGTGAAACAATAGATACTTTTTGTTTAGTTTGATTGTTTGATGGTTTTCTTAAAAACAAACAAACAAACAAACAAAAACAGGCTGGGCGCAGTGGCTCATGCCTGTAATCCCAGCACTTTGGGAGGCCGAGGCGGGAGGATCATGAGGTGGGGAGATCGAGACCATCCTGGCTAACACAGTGAAACCATGTCTCTACTAAAAATACAAAAAATTAGCCGGGCGTGGTGGCTCCTATAGTCCCAGCTACTCGGGAGGCTGAGGCAGGAGAACGGCGTGAACCCGGGAGGCGGAGCTTGCAGTGAGCCGAGATTAGGCCACTGCACTCCAGCCTGGGTGACAGTGAGACTCCGTCTCAAAAAAAAAAAAAAAAAAAAAAACACACACACACACACAAACAACTTTAACTCAAATATCACTTCTTCAGAGAAAGGTTCCTAACCCTTCCATATAAGGTGTGGCCTGTATATATACCTGCTTACAAACCTCTGTATTTTTTTTTTCTTTTTTTTCTTCCTCCCTTCACCTGTTGAAATCTACTCCATCCTTAACAGATTCAGCTCAAATCTTCCCTCTTTTATAAAGGAATAGAACAGAGGTCAACAAACTATGACCCCTGGATCATATCTGGTTGGTTGCTTGCTTTTGTGAACAGAGTTTTGTTGGCCTTAGATAGAAGAAGTAAGACCTGGTGTTCAGTAGATCTTGAGGGTGGTTATAGATAACATTAATCTTTTGTGCATTTCACAATAACTGGAGGATAATTTGAATGTTCCTACTGTCTTGAAGTAAATGTTTAAGGTGATGGCTATCCCAGTTGCCCCGATTTGATTATATGAACATATCAGATTATCACATGTACTGTGAAAATATGTACAGCTAGAATGTATTAATAAAAAAGAGTTTTATTGCCACACAGCCCTGCCCATTTGTTCACTTCTTGTCTATGACTGCATTTGTGCTACAACAACAGAGTTGAGGTCCATAGATACTTCATAGCCTGAAATGCTGAAAATATTAATTGGCCTTTTACAGCAAATTGCACCGACCTTGAGTACAGAGGAATAGTTAGTAGTCTGGGCTGTGGACTCAGGCTTGGGTTCGAATCCCAGCTATGTTATTGACAAAGTGGTTAAATCCCTTAATCCTTCTGAGCCTCATTTTCCTTTCCTATAAAGTGGGAATAATAAGAGCTCTTACTTTATAAGGTTACAATAGTCAAATATGATTGTGCATGTAAATCACTCAGCACAAAGCTTTGACTATGGTAAGCAATACAAATGTTAGTTATTGTTATGAGTTTTAATACTAGCAACAATTTGTTAGTGGAGATTTTAATGTTGAATCCCTAGATTTTGGAAGAGCTGTTGAATTGGCTTCCTGTCTAACTGACAATTTTTTCTTGTGGTAGAAAATAATTGGTTGATGATTTAGGAAACTACGTCAAATGTGACTCTGAATTGTTTCAATGAGTGCTAAAAAGATAAGCAGCCTCTTCCTCTGTTTTTTTTTTTTTTTTTTTAGTTTCTCTTCAATTTTCCTGAAACGCAGAATAAAAATGTAAAAAAAAAAAAAAAAAAAAAAAAAATCTCAGCTCTCAGGGTGGACTATGTCAAACTCCCACAATGTGTTAGCATAAAAATCTGAAAAGCTTCCAAATAAAGGAAGGCAGTGGTGGTGGAGTGGGGTGTGGAGTGGAGGTGGGTATTTTCCTGCTGCAAGACTACGTGAGGTTTTGTCTAAATAGCTTCACTGTCGGCTTCTTAATCCTGATCAAATGTGGCTTTATGAGGAGCTCTGTTTTGGTAAATCTTACTTGGAAGCAAAAAGAAAACATAAAACCTCAAATAGCATGTTGAGATTAAGATGACAACTGCTATCAGAGTTCTGTCTGCTTCTCCTCGATGTAGAATCCACAGTGAGTGACTTAAAGCCTAGGCTAGGGCATTCTGGCAAGAGTTTAAATCCTGATTTCATTGCTCTGTTACCTTGGACAGTTTACTTAACCTCTCTGAGCTCTATCTAATTCCCTGACCATAAAAGAGAGGTGCTAATATCAGCTACAGGCTGGGATGAAGATGAGATGAGATGATATTGTAAAGTACCTGGCTTAATATCAGCCTAGGGAATGTTTAATAATTTATTAGCTGCTTTTATTATGATGGGTTTGCAACGTTATTTACATCTCCTCTGTGTATATCAATACAAAAAAATTATGTAGGTAAATGTGTTGGAGTGTTAATTAGGTAAGTTGAGTAATGGGGTTTAATAGATCTCTGTTATTCCCTGATAATCTTTTCTGGCAGAGATTTGTGACCCTAAAGCCTTCATTCAAAAAGCCTCAAAACCTCTAAGATCCTCACAGTGGGAGACGAGGAAAGTATCCTCCTGAGAATGCTGGCTGGGTTTTTGTGAAATTATTTTCTTCAATCAGACTTGCAAATATGTTTTTGAAAATCATGACTCTTACAAAGTCAAGCCTGAAAACCGTGGTCTTATCCCACCTCCACTTACCAATATATCACACCCTTTCCTTTATCTCTTCCTATTGCTTTGGTACTCAGCCACATAAATACCTGCAGGAAAAGGAGGGGGTGCCCAGAAGATGAGAGGCAAAGGAGTTTCTAAGACAGTTAGAGCTATGGAAGCTGGGAGTGTTATTTTTCAAAATCACAGAAATCTAAACAGAATGTTATGAAAGTTGCCCGTTCATATTTATTTTCTAAAGTACCCTATAGAATATAGCATATTGAGGGAAATGGTTATTGTCCAGGTTACTTTTGGTTTTCAGAAAGTACTTATTGATGGAATCAATAATGGTTTTATCACTGATATTTGGCTAAAATTTGGGGGCTGGGTTCCCAAAGTCCAGCTACTTCTTGGGTAATACAAGTCCCCATGTAGCTCACAGTTATGCTTGAAAAGGCACTTGCCTATGACTCATGCCTTTTCTTGTCTTTCAGAAGGAAAGTCTAGTGATTAGTGGGTAGTAGATCCCTGACCCACAGGTTTAGGCTTTGGGAGGATCTCTAACCAGTATTAATTTCTTTTATGGATTTTGAACATTCACAAAGACTGATTTGCTCCAGGACTGTCTAGAACCACATTCCCTGAAGTGTATTTTGGGAGCATTAGTCCTACCAGATGCTCTACCAAATAAAGGACTCTTGGCCAAACAAGTTTTAGGAGTGTTGCTTACTCTGCCCTTTCCTAGTGAAATTGCCTTTGCAAAGATTATGACAGTGAGAGAAATCTCACATAACTGACTCCATCTTACTTCTAATCTCACACACTAACTGTTCTTGCTCATTCCTGGGTATAGACCAAACTAACTGTGGAAGGAATTTGGTTTATAGTTTAAAGCAAGGATGATAACAGTCTCTTCCCAAAACTAACCCGCTCCTCACTTGGGGACTGAAACTGCCTTTGTAAAACCAACAAATCGGTCACAAGGTTAGAATTATGGTAAGGTCCTGCATTCTGTTAGGATGGAGTCACAGTTAAAATCAAACATAGGCATTTTATAACTTGCCTTTTTATAACTGCTTTCTGCTCAGGAGTCCTGTAGCTGGAGGTCACAATATTTTTAATTTTCCCAATTGCTCCCATAGATAACATCACTATTGTAAAACCTAAGATTGATCTTTGAGATATTTTTCAGACTTTTGCAATCTGGTAGCAGACTGACTCCATCTAGACCTGTGACTCATACCAAGAAGCTTACTCAAATGGTCCTGTGACCCTACCCAGAAACTTACTTAGTGCGTGAAGATAGTTTCAACACCCCTATGACTTCATTTCCAACCAATTCGCAGTGCCCACTCCTTAGTCCCCTTGCCTGCCAAATTATTCTTAAAAACTCTAGTCTCTGAGTTCTCTGGGAGGTGGATTTGAGAAATGTGTCCTGTCCTTCCACTTGGCTGCCTTGTGATAAACTCTTTCTCTGCTGCAATACTGCTGTCTCAGTATATTGGCGTTTATGTGCAGTGGGCAAGAATAACTAATTGGGCTGCAACACTAGAAATTAATAATAAACAGTTTGCTAAAGGCCTCAAGAGTCTTGCCTTAGTGACTTAATACAATGTGATCATCAAGATCACGGGTCAATTTTATGACTTCCTGCCTGTCAACTTGAGCTGAAAACAGTTATTGAAGGTTGTGTTTAGAGCAAAAATTGGCCAACTTTTTCTGTGAAGGGCCAGATAGTAAATATTTTAGGCTTTGGGGACCACATGGTTCCTGTTGCAGTTATTCAACTCTGCCATTGTAATGTGAAAGTAGCCACAGATAATATGTAAATAAATGGATGTAGCTGTTTTCAATCAAAGTTTGTTTACCAAACCAGGTGACAGGCTGTATTTGATCCATGGGCCATAATTCTCTGACCCCTGATTTAGGGGAAGAAAGAACATGGGCTCAAAAGTCACATACTCTGGTTCTGACTCTTGGCTCTACCACTCTGTAGGTTTCTTTATATGAAAAGTGGGGATGATATAAGCACATACGTCATAGGGTTGTTGTGAGTATTGAGTGATGTATGCAGGTAAAGCACTTAATAAAGTGCCTAGCACACACGAAGTGCTTCATAAATGCTAAAAGGTATAATTTACTATAATGGCCATATTCTGGGGTACAGTCCTCATGATAAATCTATGAGGAAATTGAAGACTGGGAAAGTTAAATGGCTGACTTCTGTCCCAAAGCCAGGAAGAGTTGGAGCTAATTGATTTGCCAGAATTACTCATCATGTCCTCGATAAGCAGAGAACAGTATTCACAAGGGATGGTGAAAGGTGGGGGAGGGAGGCATCAATCCATTGTTTACTTAAATACTTTCCTCATTTATGGCTCAAATCCTTACTGAACACTCCCACTTCATGATGTGAGGCTGGTTTCTGAATCCAGGAGTCAGAACACAGGCAAAGCTACAAAACAGCAAGCTTCTCTGCTATGATTTGGTGTTGAACTTGGTGAGTGTTACTGCAGGTGTTTGCGTACACTGGACTGCCTCCTGTGCCAGAACCTTGGAGTCCTTTGGCTTGTGGCCCCAAAGGACAGGATATTGCTATTTATGCTAGAAATACCCTATACCCAGGCTAGGTTCCTGCCTATATTTAGGGAAGGAGTTATTTTCTTAATCAGCCATCTGTAAAACCCTTCATTTATGGGATGATTTCAAGGATAAAAAACACACAGTAGAGAAAGATGGTCAAGAGCTTTGGAGTCTAACAGACTCTGATGGAAATCTCACATCTGTTGCTGTCTCACTTTGTAATTTAGTTAAACCCCTGAGACCTCAATTTTCTCATCTGTTAAATGAGGGCACTAACATTGCCTGGTAATAGTGAGAATTAGGTAGAATATATACTACGTGTAAAGTGCTTATTGAAATGACTGGCACAGAATATGTGCTCAAAAACAGTATCTTAAAAAGTAGTCTTAAAATAAAAATTCAAAAGTTAACACGAGTCTAAAGTAGTGGACTGAAGATTCCAAAAAGAATGGCTTCCCAAAGCTGGGAGTGACCTGAAAGAACACATGGGTCAGTGCCTGTTTGCAGCACGAAGATGTCTAATAATTCTGGGACAAGTGATATTATCAAGCTCGACAATACAAGGAGACTTTTAATCAGTTTCAATGGCCTTTTCCTGGCATTTTATAACCTTGGCATCCAGCTCCATCCAGCTTTAAACCCCTTGGAATCTGAGACCCTGATTGGTCTTCACTGAAAAACTTCAGCACCTTGGAATAGCCCAGACTAAAATGGAGGCTCCAAAAATGTTTGGTGAATGAACAGAAGAATGTTATTTAAAAACATATACCCTTTGGCCAAAGTGAAATCTTTCTAATTTTAATTTTAATTCCCTTCTGTTTTTTGTCCAACTGGTTAATAACTTCGCTATCAAAAATTTGAAAGCAGTAATTTAGAAGTCCCTCAGGCATCGCTTGTCTATGCTAATCCATCCCCAATTCCTTTATTTTGTTCTTTTCTTTGAATCAGTTTTAAGCTCTGTTCTTGATAGGTGTTGGGTTACATGATCCCACTCAGCTGAAGAGCTCCTCGCTGAATGGGGATAGTAATTCTGGAGCCATTGCAGATAATTTGCAAGGCAGAACATCCAATTATAGGTAATTAGGAGTCACCCCAAGATTCTTAAGGAAGTAGCTTGATATTGCCTTATGGCCATAAACAACTGAATATGAATTAAAATAAATTTGAGATAACTTGACTGCTAATTTCTGCCATTATTTATGTTTCCCAGAACTTTCGTCCTGTCATGCATTCAACTTCAGCATCCTTGGATACAGGAGTTGCAGATGTCAGAATGTATTTTACAAGTAATGGTACCTTGTTTGGAACTGTATTGGCATTTTTTTCCGTGCTATTCATGTGGCATTGAGACTCGTTAAGACTTTATAGTAGTGAATGGAATGAATTAGCCCTATAAAACTTCAACAATAGCTCACCCTTATTTCTGTTTCTTTCCACCCACAACAATGTTTTAAAAACAGTAATAGCTTTATTTTAGCATAAATATATCTCCCATACATATTGAAAACCTTTAAAAATTTACAAAAAATAGAAACCACTCTCAATTCAACACCTAGAGATGATCATGATTAGCTTTTCAGGGTAGGTCTTTTAGTCAGTCTGTCTGTTTCTGTGTATCTTATTTTGTCTCATACTCTATTTAGAAACAGTAAATCACCCCATGGGGGTATTGTATTCATCACTTAATCTTTATAGCAATAAAGATAGAACTTTATCATCATTTTAAATGGCTGGAGAGTGATATTTCATAATATGTGTATTAACACTTCCATCATTATTTCAAAATTGTCTTATCCTCACCTTTTACTCCAGATACTGCTGTTATGGCTAGCTACACAGAGACATTGACCAACTTTGTGCAGAAACAATTCAATCATCTTCTCAGAAATGGTGCTGAAACAACTGAATATTCACATGCAAAAATGAACCTCAATCCCTGCCTTGTTTCATACATAAAAATTAAGGTGAAATAGATCATAGCCCTAACTGTAAGATCTAATAGTATAAAATTTCTACATAAAGTAGGAGAAAGTCTTTTTGACCTTGGGTTAGGTGAAAATTTTTAGGACACAAAAATAATTATGAAAGAAAGAATTGATAGATTGAAGTTTGTCCAGATTAAAAGCTTTTCATCTTCAAAAGACACTGTCAAAATATTAAGGAAGAAAATATTTGCAAAATAAGTATCTGATCAAGAATCTGTGTCCTGAGTACATAAAGAGCCCTTACAACTCAATACAAAGATAACCTACTAAGAATATTGTCAAGAGATTTGAATAGTCATTTTACCAAAAATATATATGAATGACAAATAAGTACTTGAAAATATGCTTAACATTATTGCTCATTAGAGAAATGCAAATTAAAACCACAATGAGATGCCACTCCACATCCACTAGAATGGTTAAAATTAATGACTGATATTAATAGTATCAAGTGTTAACAAGGATGGGAATGCAAGATGTTGTAGCCTCTGTAGAAAACATTGTGACAGTTCTTGTTAACAGAAACAACAGTCACTATATAATCAAGCAATCTCATTCCTAGGTATTTTCTCAGAAAAAATAAAGATATTGATTCACACAAAGACTTGTACTTGAATGTTCATAGCACCTTTTTTTTTTTTTTTCATAGTAACACCAAACTGGAAGCAACCCAAACCCAAATGTCCTTGGATAAGCAAACTGTGGTTTATCCATACAATAGAGTACTATTAGCAACAAAAAGGGCTGAACAATGAATGTGTACTAAAACATGGATGTACTTCAAAGGCGTTATTACAGGGATATAAGCCAGATTCCAGAGACCTCATACTCTATCATTCCATTCATGTGAAATTCTAGAAGAGGTAAAACTTTATTGATAGAAAGTTGATCAGTGGTTGCAAGGGCCCAGGGTAAGGGTAAAGACTGACTGAAAAAGGACATGCCAGACCTTTTTGGGATAGTGACAATCTTCTATATCAGGCTTCTAGTAGTGGTTATGTGACTGTACACATTGATCAAAACTCATTGATGTGCACATTTAAAATGAGTGAATTATATGTAACTTAAGCGTCAGTAAAGAGGATCAAAAATAATAAGGTCTTTTTAAGAAATCAAATCGAGGGGATGATCTGTTGTTCCTGCTGTTGTAAAATGACTCATACTAGCCTGTGGTGTGGGTTCTGGAATCATCCAGCAGGTGTTCTGGATGAGCCTGGGGTTCTGGAATCATCCAGAACCAGTGTGGGTTCTGGATGAGCATAAGTTCTGGAATCATCCAGCAGGCATTTGTTAAGCAGCAGCACTTTAGTCATGACACCGGTAAGTATCCACAGTTACACATTGCTGACACATTGTCAGGATTGGTGATTTTCTTTATGTTGACTCATCAAAGAGGGATTATCTTACCAGAAGCATCCTAATCCTGCTTTCTGCATGATTAGAAATTAGTGATAAACATTCTCAGCAAACTATCATAAGAACAGAAAACCAAACACTGCATTTTCTCACTCATAAGTGGGAGTTGAACAATGAGATCACATGGACACAGGGAGAGGAACCACACACCAGGGCCTGTTGGAGGGTGGGGGGCTGGGAGAGGGATAGCATTAGGAGAAATATCCAATGTAGGTGACGGGTTGATGGGTGCAGCAAACCACCATAGCACGTGTATACCTGTGTAACAAAACTGCACATTCCGCACATGTACCCCAGAACTTAAAGTATGATACAAAAAATAGTATGTGTAATAGGGAATAAGAGTCAATATTAAAAAAAGAAATTAGTGGTAAAATATGCAGTGAGGAGGTCTACACTACTATGTCTGATTTGGAATCTTGTCTAACTTGGTCCACGAAGGTTTCTGAGAAGCCAGGACAGGGGAGAGGGACTTTTCCCTGGCCATGTCATAGCATGGCCAGTATCTTAAATAGTGTTTACATTGCTCTCTTTTAGGCGTCTCTTCTCACCCCCTCAACCTTGTCCCCGCTCTATCTCCACTGTGGATTTTGTTACAGGTTCTTATCATCAGTCACCGATTTCTATGTAAAATATTCGGTTAGCTCTCTTGAACTGGCGTCTTATTTTTGCCCTTCAATTCCCCGTTCAATTTACCTTTTGCATAGCTTGATACACATCAGTGGCATTAAATAAATAAACCATAATTAATACATATTTGGCTCCTGTACTGTTTGTTTTCCTCTTCTGAAATTCACATTAGAAAACACACCCCACAGCTTGAATATTTAAATTCTAAACTAAAGGGACTTTCCTGCCCTCTTCTTTCCTTCTTTTTTTTTTTTTTTCCTATAGCAAACTAATTATTTTAACTAGGGAATGGTATTGTTCTAGGGCCTTCAGTTTTGCACCTTAATAATTAGATGACTAAAAAGAATGTACTTCTGGAAGTAGCAGTCACATATGTATGCTTATGGAAAAGGAGGAGGTCCCTAGGAATATTAATTGGCCTCTTGAAAACTGTTCCCAACTAGCAGCCATGTGTTGTACATGTTAACCAGGAGTCTTGAGGAGCCAGACTCAGGAGAAACACTTTTCAACATCCCCTCTGAAGCCACTAATATGCAGCACTAAACATTCATAAAGTGGAGGAAATATGTCTGGTGGAAATGTTTCTGAAGTAATGTCTAACGAAGCACCATGAAATAACTGTCATTATTGTCTGGTGAGTAGAAGGAAATTGTGCAGTTGTTGCGGATGATCAAAACAGAAGTATTTATTCAATGCTTACTATGTGTCAAGAGCTCGATATACATCATGCTCTTTAATCTTTATAATAATCTTAGAAGTTTGGAACACATTTTGTCTCCATTTTACCGATGGAGAAGCTGAGGCTCATAGAAATTGAATAACTTGCCTAAAGTTATACCAGGAAGTGTGGGGTTTGCATCCAGACCTGCCCCATTCCAAGTCTAGGTTTTCAGCTGTGGATCTCCTACCTGTCCATGAACTGCTTCTATAGGAATTTGACATTATTGTCAACCAGCAGTGTTGGCGCTTCACCATCAAGGCTGGTAAAGACTTTTATTTCCAGCAGCCAACAATCAGAGTGGCAGGCAGATAATTAACTTGTCTCCCCCGAAGGAGCTTTGTTCGTGGGACAGTCTTCACATAGGGCATGAAAAGGCACTTGGCAAATTGCAAAAGGAAATAACGCTTCAAAATGAAAAATTGATGCACATTTATCAATGTGACTAATAAAAGAGCAGTTCCATCCATTTGGGGCCATTTCTGAAATCAGTTACAAAGAGTTATACTGATGATGAAAATGGTTGCATTCCTTGATTCTAATCTTCTACCCAAACAGATATGATTTCCCAATCATTGCATTACCCAGGCCCCAGATGGGCTTTCTTTTTGTTTCACATTATTTCTTTATTTTCGGTTGCTGTTTTAATAATGGTGAAACACACCAGAGTGTCCTAGCAGGCATTTGCAATGGGCAATGACAAGCTTATAAAACATTTTCTATCAGATCGATTTGAACGTAAAAGCCATTTTTTAACATTGAGGGAGAGATTGACAAAAAGCAGTTTGCATTTTCTCCAAATTAAATCTTATAATAGCGGAGATGGGGCATAATGAAATATTGGGCTTTGTAGGTACCAGGATTGTGAAACAGAAGTAACATCCCCAGTTGATAAAAAAAAAAAATTACGTTTGAGAGGCTTATGGTGACTATTGATTTCCTATTTTATTTATCAAAGTATCAAATGAACCCGCTGAATAATAATAATTTGTTGTCCTTTTCTTTCTCTACCTCCTCCAAACAGGCCTTCCCATCTCATGTTCTCAGGACGAAAGTGTGAGGTAAATAGAGGCAATCCCTAAAATTCCATCAGTAGAAATTAGCACAGAAGAACAGGTTGGTGGGTGTGCTTAGATGAAGTCATACGTCTCATTAACAGAGCTGGAGTAAAGGACATTTTATGCACACTTCAATTAAAGGAATCAAAATGGGATTTAATAATGAAACATGAGAGCAAACCTTTTTGCCATTAATTAAATCAAACACTAAACAACCCAACAATTGTTTTTAAAAAACAAGAACACTCTTGCGATCTTGGAAGAATCCAGCTTTCTCCCTTCCTCAGCACGATTGAATTCAGGAAAGGCTTTTAGAGTGTCTACTCAAAATACTACAGATTTTGGAAATTCCTATCTGAACGCTAAGAGGCTGATCTGAGCTTTCGCACCTGATTGCCATTACTTCCTCCTCAATGATCGAGTTCTTAGATGCTGTGATGTCTGTGCAGGCTCTTGGCATTATGTTGGGTATAAATAGACAGCTTTTACCACAAGCTGCTATGATCAAAAGACAATAACAAGTTTTTCAGTCTACATACAGAAATGAATTTTGCAAATCCATGTACATTTGTATTTAAATGGGATGAACAAGATTAATTTATCTTTTTTTTCAGTCTTTCCCTTGCGTTCTAAAAATGAATTTTGCATGGGGTATCAGCCCTCAACTTTCCTTTATTGAGCAGAGTCTGAGTAATGGGCAAAGGAAAACAAAAGTGGAGCTGTCAGAGAGGCCCAAGGAAATTTTCTAATGAAACAAATGAAAAAATAAACAAGCAAAAAATGGGGCCAAGTGTAGAGGGGAGAAGGTCAGAAGAAAGCCACATAGGCTGGGTTTCCAGGAAAGATTTCGGAAGTAGTGAGAATCTGGGAATAGCTAATTTCCATTTGGAGAACAGTGAGTGTGAGAACTGGGTATGGAGTATTTCTTAAAGGTGTTTTGATGTATGTGAATAATATCCTATGTTTTATCAAGACCCATGAGAATGGATAGAGATTTGAATTCTTATCAGTTATATGTTTTTTTTGTACTGCAATTACTATGATTGTTAATATACACAGCGTGTCCAACAAGACCACATAAACTTCTGATTATATCCACATATTCATCTCTCCTTTTGGTTTACTTAGTAGCTGCTTTCTGCCTCTTTTGTGTAGAGTACTAATATATATCCTGGATTCTTACTTATGTCGTTTTCATAGGATCATTGATTATGTGACCTCAGGTGATACCCAAACCTTATAGCACCCCCAACCCTGCACTGTCCTCTCCTACAGCTAATTTATCTTCTGAATGAGAGGGAGGAGGATTAACCCGGCTAAATCCCTTCTGTTCCATCTCCCAGTCATGGAATAGCATGTGAAGACTTGCTGGAACTAGACTAAGATGCTGTTCAGAGAGCCAAGCATGACTGCTATTTTCCCCTGTAAGCCTCCTGCCCAGCACCTTTAAAAAATTATTATTATTATTATTATTTTTTGAGACGGAGTCTCACTCTTTTGCCCAGGCTGGAGTGCAGTGGTGTGATCTCCACTCACTGCAAGCTCTGCATCCTGGGTTTATGCCATTCTCCTGCCTCAGCCTCCCGAGTAGCTGGGACTACAGGTGCCCGCCACCATGCCCAGCTAATTTTTTTTTCTTTTTTGTATTTTTAGCAGAGACGGGGTTTCACCATGTTAGCCAGGATGGTCTCGATCTCCTGACCTCATGATCTGCCTGCCTTGGCCTCCCAAAGTGCTGGGATTACAGGCGTGAGACACCGCACCTGGCCAAAAATTAATTTTTCTTATAGACAGAGTCTTGATCTCTCACCCAGGCTGGAGTGCAGTGGTGTGATCATAGTTCACTGCAGCCTCGAACTCCTGGGTTCAAGTGATCCTCCCACTTCATCCTTCTGAGTAGCTGGGACTACAGGCATGTGCCACCACACCTGGCTAGTTTTTTTTTAATTTTTTTTTTAGAGACAGGGTCTTGCTGTGTTGCCCAGGCTGGTCTCGAACCCCTGACCTCAAGTGGTCTGTATTAGTCTATTTTCACGCTGCTGATAAAGACATACCTGAGACTGGGTAATTTATAAAGAAAAAGAGCTTTAATGGATTCAATAGCTCCACGTGACTGGGGAGGTCTCACAATCATGGCAGAAGGCGAAAGGCATGTCTTACATGGCAGCAGACAAGACAGCATGAGAGCCAAGCGAAAGGGGAAACCCCTTGTAAAATCATCAGCTCTTGTGAGACTTATTCAGTACCAGGAGAACAGTGTTGGGGAAACCGCTCCCATGATTCAATTATCCCCCACTGGCTTCCTCCCGCAATACATGGGAATTATGGGAACTTCAATTCAAGGTGAGATTTGGGTGGGGACATAGCCAAACCATATCATGGTCCTTCCACCTCAGCCAATGTGCTGGGATTGCAGGTGTGAGCCACTGTGCACAGACATTAGCAACCCTTTTAGAATCTAGTCGCTGCTGCTGTCTATGGAGTTCATTCAATGATGGGAAAGCCGTTGACATCTCTGGGTCTGGATTAGACTGGATGACCTCCAATGTCTTTTTCAACTTAGAAACGTCATGGCTTTCTAATGTATTCAAATTATTTATTTACAGATGAAGCGATTCCCTGAAATTAATTGAGGAAGCGGGGAAACAGTAGGTTGTTTAGCATATTAGCTCTGTGTGATAGCTCAGATTTTGACATTGGATGTATTTGATACATTTGGCACTATTGTAGAACGTGCTTTTGTATTTATAGATCTCATAATGATTTGTGTTTCCACTGACATTTTATTCATATAATCACGATGGCAGATGTTAAGGGAAGTTTTAAATTTCTTCCCTCACCATTGTGAAAGGTAAGGACATTTCTCTGCTGTACAAATGTTCTAACCTTCTCTTGACTCAATCTGAAATATAATAATAATAGAAGAGAGAACTGGATCACTATGGCAGTTTAAACCACAGTGTAGAAAATAGTAAATTGTTAAGGTGTGCTGGAGTAATCTTGAGACTAACTTAAAGAAAAATCAAATGGTAAATTACCTTTGTTCTCATAACACTAAGTTCGTACATTTAGTGTGGGTGTTGATTATTTTGTAGTTTGTGGATAATCTTTGATATGCCACTGACTTGACCTCTCTTTGTTTCTATTCTTTTAAACTTTTTAATATTTTTAACATTTTTTTTTTCTTTTTCAACTTTTATTTTAGATTTAGTGGGTAAATGTACATGTTTGTTACCTGGATATACTTTGAGATGCTGAGGTTTGATATACATATAATCCCATTACCCAGGTACTCAGCATAGTACCCAACAGTTAGTTTTTCAATGCTTATCCCCCCTCCCTGCCCCCTCCAGTCGTCTGCAGTGTTTATTGTTGAGGACTTGATGTTTAGCTCCCACGTATAAGTGAGAACATGTGGTATTTGGTTTTCTGTTCCTATGTTAAAATTTCCTCAGGATAATGGCCTCCAGTTGCACTCATGTTGCTGTAAAGGACATGATTTCATTCCTTTTCATGGCTGTATAGTATTCCATGGTGTATATATACTGCATTTTCTTTATCCAGTCCACCATTGATGGGCACCTAGGTTGATTCTATGTTTTTGATCTCATGGATAGTGCTGTGATAAACATGGGAGTGCATGTGTCTTTTTGGCAGAACAATTTGTTTCCTTTGGATGTACACCCAGTAATGGGATTGCTGGGTCAAATGGTATTTCTGTTTTAAGTTCTTGAGAAATCTCCAACCTACTTTCCACAGGGGCTGAACTAATTTACATTCCCACCAACGGTGTATAAGCATTCCCTTTTTGTTCAGTCTTGCCAACATCTGTTGTTTTTTTGACTTTTTAATCGTAGCCATTCTGACTGGTGTGAGATGGTATTTCATTGTGGTTTTGATTTGCATGTTGCTGATGATTAGTGATGATGAGCATTTAAAAAATGTTTTTTGGCCACTTGCGTGTCTTCTTTGGAGAAATGTCTGTTTATGTCTTTTGACCATTTTAAAATGAGGTCATTTGTTTTTTGCTTGTTCAATTGTTTATGTTTCTTATAGATTCTGGATATTAGACCCTTGTTGAATGCACGGTGTGCAAATATTTTTCTCCTATTCTGTAGGTTGTCTGTTTACTCTGTTGATAGTTTCTTTTCCTGTGCAGGAGTTCTTTAGTTTAATTAGGTCTCACTTGTGAAATTTGTTTTTGTTGCAATTGCATTTAGGACTTAGTCATAAAGTCTTTCTCAAGGCCCAGGTCCAGAATGGTATTTCCTAGGTTTTCTTCTAGAATTACTATAGTTTGAGGTCTTACATTCAAATCTTTAATTCATCTTGAGTTAATTTTTGTGTATGGGGAAAGGTAAGAGTCTAGTTTTATTGTTCTGCGTATAGCTATCCAGCTATCCGAGCATCATTTATTAAATAGGGAGTGCTTTCCTCATTGCTAACTTTTATTGACTTTGTCAAGGATTAGATGGCTGTAGATGTGTGGCTTTATGACTTGATTTCTCTTAATTCCAGTTTCTTTATTAGTAAGTAACGTAATGTTGCCTGTCTTACAGAATGATGGAGTTGAGCAAATTATTGACTAAATGGTCTTATGTAATGCATTTAGCACATACCTGGAACCCAGTGCATGTTTACCTGAGGATGAGGATGAGCCAGGTGATGATGATGACGATGATAATAATGATGGTATATAGCAGCACCCATTCTTCCAGATATATTCTTATAAATATCTAGGGTTGGTAGCTGGATGGGTAGGCATAGGCTTGGGCTTGAATCCTGGATATGCCACCTAGTAGTGTGGTGTTACACACATTGCTTGATCTCTGTGAGCCTCAGTTCCCTTCTCAGAATAGAAGAGGATAACAGAAACTTCTTCACAGTTTTGTGCGTGTGTGAGAACTAAATGGTTTAATATGTAAACGTCTTAGCTGAGTGTCCCAGAGAAAGTGCTCAATCAATAGTGGCAGTAGTTGCTGCTGTTGTGATTATTACTGACAAAATGTAGCGTGTGAGCATGCGCCTCTTCTATCCACGTCAGAAGACTGAAGGCTTGATGGCAGTTCAGCTGTGGTGTCTGCAGTGAGAGAGGAAGCATCCCTTGCTTGTGATGGAGCAAGGGTGGGATTTTTTTTTTTATTATTTATTATTTTTTTATTTTTTATTTTTTAATTTTTTTTATTATTATACTTTAAGTTCTAGGGTACATGTGCATAACGTGCAGGTTTGTTACATATGTATACTTGTGCCATGTTGGTGTGCTGCACCCATCAACTCGTCAGCACCCATCAATTCGTCATTTATATCAGGTATAACTCCCAGTGCAATCCCTCCCCCCTCCCCCTCATGATAGGCCCCGATGTGTGATGTTCCCCTTCCCAAGTCCAGGTGATCTCATTGTTCAGTTCCCACCTATGAGTGAGAACATGCGGTGTTTGGTTTTCTGTTCTTGTGATAGTTTGCTAAGAACGATGGTTTCCAGCTGCATCCATGTCCCTACAAAGGACGCTAGCCACACAGGGTAAACAGCTAGGGGCAGACATGCTCGCCCAAAATGGGAGGTACTTTGAAGAAACTCCAAAGCAGGGTAGACTTCCCTTTCAGACTTATTTTCTCCAAACACATGGTAACATAAGATTTTAGTAAAGTATTCAACAATGTAGAACTGAAAAACACACAATCTCATCCTTGCCATTCTCTCAAGCTGCCGCTCGAACTGTTAGCAGTTTGGTGAATTTCCTCACAGACCCTTCCCCAGGCACACAGAATCATTTCAATGACATATATTTAAGTAAAATTTACATTATTAATTATGATTTTTGTTATTCTTAAGTAGGATTGTGTTGCATATGTTTCTGCAACCTGCATTCTTCCCCTAACCCTGTATCATGGACATCTTCCTAGGCTTTAGAATACAGGATATTTTTACAGATGAAAAAGCTAGAATAAGGGAGCTGGATGATTCTGTTTCCTTCTGGCTTTGTGGTATGTTTATCTGTGTTTGTCTTAGGTATTGGTGAGACAACAGGAAACAGAACCAAGTTTCTCTCCTGTTAACATCCATGAAGGTAAGGGGAAGCAGGTCTGCGCGTGGGGACAATAGCTGTCCAGTGAAAGCTGCTAAACAAATTGTACCCACAGAAGTGTATCCAAAAAAAGATGGCAGGCATTTCTAAGTAGAGCTTTTAATGGTCTCTCAAGAACTGGTAACTTTAACACCAAAAAACTTCTGATGTTATTCCTCTGGTTGTACCTTAACGGAGTATAATGGTTAAAATTTTGCTCTTTGGAGTGTGTATGACTTGAGGTCAGTTCCTAGCTTTACTACTGACTTGCTGTGTGAGTTTCAGAAATTTACTTAATCTCTCCAAACTTTAGTTGTTAAATAGGCAGAAGAATAGTTCCGACCTCATAGAGGGGTGGGAGAATAAATTGAGATGATGCATGTGACGTGGTCAGCATGGTGCCTACCGATGGCAGTGCTCAGTAAATGGAAGAATTGTATTCTCAGAGTGAGCTTTGAACCATCTGGGTGCACTAAAGAGGCGGGAAAATAATATGCAATGATATGGGACATCTGGCTGATAAATTCTACCAAAGAACTGCTTGCTGAACACCCAGCAAGTGCCCAGTGCTATATCCAGCAACAGAGTGAATGGGAAAGTGGTGGTAGCCGTCCCTGCTCTGGAATAGCTTACAGTGTCCTCGGAGAGGGAGATGAATTCAAGCCCAATGGAAACAACCAAACAATAAAAATAGGCTCAGAAGAGGAATGGATGCATGTTCCAGGGATGCTGAGGAAGGAGCCATATGTAATTCTCACCATGGAGATGGTTCATTCTCATCTTACTCCTTCTTCCTTGGTACTCACCTCTTCAGTAGCTCAAGTTGCAAGCTCAATTTAGCCAACTGATGTGCTTTGCTGTTTTTTGTTTTTTAATTTTCTAATTTTTAAATTGGTTGTCAATATGAAAAAAATCAGGCATATTTTGCCTAAAAATACGGAATTCTGGCTTTTCTTGAAAGGGGATCAGCTGTGGCTGAGAAGTTACTGCCCATTTTTTTTTCTGGGATGTACTTTCTTGTTTCCTAATCCCCACCTGTCCCACTTCTTTGACGCATGTCACCTGTCTGGTCCCTGCTCTGATACCTTGTGCCATCCACGGGCACAGAACCATTGCTCGCGCATGCTTTCTCTTTGGGACATCCTGCCTTCCCTCCTTTGCCTGGTTAACTACTGCTCTCCTTCCTATTCGGGCTCCAGCTGAACATCTTCCTGGAAGCCTTGCTGAGTGACCTGATTGCTTTTGTAATCTTGATTTCCCTCTTACACTGTTTCGTCTCATGGTGAATCTAAGAGGAGGGCTGGTGAAAGTGCTCTACCCCAGGAGGAAGAAGAATTTCATTACAATAATGTTTGAGTTTCTGACAGTAAGAAGACTGACTGACTTCTAAATCCCCTGCAGACAAAGTGCCACTTACTGCCTGTACCTGAGAGGAGACCACGCCCACTGCCCTGCTCCGCCCACCATGCCTCTTATTCAATATAAATACAGTACATTTATTTACTTTGTCTAATCTTTTGATTCAGATTTTTCTCTCCCACTGTAAAATGTAGCCCACCATTGTGTCTGCTGAGCCTACCACATTGCTTGCCCCACTGGAAGTGCTTAATGAATATTAAATAAATGAAAAACTAAGTAGTTTGGTAGAATTCTTCACTAGAGAAATTGCACTGCATAATTGGCTCTGTTGATTTGGTCACAGAAACTTTCTGAATATTTATGTTCCTCTCAGAGAAAATGGGAGGTATCAAGGCAAATTCCTACTTTCTCCTCAAGAGGAAATGAGAAATTAGGAGGGAAATTTGCACCTCTAGATCAATATATGGCAAAATTTCAGCTCTGTAACCTTAAAACCCTAGCAATTAACTTTGTTTGAAAAGGTCAATGGTAGTTGCGCTCTTCTCCTCTGACAAGCTGAGCTGTCCAACAGAACTCAGTTTAAATTAGAAATATCTTTGGCAAAGTTAATCAGACTTTGCGTAGACTGTCATCCTGCAGGGGAGGTATATCTGTCGGGATTCCAAGCTGCTTTGGGGAGCAAAGTTTTCTTTTGCCATTCAGAATACAGCATGGAAATCTTGCCACCACCCATCAAAGAACCTAACAATAAAAGTAGCTGCTGTTTTTGAGCTTCTGCTCTGGGCCAGACCCTGTAAATTCCTTTATATATTATCTTCATGAAATTTTCATCACTTGTGAGGTTAACATCATTAATACTCTTATTTCAGGCAGGGAAAACTGAGGCTCAGAGAGGGTAAACCACTTGTCCAAAGTCACACAGTAAGAGATGGAACCTCTTACTGCTTAAACCTGGATTGTCTGATTCCTCCATCCACCATGTCTCAAATTCTGGGTTAAGGGAAAAGTACCTTGGGTTCCAGAGGGAGAGCTGGCTCATTGTATTATGTCCTGAGTATTTGTCCCTTAAATTTCCTGCATGTTTATGGCTTTGGGGTAATGCAGTCCAGTTTGGGCCAAAGAGACATTCCAAAGGAGTCTGGGAGAGTAAAGGGGGTAGAAATAAAAACTCTTTCATGGGTGTCTTAGTTTGTTCAGGCTGCTATAACGAAACGATATACCATTAAATGGGTGGCTTATACACAACAGAAAGTTATTGCTTACAGTTCTGGAGGCTTGGAAGCCTAAGATCAAGGTGCCTGCACATTCAGTGTCTGGTGAGGGTTCAGTCTTGGGGTTATAGATGGTGCCTGTTCTCTGTGTCTTCATATGGTGGAAGGAAGAGCAAGGCAGCTCTCTAGGGCCTCTAATGGCACCAATCCCATTTATGATGTCTCTACTCTCATGACCTAATCATCTCCCAAAGGCTCCATCTCTTCATACCGTCATCTTGGGGATTCGGATTTCAACACATAAATTTTGGGTGAACACACATATTCAGACCATAGTAGTGGGTGTCACTGTAAGGAAATTCTGTATTAACATGTAAACTCTGTCTCCATGTAGTAGACAGGAAAGACAGTAGGTCATGGGGGTAGAGAAGGATATGGACTTTGGATCACCTGGGACCCAAGTTCAAGTCTCAGCCTTTTCACCTACAAGCTGGGTGATCTTGGGCAAGTTACTTAACCTCTCTGAGTCTCACTTTTCTCTTTCACAGAAAGATCTTTATCTGTCTCACAAGGTTGTTGTGAAGACAGAGATAATGTTGAGAGGTCACTAAAATTCTGATTTGGCTTATGTTGTGGACTGGCTATCCAAAAGTTCATTGCTGTCATAGAACTTACAATGTCGGGGAAAGCTGAACTAAGACAACCGTGATAAGATGTGCTAAACGCTATCATGGGGGAAATATTGCAGGTTGTGTAAACAGAGAGGAGTCCCTAACCCAACTCCAAGGTGAGGGTATAATGGGTGGGAGACCTGAAGACAGACTGGCAGTGCACCCCAAGATTAATATCCAGCTGCTCCATGGATATCTCTACCATGTGTCTTTTAGGCATTTCTCTTTTAACATGCCCATTACTCAATTTTTGGCTCCCCTCACTCAAGTTGCTCCATCTCCCTACACGAAACTCCATTTTTGCATTGGTTATACTAGCAACTCTGAAGTCACCTGTGATTCCATGTCTCTCTTAAATTCCATTTCTAATCCCTCCATAAATCCTGTCAATGATATCTTCAGAATGAGACCACTTCTCGTCACCTCCACTGCTACCTCCCTGCATCAAGACACCATCCTGTCCTGTCTGAACCGTCTTGTGGTGGAATCCTAACTGGTCTTCCAGCCTCTGTCCTGGCTCTCTACCATCCATTCTCTGCCCATCAGCCCGGGTGGTGTTTCTGCTGTGTAGACAAGGTCGGCTCCTCTGTTCAAGCCTGTCTGGGGCTAATCCTCTACTTCAGAGTCATTGCCAACATCCTCACCCCTGGTCTCCTGGCTGCCTGCTGATCACACCTCCTACCACCTGGCCTTTCACTCGCCTCTGGCCAAACTGCCTTCCCTGCTACTACTCAAATGTGCTGGTCAGGGTCTATGGACTTTGGATCATCTGGGACACAAGTTCAAGTCTCAGTCTTTTCACCTACAAGCGGAGTGACCTTGGGCAAGCTAGATGGATGGTAAAGATGGGCTTTGCCATCCATCATTGATTCTGCTGTTTGGCATATTTTCCTCTCCCGATAGACAAATTGGGTTTCTCCTTCATTGTGTGCAGGCCTTTCCCAAGCATCCACTCTATTTACAGACCTTCCTGGGCTTCCTGTGTATGTGGCCATTTCATACCATCGTTCTCTGTCCTCTTTCTCATGGCATCCATGACCACTTGCTATGGCATGTCTTTGCTTACTGCCTATCTATCTCCTTCAACCACAGTATAAACTGTGAGAGTAGAGAATTTGCCCATTTTATTCTCTGTGTCTTCAGCATGTAGAACTGCACCTGGCACACAGTAGAGACTTAATGAACCTCCAGCATCCTTGGAGGGCAGATGTGTCTCCAACATTGTTCTGGTTATGAAGAGTTTCCTTGGCACCCCCAGCCAGCAACAGAAAGGGTAGAATTCTTTCGCTGGGACATGCTTGTTCTACACAACAAGGTAAGAAATTCCATGTGCTCTTCACAGTGGGGCTTGACATCTAGTATATCCTGCCATTTCCCAAAGGACGGCATCTGGGGGGGCAGATGAGATGGTGGGAGGTATTACTTGGAAAAGACCAATTGCAATAGTTATTCGTTTTAATGTGCATCAGCTCCACAAACCATGACTTATGACTGTTACTTCTTAGATCCTGGCTTCAGCAGTGGAGAGGACCATGCTGTATCCCAAATGGGTAGTCCTGGTTTATGTGACAAGAGGCCTAAAGATGCATTACAAGGTGATTTTACCATAAAATGAGACTGAATAACACAGTCAGAAAGTTACTCTGTTATTCATTCTCTTTTAATGTTTCTGATTACAGGAAAAAGCATCTCACTTGGTGCTTACACACTTGCCAGCCATTTTTATCAAGACAGTAAGTTCAGGCTTAGACCATTCCATAGGCAGTAATGTCTAGCCAGGATCTAGCAACAGCGCTCATTTTCATTGTATTTATTTTAATTGCTGCCTTCTATTGATGACAAATGATGCTGGTTTTCCATTGGTGGTTGTGATATAAAATTACAATCAAAATACATTAAGATATTGAGTGGACATAAATAAAAGAAAATTAGTAAGTAATAGAAGAGCAGGATGTGAGTGATAAAAAAAAAATCATGAAGTTAGGGCACAAAGGACGGCTGCTGGGGAAGTCTTGCTTCAGCCTGCCTCATTGCAGCAGGGGTGGCGACTGCCAGGCCGAGATGGACTCTGGGTTGAGTTGTGCCATCCATCTGGGTAGGCTCGGGCTACTGGTCTTGTTTGCAGCCCATTATCACCTCCCAGTGACTTTGAATTGGGTCCATCAGCTGCTTTTCTGCCAACGATTCAGACCTTGCAGCCTGTCCCCCATCCTCTGGAAACCGTGGTGACCCAATTACTCCTGTTTAAGTGGCCCTCCTGTCAGCATGCAGGGACTCATTAAAACATAGTTGGAACAGTCATAAGTGTGGCATACAACGTTGCCCTTTCTAAGAACCACAACCTGAAGTCAAAGCACATTTCTGGTAATGTCACCATGTGCAGATTCCCGTTTTCTTCTTGCCCTCCCTCATGCTTTTGCACATTCAAAGACTTGTCTGGGCGATGTGTGACCTCAGGAGGAGAAAATGTGATGTGACAAGACTCCATGACCAGTTCCATTCTCTGAATGCCACTGAGGGTCTGGACAACTGCAGCAGTTGAACGGCCAAGTGATTCTTTGGACCAAAAAGTCAAACAAAATATTGGTGAGCAATGCTCACTACAGCACCTCTTCAGGGCTTTGTTGCATGAAAAATGGGTTAGGTGATATCTCTGTGGATGCTTCTGGCATCCTCTGTGTGTCTGCCTATCGAGTTTAAATGATTACCGTAACACCCAGGGCTGCTGACAACACAAAATGGCATTTTGATTCTAGTTGGTTTAGCAAAATGAGATATTTTTGCTGACGGAGTTGTAGTAGTGATGACAGAATTGTAGTAGTGATGATGGAGTTGTAGTAGTGATGACGGAGTTGCAGTAGTGATGATTTAGTGGGCCCTTACTATGTATCATGTGTCTTATATAAGTAAGCTTACATAAGTTTATTATCATTGTATTTAAAAAAATTTTTTTTGAGTTGGAGTCTCACTGTATTGTCCAGGCTAGAGTGCAGTGGCATGATCTTGACTCACTACAACGGCCTCCTGGGTTCAAGTGATTCTCGTGTCTCAGCCTTTGGAGTAGCTGGAATTATAAGCATGTGCCACCACATCCAGCTAATTTTTGTATTTTTAGTAGAGATACAGTTTTGCCTTGTTGTCCAGGCTGGTCTCGAACTCCTGACCTCAAATGATCCACCTGCCTTGGCCTCCCAAAGTAGTGCTGGGATTATAGGCATGAGCTACTGTATCCAGCCCTGTCATTGCAATTTTATGTTGTGTGTGGTATTTCCCCCACTTTGCAGATGAAGAAATTGAGACTCAAAGAGATTCAGTCACTTTCCACAGGGTTTGTAAGTAGCACAGCTGACCTCTGGCTCCATTTTGACCTGAGCTGTTTACTCTGACCATGTGAGGGCACATCTCTAACCTCTGTGCTTATGCTGAGAGGAGGAGTAATTGCTCCATTAAAATAAGTAATTTCAAGGTCCTGAAACTTAATGTGCCAGAATTGTGTCTGTTAGCACACTGGCTGGAATGAGATGGAACACTCAAAGGGGATGAATTAAAAAGAGTCAAAGGAAAGAACTGTTTATAAAGGTGTGGGCAGAATTAAGGAATATTAACCTGGTGCAAAAGTTATTGTGGTTTTTGCCCTTACTTTTAATACAAGCTGGGAAGCGCCCCAGGACCAGCAACAGCAGGAGGCAATGTATGCCTCTAGGCCTGACAGGTGTGGGGTGGAGGGGGGAGAGGAGAGAGAGAGAGAGAGAGAGAGAGAGAGAGAGAGAAAGAAAGAAAGAAAGAAAGAAAGAAAGAAAGAAAGAAAGAAAGAGAGAAAGAGAAAGAGAGAGAAAGAGAAAATGAATGAGAATGAGAGAGAATCCTGGAACCCAGAGAGACCTGAAGCTATAAGAAAGGGATCAATCGCTTGGAGCTGTGGCCTTGGGTAGAGAAAGGCAGTCAGTGTCAAACTACATCCTAGCAGGGAGAGCTGAGATGCTGACACCTGTTTCTTTCTGTGCTCTGACTTTCTCCTGGTGCCACCCATTGGCCAAACCAGACGCCTGAGCACAAGGAGGCTGGTTGAGTGGCTCATATAATTCACTTCCAGGGCAAATAGAGATAGTGGAGATGGAATCTGGAGGGGTCAAGGGAGAATATACAGCACAGAAGCCTTAACCTTTCTGAGCCTTAATGACTTGCATTTGTCATCTGTATGCAGTGCAGCCCATTAGCACAACACTCAGAGGCTTGAAACAATAGTATTTATAATCTCACAGTTTCTTTGGGTCATGAATCCAGGCATAGCACAGCCAAGTCCTTTGCTGCAGAGTCTCTTAGAGGCTGCAATTAAGGTGTTGGCTAGGGTGCAGTCATCTCTAGGCACAACTAGGGAAGGATGTATCTCCAAGCTCACATACTTGTTCACAGGACTCAGTTTCTTGCACACTGTTGTTCAGAGGCAGCCCTCAGTTCCTTGCCACGTGGGCCTATCTGATACGCATCTTGCCTCATTAAAGCATGTAAGCCAAGAAGGCAATAGATAGGATCTGCTAGCAAGACTGAAGTCATAACCTTTTGTATCCTAATCATGAAAGTGACAGCCTTTGCCATATTCTGTTGGTTAGAAGTGAAGGGATGGGCTTATACAAAGGCATGAATACCTTTGTTGGGGTGGTGGGGGCACCTTAGATGCAGCCTATGACAGTGACCTCATCTGAAAATGAAGACAATCATATAGTGTAACATAACCCAACAGATTTTCCTTAGAGGTATGTATGAGCCATTGAAAACAGAACCACACATGCAGGATACCCTCTGAAAATTCAATTCCCAGAAGCATTTTGGTGAGGGTCATGTAACATTGTTTATACGAAAGTGCTTTGCAAACAAACAATTCTCAGTAGTTACCAGTGACCTCTGTGTTACAAAATCAAAGGGCATATTTTGAACCTTAGCTTATTTTGTTTCTCTGCATAGCCTGGGACTCTTGAACACTTTTTATCTTCTTTACTGTGTCATTATATGTGGAGAAACCAAACTCTTGGCTCTATGCCCTTTTCTCTAGGCAATTGTATTTGTGTGGATGGCTTCAATATGCACAATTTGCAATTTTTCACCCACAGATCCCTAGTCCCCAAGCATCACACTCATATGTCCAACTGCCTACTTGATATTTCCTCTTAGATTTTTCAAAGACACTTCAATTTCAGCTTGTCCCCAATTCACCCCGATATTCTTCCCCAAAATGGTCCCTCTCAGTGATTTTATTCTCAGGGAATAATTTTACTTTCGTTTTGTTATATAAGGGAGAAATCTGGAGAGAAATCTTCCATGACGTCTCTGTCCCTCACCGATGCTCATCTATTACCGGGTCCTGTTGATTTCCCTTCTAAAATAACTTTCAAAGCTGTACTCTTTTTTTCTCATTCTTAATTTTTTATTTTTGAAATAATCTTAGATTTATAAAAGAGTTGCAAAAGTGGTGCCCTCACCCAGCTTTTCCATAGTACATAACCAGAATGTCATTAGGGAAACTGGGAAATTAACATTGATACAATACTATTATCTAATCTACAGATCATTTTTATCATTTGGCCATTTACCCTTCGTCTCACTAATGCTTTTATTTATTTATTTATTTTTGAGACGAAGTTTCACTCTTGTCACCCAGGCTGGAATGCAATGGCGTAATCTTGGCTCACTGCAACCTCCGCCCTCCAAGTTTAAGAAATTCTCCTGCCTCAGCCTCCTGAATAGCTGGCATTATGGAAACATGCCGCCATGCCTGGCTAATTTTTGTATTTTTAGTAGAGATGTGGTTTCACTATGTTGACCAGGCTGGTCTTGAACTCCTGATCTCAGGTGATCCGCCCGCCTCAGCCTCCCAAAGTGCTGGGATTACAGGTGTGAGTCACCGCATGCAGCCTACTAATGCTCTTTACTGTCTTCTAGGATTCAATTCAGAAGACTGCTTTGTGTTTTGTTGTCACATCTCCTCAGTCTACTCCAATCTGGAATAGTTCCTCAGTCTTTGTTGTTCATGACCTTGAATATTTTCAAAAGTGTCAAGAGTACTGGTCAGTTGTCTTATAGAAGGTCCCTCTATTTGGGTTTCTTTGACTTTTTCTTTATGGTTAGATTTAGGCTATGCATTTTTGATAAGAATGCCACAGAAGTGCTGTTGGGCCCTATTGCCAATGCTTGACATCAAGAGTTACACAAAGCCGGTATGGCTCATTCCTGGTGATGTTAGCTTTGGTCACTTGGTAAAGGCGGTGTCTGCCAAGTGTCTCTACTATAGTTACTATTTTTTCTCTTTGTAGTTAATAGGTATCTTGTGGGGAGATATTTTGAGACTTTTATTTTCTTTGAGACAGGGTTTCTGTCTGTTGCCCAGGCTGGAGTACAGTGGCGCTATCTTGGCTCACTGCAACCTCTGTCTCCTGGGCTCAAGCAATCCTCCCACCTCAGCCTCCTGAGTGGCTGGGACCACAGGCGTGTGCCACCATGCCTGGCTAATTTTTTGTATTTCTTGTAGAGATGGGGTTTCGTCATGTTGCCCAGGCTGGGCTTGAACTTTTGAGCTCAAGTGATCCACCTGTCTTGGCCTCCCAAAGTGCTGGGATTACAGGTGTACACCACTGTGCCTGGCTGAGATTTTTCTAATATCCTTTCTCATCAGACTAATTTTCTCACTAATTTTAGCATCTTCTGAGGATTCGTGCCTATAACAATCACTACTTTGGTATTTGCCAATCATTAATTTGGTATTTGGTGTATGCCAGAAGGATCTAACAGGAGATGTCAAGTGATTTTCCATTTCCATCATTCCTTCTACAATTGGTAATTAGAATTCTCTATAAGAAAAAGCTGCATTTTTGGTCATTTATTTGTTTCTTCGATTCTTTATATTAGTATGGATTTATGGATATTTATTCTGGGTTATAATCCATTACTATCATTACAACCCAATTACAAAGGGTTATAATCCATTACTATAGTTATTTATTTTTTGGCTCAAGTTGTTCTGGAATTGATCTCATTGGCCAAATGGCTCCTTCAAATGGTTCCTTTGTCCTTCTGACATACTTGCATTGCCTTTTGAACGTGTTGTTACTGTCTACCACCAAAAGATGTTCCAGGTTCATCTTTCCCTGCCTGAGCTGCGGAATCTCCTGTGGGCTGAACTGCATTCCCCAAAACAATATATCCAAGTTCTAATCCCTGGCCCCTGTGCATGTGGTCTTATTTGGAAATAAAATCATGCAGACATAATAAAGTTACAATGACGTTGTCCTGGATTAGAGTGGTCCTTAGTGAAAGACTAGTGTCCTTATAAGACGAGGACAGTTGGGACACATACAGAGAGAGGAGAATAGCACATGAAGGGACAGAAGAGATATCAGGGGAGAGGCGATGTGATGACAGGGGCAGAGATTGGAGTCATGCAGCCACAAGTCGAGGAAGGCCCAGGATTGTCAGCAACCACCAGAAACTCAAAGAAAAGGGAAAGATTTTCCCCTAACACCTTCAGGGAGAACATGGCCCTGCTCACACCTTGGCTTCAGACTTCCAATATCCAGGGCTGTGAGAGAATAAACTTCTGTTCTAAGCCACCCAGTTTGTGGTACTCTGTTTGCAGTAGCCCTAGGAAACTCATACAGAATCTGTCATTTCTCCCTTTCATGTAAGCAACGTTACATGACCCTCACTATAATACTTCTGGGAATCAAATTTTTGGAGGGTATGCTATGTGTGTGGCTCTGTTTTCAATGCCTTAAACATACCTCTAAGGAAAATCTCTGAGAAATGGCTCTTTGTGTTGGAAAATGGTCTTTGGATGCCAAAATCTGGGTACCAGGATGTTTTTCTCTGTCTTCTTTGCAGAATCATCTCATTTATTGCATCCTTATAATGTATGGGTTACTCAACTCTTGGTCCTAGGCATTCTTCTCTTCTAGCTTCATACCCTTCTAGATAACGTCATAGTGTTCTTTTTCCCAAGTTTATTTCCACTACCACAGCCCAAGCCACTATCTTTTTCTGTCTAGGCAACCGCAACACCTTCCTAACTGGCCCCTGCCTCACCAGCCCCATCCACTGTAGTCCTTCCTATGTGGATCTTGATTGAAAATATTGTCAAAACAATCTTGTTTAAAAGTGGCTTTTTTTTTCTTTTGAGAGAGAGTCTCGCTTTTGTCGCCCAGGCTGGAGTGCAATGGCACGATGTCGGCTCACCGCAACCTCCGCCTCCCGGGTTCAGGTGATTCTCCTGCCTCAGCCTCCTGAGTCGCTGGGATTACAGGTACCCACCACTATGCCCAGATAATTTTTGTACTTTTAGTAGAGATGGGGTTTCACCATGATGGCCAGGCTGGTCTCAAACTCCTGACCTCAGGTGATCCGCCCGCCTTGGCCTCCCAAAGAAAAGTAGCTTTTTATGATAGAACAGTTTAAGATTTACAGGAAAATTGCACAGGTGTACAAAGTATTCCCGTATACCTCACACCCAGTTTTCGCTATTAGTAACATATGGTACATTTTTCACAATTAATGAACCATTATTCATACATTATTATTAACTAAAGTCCACACTTTATTCAAGTTTCCTTAATTGTCACCTGGTTTCCCTTTTCTGTTCCTGAATCCCATCCAGAACACCGCATTCCATTTAGTAGTCACATCACGTTCGGTTCTTCTCAGCTGTGTTAGTTTCTCTGACTTTCCTTGTTTTGATGACCTTGACATTTTCCAGAAGTACTGGTCATGTATTTTTTAGAATGTCCCTCGGTTGGGATTTGTCTGATGTTTTCTCATGAACAGACTGTGGCTATGAGTTTTTGAGGGGAAGAGCACAGAGGTAAAGAGCGCTGTTCTCATCACACAATAGCGAAGGTACATCCAGCTGACGTGATTCATGACTGTTGATGTGAATCTTGATCACCCAGCTGAGGTAGTGTTTGTCAGGTTTCTCTGCTGTGAAGTTACTCGTTTTTTCTTCCTTCCCATCCTGTACTCTTTGGACAAAAGTCACTATGATCTCACACGTAAATAGTGGGGAGTTATGCTATGCTCCTCGAAGACAAAGTATCTACATAAATTATTTGGAATTCTGCACAGCACATTTCTCTGTTCTCCCGTTTGTTATTTATGTGCTTATTCAATCATTTGCTTATATCAGCATGGACTCATGGACATCTATTTTCTACTTTGGTTTATAATTTAATACCACTTTATTTATTTTGTTGCTGAAATTGTTCTAACTTTGGTCATTGGGAGGTGTTTCAGTTGCCTCCTGCATTGGACAGATCCTGCCTGTGTGTGTGTGTGTGTGTGTGTGTGTGTGTGTGTGTGTGTGTGTTGAACACTTCCTTACTTTCTGTACTACAAGATGCTCTGGGCTAAACTTGTACCATCTCAATGTCAATTCTATTGGATTAGTGCAAAAGTAATTGCAATTTGGGCCATGACTTTTAACTGCAATCACTACTTTCACACCAACCTAATAGAATCGGCAATTTCTCTATAAACTGATTTTTTCAAGTGTATATCTGATAGTTACCCAGCTGCTTCAAAGTCCTTACCTTGGCATTCAGTGCCCGGTATACCTTGGGTCCCGTTTACCTTCTCAGATTCAACTTGTCTCCCCTGTGCAACCCTTCCTCCCAGCCACATTAGCCTCATTTCAGTGTGTGTCACGCTCTCTCCTGCAATAGGATTTTAACGTATTCCCTTTGTTGGGTCACTTTTCCAGCAGTTTCCCCATCTGTTTTGCCATATTAATTCCTCCTCATGCTTTAGTTCTCAACTGCTTGGTTAGCTTTCCCTGACCTCCTTGACCAGGCTGTTTGCCTTATTACATCTTCTCCAAATACTACTTCATGTTAACTTTTTTTTTTTTTTTCAATTTTCTTTTAAGTTCTGGGATACATGTATAGGACCCACAGGTTTGTTACATAGGTAAACATGTCCCTTGGTGGTTTGCTGCACCTGTCAACCCCTCCCCTAGGTATGAAGCCCCGCATGCATTAGCTGTTTATCCTGATGCTCTCCCTCCCTCCGCTGCCTCCCTTCATTGTCATTTTACACTTCTTTGTGAAACTATTGGAATAATGTCTGTCTTCTACCACGCTATACCCTCCATGAAGGCAGAGTCTCTGTTCATTTTTGCTCTGGTTATACCCTGGCTCAGTGTCTGTAATGTGGTGGGTGCTGAATGCATACCTGTGAAATGAATGCATATGAGTGAAGTACTCTATGATGGTTTTATTCATGTTATTATCTTACTGAGTGCCTAATAAGAGCTGTGCTAAATTCCAGGAAGAGAAAAGTGCATGGTAACCATTCTCCCACAGTCAAGAAATCTGTTTAATTTCCTTAAGTGAGCATTTCTCAAAAAGTTTTTTTGAGTATAGAAGAACTTTTAACACCATGGCACAGCTATTGACATCATATGGTATTAGAGTCTGAGAAAAAAAATTAGAGATTGTTTTGTTATAATTCCCATGACAGCATGGATCACATATCATCAGTTCATTTGTTCACCCATGCAAGTGTCCATCTGCCCAACCATCCAGCGTTCTACCCAACACATATTTCATGAAGCTTGTGATGTGTCTGGTACTAGAGACTCAGAGCTGAACTAGATGAGCTCCCTGCCACCTGGTGCTTACATTCAGGTGGAAATGATAGGCAAGACAGAATTAATGTTTGCCGGTAGACCACAAGATCAGGAGTTCAAGACCAGCCTGGCCAAGATGGCGAAACCCTGCCTCTCCTAAAACTACAAAAAATTAGCCAGGCGTGATGGCAGGTGGCTGTAATCCCAGCTACTTGGGAGGCTGAGGCAGAGAATTGCTTGAACCTGGGAGGCAGAGGTGGCAGTGAGCTAAGATCGCACTACTGCACTCCAGCCTGAGCAGCAGAGCAAGACTTCGTCAAAAAAAAAAAAAAAAAAAAAAAAAAAAAAAAAAAAAAAAAAAAAAAGAATTATATATATATGTATATATACATATTTTAATTAATCTAGATCCATATTCAAATAACAGTATACTGCTTCGTGTGCCTTATAACAGAAGGCCTGTTTCTTCCCTACTGTCTCTGTGATGTTACTATAGTTCATTTCACTTCCCCATATGCTATAATCACCAAATACATTGTTGCTATTATTACTTTAGGTGGATGCTAATCTGTTAGATCAATTAAACATAAGGAAACTGATATAGTTCGGATATTTGTCCCCACCCAAATCTCACACTGAAATGTAATCCCAATGTTGGTGGTGGGGCCTAGTGGGAAGTGATTGGATCATGGGGGTACATTTTTCATGAATTGTTTAGCATCATCACCCTTGGAACTGTTGTCACAATAGTGAGTGAGTTCTTGTGAGATCTGGTCATTTAAAACTGTGCAGTACCTCCCCACTCCGTCTCTTGCTCCTGCTCTGGCCAGGTGACATGTCTGCTTCCCCTTCTGCTTCCACCACGATTGGAAGCTTCCTGAGTTCTCCTGGGAAGCTGAGGAAATGTCAGCATCATGCTTCCTGTACAACCTGCCTAACTGTGAGCCAATTAAACCTCTTTTCTTTATAAATTACCCAGTCTCAGGTATTTCTTTATAGCAATGGGAGCACTGACTTACACAAAAACCAAGAGATTTTCATTTATTTCTTTTTTATTTCATTTATTTCTTTTTGATTTCATTTATGTCTTTTATGATACTCTTCCTTTCTTTATGTGGATTCGGGTTTCTGACCTGTATCATTTTCCTTATGCCTGAAGAACTTTTAACATTTCTTCCAGGGCAGGTCTGTTGAAGATAAAGTCTTTCAATTTTTATTTGTTTGATAAAGCTTATTTCTCTTTGCTTTTGAAAGATAATTTCACTGGGTATAGAATTTTAGAATTCCACCCCCAACACTTTAAATATTTTATTCCATTCTTTTCTGGCTTGCATGATTTCTGAAGTGAAGTCTACTGTAATTCATATATTTGTTCCTTTATACATGAGATACTTTCTCCCTCTATGGCTTTTTTGAGATTTCTCTCTGTTTCTCATTTTCTGCCATTTGAATATGATGTGCCTGTGTGTGTGTGTGTATTTGTGTGTGCACGTGTGTGTGTATTTTGGTATTTATTCCAATTGTTTTCAGAGCTTCCTCTATAAGTGGTTTGGTGTCTATCATTAATTTTGTGAAGTTCTCAGCCATAATTCAATTATTTCTTCTCCTCCTTTTTCTCTTTCTTTTCCTTTTGGTATCCAATTACAAATATGTTACACCTTTCGTAATTGTCCCACGGTATTTACTCTGTTTTCTACCTTTTTTTCCCTTCAATTTTCTTTTGTCTTTGCATTTAAGTTTGGGAAGTTTCTTTGAACTATCTTCAAGCTTGCTGATTTTTTTTCTTTGTCTGTGTCCAGTTTACTGATGAGCTTGTCAAAGGCCTTCTTCATTTCTGGTGTTGTGTTTTTAATTTCCATTTGATTCTTGCATGTTGTCTTCTTTTTTTTTTTTTTTTTTTTTTTTGAGAATAACGGGTTAACACATTAATTGCAGTTATTTAACATTTTGTGTCTGATAATTCCAACATCTGTGTCATATCTGAGTCTGGTTCTGATACTTGCTTTGACTCTTCAGACCATGCTTTTCTTGGTATTAGGAGCTGACGTGAATAGGCCTTTACTGTGTGGATTTGTCATAATCTGGCTAAGAATCTGAGTGTTTTGTGTTTAATATTTGCTGTAGCTGTAGATACCAGAGGCTTCAAATTTGTTCTTGTTTTCTTCTCTTCTCTTAAGCTTATACTCCTCAGAGCGAGTCCTTGTTTTGGAGCTCTTATCTGTAACTCACGGTCATTACACTGGAGTCCTGTTGGCATAGTAGTAAGTAATAGGGGAGGGGGAAAGTTCTAAAATCTTCCAGTTAAATCCCAGTCCTTTAGTGCACCTGTCTCCCTGGGCTGTGGCCTTCACAAGTGTTTCTCCATAATTTTACTCACCCAGCCCCCACTCTTTTCCCTGATTTCAGCACTCTCAGTCCATATTCTTGTAGACCTGAGCCTTCATAACTATGTTTTTCTCCTCTTAGGTGAGGCAGGAGGCTGGAGTGGGAGAATGCCCTTCTACCAGCTGGGATAAAGCTCTGGGAATATCTTTATCCTGGAGAGGGTTCCCCGCTCCCCCACTTTTTATCCCTATGTGCTCAGTTAGGATTTTATTTATTTATCTTTCCATCTTTACTGAGCTATAATCAACAAATAAGAATTGTATATATTTAGGGTGCACAATGTATGTTAATTAGCTTGACTGGGGCAGTCATTTCAAAATGTGGCCCTTTGTTTTGAGGAAAGCTCTGGATTTACTGCACAAGGATTACAGTTCTTCTCCTGCCAGAGTCACGTGGGGATGTTACTTGGATCTTCATGAGAACCTGGTGGGGTTTCTGGAGGTAAAGTCCATGGAATCGTGGGGTTCCCCTAGGATAGCAGCACCCAATCTAGACCCTACTTAGCCTCCAGCAATTCATCAAGATTACCATCTAAGTGTTCCTGTCGGTTATAGTCCCAGTGGCTTTTTTTTTTCTGGATTTTGGGGCTACAGTTTGCCCTGCAACTTCACTTCTTTGATGGGTCCAAGAAAAGTCTTTGATTTTCAGTTCGTCTACCTTTTTCTTGTGAGGATAGGAGTGATGGCCTCAGCTTCCCAACTCTTTCCTTGTGGTAGCGGAAGCCAGAAGTTTTCACACTGACAGTGCACACTTAAATGAAGACACTGTCCAATTTTGTTTCCTCTCCACCCTCAATAGACCTCATTGTTACCAGGACTTCCTAGATGCCCCTGAAAACTTGATAAATGCTGACTAGATCGAAAGAAGCTTGTCTTACAAATTTAATCTCATATCCTGAGCCCTAGGCTCAACCAGGCTCAAACATTGCCAATGTTAGGAGGTGAGAGGGAGTCAGCATTGAACCAACTTTCCCTTGGTAACAGGGACCCAGAGAAAAAACTCAGCGAGAAATACAGCAGAATAAGTTGATTTGCATCAAAATTAGACCTTCTTAAATCTGCCCAGCCCTTCAGCTGCAGAGTGAGTATGAATTTCTACCCCCTAAACTAAGAGCTAGTGTATTGTTAAATGGGTCGACTTGGACGCACACAGCAGAACACCATGAGTGCAGAGAATGAAGAGAACTCTTTGTGTTAACATCTGTGCGGTGGCGAATGATTCATCAGTCAGCTACATGCTGGCCTCCTCCACACTCCCGGAAATCATTCACGAAGTTCTCTGAACTAGTCTTAAAGGCCCCACACTACCACGTCTCAGGGTCATGATGTATCCTAGATGTACCCCTTCCCCTCAGCCAGCCACAAAATGGGCCTGCCCTTATCCCACTTCCCATTGTTGTGTGCACATCTGGATTTTAGGCTGTTGTAAGAGCGAACACCCAGGCCTGAATCTTTTCAAAGAGCAAATTGGCGGAAGTCTCATCCTGAGGCCTCTCTTGAGTGAGGAACTACTTACCAGTCACATGAAAGCACAAAAGAGGGCTTGCACCGAGCTGAACTTCCCAGCTAAATAAAATGGATCAATGGCGCCATGTTGACCTGGTATGTTAGATGATGAGAAACCCTTTCAATTATTCTGAGAGTGGCTGTAAAGAGGATGAGAAATCATCTGTGTTCAAAGTTGGCTTTAATTTCTCTAAACGAGATGATTTGCCAAAGAACCTTGTGTATAAGACTGTTACCTGAGAAAGACATTTGGGTAATTGGGCATTTGATGTTGGCTTGGTGTCACTTTTATGCATATTGATGATCATGTGACTCTAAAGACCTTGTTTTACTTTAATTGGAATTCCTGCATGGGAGGGGCTATGGTGAGCTCTGGCTGGTAGCAGAGTTCTCTTAGAAGGACCAATGTGGTTAAAGAAATATCTTTGGCATTTTTCCTTTTTTGTTTTAGTGCAGACACTCCTGGTTGTAAGGAAGAAAAACAAATTTGTGATGTATTTAGCAAAAAAAAAAAAAAAAAAAAAAAAACCTTGAAGAGTTTTATTCTTTTTTAAAATGAGGCTATAGTAATGCCTTCAGCAAGTTAAATGTGGGAATGCAGTCACACCTCAGAACGAGAGCTAGGAGGTGGACTGCCATCAGGAATCCTGGTAGTTACTCTGTCCCATCCCCTGATTTCTATGCATACCCAACTCATTTCTTTATCTCTCCCAACTAGCTTTCATGCTTCTTTACAACATGTCACAGGATGGCTGTCCCTGAAGTTTGCAAGTTTATATTACCTTATTTTGAGTCTCCCTCGGCAATATGACTGGTTATGTCTGAATGCCAGTTCCAAATTCTTGAGACAATCTGATCTGAAAAGGTACCCAGTCTAATAGAAGAAGGTGCCCTGTGGGTGGCTACTTTTCAGAGAAAAGGGACATCTTCTCGAAAGACCGCCTATAATACAGTTCACATCTAGTATTGTCCCCATTTTATAGATGAGAAAACTTAGAAAAATGAGAAAACTTGCTCAAGACCACATAGCTGCACCTATCTTTTCCTCCTGAATGATGATTATCATGAGAGGATAATTTTATTTTGGATGAAAATTGGTGATATTCATGTTGCAGCTATTTTTGAAGGAAGGGAGTTATCTTTTGTTAAACGAGATGCATTGTTTAGCAAAAATCATTTTACTTTGTAATTTTGTTGAAAGGAAACGCTCTTTCTGAAAATAAAATGAGAGTAAATGAGAGTAAAATTTTAGTAGCAAAGAGGATTCCTAAAATAATCCAGGACAGTTATGCAATCGCAAAATTCTCCGATATTTCCGCATTCAAGAAAAATTAAATGCAGGAAATGAATAAGAAGGGGATAAAAATTCTTTACAAAAGTCAAAGCCACCCCATTGGCCAGAAGTTTGAGGCATCCTCAGCCTTTTTAGAAGAAACAAGTTACTTTGCAAACCAAAACATGAGGTAAACATGGGAATTGAGCCATTAGAGAGAAAGTGAAAGAGAGAAAAATCGACTTCTGATCTGACTTTTCTAATAAGAAAACTTCTCCAGTTTTCTTATTAGATTTTTTTTTCCTCCCAGAAGTGCAGTGTTGGGAGTTTCAAAAATAAAATCAAGTCAAATTTAGAAAAATAATTATATCAGATCAAATTTTTAAAAATTAAAAGTATATTATGTTTACAAAGGAACAGTTGGCCGATCTTGAACCAAAAAACTTCAAATGAAGATAGTAATAAGCTCACCTTATAGCAGTTACAGCATAGCTTATAAAGCATCAAGGGAGAAGTATTTTGACCTTTTTTATGGTTGGCTGTTATGCATTAATGTTCTTGTTAAGGCAAGCAGAGTTGTTTAAGCTGATTTGTCTATAGCTGTTTGGCTTAATTTCACTGAATCATGTGGACAAGGATGTAAGGCTTACATGCTGTGTTTCATTGTGATTTGAGATAGCATCTCAGAGAAATCAGGATAACCAAGGTTTGGTTATGTGGCTATAGGTGGTTGGCCTTGAGGTACCTCTCAACTTTGGCTTCTATTTTAATATTTTGTAACAAGGACTTTCAAACTTGAGGATGCTTCCCTGTTATAGGCTAAATCATACAGTGATTTGTTGAAATCCAAAGGAAACTACTAATGGGATGGTAATTTCCAGATAGCATGAGACCAGGAGGGTTTAAATGGCTTCATTTATCTTTTCATTCCTACCAAAAGAATGCTTGAACAACATTCACACGTTGCCATCTGCCTGGAATCCTCTCCGTGGTCCCTCATTCCCTGCCCCCTCATGTCTCCATGGTCCCATGCTCCCTGGTCCATCTTGTCTCCGTGTTCCCTGGTCCATCTCGTCTCTGTGTTCCCTGGTCCATCTCGTCTTCATAGTCTCGTGCTTCCTGGTCCGTCTCATCTCCATGGTCCTGTGCTCCCTGCTCCATCTCATCTCAATGGCACTGTGCTCCCTGGTACATCTCATCTCCATGATCCCGTGCTGCTTGGTCCGTCTTGTCTCCATGATCCCGTGCTCCCTGCTCCATCTCATCTCAATGGTCCTGTGCTCCCTGGTCCACCTCATCCCAATAGTCCTGTGCTCTCTGGTTGATTGGTTCTACAATGGAGAAGTCACTCGTGATCTTCTGGTCCATTCTTTGTAGGCTCTACCAGCTTACCCTTCCGGCAAATGGTAAAGGGTGACTTATATGACTTTTCTTGGGGCAGATGGGACTACGGAAAAATCCGTCAAAACAATGGCTTATTTGCTGATAGTTCATGAGCTGTCAATAACAAAGGGTGTGCAGGAGCTTGGCCAGTGCTGGGTTTGTGCTTCAGTACTCCTCTATTCCAAGCCACTGCTGCCCCTCGGGCTGTCCTCCTGGCCTGGACACCACCCTCCTGGCTCTGTGCCTGACTAAGGGGAAGAGTTACAAAATAGACTAGAATGTACATATCCCCTGAATATACAGGCTCCTTTGAAGTGACTGGGAGCACCTACTTTCCCACAGCGTGTTGCTGTCCATATAGTCCTGCCATGGACCTGGTTTCAGAGAAAATGAGGTGAAACACTGGTCACGGTGGAATTGGATGAGACCGACCTATATGGGGGTCAACAACACAAAGCAGAGACTAAAGAAAGGCATTTTAAAAAAACTGTTGTTTCTAGCAAAATAATATTGGTAATCTTTATTCAGAGGGTGGTAATATTAATTCATTCACCAAATATTTATTGAGCATTTATCATGTGCTAGCATCTCACTGGGAAGGTTCGTAGAAATGCCAGATTCTAGTCATTGTGTGAACTCTGAAAGTTTCTTTTAACAAAAATGAAAATTTTAGTGAATCTTTCCAATTCAGATGAAAATATTGCTTTCAAAGTTTAAATAATTGGGTTCTTTCTCCCTTTTCTTTCTATGGTTCACTATGCTCTGAATCTACAAGCTCTAAGAAATATGAAAAAAGAATTTGACTTTGGTTAGGATTTGCATTTTTAAGTCGTTAGGAGCTACCCAGCTTATTTTTTTTTAAGTATTGATTAAAATAAAGACAAGAAAGACATCTCCATCACAGTACATTGTAGTTTGCTTTTGTCTCACTTTAATCCTTTGCTCTTGAACATATTTTTATTACCTAAGTTATTGTTCTGTGCTCATTTTTCATAAATTAGAACTATCATAAGGATTTTGTTTCTAATGAATGCATACTGACAGCACATTTTGCTTAGCAGCCAGTTTCAATCTACCATACAATGCAAAGCGTACTCAAAATAACCTTTTTTGAGGAGCATGACGATTAGAGCTTTGAAGTCAATTAAAAATATGCAATGTATAAATACAGAAGAAAGAGCAATCTACTAACTTAACAAGGACCCCAGAAAATTTTCATATAAACACTGTAGATTTCAGTTCTCAGTGCACTGAAAATGGACAAAACATAATCTTAAAAAAAGGTTTAAAATTATTAGCACTTTGTGCCGGCCGTGGTAGCTCACGCCTGTAATTCCAGCACTTTGGGAGGTCGAGGCGGGCAGAACACCTGAGGTCAGGAGTTCGAGACAAGCCTGACCAACATGGTAAAAACCCCATCTCCGCTAACTATACAAAAATTAGCTGGGAATTGTGGTGCATGCCTGTAATCCCAGCTACTCAGGAGGGTGAGGCAGGAGAATCACTGAACCCAGGAGGCAGAGGTTGCAGTGAGCTGAGATCAGTGTACTCCAGCCTGGGCAAGAGAGTGAGACTCTGTCTCAAAAAAAATTATTAGCACTTTGTATGTATTTATTAAGTGATTAAGAAAGCTTACCTTCATCAATATCTAAAAATGCCAGTGAGACTTCCATTTTACATAAATAGACAAGTTTCTCTTTGGTCAATTTGTGGAGACATATGTATATAAAAGAGTTGAGAGAAAATGATCTCACAACAGCTGATATATGCAGATAGAATGACTGCAGTTTATATTGTTTAAGGTTAATGATGTTTGTCTAGTAGTCTCTTTTTTCATATGAGAAGAGAAAACCTTCACACGTTGGTACCAGGGATTTCTGGTCTTATTTTGATATTTTCCCTTATTATTCCTTAAACAAATACCTACTTTACTTTTGTTGTTTGAGATTCCTCATATGAGTAATTATTTAGATTAACTTCCTGTCTTGACTGACTTAGGCAAGACCTTTGAAAATGCTCTTCCCACTATTTAATGCTTCTGGTATAACTTAAAACTTGATGGAAAATATTTTCTGAGTGATTGGGGAAAGCATAAGTAGAAACCTACAAATCTCTATGAATTGTAGAAATTGGCCAGTTATGCTACTCTAAACATCAGCCTTCAAATCTCAGTGGCTTAACTCAATAGAAGTGGTTATTTTTTCTCATGCAGACCTCACATCCCGTTGTAAGTTGCCAGAGGACTCTCCTCCATAGAGTCTCTCAGGGTCTCAGGCTGATAGCTTTGCTGTCAGTTTTAGCTGTAGCTGCACCATCTAGAATACATGGCATCCCCTGTTGCTGCAGAGAGGAGGAGAATTGAATCTGGGCTTTTTGCTGTCTCAGCCAGAAGTGACACACATCACTTCTGCCCACTTGTCACTGGCTATAACTGGTTAATGGCTCATTGCTAGTAGGCTGGGAAATGTGGAGGAGGAAATGGGAAGAAAATAAAACATAAGAGAGTTTGTCTTTGGATCCGAAGCCTAGATAGAATTATAAATTCTGGTATGCAGACAGCTTACGTACAGTTCATCATAGTATTCTTAGGCCATTGGGGTATCATTTTCTTTTTTTTTTTTCTTTCTTTCTTTTTTTTTTTTTTTTGAGATGGAGTCTCGCTCTGTCGCCCGGGCTGGAGTGCAGTGGCCGGATCTCAGCTCACTGCAAGCTCCGCCTCCTGGGTTTACGCCATTCTCCTGCCTCAGCCTCCTGAGTAGCTGGGACTACAGGCGCCCGCCACCTCGCCTGGCTAGTTTTTTTGTATTTTTTAGTAGAGACGGGGTTTCACCATGTTAGCCAGGATGGTCTTGATCTCCTGACCTCGTGATCTGCCCGTCTCGGCCTCCCAAAGTGCTGGGATTACAGGCTTGAGCCACCGCGCCCGGCCTGGGGTATCATTTTCAAGCATTCAAGGCTGACGATAAAGATACAAACATAGACCCTGGAGCTTGAAATGTCCAATCTCCAGCCTTTATTTAATGCTAAAGAATTACAATAAAAAAGGCTCCAGGTCTTGCTGACCTTCCTAGTGAAGTGTGCTGTACTAGTTGGACTTATACATAGGAATAGGAAAAGTCCAAAGGTAAAACTGGCTCCTTGGTTCAAGCTATTTCAGCAGTAACTAGTGTCTTTCTGCATTCTGGCTTTCCTTGGTTTGTTGGCTTCATTCTGATGGTCCCTATAGCGGCATGACAGCTCCAGTGACTCCAGCTTTCTATTCAAGTTCAGCAGGAAAGAGCAAGTGTCTTTTCCAGTAATTTTTAAAGAAGTCCTGAGATTCATTCTTGCTGGGCTGGCTTAGCTTATGTGCCCACTCCTGAACCACTGACCAGGGCCATGGGACATTCTGATTGTCTCTGGCCAGGGTCACATGTTCCATGCTTGGGTCCACTAAGTGTGAGGACAGGGTCCTGGAGGCTCACTGTTGTCAGAAGAGGGGAATTTGCAAGTTAGGGAGGAACACAAGAAATGTCACTGCATACAAACTTCCCAGACCTTCTTTCCTGAAGACATTTCCAGGCCCATATGCTCTAGGAATAACCCTACACACTCTGAGACCTGCCCCATAGCCAATCTGCCCTGTCATTCAATTCAGGCAATTGGCATGTATTTAGGACACCCATTGCTGTCTTTTATGAGCCAGACACTGCTCCAGTGTCTAAGAATGCAGACATGAGTTAGTCTCAGGCTCTGCCCTCACACAGTTTATAATCCACTTGTGACTAGGTAGAAGATAACTTCACGGTGTTCTGAAAGGAGAGGGTGAGAATCGGTTGTCATGGGAACTCTCTGATACATATTCACGACTGTTGGAGTGCTTTTTCAAGGTTAGGGATTAGATAAGAGGGAGAAGTGCTCCCTTCTGTTGCCTGCTGTTTTCACCTAGGAAGTCAGACCAAAATGATCCATATATTACTGGATCAAAGAGACTTAAAAGCAAGTAATCCTATTTCTTCCTGAAACTGGCTTTTCTTACATTTGGTTTGAGATAATTAAAAGCCACAAAAACCACCTGATTGATAATCTGAGCCATTTAGCTAGATCTAGGCAGACTCCAAGTAGATACATTATATATTTAGGTGGGTACAGTATGTTCTGTTAGTCAAATATATGTTACACAAATAGCTTTTAAATAAAGCCAGGGTGCATAATGGTATTGACTTCAGTTTTTGTTCATTCTAAGAAAAGATTAATTATCACAAAATATATGAAAATTCTCTGATTCTCACTCATATTAGCTGTGGTAGAGAATTCTTGGCTCAGGTATATCCTGCTTTCCTTTTCTTCTTGGGCATAGGGGAAAATTAAACTTCCCAGCCTGCCTTGCAGTTTGTCAGGATCATGTGATGAATCCTAGCCAAAGAAATGAGAGTAGAGACATTTAAGAATCATTGTGACACATCCATAAGAAATAAGCCCAAACTTCCAACAAGTTGGATGCCCATAGAACAGAAGCTTGAGAAACTTACATTTGTACATTGAGATGCACGTGCTGCCTGTCAACCACGTCCTCTTTCTCACCCCTCCCTAATTCCTTTTTCCTTCACGTGGTTACAGTGAGATGCTGGACCCCTCATT
The DNA here is from genome assembly GCF_002776525.5 of Piliocolobus tephrosceles. NCBI lineage: Eukaryota > Metazoa > Chordata > Mammalia > Primates > Cercopithecidae > Piliocolobus > Piliocolobus tephrosceles. Next base: position 28,843,308 of record NC_045453.1, on the reverse strand, counting down.
TAACTACCTGCTGCCTGTTGACCAACTCCTCTTCCTTCCCTATCCTGTTTTCCTTCCCTGCTATATAAACCCCTAGCTTTGGTCAGGCAAGAGAGAAGGGTTTGAGGTTTGCCTACCATCTCTTTGGCTGATGTCACCCATAATAAAGCCTTTTTCCCTGGCATTACTCATTGTCTCGGTGACTGGCTTTCTGTGTGGGAAGCAATGGGATGTAAGCTGAACGCCTGGCCTTTGTTAACACATATTCATTCTATCCTGGAAGTCATATGTTGAGATGGTAAAGTCAGAAGGTGGAGGGATCCTAGGTCCCTGAGTCACTACGTGGAGAAGAGTTTCACAGTAGACTTGCCAGACCTGTGTTGGAATATGTTTCAGAGAGAAATCAACTTACGTTAAGCTGCTGGGATTTTGAGTGTTTATTTGTTATTGTGGCATTGCCTAATTTAACTTGACAGTATAATTCCACTTCTTGAAGGCTGTGAGAATCTCCTCTTTGTCTTCTTTTTGGAAATCCTCCTCAAATATTTGCAGAAAGAATCTGGATGGCTTAGATACAAGTTTTGGTTATACAGAAGCAGGTTAGAACAGGAGTTGGCAAACCATGGTGCATGGGCCAAATTTGACTCACTACTGTCTGTTTTTGCCTCACCATGGCAGAGTTGAATCATTGAAATAGAGACTTCATGGCCTCCAAAGTCCAAATATTCACCATGTGACCCTTTACAGAAAAAGTTTAGCATCTCTTGGTTTTGAACAAAATTTTTAGAGTAAGACAGACCTGGGTTTGAATCTCTGGGCAAGTTACTCAATGTCTCTGAGTTCTAGCTTCTTCCCGGGGTTATTAGAAGGATTACATGAGCTAGCATCTGTAGTAACTTTCACTCCACTCACAATAAGCACTTAATATATGGCTACTAAAATTATTGTTAGAATTACCCCGATGTTGGACGTTTAAGCCTTTCTAGTTTTTCACAGGATACTATGATTAAGTGACTCGTTTCTTCTGCTGCATTCATAAAGGTGGAATTCCTAGGTTGAAAGACATATACACGTAAAGGATTTTGTTACAAATTGGTAAATTAACCTCTGGAAAGTTAGTAACAATAGGATCTCTCTTACCCCAGCCAACACTAGGTATCACCATGGTCATAGGTAATGGACTTGCAATTGCAACTTTACTGACTCCTACTCATTCATTAGGTAGAATGAGGCTCTCTAGTGTTCTATGGCATCCTGCTGACCCAGGCCTTCTTCCAGAACACTCTCAGCAACCCCCACTTGCATCTTCCTAGGAGACCACCAGGACTAGGTCTGCCACCCACATCCCTGGTTTCGTCAGTCACCACAAGAAGCCCAAAGCTCCCAAGATCTACCATCTGGTTCTCGTCCTCATATAAACCCATATACTACTTTTCTGACCCCATCCTGACTCCCATCTGCACTGTGCCCTCTGGAGCTTAGGGTCCATCAACATCTCCTTCTTGAAGTATTGCAAGAGCTGCTTAACTAGTGACCCTGCTTCTATCTGTTCCCCTACAGTCAATTTCTTAACTCAGCAGCTAGAGAGATTTTGTAAAAATGTAAATCAAGTCAGGCCATTCCTTTTCAAATCCTTCATCTTTCCATTTCATGTGGAAGAACATCCAAAGCTGTTGTCAAGGCAGGATGAAGTTCTAAGAACATGGCCCTGAGCTCACTTTCTGATCTCTCCTACCATACTAGCCCAGCCTCCTTGCTTCTTCTTGAACAAGACAAATACATTCCCACCCCAGGGCCTTGGCACTTTCTGTGGGCTCTGCCTGGCGTGCTCTCTCTCTAGCCGACTGCACATCCCCTGACCTTCTCCCTTCCTCTTGTCTTTGATAAAATGTCGTCTCATCAGCGATACTTTCTCTGACCATCCTATAAAAGTGACAACCTCATGAAACTAGCACTTTCTATCATTCTCACCTTACTTAATTATTCCTGTAGTATTCATCACCATCTGGCAGAATGCATATTAATGTGATTATTCGTTTATTGTTAGCCTCTTCCCACTAGAATAGAAGGCCTAGGAAAGTAGAGACTCTTTGATTCACGCTGAGTCTCTGCCATCCAGTGCTTATATGTAGTGAATGTTTACTAGATGACCAAATAAATCTACAAAATAATACACAACTCCTTTATTTAGTGTAACCGAGCTAATCTTTCTAGTAAGTGCCAGTTACTGATATTGTCATCTTTCTGATCTGCAGAGCCTCTATTTTTTTTTTTTTTTTGAGACAGAGTCTCTGTTGCCCAGGCTGGAGTGCAGTGGCGTGATCTCGACTCACTGCAACCTCTGCCTCCTGGATTCAAGTGATTCTCCTGCCTCAGTATCCTGAGTAGCTGGGATTACAGGTGCCCACCACCATGCCTGTAGTGTAAATAATTTTTGTATTTTTAGTAGAGATGAGGTTTCACCATGTTGGCCAGGCTGGTCTCAAACTCCTGACCTCAAGTGATCTGCCCACTTCAGCCTCCCTAAGTGCTGGAATTACAGGCATGAGCCACTGCACCCAGCTCACAGCCTCTTTTGGATCAATGCGCAGTGTTCTGATTTCCAACTCCTCCCTTCAGCACAAGTGACTTTTTTGGCACTTGGTCAGTGAGTGGGAGGGATGGGTAGGGTTACATAACCTAGCTGGGACTGGAGGTAATGGAGCCTCAAGTCCATGGCTGCTGGCACATTTACTGGCCTCTTCTATTGAAGTCTGCAGCTGATAGACTCATGGTCAGCTTCCTTACCCAGTTAAGTTTAGAGTTGGTGGTTTTCCCTTGCTGAGTCAGCCATGCTCTCGTTTTCTCTGACACTGACCTTGGTTATGTTTTCCATCCAGGTCCTTGCCTGAGTCATCTATGCCATGATCTCCATGTTGAGGTAACTTGGTGGTCACCCATGGTGGTTCCAAGTAGGGTCAACTGGCTCCCACCTTCATGAAACTCACCAGGTGCACAGAATTTTTGGGTTCTTTCCATGCTACATCGGAACTGAAGGGTGTTGGACAGGTTCCTGTGGTCTCCTCTCTACTTAACTGCCTTTCCATTTTCACTGGCTCCAGCCCTCTAATATTAGTGATAGACAATTTTTCCGTGGCATTCTTCTCTAAGAATTACAATTGGTGATGTAGGGGTACAAACATTATCCATTTTCAGCATTCCTCTCAGTCCCTTCTCCAACTTTAGGATTTCAGTCCCTAGGAGCCCCCTTTAAGTTCAGGATATATGTATCTCATGTCTCCTCCTCTGAGTACTCCCAAAGGGGAAGGCTTTGCCTCCTGTTAGAGCCCAAGTTCTGTCTTCAATACCACTTTAGAGCCTGGATGCAGAGCTCACGTTTAGTGGATATGTTTAAGGCAACTTTAGAAATTTCAAAGACAATTTCTTCTTGAGTCAATAAACTTCGAGACCATTTTCTTGAGGCCAGAGTCTCAAAAAAACAAAAGAGAACAATTCTGATAGTCAGAGGCTAAACATGGATAGCTGTCTTTTTTTCCCCCTAATTCATTTGTAGAATTCCTAAACTTCCATGAAGCAAATGGGTGATGTTAGCAGAATGAGTGTGGAAGGGGGGGCAGGGGGCTGAGATGGGGAAAACCAACAGGAGAACATGTCACTGATATGTTTCAAATAAAATTAATCTCTGTACATCATTGAAAGAGAATAAACATCTCATTGCCACTGGTGAAAAATGAATGGCTTCATGCTCTACATTTCTTGGATTACTAGCATGAGTGTGTACAGTTTTGCACTTTCCTTACTCTTTATTGTGAATTGCTTTTTCATGTCCTTTGTCTGTTTTTTCCAATAGAGTGTTCTCTTACTGATTCATGTGTGATTTATACACAGTAAGGGGCTAGTCCTTCCTCACAAGTTCTTTCTTAGATGAGAAATGTTTTTCAATCTTGATCATTGTGTTTTTTGACATACAAATGTTTACAATTTTTACCTAGTCAAATCTTTCAGATTTCCCTTACACTGTCACACTTAGATGCCAGCTTAGAGAGTCCCTCTCCACTCCAAGTTAGGTATATGTTGACCATCATAGTGAACCACAGATACAAGCACAAGGTGCTTTCCAACTCGACCCTCTCCCAGCCATGTGACCTTGGGTAAGTCACTTCAGCCTTCCTGAACCTCCACTTCCTTAGAAGTAAATAGGATACAAATTGCACTTACTTCAAAGAGTGGTGGCGAAGAGTACATGAGAACATGCATAGAAAGCATTTAACTCGGCAGCTGGCTCAAAGCAAGGATTTGTTGGAGACAAGAAAGGTTCTAAGTGGCTGACTTGTGTTCAACTGTGTTTTAGGAAAAAATAGGAATATATGAGAACTAGAATCACTTTTAGTAAAGTGAAGGACCCTGAGGGAACACAGATGAAGGTTCCCGGCTGAGTTCTGCATTAGGCATAGAAAGCACAGTGCCTAAGGCAGGTGATACCTTTAGGAAACTGAAAATGTGTGCGTGTATATATATTTTTTTAACCAGAAGAAAAAAGTGAACATAGTAACAATGCATATTTATTTATTTATTTATTTAGAGACAGGATCCTCTCTGTTGCCCAGGTTGAAGTGCAACGGCACAATCTCAGCTCACTGCAACCTCTGCCTCCCAGGTTTAAGTGATTCCTATTCCTCAGCCACCTGGGTAGCTGGGATTACAGGTGCACACCACCATGCCTGGCTAATTTTTTGTATTTTTAATAGAGACACAGTTTCACTATGTTGACCAGGCTGGTCTTGAACTCCTGGCTTCGGATGATCTGCCTGCCTTGGCCTTTCAAAATGCTGGGATTGCAGGCATGAGCCACCATGCTTGGCCTAGTAACAATGCATATTTAATAATGAACCCAGCCTAGATGATATTTGTCTTTATATCAGTGAATGATAAAACACAACTATTAATATGTTTTTTATGAAAGAAGGGGCCTGTGAAGGCTAAAGAGGCCAGGGCCCATGGCAGTCACAGTACAGGCCTGGGTGGCACAGCTACGCTACTCTCACTTAGGATCACAAGCTCATTGGTGAAAGTGGCAGGCGGAATCACGCTGAAGGTTTACAATGTTATTTCCTCTGCCCACACCTTAGCTGAGTATGTTTGAGCCTATATAGGTTAAATGATGCAATTATTGGAATATGACATACTATTCTCTGGTATTTTGTTTTATTAGTTAATTTATTTATAGGCACAAAATCTCCTCTTGTCCCTCAGGGTAAAGTGCAGCCACATGATCATAGCTCACCGCAGCCTCCAACTCCTGGGCTGAAGCAGTCCTCCTGCCTCAGCCTCCTGAGTAGCTGGGACTACAGGTAGGTGCCATCACATCTAACTGTTTAGAAATTTTTTTTCTTAGTGACATGGTCTTGGTATGTTGCTCAAGCTAGTCTCAAACTTCTGACCTCAAGGAATCCTCCTGCCCCAGCTTCCCAAAGTGCTGGCATTACAAGCACGAGCTTTCACTCCCAGCCTGGCATTTTGTATACTAGGAAGATTGATGCAAAACCTCTTCCTGTATGAAAGAGGGACTGCCTAAGGATGTGATGGAAATGAGGAAGAATGATTTACAAAGTTTTGGGCAAGCATAATTGTTTTCTTACAAAGATACATGCAAACAATGACTAATGTTATAATAAGATGCTAATTTTATAATAAGATGCCAAAGCACAATAAGATGCTTTGTGGTTTTGTTGTATTTCATAACTTACATTTTTCCTAATTCAGACTGGTTATCTCCTGCAATCCAATTAATATAAATTGTTTCATTAACATTGAAACATGTTATTTATTAGAAAAGCAAAAGTTGGGGAGGGGTGGAATTAGCCTGGAGAAATTAAAACTATGTTCACACAAAAACCTATATATAGTTGTTTATAGTAGCTTCATTCATAATCATGAAACGTGGGAAGCAAACCCAAAATCCTTCAGGGAGTAAATGGATAAACAAACTGTGGTGCATTAATGCAATGGAATACTACTCAGCAACAAAAAAACAAACTATTGAGAGATGCAAGAACATGAGCAATTTCAAAGGCATTGTGCTGAATGAAAGAAACAAGTCTCAAAGGTTTGACATATGGTATAACTTCAATTATATGATATTCTGGAAAAAGTATTAACTAGAACTGGTATAGATCAGTGGTTGTCAGTGGCTAGGTATAACTGAAAAAGGGCAGCATAGCCGGGCGCGGTGGCTCACGCCTGTAATCCCAGCACTTTGGGAGGCCGAGGCGGGTGGATCACAAGGTCGGGAGATCGAGACCACGGTGAAACCCCGTCTCTACGAAAAACACAAAAAATTAGCCGGGCACGGTGGCAGGCACCTGTAGTCCCAGCTACTCAGGAGGCTGAGGCAGGAGAATGGCGTGAACCCGGGAGGCGGAGCTTGCAGTGAGCCAAGATTGCACCACTGCACTGCAGCCAGGGGGACAGAGCGAGACTCTGTCTCAAAAAAAAAAAAAAAAAAAGGCAGCATAAGGGAGTTCTTAGGGGAATACAAACTTTCTGCATCCTGATCGAGCATGTGGTTATACAAATCTATATGCGTATTAAAACTCAAGGAACTGCGTACCCATATAGGTCCATCTTACTGTATGTAACTAAAAACAGTATCCCACGTATTTAGAAAGTGTGTGTGTGTGTGTATGTGGTGTGATATAGTTTGGCTGTGTCCCCACCCAAATCTCACCTTGAATTGTAATAGTCCCCATGTGTCAAGGGCTGAACCAAATGGAGATAACTGAATCATGGGGGTGGTTCCCCCATACTATTCTCGTGGTAGTGAATAGCTCTCATCAGATCTGATGGTTTTATAAATGGGAGTTCCCCTACATAAGCTCTCTTGCCTGCCACCATGTAAGATGTGCCTTTACTTCTCCTTTGCTTTCTGCCGTGATTGTGAGGCCTCCCCAGCCATGTGGAACTGTGAGTCCATTAAACATTGTTTTCTTTATAGATTACCCAGTCTCAGATATGTCTTTATTAGCAGTGTAAGAACACACTAATACAGTAAATTGGTACCAGTAGAGTGGGGTGCTGCAGTAAAGATACCTGAAAATGTGGAAGCAAATTTGGAACTGGGTAACAGAGAGAGGTTGGAACAGTTTGAAGGGCTCAGAAGAAGACAGGAAGATGTGAGCAAGTTTGGAACTTCCTAGAGACCTCTTGAATGGCTTTGATAAAAATGCTGGTAGTGATATGAACAATAAAGTCTGAGCTGAGGTGGTCTCGGATGGAGATGAGGAACTTCTTGAGAACTGGAGCAAAGGTGACTCTTGTTATGTTTTAGCAAAGAGACTGGTGACATTTTGCCCTAGAGATTTGTGGAACTTTGAACCTGAGAGAGATGATTTAGGATATCTGGCAGAAAAAAATTTCTAAGCAGAAAAGCATTCAAGAGGTGATTTGGGTACTGTTGAAAGCATTCAGTTTTATGTAGGTTTAGAATTGGAACTTATGTTTAAAAGGGAAGCAGAGCATAAAAGTTCAGAACATTTGCAGCCTGATGATGCAGTAGAAAAGAAAACCCATTTTCTGGGGAGAAATTCAAGCTGGCTGCAGAAATTAGCTTAAGTAATGGGAAGCCAAATGTTAATTGCCAAGATAATGAGGAAAATGTCTCCAGGACATGACAGAGGTCTTCATGGCAGCCCCTCCCATCACAATCCAGGAGGCCTGGGAGGGAAACATGGATTCATGGGCCAGGCCCAGGGCCTTGCTGCTTTATGCAGTCTTGGGACTTGGTGTCCTGCATCCCAGCTGTGGCTAATAGGGGCTGATGTACAACTTAGGTCATTGCTTCATGGGGTACAAGCTCTAAGACTTGGCAGCTTCCATGTGGTTTTGAACCTGTGGGTACACAGAAGTAAAGAATTGAGGTTTGGGAACCTCCACCTAGATTTGAGTGGATGTGTGGAAATGCCTGGATGTACAGGCAGAAATTTGCTGCAGGGGTGGAGCCCTCATGGAGACCCTTTGCTAGGGCAGTGCAGAAGGGTTGGGCCACCCACACAGGGTCCCTACTGAGGCACTGCCTAGTGGAGCTGTGAGAAGAGGGTCACTGTCCTCCAGACCCCAGAATGGTAGATCCACTGACAGCTTGCACTGTGCACCTGGAAAAGCTGCAGACACTCAACGCCAGCCCATGACAGCAGCCAGGAGAGGGGCTGTACCCTGCAAAGCCACAGGGGTGGAGCTTCCAAAGGCCATGGGAGCCTACCTTTTGCATCAGCGTGCCCTGGATGTGAGACAGGGAGTCAAAGGAGATCATTTGGACCTTTATGGTTTGACTGCATCACTGGATTTTGGACTTGCTTGGGGCCTGTAGCCCCTTCATTTTGACCAATTTCTCCCATTTGGAGTGAGTGTATTTTCCCAATGCCTGTACCCCATTGTATCTAGGATGCAACTAACTTGCTTTTGATTTTACAGGCAGAAGGGACTTGCCTTGTCTCAGATGAGACTTTGGACTGTGGACTTTTGAGTTAATGCTGAAATGAGTTAAGACTTTGGGGGACTGTTGGGAAGGCATGATTGGTTTTGAAATGTGAGGACATGAGATTTGGGAGGGGCCAGGAGTGGAGTGATATGGTTTGGCTGTGTCCCCACCCAAATCTCACCCTGTATTGTAATAATCACCACATGTCAAGGGTAGGGCCAGGTGGAGATAAGTGAATCATGGGGGTGATTTCTCCCATACTGTTCTTGTGGTAGTGTATAAGTCTCACGAGATCTGATGATTTTATAAATGGGAGTTCCCTTCCATAAGGTCTCTTGCCTGCCACCATGTAAGACAAACCTTTGCTTCTACTTTGCCTTCCACCATGATTGTGAGGCCTCCCCAGCCATGTGGAACTGTGAGTTCATTAAACCTCTTTTTCTTTATAAATTACCCAGTCTCAGGTATATCTTTATTAGCAGTGTGATAACAGACCAATACAGTGTGTGTGTCTGTGTGTGTGTTTGGGGGGGCATTATAAAAATTTTCCTGACACTTAAATATATATAATATAGTAGTAGTTAGATTTAGTTTCCTCTGTGGCTACCATGTAGCTTTCTGGCAAGCTTTTTAACACTACAAATATTGGGATATGTCGCCAAATCCTCTGTTTTAGGAGGCTTAGGGTAGGGTCCTAATTCTACGTGTTTCGATTTCCAGGGAACATCCAGGGCTAAGTATGACAGACCTGAGGACCCATAAAGTTGAGGAGACCTCAGATCAGAGCCTTGTATTAACCTCAAATCAAAGGATTGTTCATTGCTGCACCATGTATGATAATAAAATACCAGAAACAACCCAAAGACCAATCAGTAGGTGACTGGTAAAATTAATTATGGCCCATCTGTACAGAGCATTATTATACAACCAACTAAAAATGATGAAGTAGAACCAGGTACTGTGCAAGCTTTTTACATTCATGATTTCATTTAATCCTTAACAAACCTGTAAGGTAGGCACTATTATTATCATCTCCAGTTTTTGTATGAAGAAACTGAGAATCAGAGAAGTTACTTGTTCAAAGTCACAGTACTTGATAATGTCAGAATTTTAATGCAGGACCTTGGACCCTGAGTAGGTGGGGATTTTAGTAACCATGCCCTGCTTCTCTCTGAACCAAACATGTCATCTAGTTTACTCTTCCTGGAATGCTTTTCCCTTCTCTGTCTTTTGCTTTCTCATCTCCTGTTTATCCTTAAGATCTTATCTCCAATGCCACATCCTCAGGCATGAGTTCCTGACTTTTCTGAGTAGCTTACATACCTTTATTATTTTCTCCTAGTATGTGTACTTCTAATTACAGCCTGGATATTTCTGATGACTTACATGATCATTGGACTATTGTCTTTCTCCCACTATGCAGGAAGCCCTCTGAGGGTAGGGTTCTTACACATTCTTATACTCTTTTCTCTCAGCACAGTGTCTGATGCATAGCTGTCACTCAATAAATATTTGTTGAATAAATTAAAGAGGAACAGAGAAGTACTCAAACCAGCTCAAGAAATGAGTAGCTTGTTGTAAGGCCATGGCTCATGAGCATCCCGGACAGGGACTGCAGAGGTTCAGGAGATGTAGTTATTCTTCCTGCCTCTCCACGGCTGAATAGTCACAAGGTTCCTGCTTTTTCCCTTTGCATTTGCTCCAATTGTTCTTGTTCCTTATGGACAGCTTCCTTTGCTTCAGCTTGTTCCTGTCCAGTAATAATTGCCCCATCTTTTCTAAACCAGGCTTTCTGCTTCTGAAGCTGCTAATGATCAACCCTTATTCCCAATGCACTAAACCCAGCTCACCATCTCAAGCTGAGCCACGTCAGTCATAGGCACAGCCAGCCTATGAATGAGTCACACTGGTCCTGATTGAGGTAGGTGAGGGAATGAGTCATGCAGAGAGAAATGTAGACATCCAGCAAAGCAAAGCCTGTGACCAGGATAGCCCTCTGCCTGAAGGAGGTATGTGTTGTTCAGATACCCTGAAATATGGTTTATATCACCTGCTAAAAACCTCAGTCTCTTAAAATTTCTCATCCCTGTTTTGAATATGCCTATACATTTTACTGTTCAGAGAGGAAAATAAAAGGGAATCTGAACTCAAAAGATGACATGAGAAAGATATACATTTTCTGTTCAGTATCTTTTGGTTATTTTTGTTGTGGCTATTATTCTTTTACAAGGGTCTCTTCATATTGTGCCATCTCACTGTGCACCTTGGCTTAGAAGAAATTCATTGTGGTTGTCAGTGTTATCTTGGGGTTTCTTGAGCTCAAAAGATGATGCTAACCAAGTTACCTTTTAAGGAGAATCATGGTCTCAAGTCTCATCCTGGTAAGCTTTCCTTCTGGATGAGGCTTAAACAGGGAGATCTGTAGGGCGCTCTCTGGGCAACTACCTGGGTCAAGAGTGAAATAGTCACGAGACCTTCATAGTGAAGTTGCAATATCAAAATGACTAGTTTGTGTAATTGACTATGCAAATTGGTCAATTCAATTAAAAATAGTCAGTGATTCTAAGTTGCATAATTGGAATCTTATTCTGCAAGACATGGGCTTCTTCAAGAATATTGAGTAACAGTTTTTCTGAGTGTCACTAGTTCCTTCAGCACCTCATGAGGTGGGGTGTGTGCACGCATTTGTGTGTGTTGGGGCTTGAGGATAGGAAGGGTAAAGAGGAAATACCTTGTCAGTGCCATCCTGCTCCCTTGCAACTATCAGGCTATTCCTGTAATTTTTTTGACTCTTTAAAATAAATTTTAGCTCATTTAAAAAAATTAAAATGTTTAAATATATTTTATAGTTGCAAAAATAATACATGCCTGTTGTAATTTCAGGCCCAAGTCCACTTCCTAGGTGTCACTTGTAACAGTTTGACATGTCCTTAAAGAACTTTTCAATGCACATATAAACATATACTAATGACATTTATTTTAAAAATAACTATACTATAGCTTTTATTGCCATATCAATATAGCATCTTCCTATCTAAGAATGTCATTCTACCTCATTCTTTTCAATGCTACATAAAATTCCATATATTCTCCAATCTATTTACTCATTTTTCTATGGTTGCACACTTAAGATGATGACTTTTCGCAAAAAGAGAAAAGAAAAACCAGGTTACAACAAATGACTGGGGTGTGTGTGTGTTTACATAGACTTTTAAATTCTTCCTCATGCTTCTGTATAAATGAAAAATTTCACTTTCTTATGAAAACCCCAAGAATAGGGCCGATAGTTCTTTGTAGAAGTGGACGCTTTCTGAATGGTTTCTTTTTCCTTTTTGGCCAGTTAATTCAACAACGTGTAGAGTTTATTCCTTAAGTTAAGTGGGCATTGTGTGAAACATTCCATTGCTGAATTACCTCTGAATCACTTGTCATAGACCTAATAAAAATGTACACCCATGGCCGTGAATGCTTAAACACATTTGCTGCAAGAAGAGTAAGCTGTTGAGAGAGAAGAACGGGAGGATGTTAAATGTCGGGTCTTGTTTAGAATTTAAAACACTTTCTCCACACTGGCAATGAAGTGCCTCAGCTGAGGCCTGTGGGTTGGGAGTTACAGAGCTGGTACTGGTGGTCTCCAGAGAATCCCAGGCCCTTGTCTGAACATGTAGGGCTTGGGGACTGGAGACTGGAAGAGGGGAGTGTTTAATTTTATTTATAAAATATTTATAAAATATCAGCCTCTGGCCTTCTTTCAGAAAACTTGTTGGTATTAAGTTCAACAAATAGTTACTGAAACCCTACAATATGCATGTTCTTGGTACTGAGATCAAGTGGTGATCAAAGTAGATAAGAAACCCACCTTCATGGAGTTTACCTGTGAGCAGCAGGGCACAGATAGGAACAAAGCCACTAATAAAGATACAGCATCAGAGAGGCCAAGAAATACAGTGTGTAGAGGCGAGTGACAGAGAGGGGTGGGATGGTCAGTTGTCAGGGGAAGGTCCTCTTCAGAGGAGCCAGAGAGTAGGGTTTAAATGAGGTGAGTAAATGGGCCAAGCAGTATCTTGGGATAGATCATCTGTTTAGGACCAAGGATCATCCATTAGTTCTCCTGGTGAAGATGCTGCCTTCGCAGACTTGATCTTGGGAGTTTCTTCACTTTATGGGGAGCAAAAGTTTTGAGAGATTTCCCCATAAGTAATCCTTGTTGTAGCTTTGCTATCCAACATAAGTACTCAATATCTATGTGAGGCTAGTAGATACCGCATTAGACAGCAAATATAAACCTTTCTATCTTTGTCAAAAATAGACAGTGTTGTACTAGAGAATTTTTAATGGTGAGATGCATTATTGCCAATAACAACAATACTGATGATGATATGTAATGGTAATTAATGATACTGATATTATTTATCATTTACTAGGCATGTAATATAAGCACTTTACATATATTATCTTATGCCAACCTCATCAAAACCCCTTTTAAACAGGTAGATTTACTCTCATTCTACAAATGAGAATTCTCAGAGAGTTGAGTAAGTTACCCAAGGGTAGTACTGCTAATAAATGGGAGACCTGGGGTTACAACACATTTTGGCTGAAATGAATGCCCATGTTCTCAGTCACTGCAGTATGTGGCTTATGCTGCTTTTAGATCTGTGGGATAGTTCCCAGAGCTGAAAAAAATTCCCAGAAGGGACAGCCAGGATGGCTTTTAGTGGGGAGATGACTCTTCATTCTATTGTGGAATAACTGGAATACTCAGTTAACATATCAACACTTTAAACTTCTCTTTAGCCGTAAGTCTAATGAAAATTTCAACTGGTGTCCCCCTTCTCAATATACTTTGCTGTTATCTGCTGATATATGTTTTATATCATATACATGAAAACTTATAACTGTACAAATATACAGTGTCTGTAGAGTAATAGGAGCCCCTGGAGTTGTGCAAGAAGCAATCTGAACAATGCTAGGTAGTGGCTAAGTTCTATGTGGTCTTTTGTTAAGTGTAGGGAGACTTTAAGTCTTCCTAAAAGTAAGTGACTGAAGCTTGTCTAAGAAAAAGTAAAATATTTAACAGGTGCTCGTCAGTGATTCCTGCAGAAACCACCCACACATGCTGATATTTCAGGGCTGGGACTCATTCCCACTCTACAGGCTCTTGATGGCATGACTCAGCTGTCATGAGGCCCGAGACATAACTTAAAGCATAATTTGTCACTGCAGCCCACAGTCAAGAAATATTAGGGCTGAGCAGATCCGGAGTAAGGAAGGTGGAGGCAGGGAAGAAGAGGAGGAAGAGAGAATAAGCTAGAACAAGAAGTCTAGTAATAGTAATGACAACCACCATTCATTGAGTCCCTGTTGTTTACCAGTCACTGGAGAAGTTACTTTACAACAATCTCATAAGGTAGGTTTTGTTACTTCAATTACAAATGGCAAAGTAAACTAATAGAGTTAGCACAACAGCAAGCAAGTGAACCTAGGTATTCCTGATCCCAAGATTATAGTATTCCTTTGAGTCAAATCAGAGAGACAGAGGGTCCTAGAAAGTGAGTGGTCAAAGTATAGAGTTCAGTTGTTGGGAAAACCAATCAGGGGCCCTTATCAGAAATGAGTAGAATGGGTAAAGTTGAGACAAGGACCTCTACTTCCAACTAAGATGAAAGACTTTTCTTCTTGCTTGAAATAAGCAAAAAGGAAACAAAATATATAAAACAATGGAGTTTCAAGACACTGGACATCAGACAATGAAGGACAGTGATCCCTGACATATGGGAAACAAAAACCGTGAGCCCTACATTTGCTTCAGAAACCTGCAAACCTGAGAGAGTTTCCAGATTGTGGCACAAAAAAGGAACCGAGGGTGGAGCCCAGCAAACTCCTTGAATTGAGGAGATGGAAATGAAAGTTTAGAGAAATCAGGGTGGGAGAATTTGTAAGAAGTGGGAGAGCACTGAATAGAAAAGAACTGCAGAGATCTGCAGAGAACTGCAGAGTATTCAGCTGAATACTGATCAGCACATGCACATGACTAAATTACCCAAGGTCATGGAAAAGACCACCACCACCAAAAAAAAAAAAAAAAAAAAAAAAAAAAATGGTGAGAGATAACAGGACCTGATAGGGCCAGAGACGGTGCTTGCTCCCACCAGTGAGATTGGAAAACTTCATGATTTAATGAACATGGGTAGAGTATACAGAAGGGTCTCGCTTCAATACTGGGGAATAATCATCTCAAGACTGAGCATTTCTTGCATCTCATTTAACAAATCTTAAAATCCAGACATGAAAGGATCAAACTGTTTCCAAGTAACTAACTGCATCTCAGGACAAAGCTTGAGAATATCAGAAAGAATACAATAATAGCCAGCATTCCACAATAGAAAATTCATAATATTTGTATCTAATAAAAATTGCCAAGCATGCAAAGAAGCAAAAACGCCTATAACCCAGAATAAAATTTAATTAATCAAAATGGATCCAGAACTGACATAGAATTATCAGAATTAGAATGATCAGAGAAAGGTATATTAAAATAGTTATTATAACTGTAATGTATATATTCAAAAAGTTAAGTAGAGGCATGGAAGATAGTTTTTAAAACATACAAAATATATTTTTTTGAGCTGTATAATTATACTCTGTAAGTTGAAATTAGTGACCCAGAACACATAAAAGTAGAAATTATACAAAATGAAATACAAAGAGAAAAGAACATTTAAAAAATAAACAAAGCATAAATGAACCATGGAGCAACTTCACATAGCCTAATATATATGCAATTGGAGTGCTAGAAGAAGACAGAAATGGACAGAGAAAGTATTGGAAGTAATGATGGATGAAAATGGCTAAAAACTATAAATTCACAAATCTAATCATTTCAACAAACTCCAAACACAAGAAACTTAAAAAGAACTACACCAAGTTATATCATCATCAAATTGCTGAAAACTATTGTTAAAGAAATCTTAAAAGCAGCCAGAGAAAAAGAGCATAATGTAGAGAGAAACAAGTATAGGAATGACAGCAGATTTCCTGCTGAACAATACAAGTGACAAGGCAGTGCAGAAATATTATTAAAGTCCTGAAGAGGGAAACTGTCAATCCAGAATACTATACCTAGAGGAAATATATTTCAAAAAAAGGGCAAAATAAAGATGTTTTTAGACATGCAAAAGCTGAGAGAATTTGTTACCAGCAGACTACTAAAAATGTAAAAGGAAATTCTTTAGGCAAAAGGAATATAATAGCAGTTGAAAATATGAACACACACAGAAAAATGAAGAGCACCAGAAATGGTAACTATATGAGCAAATACCTAGGGTTTTAAAAAATTATTTAAATGTCTTAAAAGACAATGGACTCTACAAAAATAGTAACAATGTAGCATGGGTTTTATATCATATGCATGATTAAATGTGTCATGACAATGCAAAGGTTGGGAGGGGAGGAATAGAATTATACTATTGTAAAGTTTTTATACTGTATGTAACATGTATTGAAGGTAGACTGTGAGAAGATGTATACTATAAACGCTACAATAACCACTAAAATAACAAAACAAAGAATTATAGTTAATAAAATGATAAAAGAGATAATATGAAATATTCAATTAACCTAAAAAGGCATAAAAAGAGAAAAAAACCCAAGTAATATGTGGGACAACTAGAATGCACATAGAAAGATAGATTTAATTTTAGAAATATAAATTATCACATTAAATACAAATGGCCTAAATATCCCAATTAAAAGACAGAGGTTATCAGATTGGATAAAAAAGCAATGCCCAATTGCATTCTGCCTACAGAATTGCACTTTTAATATAAAAATACAAACAGGTTAAATGTAAAAGGATGGAAAAAGATACACAATTCTCATTTGAGGATTCCATATTTGTGAATTAGCTTACTTGGTAAGATTTACTTGTAACTTCAAAATCAATACTCTTGGTGCTTTTGGGGCCATTTGTGGAGATGAACAGAATAGCAAAAAATTTGAGTCACCTAACACCCCATTACTGGCTAAGAACAAATAAGGCAACACTTTGTGTTCTTGTTTTAGCTTTAAAAAGAGATAACCAGAGGATAAAGAAAGTAGGGCATAGTACAGTGTAGTGCAAGAACACTCTTGGGTCAGTTGAATGAAATTTGAATCCTAACTCTGTCACTCGTTAGTGAGACAACCTCAGTTAAATCACTTAACACTTTTGAACCTTATTTTCTTTTTTAAAATATCAAGCAAATAGAATACATCATGATGAACTGCTTTTAGGATTTAAGATTATAATTTATGTGAGATATGTATATACATATTTCTTTTAGGTGCAATGGTTCAATATTTGCTACTTCAGTGTTCACAGTGACTTTATAAAACACAGGTACCACAAATGATAAGAATAGACTGTAGTTTACTAACACCAGTCAAAAGAAAGCTGGAACAGTTATATTAATGCCAGAAAGGTAAGTCTCAGGTCAAAGAACATTACTAGAAAGAAAGGTTGTAATTTCATAGTCATAATGGAGTCAATTCTTTAAGAGAATATAATGGTCCTGAGGGTTTGTGTCCTTAATAACAGAACTTCAAAATACTTGGGCAATAACTGATAATATTATTTAAAAAGTACACATATGCAACTGTAGTCAAATATATTAAATAACTATTTCTCAGTAATTTCTAGAATAACTAGACAGAAAATCATTAAGAATATAAATATCTGAACAACACTATCAACCCACTTGACCTAATTAAGTTTTATAAAATGCTCCACTAAGTGAAGGTAGAATATACATTGAACATTTATCAAGTTAGACTGTATTCTGGACTACAAAATAAGATTTAATACGTTTATGAAAGATTTAAATCATGCAAAAATATGAAATTAATTTATAAATCAATAACATAAAAATTTCTGGAAAATCTCCAAACAAAGTAACACACTTTTAGACAACCCATAGGCCAAAGAAGAAAACAAATGAAAACTAGAAAGCATTTTGAACTAAATAAAAATAAAATGCAACACATTAAATTTACAACATACTGCTAAATAATACTTAGGGTGAATTTTATAGTACTAAATGCTGATATTAGAAGAGAAGGAATGTCTTGAATTAATGACTACAGCTTCCAGGATAAGAAATGAGGGAAAAAACCCAAATTAAACTCAAGATATGTAGAAAAAACATTAGAATAGAAATCAATAAAGTAGAAAGCAGAAAATAAATAGAAAAAAATAAAAAGGTGTTTTTTTGAGAAGATTAAAAAATTGATATGTATTTAGTGAGGCTGACTAGAAAATAAAGATAGAAGACACAAATTACCAATATCAGATGTCAGAGGTGACATTAATGTAGATAATACAATTTTAAAAGGTTAATAAGGGAATATTATAAACAACTTTGCATAAATAAGCTCAACAACTTAGATAAAATGGTCATATTCCATGAAAGACATGAACTACCAAAGATTACTCATGAAGAAATATATAACCTGAGTATCCCTATCTCTATTAAAGGAATTTAATTTTTTGTTTAAAAACCTTCCATCAAAGAAAACTTTAGGTCCAGATGGTTTTATTGAAGAATTCTACCAAACACTTAAGGGGGCAATGATAACAATTTTATACAAACTCTTGTAGAAAATTGAAAAGGGAGAACTATGTCCTGATTCGTTAGCTGAGGTCAACATTAGCCTATATCAAAACCTAACTAAAATATTACAAGAATAAAAAATTATAGATAAAAATATTTCATAAGCATGAATAAAAAATTATAAACAAGATATTGACAAGTGAAATTTAACTAATATACACATATACACACATGTATGTGCATACACACATATACACACACATCATGATTAATTGGGATTTTTCCCAGAAATGCAATGTTGTTTCAATACTCAAACTTAATTGATGTAATTCACCATATTATAAAATAAAAAATAAAATGTGAATATCTCAATAGATGCAGCAAAAAGCATTAAAAATATTCAACATTCATTCTTGATTTAACCTCTCAGCAAACTCATAGTATTAGTAGAAGGAAACTTCCTCAGCCTAATAAAGGACGGTACAAAAAACCTACAGCTAACATCATACTTAATGTTGAAAGATCAAATGCTTTTCCCTAAGATCAGAAACAAAGCAAAGATGTGTACTCCCACCACTTTTATTCCACATTGTACTAGAGCTTCTAGCCAATAGAATAAGGCAAGAAAAAGAAAGAAAAAACATCCAGATTGGAAATGAAGAAGCAAAATTGTCTTTGTTTGCAGAAGACATGATTATTTATGCAGAATCTAGAAAAAAGCATCTTGAACTGGTAAATAAATTTAGTGTACTTCAGATTTGAGATTAATATAAAAAGTCAATTTGCCACAGACAATTGGAAATCTCAATTAAAAAAATACAATTTACAACGGTATTACAAATATTAAGTACTTGGGAATAAATCTGACAAAAATGTAAGGGATCTATGCTTTGAAACCACACAAATAAAGGACCTATGTATGAAAACTGTAACACATTTCTGAGAGAAACTAAGCTCTAAATAAATGGAGAGAGATGTTCATGGGTTGAAAGATTCACTTTTGTATAAGATGTGAATTCTCCCAAAATTTATCTATATATCCAATCTGATCTCAATTGAAATCCCAGTGAGAATTTTTTTCAACTTTTATTTTAAATTCTGGGGCTACCTGTGCAGGTTTATTACCCGTGTATATTGTGTGATGCTGAGGTTGGGGTATGAATGATCTTGTCAACCAGTTACTGAGCATAGTATGGAACAGTAAGTTTTTCAACCCCTGCGCCTTCATTCTCTCCCCTGCCGCACCAGTAGTCCCCAGTCTAGCTCTCCCCTATAAGTGAGAATATGTGGTATTTGGTTTTCTGTTCCTACATTAATTTGCTTAGGATAATAGCCTCCAACTGCATTCATGTTGCTACAAAGGATGTGATTTCATTTTTTTAATGGTTGCATAGTATCCCATGATGTATATGTAACACATTTTATTTTTCCAGTCCACCATTGACGGGCACTTAGATTGATTCCATGACTTTGCTCTTGTGAATAGTGCTGCAATGAACACGTTTCTTTCTGGTAGAAGGATTTGTTTTCTGTTGGATATATACCCAGTGATGGGATTGCTGGGTTTTGAACGGTAGTTCTGTTTTCAGTTTTTTGAGAAATCTCCAAACTGCTTTCCACAGTGGCTGAAAAAATTTACATTCCACCAACAGTGTATAAGCATTTCCTTTTCTCCACATCTGTTGTTTTTTTGACTTTTTAATATAACCATTCTGATGGGCATGAAATGGTATCTCATTGTGGTTCTGATTTGCATTTCTGTAATGATTAGTGATGATAAAAATTTCTTCATATGTTTGTTGGCTGTTTGTATGTCTTCTTTTGAGAAGTCTCTGTTCATGACTTTTGCCCATTTTTTAAACTTGGGTTTTTTTTTTCTTGTTCTGTTGTTTAAGTTTCTTATAGATTCTGGATATTAGACCTTTGTCAGATACAGAGTTTGTGAATATTTTCTCCCATTCTGTAGGTTGTCTGTTTACTCTATTGACAGTTTCTTTGGATGTGCAGAAGTCCTTTAGTTTACTTAGGTCCCACTTGTGAATTTTTGTTTTTGTTGCAATTGCTTTTGAGGACTTAGTCATAAATTCTTTCCTAAGGGCCATATCCGGAATGGTGTTTCCTAGGTTTCCTTCTAGAATTTTTACAGTTCCCAACAAGAATTTGGATAGACATCAATAAGCTGATTCTAAAATTCATATGGAAATACAAGGGATCTAGAATAGCCAAAACTACTTTGAAAAAGAATAACAAAGTTGGTAGACAGATTTTACTTGATTTTAAGGCTTATTACAGGCCTATAATAATCAAGACAGTGTGGTACTGGCTTAAAAGATAGATAAATATGTAAACGAAGCACAATAGAGAGTCCAGAAATTAACCCATACGTATGTAGACAACTGCTTTTGACAAAGGTGCGAAGCCAATTCAGTGTAGAAAGGATATTCTTTTCAACAAATGGTGCTGAAACCATTGGCTATCCACATGTAAAGAGATAAACTTTGGTTCATATCCCTAATTATATAAAAAATTACCTCAAACAGAATCTTAGACCTAAATATGAAGCCTAAAACCATAAAAAGTCTAGGAAAAAAACCATAGGAGAAATTCTTTGGGACCTGAATTGGGTAAAGATTTCTTAGACACTAAATCAAAAGCATGATCCATAACAAAACAAATTGATAAAGTTCATCAAAATTAACATGTCTCCTTTTTAAAAGACACTGTAGAAGAATAAAAAGACAAGACGCACACTCAAAGAAAATATTTGCATATCATATATCTGATAAAGAACTTACATCCAGATTATATCAAAAACCCTCAAATCTCATTAATGAGAAATCAAACAACACAACTAAAAAATGGGCAAAAGATTTGAAAAGGGGCTTCATCAAAGAAAAAATATATATGACAAATAAGCATCTGAAAAGATGTTCAGCATCATTATTCATTAGGGAAATTCAAATTAAAATTATATTGAGATACCACTGCATCCCTAGTAGAATGGGCAAAATTAAAAAGACTGACCAAGCCAAGGATTGGTGAGGATGTGGAGAAACTGGAAATAAACACACACTACTGAAGGGAGGGTAAAATAGTATAACCATGTGGAAAGCAGTTTGGGAGTTTCTCAAAAGTTAAACCTACAGGAACTATATTTAGCCATCTGCTCAAGATAAATGAGAGCATGTGTTCATACAAAGATGAACATATGAATGTTCGTAGCAGCTTAGTTTTAGTAGCCCCAAACTGAAGCAACTCGAAGTCAGACATCAGGTGAATGGATGAACAAACTATGTTTCATTCACATAATGAAATGCTGCTCCTCAATAACAAAGAATGAACCATTGATACATGCTACAACATAGATGAATCTCAAAATTGTTATGCTGCATGAAAAAAGCCAGACCAAGAAAGAGTACACACTGGGTGGTTCCATTTATATAAAATTCTGTAAAATGCAAACTAATCTATAATGACAAAGCAGATTAGTGGTTGCATAAGGATGACATAGGGAAGGAGGTGACATGTGGTAGGGATTACAAAGGAAATTTATCTTAATTGTGGTGATGTTTTTTTTTTTTTTTTTTAACAGATGTACACGTTTCAAAAGTTACCAAATTTTATACACTAAATGTCTACAATGTATTTATGTCAAATATAACTCCTAAAGCTGTTGAAGAAAAAGACTTGAGTTGGTCAACAGGATTCTACAGATTAAGACTGCCACTTCTGATCCTGGGAAAATTGTTATTTTTAAAAAAGTAGCAGTGATCATCATCTCTATTCATATACTACTTACAATATGCTAGGTATTGTTCTAAATGCTTCACATGTGTTATTTAATCCTCATAACCCCCCAGAGGTAGGCACTATCATGGTCCCCATTTTACCTGTGAGGAAATAGAATCATCATAAGGTTAAGTAACTTGTCTAAGGTTTCAGAGCCAGGAGTGGCAAAACTAGAATTTGACCCCTGGCAATCTTGCATCCGTTTCCAGGTTCTTTTTTTTTTTTTATTATTATACTTTAAGTTCTAGGGTACATATGCATAACATGCAGGTTTGTTACATATGTATACCTGTGCCATGTTGGTGTGCTGCACCCATCAACTCGTCAGCACCCATCAATTCATCATTTATATCAGGTATAACTCCCCAATGCAATCCCTCCCCCCTCCCCCCTCCCCCCTCCCCATCTGGCAGCAGGTGATACCTACCAGAAGTGCAGAGGTCTGCAGAAAGAGACATGATACTCTTTGGTGAAGCTGGAGCAGGAAGAATTTCCTTATGTAAATATGATTCTAAGCTTTAGCTTTGAGAAAAGAAATGGATTGTAGAGAAAAGCCCCATTCTTAAAGCAGAAATGGACATTTGTACAGGCTACTGGTTATGTTTCTGTTTTCTTTCAAAAAAATTTAGTTAGGTTTCATCTCTTATTGAAAATCTTTCCTTATTTCAGTCGAACTCCCCTCCTTCCCATTTAGGCCTTCCTCTGTACTCTCAAAGGTCTAGGGATAATCAATATCGTAGCATTTATCCCATAAGGTTGGAATTACTGGTTTTGTTTCTTTTCCTAGTGTGAAGCCTCCTACAAAATAATAGCAAAGCTAACATGATATGGCACTGCCACTCTTCTAAGTATTTTATAAATATTAACACATGATATTTGTCCAACTCTGTGATGTGTATTACTGTTATCCACATTTTGCAAATGTGGAAAGTTAAGTGATGTCACGGAGCAGTGAGTGGCCAAATGAGAACTTTACTGTCCGGCTCCAGGGATGAATTTCTAGTAGTAGTTTGGAGTTGTCTCTTCCTGTCTTCATATTTCAGAGCCTAGCACACAATAGGCACTCAACATGTACTTAGTAAACGCAACAGAGTAATGGGTCACCATTCATGTGAGGCTACCAGTTTTCACTGGTGTCTAGACACACAGCATCATTCAGTTGAACAGAACACAAGGTTGTGGGAATGGAAAGATAAGATCAATGAGGAAATGAAATATTGATGAATATTTGGAATAGAAGGGTTGGGGTTTTGAGAGAACATGGGATCTTCGGGCAGTGTTTTTATTCTTCTTTTGCTGCTGCCTGGCTTTCCCTTTCCTATGAATAAAGTCTCTACAGCTGAGAATAATTCATACTTTATTTAAAATCTATTCTCTGTGTATTGGCTGCAGCAGTAATTCTCTCATTACATTCCAGGTTTCTTTTTAATCATCTTCTAGGTAAATGAGTAAAGTTCTTCACTGGGGCCAAAGGTTGGATTCCCTATCTAAAGATAAGATTTCCAGGATACATGACTGATCTCCAGCCTGTAAGCGGTGGCCGCACTTACTTTTTGTTCCTGTATAATTGAAATCTATCAATTAGATACTATTAAAGAGCCCAATGCAAATTGTAAAAATTTGTTTTACAGAAAATGAGCCTTTCCTCTGAAATAAAGAGTCTCCTTCTTTAATACTGCTGCTTTGTACTATAATGATCCAGCCTTAGCTGCAAGAAGCCATTTGCTGCGTTACTTAGAGGCAGTTTACAAAAGGGTTTTGATCTCTGCCTTACAGCTTTTAAAGCCGAGGGAAATCTAAGTAGAATGGAACCAACTTAGAGATAGGGTGGGTTTGAAACACAGTCCCCCTCTCCTCTCAGATTCAAAATCTGCCCTAACGTAGGCTTGTTTATTTTTATCACACAGGACCTCAGTTAGAGTCCTCTGGTTGTGTTGCAATATTCCCTCATCTTCTGTTGCCACCAAGCAGAAGCACCTAGATATCTTCAAACTTCCTTGAAACTCCATTAAATGCAAATTAATTATAAATGGTCTCAGAAACAAGAAGGAGGCAGAAACCCAACAGACAGAGCAACCAATCAACCAAAAGCCAAACAAATAAAATCAACAGAAGTATTTGAGGGGCTGGATCTGACCTGAAAAGGCTTTCCTATTTACTTTCCACAGTACAGTTTGATAGTCTCAGACATCATGATTTTAGACTGCAGTAGCGCTGAAATGATCAATTATGCAGGTGTTCTAATGCAATTAAGCCTCATTTACTTTGTACTTTACATTCATTCACTGGAGCTGAGGCTCTCTAAGCTCTCTAAGATACAGGATTATTTTAGATATGTATAATTTCTATACATGTCTCCTTTGAGAATACTGCAAAACCCTAGATATGTAGAATTGTTTAAAACCTGCTTGTTTATTTCAACTGGGGAATTTTCTTCATGATTAAATGATTCATTTTATTCAAGGCTTATGACCAAACTTAACTAAGATTTCTATGTTCCAGTTATTAAAGCAGAAAATTCAAGCATGCAAACAGCTAAAACCCAGCCAGGTATATGCAGTGGTATTAGAATATCTTGTAGCCATCAGTAACTAAAATGAGAAGCTGGGAAAGAGAAAGCCAAAGGACTCCGATTATCTTTTCCTTGCAGATTGAGGTAAAATTTCCTGCCTCTGTACCAGGAAGTCGTACCGGTTTCCCAGAATGCATCACTTAGAGACACTATCTTTGTTTCCATTTCTGACATAACAGCTATTAGAGGGAAAGGTCTGTTTTTGGAAGCCAGGAAAGCATATCCCATCACAATAGAAGAGGATACAGACCCTGAGACCCTCTCTGAGACCCTTGCAGCTCAGCAGCAGCAATTAATGATGCTTCTTATTAGGGTGGCTGCCTTTTTTCTTCTTTTTTCATCCTTCTCTCTCTTTTTTTCACTCCCTTCTTCCCCTCTCTTCCCCATCTCTTCATTCCTTTTGCTTCCTTCTCCTCCTCTTCTCTAATTTCCATTCATTGCATACATAATTAAGCTCCTACTACATCCCAAGAACTCTTTAAATGCTGGGATACAGTGAGTGAATGAAACAAAGTCCCTGCCCTCGTGGAGTTGACAGTCTGGTTAGAGAGACAGATAATAAGCAAACAAACAAATCAACACATAATAGAATGGCAGGTACTATGAAGAGTGAATTAAAAAAGTGTGATAAAGTGGGAGAGGGATGAGGTGCTCTTTTAGATTAGTGTTTGCAGAAGGCATCTCTGATGAGGTGAAATTTGGATAGAAAGACGTATTAGTCCATTCTTGCATTGCTAAAAAGAAATACCTGAGACTGGGCAATTTATAAAGAAAAGGTTTAATCGATTCACAGTTTCCCAGGTTGTACAGGAAGCATGGTGGCTTCTGCTTCTGAGGAGGCCTCAGGAAACTTACAATCATGGTGGAAGATGAAGGGGAAGCAGTATGTCTTACATGGCAGGAGCAGGAGGAAGAGAGATGGGGGAGAGGTGACACACACTTTTAAACTATCATATTTCATGAGAATTCACTTACTATCATGAGAACAGCACCAAAGGGATGGTGCTAAACCATTCATGAGAAACCTGTCCCCATGATCCAGTCACCTCCCACCAGGTCCCATCTCCAACACTGGGGATTACAATTCGACATGAGGTTTGGATGGGGATACAGATCCAAATCATATCAAATGGAATGAGACATTTTGATGTCTAAGGGAAGGACATGGGAAGTAGGAAGCAAGGATATAAATGGGAGGAGAACAGAGTCAGGGCTCAGATTATGTGGGTCCTTGGAGGCCTTAGGAAGAGCTTAGGCTTGTATTCTAAGCATGATAGAAAGTCATCTAAGAGTTGAGGGAAGAGAAGTGAAATGACTGGATTCATGTTTTAAAAGGAACAGTTTGGGTGTTGACTATCAAGGGTGCATTATAAGCATGGAGCCCCATGCCATTCATTCATTCAATCCTCCAGCCTTTACTGGGTGTGATGCTACTTCAAGTCAGGCACTTGGCTAACACAGGGGCTATAAAGTAGACAGAACACGATCTCTTCCTTCACGAAGTTCAGAATAGGAAAGATCTCTCAACTATTTAAGTGTATCCTCAAGGTCTACTGTCCACTGTCCACATGGTGATTTCTCTGATTTTTTAATGTATCAATCTAGACACTGACTCTGGAACCTCTTTGCAGTCTCCCAAAACAAGCCATCTACAATAGAAACATTGGCAAACCATGCAAAACTTACTTAAGATTTCATAGACTAGATTTAAGAAAGTGTTTACATCACGCACTTTCAAGATCTTTGGATCTCATTATACTTTTGTGTGGCCTGCCACAGTTTGATGGATGCTAGCAGAAGACATGAAACTCCTGGGTCAGAGACGAAGGG
Organism: Piliocolobus tephrosceles; assembly: GCF_002776525.5. Lineage (NCBI taxonomy): Eukaryota > Metazoa > Chordata > Mammalia > Primates > Cercopithecidae > Piliocolobus > Piliocolobus tephrosceles. The sequence continues at coordinate 28,817,072 of NC_045453.1, read as the reverse complement.
CATTTTGTTATTCACAGCAATAATAATTGACAGAGTATCAGCATTTGCTTTGGTTCCCTGAGCCAAATCCCACAGGGTGACACAAAGAGAGCCAGATGACATCTGCACATACAGCACATTGATTATAAGAGAAGAACCCCAAATTTAGGAAACTTGAATTTTTTAGAATTTAATTTTTAAATTTTTTTTCGAGATGAAGTCTCACTTTGTCACCCAGGCAGGAGGCGGTGGTGTGATCATAGTTCACTATAGCCTTGAAGTGATCCTTCCACATCAGCCTGCCTAGTAGCTGGGACTACAGGCTTCACCATGTCACGATGCCTGGCTATTTTTTTCAGGTTTTAAGAGAGGAGGTTTCCCTGTGTTGCCCAGGCTAGTCTCGAAGTCCTGGTCTCAAGTGATCCTCTTGCTTCAACCTCCTGATTAGCTTGGATTATAGGCCCAAGACACCACGCTCAGCTGAAACTTGAATATTTTCTAATGGGCAATAAGCCTGCCAGATATTTGCTCTGGGGGAAACATTGTCTTTTTTATATTAGAAATGAACAAATCTGCCATTTGCTCTGGAAGGAGACACTGCCTCTAGCTTCCAAAGCATTTTGCTATACAAGTGTCCTTGGAAAGACAGTCTGAGACAAAGGTCAGTGCAGAAACACAGGAGACCAGTGGAGAGCTAGCCTTCCATCACATGCTTGATAATAAGTTCCTCAAAACCTTCACTGCATTTCATTGAGTTCCATAATTTCTCTCTCCCACATCCTCACTGGCCTTTTTCTTTCTTTCTCCTTCCTACTTCCTCTACAGAGCATTTGGTCTTTTTTTTTTTTTTTCCTATTATCTGAGCAATTCAGCTTTACTACCAAACCTGAATGCCCATATTTATATGAATCCAAAGTCTCCCATTTTCCTTAGAAGGTGGTTTCACAGTCTTTTCTTAATAACCTAGAATGCTCTTTGGGGTTCATTGTTTATTCAAGTGACTTATGAAAGTATCTCATCCAAATCTATACTTCTTCCCATAAGAACATAATTTTAGCATGCCGTGAATGCTCTTATAAAAAGTCTGTCCTGGGTATGGTGAGGATGTGAGTTGAGAGAAGTCAGTTTTTCCAGAGTGAAGAGAATGGGAATTGGTGTGAATGATTTGCAAGAGGAGAAGGAGCCATAGTGTTTGTAATGATTGCTTACATGCTTCCTAATTTTCTGCTTCTTGATGTATCTTAATGTACTTTACCATTCTTCAGTGGTTGGGCTTTTGGATGAGTTCCAGTGTCTTATAGTTGTAGAGAGCAAAGTAATCATGTCTTCAATATTACTGTGTTCTGAACGTTATTGAAAGTGTGCTGGGTGCCTGACATGGTGCTATTCTGGAGTCAATGAGGTAAATAAGGCATGCTTTTAGTTTCAAAGAGCTTATAGTCTAGTGGAGCAGACAAACTTATGTGTGAAAACAGATCACTGACTATCATAGAGAGAACTTAGTACTTGTTGAATTAATAGTTGCTCAATGAATGGGCCAAACTTCTGTTCAGTGTCTATTGGATTCACTGGGGTGAGCTCGCATGGAATGATGGGCTTCAGATAAATGCTGAGTCTGGAGGATGAAGGAGGGAAAGGGGAGGCCCACTAGGCAGGATAAATGGAGAGAGTCAGATGAAGAGGTGAGAATATGTGGGGTGGCTTTGAGAAACAAATTAGTAGTTTGGTTGGGTTGTGAAGAGAAAGGTTGGGGAGTGTGGTTTGAGATCGAATAGTGGTGGACTTTGAATAATGGGCTTTGGTCTTTTGAACGATGTGAGGAGATCCTGAAAATTATTTTTTTCAAAGAGGCATGACATCTTTTCTCAGATGTGGTGCATATTTGAGATCAAAAACTATTAATCTAATGGTTTAAAATACCAAATGGGAAATTCTTGGTGGCGTGATTGAAACGACGTAGGGGAAGTTCAAATTGTATGTGTTTTAAATCTTTCTGGAAAGCGGAGTAGTTAAATAATCATTTAAAATAAATAAAAAACCCTTAAAATAATTTAAGGGTTCTCTTAAATAATCAGAGAACCCTTTTTGGGGGGTGAAATCACAAAATAATTTCCCTTCACATAGTGTAAATCAAACCTCTGTGCTCTTGGGAAGCACTGGCAGAGAAGACACCTGGGAGGAGTCAGAAAGCAGCTCTTCTTTCATTGGCTTTGTGCTTCCATCGTAGTGTTTGCCTGTGTGTATTTGTGTGCTTCTATTCAGGTGCAATCTAGAATTGATGAAGATGTGCTTATTAATCAATGAGTCTCTTTGGATTTCATAACCACATTTGACTTTTACCAAATTTGTTATTTCAAAGCAGTAAGCCCAGTCTGTCACCACTTTCCGCACTGGCTCCTATGATCAAGAGAGAGTTAAGCATAGGAACGATTCTCTAATGTGGCATCCTATGGTGTGACAAAGCTAAAAGAAAAAAAAAAAAAAAAAGGAATTTCTAGTCAGACAGACTGGGTCCAAATTCCAGCTCTTTTATTTACTAGGGATGGGACTTGGGCCAAGTTACCTAATAGCTTTGAACTTCATGTTTTCCTTGGTACAAATTATACAAAACACAACCCAATTACAGGATTTTGAGAGTTAACTAGGACAAAGTTTTAGTATGCAATGGCCTCCGTCCCTCCCTTCTTTGTATTATTTTTCCATTCTTTCTCCTTCAGTAATTGTGTTAGTAATACAGTTACGGAGAATTTTCTGGGACACTTACAGGCTGGCCTGAGCCTTTGCACCATCCTATGATAGTTTTTCTTCTCAGGAGTGGAAAGTACGTTCTTCAAACAGAGCATAACGCTGTTGTGCTCTACATTGTTTCCTATAGGACAGTCAAAGGTCTGCATTGAGGAAAATGAATGCCCCAGTTCCTCTGGTGAAAGCCTCTTTTGTTTAGAAATATAACATTCTTGCATCTCTGTAAATAGTAGAACCAGGTCCCAAATAATCAAAATGAAGTTGGAATCACAATCCACCCTGGGCTCACAGTTACTTTCCTTAGAAGACCAATCAAAAAAGATCAAATCATCACAACCCTCTTGGTTGGAGGGTTTGCCTGGTTAACCCTAGACCAGTTTCTCAGCCTCAGCACTGTGACATTGTGGGCCAGATAAAGCTTTATTGTGGGGACTATTCTGTGCACTGTAGGATGTTTACCAGAATCTATGGCCTTTACTTGTCAGATGTTGGTGGAACCCTTTCTAATTCTGACAATGAAAAATGCCTCCAGCCATTGGCAATGTCCCCTGGCAGGCAAAATAACCTCCCTGTTGAGGACCACTGGCTCAGAGGTTTAGCTGCAGATTATGGGAAATCCCCTTGGTCCTTGTCGCCACCCTACCTCCACCAATTAGCAATTGGGTTTCAGACCACTGTGATCATAAGGAATCTCACCTATGTGAGGAGGTCTAAAAGCGGTGTACACTATACAGAAAAATGAGCAAGTGTACTTCTGTTATCAGTCTTTGCCTCCCTGTTTTTTTTTTTCTCCCATACTATGTTTAAATTATTCAAATTCCAATATGGTTTAGACAGAGGGATACTTAAATTTGGAATACCTCAAATTAGGATCTTCTTTGCTCAACTCAATCTCATAGTATAGAGTTATGTATTTTGGTTGTCTACAAAGACAGAAAGACCAACATGTACACATACTTCCATTGTATAAAATAAATTGCATTGGTGGCACACGATTGCTTCTAATGTATACAATTTATTCATTTTAATTAATTCGCTTCCTAGCTTATCTTGCAAATGGCAATGGACTTCTCTGTCCCCAGTTTCTTGGAAGCACGGACTTACTTTACCTTCACATCAGGATTTATGGCAGAAAATATTAACTCACTGTGTGGATGGTTCCTTCGCAACTCAGCAGTAATGGAATGTGATCTCCTGATCCTCATGTAAGCACTGAATATAGATTCTCTAAGCTGCCTTGAACCTTTAAGAATAATGCCAAATTATACCTAGTCTGTAAATAGAAGATGAGAGTTTTTTTCTCCCTCCAGTTGCTTTCCACAGACTTTAATATACGAGTGAGTGATTTATAACACTAGTGACAAAGCTGCAACACAGCTTGAAATTTTATATAACGGCTGTAATACCACATCTATCATAATGAAAAATGTCTATGAAATCATTTTCTGCCAAAGAACATCTTCCTAGATTCTATTAACAACTTGCTATCTGCATGAACACCACATAGTGCTGAAATACGTTGCTTTAAAATGGCCCTGGGGGGTGGGGCCAAGTGTAGCCTTTGGAGTGACTAAAGTTCCAATCAGTCGTAATCAATTAAGATGTTGTTGGTGGAACTCTCCATAGAAGGAAAACTAGGAGGGTAGAGAAGATGGTGGGGAAATGCATTCTTTTGTAAAAAAAAAAAAACCTAATTTTGTCAGGATATTACTGTTTGGCAGTTGGATGGATTTAGATTCTATTGTGCTTTCAATTCTTGTCACATTTACCTAGGAGCTATCAACTTCTTGCTGTGCCCAATTTTTAAAAGAATATAATAGTCCCGCCTGCCTATTATTACTGTGTTCTATTTGTAGTCATCTCTGCTTCAAGGAAAGGAGAAGAACTTCACCTTGATTTACACTCTTGTTCAAGAAAATATTTTGCAATAGCCAGAGTGAGCCACGTTTCCTCAGGAACCAAGAGAGTTTGAAGCCGTTCCTCATCGTTAGATGATCAGAAATTCCTTTCCATTCAAGGAAGCCTCTCACACCATTGTGTAGAAACTTCTATAAAGTCTGTTTTCTTTGCCGCCACCTGCCATCAAAGAGCTCTGTATAGAAGCTAGTGGTATGCAGACACGTCTTCTAAAAAATCACAGCAAAAACGTTCATGGACTGGCTATTGTTTGACACAAGTTTCCATTCTCTTCTAGTTTATGATGCAAACTAGTTTTAAAGTACTGTTTTTAGATTGTTTTCTTAGTAATTTTTAATCAGATACATTTGAAAGAAAGAATTTCTAAATCGTAAGTTTTAAAACTATGTTCATTAAAGTTGTTTATTTTTAAAAAGAATATCTCTGCCAGGTATGGTGGCTCATGCCTTGTAATCTTAGCACCTTGGGAGGCTGAGGCAGGAGGATTGCTTGAGGCCAGGAGTTTGAGATGAGCCTTGGCGACATAGTGAGACCTCATCTCTACAAAAATAAAAAAATTAGCCAGACATGATGCATGCCTGTATTCTTAGCTACTATGGAGGCGGAAGTGGGAGGATCACTTGAGCCCAGGAGTTTGAGGCTGCAGAGAGCTGGGATTGCACCACTGTACTCAAGTTTGGGCAACAGAATGATGCCCTGCCTCTTATATGAAAGAAATATCTGAAGCATATGGAAAATTGCATAGGCATGCCAGTTTAGCATATTTCAGCTCAAAGTATAGCCCTTGTAATTCTAAAATTATAAAGGTCTGGGTTTGGGTTTAGTGTGCAGTGCAACCATTTTGGTAGCTCTCTCTCTTTCTCTACAACTCAGTTTTCTTATCTGTAAAATGAGATATCTGCATTGCTTGCCTCGTACTCCTTGACAATGATAAAGTATTTGAAATGGTTTGAAAAATATGAAGTGCTGTTTTGATGCAAAGTATCATCATGAGGATGATGTGTAAAGAATTGTTCTCAGTGTTCCAGCATCCTGCCGGTGCAGACCTCAGTATATTTGACCAGAGTTGCCCTGTCCTTGGTTCTGAATAGCATCTGCCAACAAACACTGCCAACAAAATACATTTTTACAAGCATGCTTTTAACTGAAGACACCAGTAAGCCCCATGTTTTTTGTTTTGTTTTGTTTTGTTTTCTCCTTGGAGAAAGTTACTATAGTTTTTTTCCCCCATCTTGATTTTTGCATTTCCATTTATTTAATAAAGATTTGAAGTAAATAGAATTATGAGATATTTCACTATTGTATATATCATATTTACTTTTTGGAAGTTATTCCTTGTTTTTAACAGTTACAGATTTTTGCCTGAATATCTGGGGACATGTACCTCCTTCTCCATCCATCCCCAATCCTTTGCTGACTTCTGAATGTAAAAGGGACTGTCACTGAGTATCACTAATGAGAGAAATTTCTGAAACTCTAAGTCAAGAAGGAGAGTGAGCATGCATTTGGTACATAATCTGTGCCATAGGATCTGTTGATAATCAACACATTCTATTTCATATATACCTCATAACAACCCTGGGAGAAGGTTTTAGCATTCTCATTCAATAATAGATGCAACTGGGGCTCAGTGAAATTAAATAATGTATCACTTGTCATGTAGCTGATGATTAAATTTAGGTCTCTATTGCTTAACATGCAGTAGTCTCTCTAGTATACCAGCTTGGGGAAGGGTAACGTTTTGGGATGGGGTCCTGATATTAGTCCATCTACTTCTGTGGCTGTGGTTACAGATCTCTTGGACACTGTCTGGGGAGAGCAACTAGTAGTAGATAGTTTACGCTGTGAGCTCCAGATATTTCCTATTTCCTTGCCATGAAAGCATTTATCACAGTAGATGAGAAACACAGTGAAGTTGCTGCTAATTATTAATGGCCCCAAAGTCCCATAATAATACTGCCTCACCTTGGACTTATGATTTGTAAATTAAAAATTGATTTTACATATGTTACCTCCTTTGATTTTTGCCACACCTGTGAGGCAGGGATCATGGAAAGCATTGTTCTCCATTTTCCAGAAAGAGAGGCAGATCTCAAGTTAAGTGACTTGCTCAAGTGGCTATAAATCCTCCATACTCCTTTATGAAACCACACTGCTTCGTAGTATGAAGACTGTTAGTGTTCTCAAATCCCCAAGTTCCTAATATATGCTTTCAAGTTCATTTTCATACTCATTCTGGAATATTTGTACTTTCTTTAGTCTCAATGTATTGTTGCATTTGTTGTATTGCATGAGAGTCCCCTGTAAATGGGTACTGTGGACATGGCCCCTGCTGTAAGTCTGACAACCAGATTATTGAGCCAATAAGACTCCTCACCCCTCAGAAGAGAAGGACGATCAAGTTAATTTTGCATGACCTCGTTTCATATGTTAATTTTCTTTCAAATATCAGTTCTAAAAACTTTTTGGCATTTTTACATTGATTGGGTAACATCGCCCTGTTTTAGAACAAAGAAATCACACCATTCTATGCATATATTCATTTATACATTGTATATACAAAGACACACAAATATAAAGTATTCTCTAACTTGTGTACTTTACATTATGGCATAACTATTTCCATGTGTCATTATAAATTGTATGAAAATGTGATTTTCACTGGCTACAATAATATTACCTTGAAGGGATGTGTTGTTATTTGTTTATGTTCACGTTGTTACATATTTTGTTTCCAATTTTTAATGAATTTTTAAACTCTAATATGTTGGTACATTTCTGATTATTTCTTTAGGACAAATTCCAGGACATTTAGTGTGGAAAAAAGAGATTGGAAGAAAACACACTAGAAATGTTCACAATGATTAGGTAGTGAGATTGCAAATATATAACTATGAGGCCTTCACCACGGTCACAACATGAAATACTTTTATCCCCAAAAGCCCCCATTTGGAAATAATCTCCCCTACTCTCAGCCACAGGTGATTATGAATTTGGGTTTTTGTCACTACAGTTTTACCTTTTCTAGATTTTTGTATCAAGGTAATTACACAGTATGTAGTCTTTTACACCTGGCTGCCTTTACTTAGCATGATGCTTCGGAGCCTCGTGCATGTTGGTGTGTGTATGAGTAGTTAGTTCTCTGTATTCCTGAGTAATACTCTGTTGAATGGTTACCTTACAATGTATTCATCCGTTCACCCATTGATGGACATTTGAGTTATTTTCAGTTTATAGTTATTATGAGTAAAGCTGCCATGAACATTTGAGTACACATCTCTACGTAAATAGATGTTTTGATTTGTCTTACGTAAATGTCTTAAGATTGCTGGATTATATGGATAGTTTCTTTATAAGAAACTGCCAGTCTGTTTTCCAAGGCAACTAATATTTTACATTCCCACTAATGCTACACGATAATTCGAACTGTTTCGTAGTCTTATTAACGCTTGCCATTCGTCTGTTCAATTTAAGTCTAAAATTTTATTTGGCATGAAGTGATATCTCACTATCATTTTGTATTTTAAATTTATTATCTTTTTTTAGTAGTATTTTTTCCAATGTACAATTTAGTGAGTTTTAACACATTTCCTTAACGAGTAATGATGTTGAATATCTTTTTATATTCTCCTTTTTTATTCATATGTTGTTTTTAGTGTGGGTAACTATTTAAATTTTGGGCCCATTTTTAATCTGTTTTTGGTCTTATTGTGGAGTTGTAAGAGTTTTTAAAATATATTTTGGAAATAATTCCTTTATCATATACGTTTTGAAAACATTTTCTCTTAATTTGTGGTTTGCTTTCTCATTTTATTAATAATATCGGCCGGGCACCGTGGCTGAAGCCTGTAATCCCAGCACTTTGGGAGGCCGAGATGGGCAGATCACGAGGTCAGGAGATCGAGACCATCCTGGCTAACACGGTGAAACCGCATCTCTACTAAAAAATACAAAAAACTAGCAGGGCGAGGTGGCGGGTGCCTGTAGTCCCAGCTACATGGGAGGCTGAGACAGGAGAATGGCGGGAACCCGGGAGGCGGAGCTTGCAGTGAGCTGAGATTGCGCCACTGCGCTCCAGGCTGGGCAACAGAGCGAGACTCCGTCTCAGGAAAAAAAAAAAAAAAAAAAATCTTATGCAGGACAAAGGTTTTAAATTTTGATGAATTCAATTTATCAATATTTTTCATTTCCAGTTCATGCTTTTGTCCCATCTAAGAAATCTTTGCTTAACTCAATATCATAAAAATTATTTCTTGTGTTTTTCTACTTGAAATTTTATCATTTTTGCTCTTACATTTAGGTCTGTGGTCCACTTTGAATTATTTTTTGGGTGTGTTATGAGGTAACGAATGAGGTTTTTTTTTTTTTTCTTTTTTAAATATAGGTATCTGATTGTTACAGTACCATCTTCAACTGAAGATAGTTGAGAATTATCTTTTTCCATTGAATTGTACATTTGCTGATAATCAATTGGCTTTATATATGTGAGTCTATTCCCAGAATATCTATTCTCCTTCATTGGCTTGTAAGTCTATTATTAAAGCGATGCCACACTATTTTGATTATTTAATTCTATAGTGCATTTTGTAAATTCCCTAACATTTTTATTTTTACAAATTATTTTGACTATTTCAGGTCTTTTGCATTTCCATATAAATTTTAGGATCAGCTCATTCATTTCCATAAAGATTCCTGCTAGAAATGTGATTGGAAATGCATTGAATATATAGATCAGTATGGGAATAACTGACATCTTAACAACATTGAATCTTCCAATCCATTAGCATGGTGTATCCTTCTCTTTATTTAGGCACTCTTTAATTTCAGTCAGCAATGTTTTGCAGTCTTGTATATGCGTTCTTAAATTTATTATGAAGTATTTCATATTTTTGATGTCATTTTAGTTTGTACTTTTACATTGTCAGTTTGCAATTGTTTAGTCCTACTACATAGAAATTTGAGTGACTTTTGAACATTGGCCTTGAATTCTGAAACCTTGGCATTCTAAACTCGCCATTATTAGTTCTAGTAGCTATTTCTGGTAGATTCCTTAGGATTTCTACTATGTAGTTTGCCAGTAAACAGATTTTTACTTCTTCCATACACATTTTATTTTTTTGCTGTTGTTAGGATTGTCATCAACATTAGGATGACAAGAATTTCCAGTAAAATATTGAGTAAGGGTAATGAGAGAAGATGTTCTTGCCTTTTTCCTGAAATTGAGGTTAAATGTTCAGTCTGTCAACATTTCAGTATGATGTTTGTTGTACATTTTTCACATGTGCCTTTTATCACGTTAAAGAAATTCTCTTTCTCAATGGACTCAATGTTTGTGTTCCTTCCTTCCTCAAATTCATATGGTGAAATGCTAATGCCACTGTGATGGTATTTAGGGATGATGTTTTGGAAGGTGATAGATCATTAGGACAAAGTCCTCATGAATGGGATTAGTACCCTTAAAAGAAGATGCCAGGGAGCTAGCTAGCTCTCTTTCTGCCATGTGAGAACACAGTAAGAAGATGGCTGTCTATAAACCAGAAAAAGTCAATTCTGCTAGCACCCTGATCTCAGACTTCCAACCTTCAGAACTATGAGGGATACATGTTTGTTGTTTAAGCCACCCAGTTTATGATACTTTGTTATAGCAGCCCAGGCTGACTAAGATGCTGTGATGCTGTCTATTTCTCCTTCTCCTTCTTCTCCTCCTCTTTCTCCTCCTCCTCCTTCTCTTCTTCCTCTTCTTTCTCTTGTTCTGGGATACATGTGCAGAATGTGCAGATTTGTTACATAGGTATACACGAGTCATGGTGGTTTGCTGCACCCATCAACCCGTCATCTACATTAGGTATTTCTCTTAATGCTATTCCTCCTCTATCCCCCCACCCCTGCAACAGGTCCTGGTGTGTGATGTTTCCCTCCCTGTGTCCGTGCGTTCTCATTGTTCAACTCCCACTTACGAATGAGAACATGCGATGTTTGGTTTTCTGTTCCTGTGTCAGTTTGCTGAGAATGATGGTTTCCACCTTCATCCATGTTCCTTCAAAGGACATGAACACATCCTTTTTTATGGCTGCATAGTATTCTATGGTATATATGTGCCACATTTTCTTTATCCAGTCTCTCATTGATGGGCATTTGGGTTGGTTCCAAGTCTTTGCTATTGTGAACAGTGCTGCAATAAACATACATGTGTATGTGTATGTGTTTTTATAGTGGAATGATTTATAATCCTTTGGGTATATACCCAGTAATGGAATTGCTGGGTCAAATGGTATTTCTGGTTCTAGATCCTTGAGGAATTGTCACACTGTCTTCCACAATGGTTGAACTAATTTACACTCCCACTAACAGTGTAAAAGCATTCCTATTTCTCCACATCCTCTCCAGCATCTGTTGTTTCATGACTTTTTAATGATCACCATTCTAACTGGCATGAGGTGGTATCTCACTGTGGTTTTGAATTGCATTTCTTTAATGATCAGAGATGATGAGCTTTTTTTCATGTTTTTTGACCACAGAAATGTCTTCTTTTGAGAAGTGTCTGTTCATATCCTTCACTCAGTTTTTGATGGGGTTGTTTGTTTTTTTCTTGCACATTTGTTTAACTTCCTTGTAGATACTGGATATTAGCCCTTCGTCAGATGGATAGATTGCAAAAATTTTCTCCCATTCTTTAGGTTCCCTGTTCACTCTGATGATAGTTTCTTTTGCTGTGCAGAAGATCTTTAGTTTAATTAGATTCCATTTATCAATTTTGGCTTTTGTTGCCATTGCTTTTGGTGTTTTAGTCATGAAGTCTTTGCCCACGCCTATGTCCTGAATGGTATTGCCCAGTTTTTCTTCTAGGGTTTTTGTGGTTTTAGGTCTTACATTTAAGTCTTGAATACATCTTGAGTTAATTTTTGTGTAGGGTGTAAGGAAGGGGTCCAGTATCAGTTTTCTGCATGTGGCTAGCCAATTTTCCCAACACCGTTTATTAAATAGGGAATCCTTTCCCCTTTGGTTGTTTTTGTCAGGTTTGTCATCAAATTGTCTCTGTTTGCAGATGACATGATTGTATATTTAGAAAACCCAATTTTCTCAGCCGAAAATCTCCTTAAGCTGATAAGCAACTTCAGCAAAGTCTCAGGATACAAAATCAATGTGCAAAAATCACAAGCATTCCTATACACAATATCAGACAAACAGAGCCAAATCACGAGTGAACTCCCATTCACAGTTACTACCAAGACAATAAAATACTGAGGCAATACAACTTACAAGGGATGTGAAGGACCTCTTCAAGGAGAACTACAAACTGCTGCTTAAGGAAGTAAGAGGGGACACAAACAAATGGAAAAACATTCCATGCTCATAGATAGGAAGAATTGGTATCATCAAAATGGCCATACTGCCCAAAGTAATTTATAGATTCAATGCTACGCACATCAAGCTACCATTGACTTTCTTCACAGAATTAGAAACAACTACTTTAAATTTCATATGGAACCAAAAAAGAGCCTGTATAGCTAAGACAATCCTAAGCAAAAAGAACAAAGCTGGAGGCATCATGCCACCTGACATCAAACTATACTAAAAGTCCACAGTAACAAAAACAGCATGGTACTGGTACCAAAACAGATATATAGACCAATGGACTAGAACAGAGGCCTCAAAAATAACACCACACATCTACAACCACATGCTGTCTACTCTTAATTTGTTGAAAGTTTTAATTGTGAAGAGGTGTGAAATTTTGCCACTTTTTCTGTATCTTTCAAGATGATCATGTTTTGTCATCTTCAGCCTGTTAATATATTGAATTACACTGATTGCTTTTCAAAAGTTAAAACAACCTTACATTATTGGAATGAACTCTACATGGCTTACATGTTGTTGGATTCTGTTTTTAGATTTTGCTACTTGTTACTTGTTACATCCACGTACATGAGGTATGCATGCTTATGGTAGTTTTCTTTTTAAAATAATATCTTCACTGGTTTTGTTAATAGAGTAACGCTGGTTTTCTAAAATCATTTGGGGTGTGTCACCTCACCTCATGTTTTGTGAAGAGTGTATAGATTTCACCAGTGAAGCCACCTGGCCTAGAGTTTTCTTTGTGGGAAAATTTTAAACTATGAATTTAACATTAATTGATGTAGGGTTTTAGGGCTATTCAGGTTATCACTTTCTTCTTGAGTGCTTTTTGGTGTTTGTATCTTTCAAATAATTTGTTCATTTTCTCTAAGTTGTTAAATTTAATGGCATCACATTGCTCAAAATATTACTTTAAAAACATCTCTTTAGGTACCGTAGCGATGCCACCTATTTCATTTTTAACATCAGAATTTTGTGTCTTCTCTTTTTATTGATTAATCCAGCCAGAGGTTTTCAATTCTTAAAAATCTGTATTGTCACAGCACCTACATGAGGACCTGCTATGCTCTAAGCCAACATTAGTATTATTCACTAATAATAATACTAAGTCTTTGAAAAAAATTATACCAAAGTGGAAGGATAAACGCAATGATCAAGATCTGCTTAGGGAACTTTGGGATGACACGGAGGAATGCTTATGCCTATTTCAATGTGGGCTAAAAGAAATCAGGGAGGGCTTCCTAGAGGGGAGGATACCTGAACCTCTTTGGAGAATGAATAGAAGTTTGCCAGATGATGAAGGGTGAACCCCTTGTATGACTCTTCAATAAATGCTTGTTGTATTGCATCTGACTCTGGTGTAATGTTTGCTATTAGAACTTGCTGGCTCAATAATGACAGCCCTTAAAGTTCTTGAGACTATTTCTTCAGAATTGTTTTCTGTTCTATATTTTAAGTTGAAAAATATATTAGCAGAAATAGGCCAAGATTTATTTTGGTGAATCTGAGAATTTGAGAAAAAGTTATGAAGAGTAGAGATGCACTTGTAGGAGCTTGCTAGGATGAAACATCATTCCAAACACTTTAATAAAGGGAAAAATCCTTCTATTGCCTTACGTTCAGCTCTTTTCAAAGCTTTGCACATTATTGGAACACATGCCCAAGCTGACTCTCTATTAATATTACTGCTTAATTATAAGCTTACTGCTAGGGGTTTTGGTCATGTAATAAACCTGTCTCAAGTCAAGATTGTGCATTTATTACAGGATCTAATTTAGAAGTATGAAGGAGACCTTTCTTACCTGTCAAAAAGCTGTGATGAAATAAAGAAATTTCTATAGTGACATTCTAGTAAATGTATTTTAAAAATAATTCAAATCAATCTTACTTTAAGAAAATCTATAAAATCTTTAAACTTGAAAATTTCTGAAATTGTTTCAATACATTAGATTCATCTTTAAAATGTGCATAGCATTGGAGGATTTTAGTGTAGATGAGAAATTCCAGATCTCATTTTTATTAAATATAGGGGGAATGAAATGTTTTCAATTAGCACTTGAATCTTTCTCATAAAGTATTATTTAGAACAAATGGAGTTCAGAGACCTTTTCAAAGAAGAAAGACTAAGTTCCTTTTCACTGATTCAGAGGCATAAAAATGGTTATCTCTAAGAACTTGTATTTTTCTGTGATGCAATTGAATTGACTAAGAATTTGATGAGGTTGAGTTGACCCCAGATGACCTCTGTCAAAATGAAACCAAAAGATTAAAGGGGTCTGCAATCAGAGAAATTTAATAATGTTTGACTAAAAATATTCAGTGGTAAAGTAAGAAGTACATGGGTCTTCTGGTGTCTCAAAACGATTAAAGAACGAGTTTTAAATCTAACACAAGAATGAACAATAATAGCAATAACAATAGCTGGTTTGCTGAGTTTTCAGTGGTTCCAGGGATTGTGCTAAACATTCTATAAGCATTAACCTTTTTGCTCTCTGAGGGCAGCATGCTGGGTCACAGATAAAGGCATTGCAAAGTGGTTACGATGCTCACCCACTCCTTTAGCTCGTAAGTGGTACAGCTGGGATTCAGACTCAGGTTTGTAGAATTCCAAAGGTGTGCTTGTGATCACCACACTGTTCTCTACTCATAGCTCACATATGACTGTGCCAGGTACTATGTAGGTACTTTATGTGTATTAACCCAGTTGATCCTCACCAGTACCATAAGGTAGCTATTTTTATTATTCCAATTTTTTAGATAAGAATACCAAGCTCAGAGAAGTTAAGGAACTTGTTTAAGTCTCACAGCTAATGAGAAGTGGGACTCGGATCAGAAATTTGGTTCCAGAGTTAGCTTGTTTTTTTTTCTACCTTATGTGGCCTCTGAATCTATTAAAGAGCCACATGACTGAGATTCTCTTATGTGTCAAGGTAAACGACAAGAAGGTGCAGCTATTGGTAGAACTGGTGAGGATTTCACTCTGCAGCCAACAATGTAGATGGGAAATAACAGTGGCTTGCACAAACGAGATGATGTTGGGAGGCGGTTCTCCATGTGCTGGGAGCAGAGGCACTGACAGCTTTTGTTCTGCAGTGTCGTCTCCAGAATATTTGTTGCAAACAGCTTTAGAAGATAGAGATAGTGGCTCCCTCTGAGGCAGAGAATAGACTTGTTTGCTGTGTAGTATAATAAAGATAGTGTGTTCTTACAAGGTAAAGGTTGGACACATTTGCTCACAGTGCATTATAAAAAATCAGGATTTTCTAAGTGGTTGGTTCCTCAGCTATGAGGCAAGGCTGGCTAGGCACAGAATCCCCATGGCTGCTCCTCATTGGCTCCTGGGAGCTGGGAGGCAGGGGGCAACTGACCCGACCACAGGGCTCATGCTGCTTGCTACGCTGTAAGTAATAAACTCTTCTGTCTTGGACTTGGGAATCTCATGTCTTCGGCCAGAATCCTTGAAACTGTGGCAGGCTCACTTGTGTTACAAGTAAGGTGACATTGAGCCCTGCACATTTCTTGACAGTAGTTTTTTTTTTCCTCCTCGTATAAAAAAGGATAGGAGGTAAGCAGATTAGGGTTAATGTAGCAGCTTCCAAAAGTCAGCAGGCACCCTGGATCCTTCAGGTTTTGACTCTGCCATCTTTAATATTTCCTAAGGTCACATGTGCCTGTGGACACTCCAGCTATCATGTCCCATACCAGGAAGGTAGATGGAAAAAGATGGCAAGAAAGGGCTTTCCCAGATATCTTACAAGGTCTGGAGCCATCCCTATCTACAAGGAGAGCTGGGAAATGTCATCTTTTGACTGGGCACAATTTCACTCGGAATATAATTGGTGTTCTGTTACAGAGAAGAAACAGGGAATGGATTTGGGGTAAGCAGCAAGCCATCCCAACTGTGGTGACACAGACCTTGTACTGGGTATATGCAGAAGAGGACTTTTTTTGTGAAGATTTCCAGCATAACTATACATTTGATTTCAATACTAAGTCCCATTCTCTTTGCTTAGAAAAATGCAAACTGCAGTGTGTGAAGGCAAGTCTTGCTCCTGCATGCATTTCCCAGCTGCTAATGGAGACCCTTGTGTGCATGAAGCATTTGGTAGTTGAAACTGTGGGCTAATAACCAATTGGAAGGAAACAGTAACCCCTGGAAGTGTCTTTGCACCAGTAATGACCCTTGTGAGCCATTAATCTGCAAGAGATGCCCTATCTCTAAGTCACTGCTTTGTAAACCAAATATCAATAAAGGTTGCCAGACACATGTTAATTATTTCTATGGATGAAGCCATTGCAGTCGGTCTGTGCAAGAAAATTTTGGTGAGAGAATGCCTTGGTTCACTGAATCTGTGAGAAGTAAGATCCCTTAAACGGGAGGAATTGTCTACACCCCTCTCTTGGATCCCTCTAAGGAGCTCAGGACAGTTGGTCAGCACCAATGTCCCCTGGTAGCATTGTAGGACACTTTTCTGGGGGTCTGATTGGAGAGTTTTATCATCATTTGTTTTCTTTGCTACAGGTTAGCAGCTCAGATTTTTTATGATTATTAAATGATGTTAATGGTAATATTAAAAGCAATGACTATGATTAAAAGCAATGACTATGATTGCTTGTCTATTATGTGTCATTCAGGGTGCTTTGCATAAATTATCTCCATGATGTTCCCAAGAGGTTGGTACTGTTAGTGGCTCTATTTAAAATCTGTGCATTAGATTTAAGAGAAGTTACTGACTTTGTCCAACTTGTCCAGGTAGGCAAAGGGCAGGAGTAGGATCTGAGATTCAAATGTAAGTCCCTGCAGCTCTAAGATCTAGGTTTTTAACTGTTGTGTTAGAATAGCTTTCAATATCATAAACAGAAGAGCTTTAGGTTTGTTCTGCTTCCTTCTCTCCCTCATTCCCTCCCTCTTTTCCTTTCTCCCTTCTTTCCTTCTACGCTTCTTGTTTCCTCACTCCATCCCTTTCTTGTCTCCTTTATTTTTAACAACAGAAACAAACAAAACTTGCTTTGATACCATCATTACCATTTTCATACATTTGTGTCTCACTTTTCAAGTCTGGTCCACATGTTTTTATATTTCATTCAATGCATATTTACCCAGCACTTATTCTGTACTAGGTGCTGGCTATATAGTGGTGAAAGAGACTGACATAGTCCCTATTATCATGGAGCAGACACGGCATTTTGCATTCTACTTCTCTTGTATAATATTATACCAAAACCCGTTTCCATGTCACTATGCTGTTTTCATAATTATCATTTTTAATGTCATCATAATATTCTATCATATTGATATTCCATAATTACCTTCAATATTACATTACTGTTAGGCAATTAGGTTGATTCCAGTTATTTGCTATTATAGATAACAAGCATCTTTAATCCTTTTCTAAAAATAAAAGAAATATGGATGATCCTCCAAGGAATATCTTTGTGCCTATAGTTTTATTATTTTGTTTTTTTTTTTTTCCTTAGGAGAAGAAATCCCTAGAGTGCAATTACGGACAAGAAGGAAAGTACATTTCTATGACTTTATGGAAGTGTTTAAAACTAAACACTATGTGCAGGTCCCTAGCAAGTATTTTACACATTTTATTTCAAATAATCTTCACAAAAATCTTAAAAATCAGCTAAGATCACACTCACTTTACAGATGAAGAAACTGAGTCACAGAGAGGTTAAAGTAATTATCCTAGAGTCACGATCTGGTACATGGAGGAAGCATCCAAAACAAGGTCCATGAGGGCTCAAGTCCATGTTCTTCACAGGTTCTGACTCACTTTCTGCTTCTGAGAGTCATTCATTCATCCTTCTTCACAAGCCAGTGGTAGAGTTGCTTCTAAACTGTGAAGCTGAGAAGCAGAGCAGAGGACCTGTCTCACATGTTTCTATCTCTATATGAACCACCTCATGCCCTCTGTGGTTGAGCAGGTGTAGGGATTATGGGAGTTAATCCATGAATGAATATCATAAGCATTAAATAAATGTTAGTCATTCATTATTGTCACCACCCTTATTGACATACTGCAAAATTTAAGCTTAAACTTTTCTACCCACATTCTTTTTCCTTACTTGGGCCTTTTCACTGAAGATTGTGACCAGATACTTTGGGGAAATAGATTTGATGTAGTTATCAAGGGATAGCACATTTGCCAGGACTTCCTTCCTCACTCTCTCCCCTGTCTCCCTCTTTCTCTATTCCTTCTTTCTCACTGTCCCTCCCTTCCTTCCTGCTTCCTTCCCTTCCCTTCCCTTTCCCTTTTGCTTTCCCTTCCCTTTTCCCTTTCCCTTTCTCTCTCTCTTTTCTTTCTTTCTTTCTTTCTTTCTTTCTTTCTTTCTTTCTTTCTTTCTTTCTTTCTTTCTTTCTTTCTCTTTCTTTCTTTCTTTTCTTTCTTTCTTTTCTTCTTTCTCTTTCTCTCTGTCTCTTTCTTTCTCTCTCTCATTTCTTCTTTTCTCCTTCCTTCCTTCCTTCCTTCCTTCCTTCCTTCCTTCCTTCCTTCCTTCCTTCCTTCCTTCCTTCTTTCCTTCCCTCCCTCCCTCCCTCTCGCCCTCCCTCCCTTCTTCTTTTGAGTATTTCCTATGGTGAAACACTATTCTAAATATCTTTAAATATACTAAAATTCTTTATTCCTTACAATAACCCTATAAGGTAGGTACTGCGGTAGTTCTCATTTTACAGACAAGAAAATGAAGGTACAGATAGATTAGCTCTAGGCAGAGGCAAATTTACATGGTAGCTAATGAAGCTTAGGCATCAGGCTCCTCTCTTGTATGGACCATTGTGATTTGGGAAATTGCTGTGTAATTATAGAATGTCCTAGGGAGAAAAGGAAGTCAGAGTGCAATCAGGACGCTTTCTATGTAAACATTTCTCATATTGCTGAAGAGAACTTAGGAGAAGGGGTGGTGAATCTCTGAGTATCCGGTAAATTGTTGTGATTTCCTTTCTTATTCAAGGTAAGTATTTGCTTTGTCTCCAATTTTGTATTTGCAATTTTGTCTTTTCTTTTTTTTTTAATAAAGAGGATCCTTCAGTTGTATAAGTTCAGGCTCCCATAAAATTGCTATCCTTTTCTAGAGTCTGGCTATGCCAAATTGGCATCATGTACACCGTAGCATCTTGGAAACACAGTATTTCTCATGGAAGGTGATTTTGGGCAGAACAATTCCTTGTTTGCTGGATTATCCTGTGCTTTGCAAGATATCCAATACTTGTGAGCCCTTTTCACTTAGAGGCAGTGTTTCCAAGTCCTTGTAAAAATCCCACTTCTAAATAGTCCCTTAGGAAGGTGGACAAGGAAGAAGGAACAGGGCCTTGGGTCCAGAGTGATTACTTAGTAGCTGGACAATTTTCAGTCTCAATATTTTCTATACAATTGAGTATTTATTTCCTGTAGCTGTTGTAAAAAATTATCACAAACTGGGTTGCTTGAAAACAGGATTTTTTTCCCCTGAGTTCTAGAGGTTAGAAATCTGAAATCAAGGTGTCAGCAGGAACATGTTTCTTCTGAAGGGTCTAAGAAAGAATCCTTGTGTCTCCCAGCTTCCAGTGGTTGCTGGGGATCCCTGGTGATGTCTGGCTCGTGGCTGCATCACTCCAATCTCTGCCTCTGTGTCGCATGGCCTTCTGCTCTGTGTGTTTTGTGTGTCTGTTTGCTCTTCTTAGAAAGACACAAGTCATTGGATTAGGGCCTATCCTAATCCTGTATGACCACATCTTAACTAATAATAGATCTACAAAGACTATTTCCAAATATGATCACATCCAACATTTTGCATGGACATAAATTTTGGAAGGACATTAATCAATTCAGTTCAAATAGAATAATATCTTTCAATTTTGGGGGGGAATTAATTATATTATATGTAAACACGCACAGTGCCAGGTGCATAGAAGATACCTTTTTAAATAAATAAATATATATATATTTGAGACAGGGCCTCACTTTGTCTCTCAGGCTGAAGTGCAGTGGTGCAGTCACGGTTCACTGTAGCCTCAACCTCCTGGGCTCAAGTGATCCTCCCATCTCCACCTCCCAAGTAGCTGGGACTATAGGCACCCACCACCACCCCTGGCTAATTTTATTTTTAAAATTTTTGTAGACATGAGATTTTACCATGTTGCCTAGGCTGGTTGCAAATGCCTTGAGCTCATGCTATCTGCCTGCCTTGGCCTCTCAAAGTGCTGAGATTACAGGCATGAGCCACCGTGCCCGGCCAGAAGATACTTTTTAAATGGAAGTTTTTACTGCAACAAGCTTAAGATGAGCCATAAGATGATGTGGTTCCATAGAAATCTCTGGAAATTGCAAGCAACAGATGGTTGGATCCTTTTTTCCAACCAAACCTGGGATGGGTTGGGCTGCTTTGGCACCTGAGGCTCTAATAAGTTCCTTTTCTCTGAAATCAGCTATCCCACAAAATGAAAATATAAACTGTTATCTATAGATTGCATGAATAAAAAAGATGGGGAACAGCTCTGCTGCCGAAGAATGGAAAGAGGAAAAGGAGAGGGCCAGCGATAATTTAAAAAGTCAATTAACATAGAGCTTAGGGGTTTAGCATGTGGGGTCTTCTTGAATTTGAATCCCTGTATTCACGTCTCCTTGCTCTGTGACATTGAACATGTCACCTTAACTCTTCTGAGTCTCATTTGCCTCATCTGTAAAATGGGGATAAAAATAGGGCCTACCTTACAGGCTGCTGTGGGTATGAAATAAGACGGTTCATGGAAAGCATTGAGCAGATGGTAGGTATTCCAGAAATGGTCGTTTTCATCATTTTCTCATGATGTTGTAAGACAGCTTCCTCATGTGTGTCCAAGCCTGGCTGACTTGCTAGGAAGATTTTTGGGGGGCTTTGAAAATACTTACTTTCAGCTAAAAAAAAAAAAAACTAATTCATTCATTTGTTCATTTATTCAATTCATGTGCTGGACGTTGCTGCTGTGTCCTAGGGATAAAATAGTAACCAGAGGACCTTGATGCTTTTGTATCCCTGGACAAGCACCAAGGTACTCCATTTTGAAGGTGTTATGAACGGCTTCTCTTTCTGGATCATTTGGCTGAGTAAATATTGATTGCATTGCTGGAGGTTGGGTTTGGTCACTACAGACATCCTTGGGAGATGAACTCCAGGGACCAACTGGAGTCAAGCGGATGCTGTGCCTTTCCTTGGTATTGAAAGTTGAGAATATCTTGGAATTGGTACATAAATTTTCTTTTGATCAGATTAATGAAACATACTTCCTATCAAATAAGCATGAGTGATATAATTACAACACAAAATGAATTCTGCCATGGAAAGGGCTGACAGCCTGTTGGGGTGGGAGAACCAAGTTCTTACTTCTTTCACCTGTTAGAGGGAATGTTCTTGGAAACTCAGCCCTGTTAAACTGCATGACCCTTGCCAGAAGGTGCTAAGTCTCATGGTCGTGCTGGCATTGGGCAGATTTATTGCAGCTCCTCCGATTTCTCAGAGGAGATTTCCCAAGAATGTGTTTTATATTGTTGGTTATGATGATAGTGTAAGCATCTCAAACTCCGGACAGAATATACTCTGCATTTCAAAAGATCTAGACACTAGAAAATATCTGCCACAATAAAAGAGTAAAGTAATATTTTTTCCATAAACCTTTCTCAGGGACAGTTTGGGCTACAGCCTGGCCAAGAGTCCCAAGGGCTGTTTTGCTAGATTTCAGCTTTTATCTGTGAGCTCAGGGAAGCTCAGGGAAGCTCAGGCATTTATGGCTGTTAACTTGGCAACACAGTGTTCCAGTCACTTCTGGTTCCTGAACTTGGCAACTTAATTGTAGTTTAATATTCACTTGTACATTTGTGGAATCTGGTTTTATCATAAATAAACTTTTGAATTGAACTTTTGAAATGATAATCCAATAATTCCCATCTTATTTACCTTGAAACAGAGCTATGGCCCCACAGAGGTAGGACATGGGTCACTTTTTGGTGAATACTTAGAGAAATTTGGGCAACATTGAGCTATCAAGGAAAATAATTACATTTGGGACTTTTCTAGGGTGAGATTTGAAACATGGTTAAAAGTTCATTCTCCGGAATCCCATGGGCTAAGGACCAGGTCCTAGACCTGACATTTGTGGTCATATGGCCTTATGTATGCATTCAACCTCTCTGAGTTTTTGTTTCTCTTCTGTACAGAGTTGTAATAATCAGATTAAATAGAAAGAACTTAAATCAGTTGGGGCACAGAGGAAGCTTTCAAGAAAAAAAAAATCAAACTATTGTGAGTGAATGAGTGAAAAACATCAATAGTAATAACAATAATGAATTGTTATTCATTACAGGTGGTGGCTCACACCTGTAATCCCAGCACTTTGGGAGGCAGAGGCGGGTGGATCACTTGAGGTCAGGAATTTGAGATCAGTCTATCCAATGTGGTGAAACCCTATCTCTACTAAAAGTACAAAAATTAGGCAGGGGTGGTGGTGGGCACCTGCAGTCCCAGCTACTGGGGAGGCTGAGGCAGGAGAATCGCTTGAGCCTAGGAGGCGGAGGTTGCAGTGAGCTGAGATCGTGCCACTGCACTCCAACCTGGGCGACAGAGCGAGACTCCATTTAAAAAACAAACAAACATGAATGAATAAATGAATAATAGTCCCATAATACCTTTCATCAAAATTGCAACAAGGAGATTAGAATTGAATTACATTTAGCAATTTATACATTCAGGTTTGGCTACATAATTGTGAAGCTCAGTACAGAATCAAAATGTAGAGACCTTTGTTCAAAAATTATTAAGAATTTCAAGATAGTGACAGCTGAGCATTAAGCCTAATACAGGGCTCTTCTAAATGTAGGACCCTAGGTGACTGCATGGGTCACATGCCTGGAAGTCAGCCTTGCCCACATTCTAAAGGAGTTTCATTCATTGGTTCACACTTTACAAATGTTTCCTGATTTCCTTTTTAATGTGTGTAGTGACCTCCAAATCAACAAGTGTGATTAAAATCTTTGAAATCTCTGGTTTTCTTCTTTCATTTTAGGAGACCTCTTCTAAAAAATAAGTTTGTTTTTATCTACATTGAGGATATGTATAGCTGGTGGGGGAAAAAAGCATAACCATCTTGTGAATTCTTGTATCATCTTTTCATTTTCTTTTGTTTTCTTAGTACCTTTTTTATTATTGTAAGTTCTGGGATATACGTGTAGAACATGCAGGCTTGTTACGTAAGTATACACATGCCATGGTGGTTTGCTGCACCCATTAACCGGTCATCTACATTAGGTATTTCTCTTAATGCTATCCCTCCTCTACCCCCAACCCCATGACAGGCCCTGGTGTATGATGTTCCCCTTCCTGTGTCCATGTGATTTCATTGTTCAGCTTCCACTTATGAGTGAGAGCATGCTGTGTTTGGTTTTCTATTCCTGTGTTAGTTTGCTGAGAATGATGGTCTTCAGCTTCATCTATGTCCCTGCAAAGGACATGAACTCATCCTTTTTTATGACTGCATAGTATTCCATGGTGTATATGTGCCACATTTTTTTTATCCAGTCTATCATTGATGGGCATTTGGATTGGTTCCAAGTCTTTACTATTGTGAATAGTGCTGCAATAAACATACATGTGCATGGGTCTTTACAGTAGAATAATTTACAATCCTTTGGGCATATACCCCATAATGGGATTCCTGGGCCAAATGGTATTTCTGGTTCTAGATCCTTGAGGAATCACCACACAGTCTTCCACAATGGTTGAACTACTTTACACTCCCACCAACAGTGTAAAAGTGTTCCTATTTCTCCACATCCTCTCTAGCATCTGTTGTTTCCTGACTTTTTAATAATTACCATTCTAATTGGTGTGAGATGCTATCTCCTTGTGGTTTTGATTTGCCTTTCTCTAATGATCAGTGATGACGAGGTTTTTTTTTCGTATGTTTGTTGGCCACACAAATGTCTTCTTTTGCGAAGTGTCTGTTCGTGTCCTACACCCACTTTTTTATGGGGTTGTTTTTTTCTTGTAAATGTGTTTAACTTCCTTGTAGATTCTGGATATTAGCCCTTTGTCAGATGGATAGATTGCCAACATTTTCTCCCGTTCTTTAGGTTGCCTGTTCACTCTGATGATAGTTTCTTTTGCTGTGCAGAAGCTCTTTACTTTAATTAGATTCCATTTGTCTATTTTGGCTTTTGTTGCCATTGCTTCTGGTGTTTTAGTCATGAAGTCTTTGCTTATGCCTATGTCCTGAATGGTATTGCCTAAGTTTTCTTCAAGGGTTCTTATGGTTTTAGGTCTTACATTTAAGTATTCAACCCATCTTGAGTTAATTTTCATATAAGGTGTGAGGAAGGGGTCCAGTTTCACTTTTCTGCATATGGCTAGCCAGTTTTCCAAACATCATTTATTAAATAGGAAAACATTGCTTGTTTTTGTCAGGTTTGTCAAAGATCAGATGGTTGTAGATGTGTGGCATTATTTCTGAGGCCTCTGTTCTGTTCCATTGGTCTATATATCTGTTTTGGTACCAGTACCATGCTGTTTTGGTTACTGTAGCCTGGTAGTATAGTTTGATGTCAGGTAGTGTGATGCTTCCAGCTTTGTTCTTTTCGCTTAGGATTGCCTTGCCTATACAGGGTCTTTCTAAATTCCATATGAAATTTAAAGTAGTTGTTTCTAATTCTGTGAAGAAAGTCAATGGTAGCTTGATGTGGATAGCACTGAATCTATAAATTACTTCAGGCAATATGGCCATTTTGAGATACTAATTCTTCCTATCCATGAGCATGGAATGTTTTTCCATTTGTTTGTGTCCTCTTTTATTTCCTTGGGCAGTGGTTTGTAGTTCTCCTTGACGTGCTGCTGGATTTGGTTTGCCAGTATTTTATTGAGGACTTTTACAATGATGTTCATCAAGGATATTGGCCTGAAATTTTCTTTTTTTGTTGTGTCTCTGCCAGGTTTTGGTATCAGAATGATGCTGGCCTCATAAGATGAGTTAGGGAGGAGTCCCTCTTTTTCTCACATCCCTTGTAAGTTGTATTACCTAGGTATTTTATTGTCTTTGTAGCAATTGTGAATGGGAGTTCACTCGTGATTTGGCTCTCTGTTTGTCTGTTATTGGTGTATAGGAATGCTTGTGATTTTTGCTCATTGATTTTGTGTCTTGAGACTTTGCTGAAGTTGCTTATCAACTTACGGAGATTTTGGGCTGAGATGATGGGGTTTTCTAAATATACAATCATGTCATCTGCAAACAGAGACAATTTAACTTCCTCTCTTACTATTTGAATACCCTTTATTTCTTTCTCTTGCCTGATTGCCCTGGCCAGAACTTCTAATACTATGTTGAATAGGAGTGGTGAGAGATGGCATTCTTGTCTTGTGCCAGTTTTCAAAGGTAATGCTTCCAGCTTTTTCCCATTCAGTATGATATTGACTGTGGGTTTGTCACAAATAGCTCTTATTATTTTGAGATACATTCCATCAATACTTAGTTTATTAAGAGTTGTTAGCATGAAGTGTTGTTGAATTTTATTGAAGGGCTTTTCTGCATATATTGAGATAACCATGTAGTTTTTGTCATTGGTTCTGTTTATGTGATGGATTACATTTATTGATTCACACATGTTGAACCAGTCTTGCATCCCAGGGATGAAGCCAACTTGATCGTGGTGGATACGCTTTTTAATGTGCTGCTGGATTTGGTTTGCCAGTATTTTATTGAGGATTTTTACATCGATGTTCATCAAGGATATTGGCCTGCAATTTTCTCTTTTTGTTGTGACTCTGCCAGATTTTGGTATCAGAATGGTGCTGGCCTCATAAGATGAGTTAGGGAGGAGTCCCTCTTTTTCTGTTATTTGGAATAGTTTCAAATGGAATAGTACCAGCTCCTCTTTGTACCTCTGGTAGAATTTGGCTGTGAATCCATCTGTTCTTGGGCTTTTTTTGATTGGTAGACTATTAATTACTGCCTCAATTTCAGAACTTGTTATTGGTCTACTCAGGGATTCAACTTCTTCCTGGTTTAGTCTTGGGAGAGTGTTTGTGTCCAGGAATTTATCAATTTCTTCTAGATTTTCTAGTTTATTTGCATAGAGGTGTTTATAATATTCTCTGATGGTAGTATGTATTTCTGAAGGATCAGCGGTGATAGTCCCTTTATCATTTTTTATTGTGTCTATTTGATTCTTCTCTCTTTTCTTCTTTATTAGTCTGGCTAGCAGTCTATTTTGTTAATCTTTTTTTTAAGGAAACAGCTTCTGGATTTATTGAGTTTTTCAAGGGTTTTTCATGCCTCTATCTCCTTCAGTTCTGCTCTGATCCTATTTCTTGACTTCTGTTAACTTTCAAATTTGTTTGCTTTTGTTTCTCTAGTTCTTTTAATTGTGATGTTAGGATGTCAACTTTATATCTTTCCCACTTTCTCCTCTGGGCATTTAGTGCTATAAGTTTCCCTCTAAACACTGCTTTAGCTGTGTCCCAGAGATTCTGGTACATTGGGTCTTGGTTCTCATGGGTTTCAAAGAACTTATCCGTTTCTTCCTTAATTTTGTTATTTACCCAGTCAGTAGTCATTCAGGAGCAGGTTGTTCAATTTCCATGTAGTTGTGTGGTTTTGAGTGAGTTTCTTAATCCTGAGTTCTAATTTGATTGCACTGTGGTCTGAGAGACTGTTATGATTTCCATTCTTTTGCATTTGCTGAGGAGTGTTTTACTTCCAATTACCTGATCAAGTTTAGAATAAGTGCAACGTGGTGCTGAGAAGAATGTATATTCTGTTGATTTGGGGTGGAGTGTTCTGTAGATGTCTATTAGGTCTGCTTGGTCCAGAGCTGAGTTCAATTCCTGAATATCCTTGTTAATTTTCTGCCTCATTGATCTGTCTAATATTGACAGTGGGGTGTTAAAGTCTCCCACTATTATTGTGTGGGAGTCTAAGTCTCTTTGTAGGTCTCTAAGGACTTGCTTTATGAATCTAGGTGCTCCTGTATTGGGTGCGTATATATTTAGGGTAGTTAGCTCATCTTGTTGCATTGATCCCTTTACCATTATGTAATGCCCTTCTGTGTTTTTTTTTATCTTTGTTGGTTTAAAGTCTGTTTTATCAGAGACTAGGATTGCAACCCCTTCTTTTTTTTTTGCTTTCCATTTGCTTGGTAAGTATTCTTCCATTTCTTTATTTTGAGCCGAATTGTGTCTTTGCATGTGAGATGGGTCTCCTGAATACAGCACACTGGTGGGTCTTGACTCTTTATCCAATTTGCCAGTGTGTGTCTTTTAATTGGGGCATTGACCCTGTTTACATTTAAGGTTAATATTGTTATGTGTGAATTTGATCCTGTCATTATGATGCTAGCTGGTTATTTTGCCCATTAGTTGTTGCAGTTTCTACATACTGTCAATGGTCTTTACAATTTGGTATGTTTTTTCAGGGGCTGGTAGCAGTTTTTCCTTTCCATATTTAGTGCTTCCTTCAGGAGCTCTTGTAAGGCAGGCCTGGTGGTGACAAAATCTCTCAGCATTTGCTTGTCTGTAGAGGATTTTATTTCTCCTTTGCTTATGAAGCTTAGTTTGGCTGGATATAAAACTCTGGGTTGAAAATTCTTTTCTTTAAGAGTGTTGAATATTGGCTCCCACTCTCTTCTGGCTTGTAGGGTTTCTGCAGAGAGATTCACTGTTAGTCTGATGGGCTTCCCTTTGTGAGTAACTCAACCTTTCCCTCTGGCTGCCCTTAACATTTTTTTCCTTCATTTCAACCTTGGTGAATCTGACAATTCTGTCTTGAGATTGCTCTTCTCGAGGAGTATCTTTGTGCTGTTCTCTGTATTTCCTGAATTTGAATGTTGGCCTGTCTTGCTATGTTGGGGAAGTTCTCCTGAATAATATCATGAAGAGTGTTTTCCAACTTGGTTCCATTCTCCTCGTCACTTTCAGGTACACCAATCAAACCTAGGTTTGGTCTTTTCCCATAGTCCCGTATGTTCCATATCTAGTCTTGTCTTCACACTTTATTTTGTTAAGTTGATCTTCAATCTCTGATATCATTTATTCTGCCTGATTGATTTGGATATTGATACTTGTGTATGCTTCACTAAGTTCTTGTACTGTGTTTTTCAGCTTCATCAGGTTATTTACGTTCTTCTCTAAACTGGTTACTCTAGTTAGCAATTTGTCTAACCTTTTTTCAAGATTCTTAGCTTCCTTGCATTGGGTTAGAACATGCTCCTTTAGCTTGGAGGAGTTTGTTATTACCCAACTTCTGAAGCCTACTTCCGTCAATTTGTTAAACTCATTCTCCATCCAGTTATGTTCCCTTGCTTGCAAGGAGTTATAATCCTTTGGGGGAGAATAAGCATTCTGGTTTTTGGAATTTTCAGCCTTTTTGCACTGGTTTTTCATCATTTTCATGTATTAATCTACCTTTGGTCTTTGATGTTGGTGACCTTTGGATGGGGTTTCTGTGTGGATGTGCTTTTTGTTGATGTTGAAGCTATTTCTTTTTGTTAGTTAGTTTTCCTTCTAACAGTCAGGCCTCTCTGCTGCAGGTCTGCTGAGTTTGCTGGAGGTCCGCTCCAGACCCTGTTTGTCTGGGTATCACCAGCAGAGGTTGCAGAATAGCAAAGATTGCTGCCTGTTCCTTCCTCCTGAAGCTTCGTCCCAGAGGGGCACCCATCAGATGCCAGCCGGAGCTCTCCTGTATGAGGTTTCTGTCAACCCCTGCTGGGAGGTGTCTCCCAGTCAGGAGGCCTGGGGGCCAGGGACCCACTTGAGGAGGCAGTCTGTCCCTTAGCAGAGCTAAAGCACTGTGCTGGGAGACGCACTGCTCTCTTCAGAGCAGTGCTGGAGCTGGCAGGCAGGAACGTTTAAGTCTGCTGAAGCTGCACCCATAGCTGCCGCTTCCCCCAGGTGCTCTATCCCAGGGAGATGGGAATTTTACCTATAAGCTCCTGACTGGGGCTGCTGCCTTTCTTTCAGAGATGTCCTGCTCAGATAGGAGGAAGATAGAGAGGCAGTCTGGCTACAGTGGCTTTGCCAAGCTACAGTGGGCTCTGCGCAGTGTGCTCTGCCCAGTTCTAACTTCCTGGTGGCTTTGTTTACACTGTGAGGGGAAAACCATCTACTCAATCCTCAGTAATGGTGGACGCCCCTCCCCCCACCAAGCTTGAGCATTCCAGGTCGACTTCAGACTGCTGTACTGACAGTGAGAATTTCAAGCCAGTGGACCTTAGTTTGCTGGGCTCCATGGGGGTGAGATCTGCTGAGCTAGACCACTTGGCTCACTGGCTTCAGCACCCTTTCCAGGGGAGTAAATGGTTCCATCTCACGGGTGTTCCAGGCACAACTGGGGTATGAAAAAAAAAAAAAACCACCACCACCAACAAGCTCCTGCAGCTAGCTCAGTGTCTGCCCAAACGGCCGCCCAGTTTTGTGCTTGAAACCCAGGGCCCTGGTGGTGTAGGCACCTGAGAGATTCTCCTGGTCTTCGGGTTGTGAAGACCACGGGAAGAGCATAGTATCTGGATTGGAGTGCACCATTCCTCACGGCACAGTGCCTCTTGGCTTTCCTTGGCTAGAGGAGGGAGTTCCCTGACCCCTTGTGCTTCCCAGATGAGGCAACATCCCACCCTGCTTTGGCTCACCCTCCGTGGGCTGACCCACTGTCTAATCAGTTACAGTGAGATGAACTGGGTACCTCAGTTGAAAATGCAGAAATCACCCACCTTCTGCATTGATCTCGCTGGGAGCTGCAGACTGGAGGTGTTCCTCTTCAGCCATTTTGCCAGTCACTCTCTCATTTTCTTATATAGTTTGGGAATAATTTCCAGTTTTCTTACTAAATGGTGTATTAGCTACCTTGTAAAGGAGATAGCAGCAGCCTGTGCTTGTTGATAGTGTAGAATGTTTAATATAAGTTCCATTAGTCTACAGTCCCTGAAGTAGAAGAGCTAAGGATATCTAATGACAAGAGATTAAATTAGGACAGACACTAACTCTTCGTTTTCCTAATGATCATTTTCTCAGTGTGAGTTGCTACTATTTCAAAAGAACAGAGACATTATGTTTTCTTGCTCTTCCCACAGCCTGATCTGTAGTGAGATATTTCAGCTGGTTAAGGCCGATGCTAATGAGGCCCAAGGTCATAAGCTTGATCCCTATCTAGGGCAATTAGTTAACTTCCAAAGAAAATCCACACTACCCCTTCCATTCTATGCAGCCAGTTCACAATTCCTGACATGGGACATTTTGGGGCATGTGGATAAAATAACACATTGTCAGTTTGCAGAAATATCAGATATTCAGTTTAACCCTTTTCCCATTTGCCCCAAGAATACTCACTGGCAGCGCTTACAGCTGCAGCATTTACCCCGAGATAACTTTGCCATGAAGTATCTCGCTTTCATTATTATTTTCGCATTGCTTTATGTATTCACTTTGGAAACAAAAGAGCCATTCTATTTATAGCATTCTATTTTTAGTAGTGGTATTTCCATTTATAAAATATAGTAATTCCTGACCGCTGAAAATGTCAAATCCTAGAAAACATAGCTTTGTTTATCTTTTCTTTTCTTTTTTTAGATGTAGTCTCTCTCTGTTGCCAGGCTGGAGTGCAGTGGCATGATCTCAGCTCACTGCAACCTCTGCTCCTTGGGTTCAAGCGATTCCCTGGCCTCAGCCTTCCAAGTAGCTGGGACTATAGGCATGCAACACCATGCCTGGCTAATTTTGTTTTTCTATTTTAGTAGAGACAGGGTTTCACCATGTTGGCCAGGATGGTCTCCAGGAGAACTGGGAGATGCATCTCCTGACCTCGCGATCCATCCGCCTTGGCCTCCCAAAGTGCTAGGATTACACGCATGAGCCACCGTGCCCGGCTGAAAATGTAGCATTGCTATGAGTGATGTTAACATTTTTTTTGACCACTTGTTGACCAAAGATTCATTTGATGAATTAGATTTTTCTGAAATAGATGATTCTAATGATTCAGATGATCCTAATGTTAGTTCTGTTTAGAAATAACTGCAAGAATGGTTTTTGTATTTTATTTTCACATTGAAAATCAGTAGGATTTGCTTCAGCCTCAAAGAGTGTGTTTATGTAAAATTAAATGAGCGCTGGCAGCCAACTGCACTTTTTTTCCCCCTAAATGGCAAAAGGGTTGAGTGCTGTGACCCTTCCTTTCCTCCTATTTAGCAGGTATCACCAATTGATCTTGACAGTCTCTCCTACTGAACTCAGACAAAACCTCAGAATCCTTCTCAATGCTGCGTTCTAGGTCAGAGGTCAGTAGATTATGGCCCATCAGGCTAAATAGTGCTCGCTCCCTGTTTTCATAAATAAAGTTTTATTGGAACACTGCCCCTGGTTTATTTGTTTATGGGGCTCTGGCTTTTCACTGGCAGAGTTGAGTAGTTGTGATAGAGATCATATCTCACAAAGCCTAAAATATTTGCCATCTGGCCTTCAGAACAAATTTTGCTGACCTCTACTCTAGGTGGTTATTGAATCTAGAAGAGTTGGCACATATCTATGTTTTATCCTTAGGTTAGGGAGTAATTATTCTTATGATAAAATGATTCTTTCTTTTAGGAAATGATTGTATCCCCAAGAAGGGAACTCCTTTAGTATATCTGCCATTCATTTAGAAATAATTAACTGTTTCTTTAATTTATTCTTAGCAACAAGCATGGCATAGGATGTTGGGAAACTTTAGGTCAGTATTTACAGAGCTATGGCTTCTAAAAGAAATGAGAAGTTTTACAAGACTTAATTTTTATGAGTCTTTAGAAGTCTTAGAAGTTGTTTGTTGAGTTCTGCTAATTGCCAACTTATCTACTCATATTTTATTAAGGAAAGAAACATCTGTTGAAAAAAATATGGAAGCATGTGTCATACTGAAGAAAAATCAGTTTCTCCATTTTATATGTAAAGGGCGGCAATTCTTATTTATTTGGATTTCACATTTTCAATGTTTCTTTCAAGTACTCCCCATAAAGCCAAAAGTTCTGTGTGAACTTTTGGCTGGAGGTTCTCCATTCATACTTTCTTCATTGTGCCTTTGAAAAGCCATACTATTTGATTGAACATTGCTCTGCATAATTTCTAGTTAACTGAAAAGTCCCCAAAGAGGTTGAGCTTAGGTGCCTAGGGCAAAGAAAAAAAAAATCATGTTCAGAATTCAACATCTTTAAAAGAAATTTTCTTACAGAGACACAATCTTGCTCTGTCTCCCAGGCTGGAGTACAGTAGTGCAATCATAGCTTACTGCAACCCTGAACTTCTGGGGCCAGATGATCCTCTTGCCTCAGCCTCCTGAGTAACTAGGACTATGGGTATGTGCCACCACATCCAACTATTTAAAACATCTTTTTTTGTAGAGACAGTCTTGCTATGTTGTCCAGGCTGGTCTCAGATTTCTGACCTCTAGCAATCCTTCTGCGTCAACCTTCCAAAGTTCTGGGATTATGGGTATGAGCCACATGCCTGGGCCCAAAATCACTTTTTTTTTTACGAAACCCTAACAGCTGTGGGTTGTGGGGTCTGTGGTTTTGATTTGCAAATGGGCTAGAAATAAATTGGATGGGGAGCAGAACAATGACTTGAAAACAGATGAGTCAGGACAACTAATAAAGTGGCTCTGTTTTGTCTATCTATGAGTAACCATTTGCTCTTGGCCTTGATAGAAGCTTTAATTGCTTCCCAGACACCCCCCCCACCTTTTTTCTTTTTAGTTATTTCAATAGCTTTTAGGGTACAAGTGGTTTTTTTGTTACATGGATGAATTACAGAGCAGTAAATTCTGAGATTTTAGTGCACCTCTTATCCAAATAGTGTACACTGTACCTAATGTGTAGCTTTTTTTTATCCCTAGTCCTTCTCCCACCCTCTTCCTTCTGAGTCTCTAAAGTCAGTTACATCACTCTGTATGCCTTTGCCTACTCATCGCGTAGCTCTTATAAGTGAGAATATACAGTTTTTGGTTTTCTACTCCTGTGTGATTTCACTTAGAATAATGGCCTCCAGCTCCATCCAAGTTGCTGCAAAAGACATCACTTTGTTCCTTTTAATGGCCAGGTAGTATTCCATGGTGTATATACCATATTTTTTTACCCACTCACTAGTCAATGGGCACTTAGATTGGTTCCACACCCTTGCAATTGTGAATATGCTGCATAACCATATGTGTGTAAAAGTGTCTTTTTCATATAATGACTTCTTTTCCTTTGAAAAGATACCAAGTAGAGGGATTGCTGGATCGAATGGTAGATCTACTTTTAGCTCTTTCAAGACCCCTCAATAGCCTCTTTTTATGGGCTATGAAGAAACACTGTTTTTCATCTTCTTATTAGTAGCATTTCGCATTTCTTTTGAGAAACCAGCCTCTCCCCTACTAAAATGAACTCTTTTCTCCAAAGGTAGCCAATCAGGGACTCAAACTCCTCTGGCCATGGTGGCTGATTCAGGAGAGACATATGATCCAGCTTGATCTATTTAGAGAGAATCTCAACACTTGTATAGTACCAGCAAGGCAGTCTATTTCCAACTATCTTGAACCTGGGATGATGCCAGTCTGGAGGCATGGCAGGCCACAGTATGAGGCCTGAGGATAAAACCAATCAATGGAAGCAGAGCTGAAAAGAAGAGGGAAAACCAAGTCCAGATGACAACTGAATTCTTGATACAGGCACACCTGCAGCCTAGCTTGGATACTTCAGTTACAAAAACCAGAAAATTATCTTAATTTC
This sequence comes from Piliocolobus tephrosceles, assembly GCF_002776525.5. Taxonomy (NCBI): domain Eukaryota; kingdom Metazoa; phylum Chordata; class Mammalia; order Primates; family Cercopithecidae; genus Piliocolobus; species Piliocolobus tephrosceles. Next base: position 28,783,344 of record NC_045453.1, on the reverse strand, counting down.
TTTTGTACTTAAGTCAGTTGGAACTGACGTTTTTGCTACTTACACTTATAGCAATTCTGAATTCTCCAAGCAAGGAGGGCCAACTTTGTAAAAGTCATGGAAATAAGACAGGATCTTGGAAAATGTTTTCAGTACCATTTATCTTAGATTTGCACTCTTTACTGAGTTTCCAGGGTATTTTATTAAGTCCATCAGCTCTTTGGTGTCCCCCGTGACAAGATCAAACTGAAAAAGATGTGAAAATCCAATACACTAATCAACACTATATAGTTTTTTAACTTGCTGGAAATTTTCTGTGGATCATTAAATTCCCCAAATATGAAACTTCTTCATTGATATGTGGATCATGTAAAATAACCTTGAATACAATTGCTATTTCCATGGTTTCCAGATCCCTGAGGTCCCAGAGAGCATTTGTGCTGGTCATGATAATTTTTCTGTTTCTACCTTTTGCTTAACTCTTTAGCATTGAGTGGTCTACTGCATTTAACTGAATGATTTCTACAAATCTGTGTGTGAATGTGCATGCAAACACATAGATATTTTTTGCATTTATAGACTAAATTTCTTTAATACATCAAGTGGCAATCAGAAAAGTGTTTTGCTACAGTTTTTCAGTACCAGAGAAAACATTGATATTCCCCTCAGTTGCTAGGGAGGATACCTCATTCACAGAAGTAATTGCTCTTTGGGGTCTCGGAGAAACCTAAAAAATCCATGATAAAGATAAATCGCCTTTGTAGTAACTTAGGAAATTTTATTATCTTCCAGTATCCACAGAGAAATAGGGAAGGTAGGCAGAATCACACCTTCATTCTGCCTCAAAGTCTGTATCATTTTGGACTAGGAGCAGTCATAAGAAACCCTTTTCCCCATCATCAGCCTGCATTCCTCCACCATTTTAAAGCTCTTTTATGCTCACCATAAGAACCGTATTATAGCATTGGAAATAATCATCGGGAAAGATGGAATAAACCTTTTCACAATTGCATCTCTAACTCCTTAACTCTGCAGCTTCCTCTAATCCTTTTGGGATTTCTTGGTATCTTGTGAGATTATCTGTAAGCACCATGGTGGCTTTCTAATATTTTCCTCTCCTAACATTTGCTTTCTGTTATATGGGCAACAGCATCTTTGTAGAGCACCTTTTCCCACACCCTGTCCTCCTGGTTACTGGATAACTCTGCCCCACCATGGCTTAGATGTGGTCACATGATCAAGGCCTGGCCAATCAGCATATTTCATTCCCTTAGCCAAGATGATTGGTTTAAGGATAGACCCGTGTCCCAAATCACTGCATCAGAGGAAATCCCAGGACTTCTCCTGAAACCAATGGGAAGAAAATATACATTCTGGTAGAAACGTAAGCATTAAGTTACCATAGGTCATTTTGCCACCATCAAAAATATCTGAGAAGTCACCGCGAAGAAAGCAGAACTGAGAGATGGAGATACTAGGTCCTGATTACATTGTTTGAACCCCTGGTCTTGCTGTTCCTGAAGCCAGACCTATCCCCAGACTTCTTAGGTAGGTGAGTCACCAAATAACTTTTCTTTTTCTTAAGTTAGTCTGAATTGGATTTCTGTAATTTGTGGCAAATAGAGCCCTGAGTTATACAAGCAATCAAAGAATAGAGCTTTATTTGCTAGGTCTCTCACCTGTGTCCAGCATCGATAAGTCAGCAAATGAAATACTCAGGATTACATAGGCATGAACTAGAGGAAAAGTGAAAAGCAATTTAGTACAAAAGGAGTGGAATAACTCCGTGAAGGTGGCTCCATTTAATAGATAAGGAAATTCAAACAGAAGACATTCATATTGCTTACTTCTAGAGCAACTAGGCTACTAAAGAAATAACTGGGAGATCAGCATATGTAAAGATTCTTCCTGACAACATAACAATGCTGAGGTTTTTATTGAAAATCCATGTAAGAAGATGCTTCATTGATAAGGCTTTCCAATTCTTTTAGAATAATTGAAATGGCTTTGTCTGTTGGAAGCATATCTTAAATTACCCTCAGCTAGCCTCTACTGGGGACTGAGAGCGCCAGTAAGTTAGGAACCACACCTCACTCACCTTAGTCTACCAGCTGTGCACTCAAGGCCATTATTTAAGAACAACAGCTTGGAAGCCAGTAAGACCTAAGTTCAAGTCCTCATTTTGTCACTTGTGGGCTGTAAAACTTAGGGTAAGTTACTTAATAATCCTGAACCTGCTCCCTTCTCTGTGAAATGCAAGTGGTGTTACCATCTACTTGATGGCTCATGGTAATAGCTAAATGAGCCGATTTACTCTTTCAGTTTTGGGGGAATACAGGAGTCCAGTCTCATCTGAGGTTTCACTTTCCTTGGTTTCAGTTACTGTGATCCACAGAGGTTCAAAAATATTAAGATATTTTGAGGAAGGGAGAGAGAGAGCACGCCCACGAGTCACGTAACTTTCATTACAATACATGGTTATAAAAGTTCTATTACTAATTGTTGTTAATCTTTTACATACATATGTATCATATGACAAAGTTAAACCTTATAAGCATGTATGTATTAAACAACATAGTGTATATAAGGTTTAGAGCTATCCATGGTTTCAGGTGTCTACTGGGGGTCTTGGAACATATCCCTTATGTATTGGGGGGGCTACTATACATACAAGATTCTCAAACCATGGCTGGCACAGAAAGATGCCCAATAAATGAATGCAAGAAACTCATTTGATGGCTTTTGGGATTCCATTAACATTTTCAACTTCATCTCTAGCATCCCTTCCCAGTTTGTTTCAATCACTTTAGCTAATAATAATAATTAATATAATAATGTAAATAATATGAATTAGTACTAATATAGCTTCTGATAATTGAATTCCTACTTTTTTATGCACTGCACAAGTAATTACATTCCACTCTTACAACAGGCTTATGGGGCTCTGCCTTATCATGCACCATTGCACAGATGAGGAAACAGAAGTTTGGACAGGATAAATGTTTGCTCAAAGTCATATAGCCAAGAAGTGGCAGAAATGGGGTTCAGATCCAGATCTTCCTGACTTCAGAGCCTGTGACATTTTCAGGATCTAAGCTGTATATTTAAAATGTGACCCCTGGACCAGCAGCATTGGCATTACCTGGAAACTTGTGTGGAATGCAAAATCTTAGGCTCCAACCTGCTGAATTAGGTATTTATTTTAACAAGAACTGTCCCCCATCCCAACCTCTAGGTGATTCCTGTGCACACTAAGTTTTTGAAGTAGTTTTCTACTCAACCTTTCAACTCTGTGTCAAAATACCTATAAAATGTAGACCATTACAGTATTGCTTTTCACCATGATGTGGGAGTTTGTTGACAATTTCCGATTATTTTCAAATGGTAGTGAGACTGTGCTTGAAAACATATTTAAAAGACATGGGTTTGATGGTTCATTTCTTGATCCTTAAAGGGCTTTTCTTCTAATTGTTTCCACAAATGAGTTGTGTTACTTGGGGGGTGTTCACTACTTACTGCCCAGTTGGTGACACATCTAGAAACATAAGATTTTTGACTATTCTGGGGTTGATCTGGTTCCAACATATAGATGTGGTTTATGGGTCAGAATTTTTGACAGGTTTAGAATTATTTTCATCATGTGAAATCTGAGGTTATTGACTGAATCCAAATCCCCCACAAATGTAAAAATCTTGTTGTTTGGAAAACTCCACACCATTTGGAAATGCCCATATGAAGAGAAAACCATCTTGATTTATGGAAACCGTTTCTCTTTCCTACTCCCTTATTATTTTTTACTGTTGTAAGTTCTAAAGAGTATTCATGGCTTAGAGACTCCTAGCACAGTCTGTCCCTTGAGATATTTAGATGAAAAAAAAGGGAAAAAGATAAAAAGTCACCATGAAGTTTGCGTCTTAACAAGAAGCTTCAGTCTATTAAAGATAAGGCAGTGGGTGAGGGGATGGCTTTTGGCTTTTGAAGCAAGCTACCAGGGTCTGACTCTTGTCTTCCCTTTTTAGCAGCTGGGCAAACTGGGGCAGAGGATCTGGACTTTTTTTTTTTTTTTTTGCCTCTGTCTCCCTAAAAGTAAAATGAGCATAACATGCCTCTTAGGGTTGATGGGGAGATCAAAAGATGTTATGAAATGTGTAAGCACTTAGAGAAGCATTGAGTAAATATTAAACCTCATTATTAGGACAAATTCAGGATGCATCTAACATCGACTCCCAGCGCATCAGACTTCTGATTCTGTCAGCTCGACTCTAGCTCCATTAACAGTCCCTGGAGGATGATCATACTGAATCAGGGGAAAGGAAAACTGGTAGCAGCTCCCAAATGCACCTGCAATAGTCAGCTACAAAACATCTAAGAGGGCATGCTTTAGATCGAAATGCCTGAGTTTAAATCCTGCCTCTACCACTCAATTATCAACTAGTTTTCCAACTGCTGGGCTTCAGTCTCCTCATCCGTCCCTGGTGGTAATAGTGCTTATGTGACAGGGTATTATAAGTGACCTTGACTGTAGTGAGCGTTCACGAAGTGCCAGCTATCATCCTGATTGCTGTTTTTGTTATTAATTACATCCTTTGTGAAATTTTCATCACAGCTAAACTCGTGCCTCCACACTCTGTCAATTCTCATTGAATACAAACTTAAGTGCCAAAAGATTTTACTAGCAAGAACATAAAGATGATAAATGAAAACAAGGCTTAGGAAACACATCACATTTTAATCTTTTTTGTGGATTAATTTTTAGTTAACTTTTTCTGTGGATGGAAAGTCGTGCATATAGCAATAAAAGAAGAAACAGGAAATGATAAATGCCCACAAATCAAAGGGAATACAATAAAAAGTTCCACAGGGGTGGTGATACTGCTCACCTGCCTTCAGTTTGGCTCCTTCTATTATGTGCTTAAACCACATGCATCGGTAAATGGTAAAACTGCTACTTACAAACATAAAATAAATGGAGGGAAACCCAATAACTACAAAAGTAAGTCATCTGCAGCCAGTCTCCAAATGTTTTAAGTTCTAAAAGTTTAGGAAATAGTTGAACTCAAGTTGTATCACATAATGTAAGATAACCATAGATGAGCTATGGTTTTGTGCTACAAGCAGACAAAAAAATATGAAACAGAGCAGTGGCCATGGGAAAGGAGGGGTTCCATTTTGGAGAGTGTGGTCTGCCACAGCCTCTCTGAGGAAATGATATTAAGGTGTGGATGATATGAGGAAGTGAGTGGTATAAATGGCTGAGACATCAAGTGCAGAGGCCCTGAGGTAGGACCATACTTGGAGTGCCTGATAGAAATTTAAGAGGCCAAGTCAGCATTAGCAGAGTGGCCAATGGAATCAGTATAGGGTAGTGGAAAAAGCAGGAGTGTGGCAGTCAGACAAGGCTTCTTGAATGTTGAGTAATCTGGGCAAGTCACTAAATTCCTCAAAGCCTCTGTTTCTTCATCAGCAAAATGGAGACAATCATGCCAGCATGATTCCCATGAGGAATCAATGAGGTGATTTGTGGAACATGCTTCATAAGGTACCTGCAGGACAGCAGATGCTAAAATATTGTAGCTGAAACACAAAACCAAAAGCACGCAGATTTTGAATTCACGAAGCTAGGTAGACAAAACAAGTTTATTGTTCATTTCATATTTACAATGTGCAAAGTGTGTGGTCAGAAAGGTAGGTTTATGGATGCCTTTATCCTCAAGGGGCTCCCTGTCTAGTGGAGGTGATAAATGGATGAGAGGCTTATCTTTAAAAAATAGGATGTGAGTTCCACAGGGGGGAACTGCAAAGACACTGAAGCCTCTCTTTGTTTCAGAGGTTCCCTTTAATTTCCAGATAACCAAATTATGTAGAAGCTGCTACCGTCATAGGAAACTGAATTTAGGTCTACGTGGATTTTGTGTCGATGGTTCAGTGATCTGACAAATAACCTTTTTCTTTTCCTATCAGCAAAGTGGGAGGAGGAGCACCTACTAATGCTTTCCATTTCCAAGTTTATCATGGAATTAGGTAGAAAAGTCAGAGACATTGTAATATGACTTGGTGAATAAACAAAAGGATGTTTGAGTGACACCAGAGGAGAACCAGCAAAAAACATTCTGCAGAGCAATATTTAGTATTCATGAATTTCTCCAGTGATCAACAAATGTTCTTAAAAATGTGCACGTTATCGAGGCTAGGAAATACATTCAGTTCTTCAAAATACCATTGCCTGGGAACATGCAAAGGATGGGAATGTGCTTTGAAAATAAACATTCTCAAAAGGTTTAAGCAGAGAAATCATGCTGTTTCAAATGTCTTCAAATGTGTTGCCATTATAGCAATAAGGTGAGATGGTGAAGCAATAGTGCTGATTTTAACAAATATTTCAAAATTCGTACATGAAAAAGGTGTTGTGCCTATCAGTATAATCTTTGGGGAGAAGAACATCTGCTAATCACCTCTCTCATGGTGTGGTGACTGCATTTAGGGGACCAGTGAGCTCTTGGGTTAGGGTGAATTAAACCATAGGGAAAGTGCATTTTCTCAGAGGAAATGCCTATAGGTGTTTTCCCTTCCTCTTTCTTTCTTTCTTTCTTCCTTCCTTCCTTCCTTCCTTCCTTCCTTCCTTCCTTCCTTCCTTCCTTCCTTCCTTCCTTCCTTTCTTCCTTCCTTCTTTCTTTCCTTTCCTTTCCTTTCCTTTCCTTTCCTTTCTTTCTTTCTTTCTTTGGACAGACTCTCACTCTGTCACCCAGGCTGGAGTGCAGTGCTGTGATCTGGGCTCACTGCAACCTCCAACTCTTAGGTTCAAGTGATTCTCCTGTCTCAGCCTCCCGAGTAGCTGAGATTACAGGCATGTACCACCAGATTCAGCTAATTTTTTTTTTTTTTTGTATTTTTAGTAGAGATGGGGTTTCACCATGTAGGCCAGGCTGGCCTCAAATTCCTGACCTCAAGTGATCCACCTGCCTTGGGCTCTAAAAGTGTGGGGATTACAGGTGGGAGCCACCGTGCCCGGCTAGGTCAAAGATAATGTAAAAATATCAAGAGCTACCAATTTGGAAGCTGAATACTGTCAATGATAGAATTGTTTTCTTTGAAAGTAAATTTGATATCTGGAGAGATTCAGAAGCCATTTAGAATCTTGTTTGATAATCTGAATGCCACCCCAAACTCCACATATCCAAATGGAACTCCAATCCTTCCCACAACACTTGTTTCTCATCTCCATAAAATGGGTCCCCGTCTACCTGGTGGTTACAGTACAAAACAGGGAGCAGGAAAATACAGGCTTTGAGGGGCCTGAGGTTTATGTAATTTGAGGACTTTCCATTTAAAATATGTACACAGATACCCCAAGAACTTATTGGTAAGACCTTCACTAAAGCCTTGGTTGGGGTTTCTCTGTAAGGAAGAACCCAAAGCTGAAGCTCCGTGGCTTCATCAGTGATCCACCTTCCCTAGGAGTTATCCTGGCATCCTCCTTTTCCACTCCCCACATTCAGCATCCAATTCTGCCTTTTCTAATTCAAAAATCCCTCTCAGTTGCATATACTTCTCTCTATAGCTACTACTAGGGTTCTCATCTGAAGCGCAACCGTTTCTTTCCTGGATATCTACTCTTTACTGGTTTCCTCACATACACTTTTGCCCTTCATTCCTTTTCCTACAGAGCAGCCTGAGTGCCTGTTTGAAATTGTAACTCCAGGTTTGTCACTCTCCAGCCTAAAACCCTTCAATGGTTTCCCTGTGTACTTAAGAGATTATCATTCTTCACTGACTAAATAGGTGCATCCCTACGGTTATCCTCCATTACTGTACCATGTCCATTTCCTCTGTAGCATTTGTCCTAATGTATGATGATATATTTATCTACTTTATTTGTTTATTGGTTGTCTTTTTACTACGTTGTAAGTGTCAAGATGTCAAGGATCCTGTCTATTTTACTGGAATACATACACAGGCAAGCATAGTTCTTCATACATAACGTGTTTCATTGAATATTGGTTGGAAAAAGAAGGGATTTGGGTGCTCTTATTGGTAAAAACCAGAGATGCTCACAAGACAATGAGAGATTTTCCCGAAAGAATGGTTGAAATGAACTGAACTGAAGGCAATCCCCAGACTGAAGTTTCAAGAGTGATTTGATGAATGGTCCTCCCATTTGGAGTAAGTGTGCACTTTCACATGTGACTGCATGGAGGAAAAAAAATAATCCAAGTCACTGCTGGTTGGTAGAGAGGTTTTGGTGTAGTTAAAAATTTGGTTTCATGTTTTTGCAATCACACCATGCATCTTTTGAAGGGTGTTGAAAGGGGTGTGAAACAGGAAACCTAAGACAGGGCAGGTGTGGGGGAGTAGGAGAGGGTTTGTGAGGGGTGATGAATCATAGTTGCAATAAGAATGTTGTATGTTTGAATGCCAACTACATGGTAGGCACTATATTAAGTGCTTTGTCTAATCTTTCCACCAATCCTAGGAAGTAAATATTATTTTCTCCATTTTATGAGGATGCTGAGGCTCAGAAAGCTCAAAGACCTTGTTTAAGGTTACATATGTAGTGAGACACGGAGCCAGAATTTGATCTGCAATCTCCTACAAATACTTTTACTTCCTATAAAGAAATTTACATGAGTTCAGTTAAAAAATATGAACACATAATAAGAATGACTTATCTTGGCTCCATTCAAGTTTTTGAAGAGTTCAGACAAGGCTTTCTCCCTGGGGCAGGATAGGTACAAATGGCTGATGAACCTAATTTCTGAAGTCTACAATTTCCTAGTTATCTTCTTGGCAACTTGTTATTTACATAAAAATATCATGCTCACCAAAATACTGCTGCTCTCTCATTTCCAATGCTGTTAACAAGAAAAATTGGTGCTATTTTAAGAATTTTCTTATAATATTGTCAAGAATTACTGCCTTCCCCTTCGACATGTAATTTTCTCATTATAAACATCCTTTGATTTTTCTCTCTTTCAAACATTCTTCCTTTCAGTCTTGGAATGACAGACACATCATTGATGCTGATGGTAATTATGACATAAGCAGATTGTATCATTGCCTTTAAAAAAGTACAAATGCAGCTAAAACAAAATCAGATATATCCAGGTTTACACTGGCCTTATAACCTTTGTCATCTTAACTCAAGACACTCCGAGTGACCACATCTCTGTTCATGCCATCGGTCCAAGGAACCCTTGGTCTCTGAAGCAGTTGAAGTTTCTTTTAAGATTGCTTTATGTGAGCGATCACATTGTGAGTTGGATATAGCTTGATTTCTCATTTGGCTATCTGAATTTTTAAAAAGACCCAAATAGAGACAAGAAAGCAAACAAACAAATAAAAGTTTCCTTTTTATTCCAGAACTTCCGTTTCTGGAGTTTATTTATCAAAAGAGAGAATAGGCACATTATTTTTGTTCAACTTTAGTAGATATGACAGTCAAGGAAGTCTCAACACAGTAGTTTGGCCAGTACGAACGGAGTGTCAGGCCCACTGGCACCTTGAGAGGTTCTCTCAAGGGTCTTAGCTCTATTTTTTACTGAGGGCTGTAGGCTAAGGACTGTGTCAAAGGTGGTGACCACAATGGTTTGTACTAAATACACACCATAATGTTTTTAGTAAAGTTGACCTTCAACCTACCTTTGATTGGTACTCTTAATCACTTTAAGAACTTTATTAATTTTCATTTTATTTCTAATTACGTCAACAGAAAATAAACATATTTTTCTTGTAAAAGATTCACACAATTCTAAAGTGCCTAGAGAAATATTCTCCTGTACTCCATGTTGGTAGACAGAATAATGGCCCCTCACCCCTAAAGATGTTCGCATCCTAATCCCTGAAGCTTGTGACTGTATTACTTAAATTGCAGTTTTGTTGATGTCATTAAGTCAAGGATCTTGAGATAGAAAGATTACCTTGAATTATCCAGGTGGATGCGGTATAATCTCCAGGGTCCTTAGAGAAGGGAGGCAGGAGGGTCAGAGTCAGAAAAAGTGACTGGACAATCAAAGCAGAGGGAAGGGGCCACAGTCACGGGATGTGGGTGGCCTCTAGAAGCTGGGAAAAGGTAAGAAAACAGATTCTCCCCCAGATCCTACAGAGAAAACACAGCTGTATTGAACCATTTTGGACTTCTGACTTCCAGAGCTGTAAGATACTAAATTTGTATTGTTTAAATTCACTAAGTTTGTGGTAATTTATAACAACTATAAGAGAAAACTAATAAAAAACTGCTATCATTAATTTGCTGTTATCTTTGCGTACATTTATTGTTTTATATGTATCTATACATATCCTTCTATAAATTTCTCCTTTCTGAAAATTTAAAGCATAAGTATTTGCTTATAATTATATAGTTAAGGGGAAAAACAAGTTAAATAAGATGTATAGTATTCTTTCATTTACATATTGTAAAAATAAACTATATGTCTTAAAGATATTTTTATATAAATGCACAAAAGTCCATTTCATTCTTTCAAAATTCTGTTCCAAAGAATGGAGATTCTGTAAGACATTTAAATATTCCCTGTAAATGGACTTTATGATTGTTTTCTTTTCTTTTCTTTCTTTTTACTGTTACAAACAACACTGAAGTGAAAATCCTTAACGTTCCTCTTTGGAAATGTGACTATGTATTTTTGTTTGTCAACTATTAAGATTTTCTCTTTATCTTTGGTTTTTAGTTGTTGAACTATGATGTACCTAAGTGTGATTTTCTTTGTATTTATTCTGATTGGGTTGACATCTTTCAGTAGTTTTGGAATAATGTCATATCTTTTCACATATTGCTATTGCTTCTATTAATTTTTTGTCTGGTTCTCTCATCTGCTTTTTGACTAATCCAACATTTCTCTTATGCTCTGATCTTTTCTATTTTTTTCTTTCTGTGCTTTAGTTTCAATATTTTCTGCTGACTTGTCTTTCAATTTAATAATATCATCCTCTTTCTTTTTTGAAATTAAATATTATTATTATTATAATTTTTGAGATAGAGTCTTACTCTGTCACCCAGGCTGGAGTGCAATGGTGTGATCTCGGCTCGCTGCAACCTCCTCCTCCCAGGTTCAAGTGATTCTCATGCCTCAGCCTCCCTAGTAGCTGAGATTACAGGCATCCACAATAAGCGATATATAAAAGTTTATATATAAGTTTAAAATCAGAGCAGCAATTGTAGTAGTAATATGCTCCACCCAAATTTGAGGGTTTCTATGCCCTGTACAAAGAAGTTTGCACTAAATACATAATTTAGTTATAAACTTCAATCAACATGTTAATCAGGCTTTTAAAATACTGTCTTCTTTAATTTCCATTATAGTATTAAGTCCATCCAATGAGTTAATTTTAGGTATTATATTTTTTATTTCTCTTATTCTTATTGGATTCTTTTGATAGCTTCTGAATCTCTGCCAAAATTCTTCATCAATTCATCCATATTGTTCATATTTCCTTCTGTTATTTTAAACATATTAATCATAGTTATTTTAAAGTCAGTGTTTGCTAATATCAATATCAAGGTCATCTATGGATCTGTTTCTATTCTTCGTTTTTCTCTTGATAATTACAATATATGAAACCAGTTAGGAAAATGTAAGTCTCAACTTCTGGCTTTTCTTAGATCATTGGGCACAACTTTATTGCAATTTTGGCAGGTCTTTGTCTCCTCAACCCTGAAAGAGTTGAAGAGCTTCCTTCTAGCCTGAAATTTGAATTCATCAGCTCCTTCTTGCTTCCTAGAAATAAAAACATAATTTTATAATTTATACAATTTTTAAATAGTTATCTTAGTGGGATAACTGGCCTACCATGACCTACTACATTCCACTTGTAAGTATAAGTTTTCTATTAATTAATGTTTTCCAAGTGTAAATAATGAAAGGAGACATTGCTATGTAGTTAAAATTATAGTGTTTGTTGGCAAATCACCCTCCCCCAAAGATTATAACTTTACACTTCGACCAATAGTATGTAAGAGGATGTCTTTTGTCATAAAACTTTACTGACCCTGGGTAGCATCTATATTTAATATATTTACCAGTCAGATCACTAAAATGTATTGTCTCATTGTTTATTTTTTCAAAGATTGGTTGAACACATTTATTTGTGTCTATTTCTAGGCACTCCCTTCTGTTTTATTGACCTATGTGTCTATTCTTTCACCAGGACAACACTGTCTCAATTACTGTATTGATTGGCATTTCCTTGACTTATTAAAGTAGAATATCTTTTTGTATATTTATGGAACATTTGCAATACTTACTCTATGAATTATCTGTTCCCATTATTTGCCAATTTTAGCTGACTTGTCTTTTTCTTATTAATTTGTAGATGCTTATTGTATATTATAGACTTTAAACTTTGATATCTAAGTATTTTCTCCCAATATACAATTTGGCTTTTGACTCTATTTATGATATGTTTTATCATTCAGAAGTTTAAACATTATTATGTAGTCAAATCTGTCCGTTTTTACATTTTAGGCTCTAGGGTGTACTATTTTGATTAGAAATGGCTTTCATATACTAGAATGTTAAAGTCACTATTTTTCAAACATTTTCTTTGTGCCTGTTTCAGTGCTTAATATGTGCTCTCGGTCATTTGTTCCGTTAATCCCATGAAGTAGGTACACTTATTATTTTCACTTAAAAATAAAGAAAATGGATGGTTAGATTGGCTAATAGATCCAAGTTTTCATAAGTAATATGTGGGTTCTACTCCAAGCCTCTGATTTCAATGCATGTGCTCTTAAGCATCATGCAATCTCCCTCCTTACTTGGCCTGTGGAATTGGATTCTTTTTGTCTTTTTTCTTCTAATGATACTGTAGGTTCTGTCTAGGCTGTACCAAAAAATGTTTTTGAAGTCTGGATAATCTATCATTGTAGACACTCAAACTAGATATCACTGATCCCATATACTTAACAGCTGATTTTGAAATAAAGTAATTATTTGTATATTTTGGATAAAAGTCCTTTATCAGATTATTTTGGAAATATTTTCTCCCAGTCTTATCTTGATATTTAATTTTTAAATGGTGTCTTTCACAGCACAGAATATTTTAATTTTAATAAAGTATATCTTATAATTTTTTTATGGATCATGAATCACTGGATCATTTGGTATTGTATCACCTAGATTTTATTCTATCTTTTCAAAAAGTTTTATAAGTTTTATTTTTTATATTTAGGTCTATAATCCATCTTGAGCTAACTCTTGTGAAAAGTATAAAGTCTGTGTCTAGGGCTTTTTATTTCTAAACTTTTTTGCATATACATATCCAATTGTGTCATTTGCTAAAAGGCTATTGTTTGCCCCGTGAATTGCCTTTGCTCCTTTTTCAAAGATTGGTTGATCATATTTATTTGTGTCTATTTCTAGGCAATCCCTTCTGTTTTATTGACCTATGTGCCTATTCTCTCACCAATACCACACTGTCTCAATTACTGTCGTTTTGTAGTAAGTCTCGAAATCAAGTAATAGGATGCTTCTAAATTTTTTCTTTCTCTTTAGTATTGCAGGATTTTGTTTTTCCATGTAAACTTTAGAATCAGTCCGTCAGTATCTATACAATAGCTTGCTGGGATTTTGATTGGAATGGTATTAAATCTACAGATCAACTTGTTGAAAATGATATCTTAACACCATTGAATATTCCAATAATATAAACTGAATGTTTGTGTCACCCCCAAATTCCTGTGTTGAAGTTCTAACCTCCATTATGATGGTATTAGGAAGTGGAATCTTTGGGAGGTAATTAGTTATAAAGGTGGAGCCCTCATGAATGGGATTAGTTCCATTATAAGACAAGACCAAACAGAGCTTGATTCCCCTCCCTGTTCTCTACCATGTGAAGGCACAGCAAGAAGATGGCCGTCTGCAAATCAGAATGTCAGTCCTCAGAGACACTCCATCTGATAGCACCTTAATCTTGGACTGAGGCAGAAATTAAAGAAATAAAGGGAAATAAAATTTAAAAGGAAAAAGAAATAAATTTTCCTGTATTAGGCTGACTTATCTCAGAGGCAGCAACAGGCACAGCCCAGACCCAGGAAAAGCCTTGATAAACACTATCTAAGAAACTAGGACAAAAAGGAATGTGCTCTGGAGACTCCCAGCACTCCCTCAACATAAGGATAATAAAAAGTAAAGTTCCCTCTCGAATCCCACCCCTCTCCATGTGACTGTACCTTTGCAAGTTTTATGAGTTTATAGATTCCTGTTCTCTGTAACTAGTAACTTCAAGTACTCTGTTTTATCTAAGAAATACAGTGAAGGTCAGGAGAAGCCTGAGCAAGCCTAGATAACAGCCATCTGGGTTGCTTGGCAATGGTCATATGTAATCCTGAGTTATGCACCAGTCACAATTTGATTAACTGCCTTTGTTCTCCCATAGTATCCTTGTCTTCACACCACTATGCTTCGTGCCACTGTAAGCTTGTTTCAGGCTAGCCCACCCCCTTTTAGAAGTGCATATAAAAGTCAAGTGTTGTCTTTGTTCTGGTCCCAGTCTCAGGATGTTAATCCACTGAGTCTGAGTGCACTCAATAAAATCTTCCTGCTTTACCCTGAGGTCTCTCTGGTCCCTCTGATTCCTGCAACAGGACTTTCCAGCCTTCAGAACGGTAATAAATAAATGTTTGCTGTTTAAGGTACTCTGCCTATGGCAATTTGTTATAGCAGCCCAAACTGAACTAAGACATAACTCATGAACATGGAATATTTCTTCATTTATTTATATTTTCTTTATTTTATAACATTAATCTCTAAGTATTTTATTTATTTGGGGGCACAATTATAAATGGTGTTGTCTTTTAATTTCAACTTTTAATTGGTATTTGCTGTTCTTTAAAAAAGGAATTCGACTTTTTGTATATTGACCACTCTCTATACTGTAACGTCTCTATACTTGCTTCTTAGTTCCAGGAGGGGTCTCTTTTCTGTCAAAGTTTTGACTTTTACATAGACAGTCATGTTTTTTTGTGAATAAGACAGTTTTTATTTTTTCTTTTTCAATCCATATGACTTTTGCTTCTTTTTCTTGCCTTATTGCACTAGCTAAGACTTGCAGTATGATGTTGAAAGAGAATAATAAGAGAGGACAATCCTGCTTTGTTCTCAACCTTTAGGGTAAAAGCATCCACTTTGTCACCACTAAGCATGGTGTCAGCTGTAGATTTTCTGTAGGTTTTCTTTATCAAGTTGGGAAGATTCCCCCACTATCTCTAATTTACTGAAAATAATGATAATGAATGAGTGTTGGATTTTTCAATACTTTTCTCTTCAGTTGATATAATTATATGAATTTTCATTTTTAGCCTGTTGGTGTGCTGTCTTACATTGATTTCCAAGTGTTAAATCAGCCTTATGTACCATTAGTAAATCATACTCAGTCATGGTATTATTTTTATACATTGTGAAATTTAATTTGCTAATATTTGTTGAGGATTTCTGTATGTATGCTCAGAAGTGATATTGATATGTAGTTTTTCTTTCTTAGAATTTCTTTATCTAGTTTTGGTACAAGGGCAATGCTGTACTCATATGATGAGTTAGGAAGTATTCCCTCTGCTTCTATTTTCTTGAATAGATTTGGTATCATTTCTTCCTTAAGTATTAGAATTCACCAGTGAACCATCTGAGCCTTGGTGTTTTCTTTTTTAGAAGGTTATTAGTTGTTGATTCAGTTAGTAGATATATGCCTATTTAATTTATCTCTTTCTCATTGTATGAGGTGGTAGTTTGTGTCTTTCAAGAAATTTGCTCAGGCCAGGCATGGTGGCTCACACCTGTAATTCCAGCACTTTGGGATGTGGAGACTGGCACATCACTTGTCAGGAGTTCAAGACCAGCCTGGCCAACATGGCAAAACCCTATCTCCACTAAAAAAAAAAAAAAAAAAAATTAGTTGGGTGTGGTGTCATGCACCCATGGTCCCAGGCTACTCAGGAGGCTGAGGTAGGAGAATCACTTGAACCCAGGTGGCAAAGGTTGCAGTCAGCCAAGATCACGCCACTGCACTCCAGCCTGACAAAGCACAACTCCATCTCAAAAAAAGGGCTTATTTTACATAAGTTATGAAATTTTTGAGTATCTAGTTGTTCAAATAGGAAGTCACATTTTTTCCACAGTTAATTTTGAGTTGATGTTTAACTATTTTCTAGTCTAAATGCATACCTTTTGTTTTTTAAAATTTTACTTTTTTTTTATTCAACTAGTCATCATAAAAAAGAATAGGATTTGAGAAAATGCTGATACAGTGGTAGAAGACAAAGAAACTATTCAGCAAAGATATTGAAGGTCCAAAGTGGTGTGAGTTTGGAAAAGGAAATTCTTATTAGGATAAAACCCTACATTTGGAAATTAGCAAGTTTTTTCCCATAATCTTCTCTGTCTCTTTTGTTCTCTGTTAAAAATATTTTTAAAATTCCCTTTATTTATAATATTTTTGAAAGCACAGGGCATAAGAAGAGTGTCCTGTTAATAACCTAGTTGTTTTACAAGCTGTAGATTTAGCTTGGATTAGCTACTGTTCTGAACTCATACAGAATATCAATGAAAAATGTAAATAAACCTAAATGCACAAGCAATGCACTTACTGTCATATTCATTCAGCTTTTGTTTTTGACATCTCTGTGGCTGCTCTGTGAACTCTGTCTTATCCTCAGAAACCATTTGTGAAGTTTTTATTTGGCATAAAGTAACTTAGGAAACTACTCATCAAGAAATAACTTAGGCCAGAGAGAATTTGATTTGGTGGAATATAAGGTAAAGGCATTTATTCCTCACTTCTGAGTAT
This sequence comes from Piliocolobus tephrosceles, assembly GCF_002776525.5. Taxonomy (NCBI): domain Eukaryota; kingdom Metazoa; phylum Chordata; class Mammalia; order Primates; family Cercopithecidae; genus Piliocolobus; species Piliocolobus tephrosceles. Next base: position 28,766,574 of record NC_045453.1, on the reverse strand, counting down.
ACTGTTACCTTCCCTTCATACCTGCCTTACCCCCACTCCTGGATCTATAAAACAAGTCTAAAAAATGAATGAAGACATTTATAAATATTATCAACAAGAAATAATAGCTAGTATTTGTTGAGTATGTACCAGGCTTTGTGACATGTACTTTATGTGTTATCTCATTTGATATTCACAACAACATTTAGGCAGGTTGTATATTATTATCTATTTTATAAATTGTGAAAATAAATAACAGATGAAGTAGTTAAATTATTCAGAGTCACACAGCTAGAAAATGGTTGACTAGGATGAATATTAATCTCTTATAGTTGTGCTTGATTGCAAAAATGACTCTAACCCGTCTTTTCTCTGTATTCACACCCCTCCATTGTGACTTTGAAGCTTGGTTCATCATGGGGTGGAGTGTGTTTTTCCACTGTGAATCAAGGCTTGCTATGTGGCTTGCTTTGGCTAATAGGATGTGATGAGTGTGACTATATGTCACTTCAAGCTTGGGCTGCAAGAGGTATTGCACATTTTCAACTCAGGCTTTTGGGACCCTACCTCTGCCATCAGAACAAGCCAAGGTTCGCCTACGAGAAGGTAAATGTCCATATAAAAGCAAGTTCAGTTGTTCTGTTTAAAGTCATCCTAAACCATATATATTATAAGATCTCAGTCAAATAGTACCGCCCATGTAAAGTTCAACTGATCTCAGAAGCGTCATGAAGCACATTACAGACCAAACTTCTAAGCTGACCGTTAGATACATAAGCAATAGTAAATGCTTATTCAAAGCCACTGATATATGGGGAGGTTTGTTACCCAGCAATAGCTAACTGATGCAACAGACTTTTTAAGATAGTGTTATTACTTAAGGGTGAGTATAGGTGAAACATTTTATTTCTCAAGATAATCTCATAAATCATCACAGATAGACAGCTCCAGAGTAAACATCTCTCCGGCTTTGCATTTTTTGTAACCATCCACAAATCTGAATTGTATAGTCTTTAGGAATTAAATTGTGTGTATGTTATTAGAGCCATACTTGGATAAAATAAAGCCTTTAAGTTGCTTGACTTAATTTTGAGGATTGTCATAATATTTAATCAGACCCTTAGGTTTCATATGCTTTTTTAAATTTCTACTTCATGTTACATTTAAAACTAAAAGAACGGCTGGGTGCAGTGGCTCATGCCTGTAAACCGAGGCTTTAGGAGGCCAAGGTGGGTGGATCACCTGAGGTCAGGAGTTCAAGACTAGCCTGGCCAACATGGTAAAACCCCGTCTCTACTAAAAATATAAAAATTAGCTGGGTGTGGTGGCAGGTGCCGTAATCCAGCTACTTGGGAGGCTGAAGCAGGAGAACTGCTTGAATTCAGGAGGCAGAAGTTGCAGTAAGCCAAGATGGTGCCACCACACTCCAGCCTGGGTGTGACAGAGTGAGACTCTATCTCAAAAACAAACAAAACCCCCCCAAACCTAAAAGAACTCTTTAAGTTTTCAATGAATATACTGTACTAACCTTTGAACTACATTCCCGAACCCTGGAAGTTTGAATTCCTACTATTTATTTCAAATTACTTACAGCCATTAGGTAGAAAATCTTACAGACACAGGGAATATTTAGTTGCAAGGAACAGAAACTCAATTAGATTAGCTTATGGGAAGCTGAGCTACCTTAAAGATTCAGTAGATACTTAAAAATCCAATTTTAGGGAAGAGTTAGCAAAACATTAGGCAGTCTGTCTGTCTCTGTTTCCTTCTCTCACTTGAGATACATGGGTTCCTGCAGTTGCCATGCATCTGCTTAGTTCTCTCTATGCAAGTTTCTTTCAGGTCTTTTAAGCAGATCCTATAGTGGATTCTGTGGTATATCACCCAGATCCTTCTTTTAGGACTGAAGCATTCTTTTTTTCAGTTCCTGAGAGTGTTACTGATTGATGGCTCCTAGTTGGATTGCTCTCTGGAAATTTCCTTTGGCTAAAGAGAGCCTCCTTGTCCTGGAAGTAGCCTGCATTCAATGACTTATCAAGGAGGTATAAAGACTTGACTCCCTTTTATCAAGGCAGGAAACTGAATAAACACCAGAGCTTTCAGCATTGAGTAGGGTTGATAGCAGAAAAGGGCTCTGCAGAAGTCCAGACTGAAATGCAATTGGTCCTGCTGCTTGGACATATGACCTGAAAGCTCAAATGGCATTGGAAGTATCTGATGGGAAAGATGCGGAATGCAGTTTATGGCAAACTCCCATAGGAAAATAATGTACAGCCCTAGGTTTCTCGAATGCAGCCATGCCATCTGTAGCAGATAATTGTATGCCATTTTAAAAGCAGCTCCTGGCATTCCAGTCGCCTTGGTAGAGGTGGAGTCCCTGACCATGGAATATCAAGTGACCATGTGACCCAGAATGATGTAGGATCTATCAGGCCCAGCGGCGATGCATGGAGAGATGTACATGGCGCATCTGGTATTGGGAAGAAGCCAGGCTGGAGAGCACAAGTCAGCTCCACGAACAGGTGATCCAGAGCCCCATGTCATTCCCCAGGGCCATATGATTGCTTATCTATTGGTACACACATGAGGCCACATGAGGGTTCCCTTATGACCACCTGAAAAAGAATGAAAGGGACCACATTTGTTGCATGGATGGGTTGGCTTGGTATGTGAGATCAAGCTATTGCACACTCAGGGATGTCCCAGAAAAGAACAGAGAAGAGAAATCCTCCCAATGGCAGAACTTTAGGCAGTGCTCCCAGCCATATACTGTGTGTGAGAAGAGATGAGCCCTAAGAATAGAATAGAGACTCACAGGCTGTGGGGATTGCTCAGATGATTGGTTGGGGACCTAAGAAAAGAAAGGGCTTTGGAAGAATGGGATCAAGATGGTTTGAGGAAATAGCATGTGGATGAACCATGTGAGTAGGCACAAGGTGTGAACCTCTTTGTATTGAATTTCAATGCCCACCAGAGAGCAACCACCAGAGAAGAAGCACTAAATAATCAAGGAGACAGAATAACGTGACTAGCTGATTGTGGCCCGTATTTGTCATTGGCCAGTCAATGCTGGCACAGCAAGTGGATGATGCAGTAGCTATGGCAGCAGGGATGGAAGATGTGCATGGCCCAGTAGCAAGGAGTTTTCAATCACCAAGTCTTGTCTAGCTACTGCTAGTGCTGGTTATCCAACCTGCCAGCTACAGAATGTGTGCCAAGCATGTGATAGAACACTGTTCCCTAAGGAGTCCAGTCAGTCACTTGGTGGCAAATTGATTACATCAATCTCCTTTCCACTCGCAAGGCACAACACTTCATCTTGAGTTGTGTCAATAACTATGCCAGCTGAGTTTTCCTGTCCTTCTTGCAGGGCCTCTGCCAGTACCATGTTCCAAGATTCTACAGTATTTGATCTATCTGCACAGAATCTGGCATAAAATTGTGTTTAATCACTTTATAGTAAAGGAAATGTGGCCGTGGGCACATGGGTCCTACCACTTTGTGGAGACTCTGAAGCAGCCAGCCTGAGCAACAGAATGGCTTTTTGGAGGTGCAGCAGAGGCAAAGCTTGGAGATGCTTTCCTTAGAGGATGCAGTGCCATCCTCTAGGTTCTAACACACAGCCCCAGTCAAGTTGGTTATATGATTCTGTGTCTCCGGTAGGTAGAAAACGTGAATTTTTGGAACCCTGTGGTAGAAGGATAAGTGGGCCTATTTGCTGTCACTTCCAATGATCTGCACAAAAAAATTCTGGTTTCATATCACCTACTTTGAGTTCCTCCTGAGAGTTAAGGGCCTCCTAATACATATATATATAAATATATGTATAATATATACATATACATACATATCTGTATAAATGTATATGTATATATGCATATCTGTATAAATGTATATGTATATATACATATATGTATCAACGTATATTTTATCCTGGGAACCTCACTTACCACATCCTGGCCCCAGCCCTGGTCTACATATTCACACAGCTCATATTTTTACTGTTAACTAACCCATACTCTGTTTTCCTGTCCTAAATTCCCAAGACCATAAGATTGAGGTGGGGTAGTATCTATCAGGAGCTAGAAAAACCTGGTTCCACTCTCAGCTTTCCACATGAATTGTTGGCTCTTGGACTTGCTTCTTAGTTCTTCAGCCAATAATCTTCTCTAAAATGAAAGTAATTATCATTCTTGTAGTGTAGGTTTGCTGAGAGGTGTTAAATGAGGTAATTCATATAACAAGCTTATCACAGTGCTGGGCCCAATATGTACTCAGAAATTGCTGTATTTTATTTTTATTGTTATTGCCACTACATCAATTACCACAACTACTACTACCACATCCACATCTTTAGGTTACCGGAAGAATAGAGTAGGATTATGTACACCTGGCACTTAGTAGGTTCTTGATAGTTGGTAGTTATTAAATTCAACACAAATGTTATTATAAAAGGTAGCTCCTTAAACTTACTGGCAACATTGTCTGTTTTACAGTGTTGAAAAACTGTAGGTCCAGTGCTTACTGGACCTTCATACACAGATTTGTAGCATTTCTTCTTTGACCCACTGTTACCATTGTCACAATAGTCAGTGTTCTTTGAGGACTTTGTATTGAGTACTCACTCTATGGTATTACCTCATTTCATTGTGACACCAATGGCAAAGCAGATACTACTATTATTCTTATTTTACAGTTGAGGAAGCTAAGGTAGAAAGAGGTTAAGTTTAAACATAAACAGAAAAAAAAATAAAAAAAAAACATAAACAGCTCCTCCAGTGCCTGTGCATTTAACCACTGTGCTATGCTGTCTTTGCTGTCTGCATGATGAGTTCATTGCCGTGGATTGTTTATGAAGCATTGGCCTTGGGCAAAGAGGAGGGAAGAACCTTAGCATGGCTGGGGCAATATGGGAAGAAGGATAACTCTTAGGCTCGGTCCAGAAGATGACTATAACTTTTCTAAATTCTGAATCTTAACAATAGATGATTAAGCCAGTATTGTACACAAGACTCTTGCCAAGTTTAAATTGGCTATAAACTTTTCAATTTCAATGTAAACCTTCCATCATTCTATTTTTTATACAATTCATTTGACAACTCGGCCAGATGAACCCTTCTGTGCTTTTGGTATGGTTTACTTTGTTCTGAAAGGAGAGTATGTGATGAGAAAGCCACAAAAGTTATTACCCAAAGTAATAAGAAGTAAAAAGATAATTACAAATTTATATTAAATCTCTCTGATCCATATTTTATTAGTTGCTAGATTGCATAAATCAGGGACAGAGTGATTACCAGGAGTGTCTCTCACATTTTGAGACCTCAGATTTTAACTTTGAGTCGGAAAAGCTTTTCATTCCTGAAAACAATGTAAATGGTCACCTCAATAAATTGTTTCAATAGTCAAATATGGATTGTACAGATTCTGTGTGTCTTAATGAAGTGGCAGGACTGTGCTCTGATAAAATTTCATGGCATATTTGACCTTCCAACCATAAATTACTGCCATTTTCTTAGATGCTTTAGAAAAAGTCATTACGGGAACAAAATAGTCTCAAGTAACGTCTAGAACTTTCCACCTCGCTTCACATTTCTGTAATTTCTTATTTAGTGGTGAAATCTACAAAATGTTTAAGCTTGAAGGGAATCATAGACCTTTATTGATAAAGAAATCGAGGTTTAGAGATGTGCAGTGATTTTCTGGTCACACAGCCACAGTCTCATTTCATTGATTCATTCACTCATTCAGAAACATTCTTGTCTACTACATGTTAGCACTTGTGCTATGCCCTACGGATTAATATGGAACAAAACAGACCTGACCCCTGACTTTAGGGAAATTGTTGACTAATTGGGGAAACTAAAGATAAACAATCATATGATGAACAAATGGAATTTATATAGTAAGTCCTATGATTAAAAAGCATAGGATGGGTGGGTGCCTGTAGTCTCAACTACTTGGGAGACTGAGGCAGGAGCATGGCATGAACTCGGGAGGTGGAGCTTGCAGTGAGCCGAGATCGCACCACCACACTCCAAGCCTGGGCGACAGAGCGAGACTCCGTCTCAAAAACAAAAAACAAATAAAAAATCAGGTTACAAATCAATATGTATACATCATTCCATTTCTGAAACACACAGGACTAACATATAATATTTACCTCAACTTAGAGGGTGAGGAAAGACATTTAAACTGAATTCTAGAGCTGCGCTATCCAATAAGGCAACCAGATGTGGGTGTTTATTTATTTTTATTATTTTTATTTTTTTTGAGATGGAGTCTCACTCTGTCACCCAGACTGGAGTACATTGGCCCTATCTCAGCTCACTGTAACCTCCGCCTCCCAGGTTCAAGCGATTCTCCTGCCTCAGCCTCCTGAGTAGCTGGGATTACAGGCGTGCGCCACCACACCCAGCTAACTTTTATATTTTTAGTGGAAACCGGGTTTCACCATGTTGGCCAGGATGGCCTCAAACTCCTGACCTCAGGTGATCCGCCCATCTCGGCCTCCCAAAGTGCTGTGATTACAGGCATGAGCCACTGCACCTGGCCTTTGTTTGTTTAATTTTATTTTAAGCTCAGGGGTACTTGTACAGGTTTGTTATATAGGTAAACTCATGTCATGGGGGTTTGTTTTACAGATTATTTTGTCACTGAGGTATTAAGCCTAGTACCTATTAGTTATTTTCCCTGATCCTCTCCCTCCTCAGCCCCTTCACCCTCCAATAGGCCCCAGTGTCTGTTGTTCCCAACTGTGTGTCTGTGTGTTCTCATCCGTTAGCTCCCACTTATAAGTGAGAACACGTGGTATTTGGTGCCTGCATTAGTTTTCTAAGGATAATGGCCTCCAGCTCCACCCATGTTCTTGCAAAAGATATGATTTTATTCTTTTTTATGGCTACATGATATTCCATGGCATATATGTGCCACATTTTCTTTATCTAGTCTTCCATTGATGGGCATTTAGGTTGATTCCATGTCTTTGCTATTGTGAAGAGTGCTACAATGAACATTCATGTGCACGTGTCTTTACGGTAGAATTATTTATATTCCTGGGTATATACCCAATAATGGGATTGCTGGGCCGAGTGGTAGTTCTATTTTCAGGTCTTTGAGGAATTGCCATACTGCTCTCTACAATAGTTGAACTAATTTATATTCCTACCAACCATGCATAAGCATTCCCTTTTCTGTGCAACCTCACCAATATCTGCTGTTTTCTGACTTTTTAGTAATAGCCATTCTGACTGGTGTGAGATGGTGTCTCATTGTGGTTTTGATATGCATTTCTCTAATGATCAGTGATGTTGAGCTTTTTTTTTACATGCTTATGGGTATTTACATTTATTATAGTAAAATAAGCTTTTAAATTCTGTCCTTCGTCACACTGGACACATCTCAAGTCCTCAGTGGCCACTGTTGGCTTCTGGCTGCTGTATTGGGTGAGGCAGATCTAGGGCATTCCCATCATCACAGAAAGTTCTGGTGGAAAGCAGCCCTCTGAAGAATGAAGGTGATTTAACTACATGAGGCGGGAGATGGCTAGAATGAGGGATTATTTCATGTGAAGTTCCCGTGGCAACAAGGGACATGGCTCACGTGGGGACCTCACGGGAGGCCACATGTGACTGAAGGGCCATGTGGTTCAGCACAAGAGTGGAGAGGAGAACAGGAGCCAGCTCTGCAAAGCCTTGGAGAGGTGGGGCCAGGACTTTCTTCTAAAAGAAACGGGAACTGTGGCATGGTTCTGCATAGGGGAAGAGCACGATAGTATTTGGTTTTTAAAACACACTCTTTGTTGACAATGAGAAGAACAGACTTCAGGAGGCAAGAGTACAGGGCATGCTGTAATACCTGATGGTTGCTAAACAAATAAAGAGCAAATGTTGACTATGTAGCTTGAATGAATGGATGCTCTAAAGTGAATTATGTGGGCCCCAAGCCAATCACATCTCTGTTTTGATCAACATTGTCATTTCATTTTCATTAATTCAATGTACATTATGTGTCTATCATAATGAAAATACCTCCAGAATGTTAGCAACATATACAGTAAAGTACTTGGTAGAGGTTGGACTTTACTTATTCATAAAGTTGGGGAACCAATGATTAAAAAGTGAGGTATACTTTTTTTTCTAGTGGCAGAAGCCTTTATTACTCCTTTGGAAGACTCCTTCTTTATATCTTGAAAAATAGTAAATCGAGCTCTTTCATTACACAAATGAAAAACAAACACTGAACCATTGTTCTGGAATGAAGGTTTCATGGAATATATGGACTATATTTTCACTGCAACTTTGAGGTTTGTGGGGAGGTGTTAGAGCAATATGCATAAGACCATGGTGGCATTCTAAGAGGATTTGACTCCTTTACTTGTAGTTTAAAATTATTAAAACATTTGCCATAATGTTGCGTGGTCTTGATCAAGACTGGGTGGCAGATAGGACAAAAGGCCCCATAGATAAAAATCACATTAGAAAAGATGGAATTTGAAATGATGACCTTGACCTAACTCAAACCTAAGTTATTGGAAAGGAGGGCTATTTTGGGGGTGTTATGTGGATAATAGTGAAACTCTTTTTGACCCTGTGTCTTAGGAGGAAATAGCTCTATGTATCTAAGCAGAAAGAACAGATGAATGAATTGAGTTTGAGGGTCCAGCTGTTTTTGGTAAGGTTTATTCATGGCTATATTAAGAACTACAAAAAGGTGCCTGCTCCTCTGCACCCCGAGGAACCAGCATGAGGATCAACCACAATGGCAGTAGCAGAAGGAGAAGAGCAAGGTTCCATCAACAGCACTGTTCTTTTGGGTAACAGTTGCCATAGCCCTGGACTGTTGCCATAGCCTGTCTGGACTGTCCAACTGTGGAAGTGTTTTCCACAACAAGCTTGTCCGCAGAAAGGACCCTTCAAACTGGACAAATCCTCCTAGAATTCCTAAACATACCATAGAGGGCTCTCCAAGGGAAAGAGAGAAAGACTAGACTTGCTGCTCATCTAACTGTGTGGGAGTTTGATATTAAATAACATACAGCCTTGGGTTATACAGGTGATATTTGTAGAGCATGTTGCAATTCATAAATTATTGGTACAAGTTTCTTACACAACCACTCAATGAATTCCATGTGAGAGATTCAGGTTCAATTTTCCGTGTGTCAAACACTGAGCTTCTTGTGATAGGGAGGAGATACAGATGTGATGGAGAGGGCCTCAACAGTGCTCCTGGGCTAGCCAGGAAGACCCGAGAGATAACTCAAACCTGGGGCAGAATGTGCTGAGTGCAGTAGAAGAGGTGCTTGTAGTTGCTGTCAGCCATTGGAGGAGGAGAGATGAATTATGGCTGAAGGAATCAAGAAAACCACAGCAAGGCCAGGCACATTACCTCATGCCTGTAATCCCAGCACTTTGGGAGGCTGAGGTGGGTAGATCACCTGAGGTTAGGAGTTCGAGACCAACCTGGCAAACATGGCGAAACCCCGTCTCTACTAAAAATATAAAAATTAGTTGGGTGTGGTGGTGGGCTCCTGTAGTCCCAGCTACTCAGGAGATTGAGGCAGGAGACTCGCTTGAACCCGGGAGGCGGAGGTTGCAGTGAGCTGAGATTGCACCACTGCCTGGGCCACAGAAAACCACAGCAAGTTAAGTCCAGCCTAATGTGGCTCCTCTGAGCTAACACTTAAGTCCCCAAAGCATGTTCTGGGATCTGAGTGAATACCATGCTCCAGTTTGAATACTCTCCATTCCTGGAGTCAGTTCTCACCTGCCTGTCACAAAGATCTTCTGCCCTTATGAATGGACTACATTCGTTGCCCCATTCTCCCTTTGAATCCCCGATCTTGTATCGAAGTTGTGCCCTGTGATCCTTCTTCCATGACCTTAGCTTCCCTTGTTAAGGTCAAGTTTGCTTTCTAACTCCAGCAGGATTCTTCAGACTTTCTTGGTCAACAACTCCTGAGTGGCTCCTGGAATCTTTCGTTCTCAGTTCTAAAGTTCATTTCCCAAGATAATTTCTCCTCCTTGCTTATTCTCCCTGCCTACCTTTTCCTGCCACCACCTTGAGGGTAGAGGCTTGGACCGTATTTAATTTGGGAGTTAAAAGACATTTACATTTTAGCAGAGATCTGGTTTAGGACACTTACCATCATGCAAATTTATATTTGTGCAGTTGTAGATTGTGTTACAATCTACAACACAACAGGCAGACAAGCCAAGAGATTCTTCCTTAAGTGATTTACAGTCTGGGGTGCCAATTTCTAGGATCTATTAATTAATTCATCCATTCATTCCACAAAACATATTGAATTTTTCTTATGTACTAGGCACCATGCTGGGAATATGAATTATACTTCTGAACAAGACTGTTACGATCATAGGTCTCATGGAGTTTATAAACTATCAGAAAAGACAACATATTGGTTAATGGTAATTGTGATAACTAACAACAACAACAAACAACAACGGTGTGTCTGGGAGGTGAGGGCTTGCTAGGACATTCTAGGTGAGGACTTGATGAGGGAGTGGTGTTCAAGCAGCCCTGAAGAAATGTAGGAGGGAGCTAAGGTGGGGATAAGGGTGGGGAGGAGTCATTTTAGGCAGAGGGATCTGTGCGCACAGGCCTGAGATGGAAACAGTCAAGGCTAAATGTGAAGGGCTACACTGGACTTCCACCGCTAGAGCGAGGCTAGCAGAAAACAAAGAGGAGGCTGGACTGTGCTGAGACTGGGGAGGAAGGCGAGGGGGACATCATAGAACAGTAAGGACTTTGGGTTTGATGGAAATGGGAAACTAATGAGTCATTTCCATCAGGGGAATGATATGGTCATCTTTGAAGTTTAAAAATCATTCTGGCATCAGTGAGAGACTGGAAAAGAAGAGGGTCCCTGGATTCAGAGTGAGCAGTTAGAAAATGCTCCAGGACCGCGGTGGGAGACGATGGTGGTCAGACCAGAGTGATGGTGGTGAAGATGCTGTGGAAGTGGAAGCTGTCAGATTTCTAAAAGAAATTCTGGGAGGTCATTAGCGAAGAACTCCGACTTCTAGATAAGGCAAATCTTCTGTGTTTCTGCCAACTTCTCAATATAGACTGTGTTGCAAAAATATTATACTGATGCCTTATTTGTTGCCAAGAAAGTTACAATTTCCGAACTTTCTGACCAAAGGGAAATAAAGGAAAGGGAGCTTCAAGCACTTGAGAGGAAGGGGATGTTCAAGGCGATGAAGCGAGTATTGAAAACCCAGGAAAGGGAATCAGGAGGGGAAACTAAAAGAGCAATAAAGCTTTATGACACTTCTCTTTTCCATGTTTCATCTATCAAACAAGAGCTCCTTACCCTAGGACCAAAGCAAAATGACTTCTGTAGGTACTTTTTATGAAGATGTTTCCAAATATTTCCTTTGGAAAAAGCCTTCTCATGCAAATCTGCAGTCAAGAGGATGAGCATATGCTGGCTTTTTCCCGCACGTGTGTATGTGTGTGTGTGTGTGGTATGTGTGTGTGTATGTGTGTGTATATGTGTGTGTACAAACACACACATGCTCACACACGTGCAGATCCAACAGTTTGTACAGAATTTGAGAATAACTTCTGTTATTTTTTTGTTTGGAATGACAGTGTTTCCATAGCAATGTGGACTTGTGTTTTTGAGAGGCTATTTTAATGGGCCTTTGGCAAGCCACGTACAATCATTACTTGCACATGAATCTGGCTTCGTTGGCACTAGTTTGTTATAAAGGAAATTCTAGGGACACTGGATTGGTGGGCTTTGGGTAAAACCTTTAAGTCTCACCTACATCACGCATCTGTGATGAAACACATCCTGCCTTCCTTTCAGTATTTGTAGCTTAGCTGCCTCTCTGTGCCTGCCCAATCCTGACTACAGAACAGCTGGAGGTACTGGTAGCATATATTTAATTTTTTTGGTCAACAGTGTGGGTAACAAAATTACTTGCTGGGCTTGCTGTTGTTTACATTTTACTATTTAAACTGTCTTCACGAAGGGCATTTGTTCCCAGCTCATTTGGTCCAAAGTCCCCATTTGGTTGTCTGAAAAAGTCACTTTGAACCTTCACAGTCCTTTCGTGTCACTACATCAAATCAGACTGGCTTCTTTATTCATGCTTTCTTGTGAGCTAAATCAAGTCGTACTTTTGGTTAGAGCTGAGAATATTAAAAAAGTGATTAGGCAAATGCCCATTTTATGCTGATTAACCTTACCGAAAATCAGAAAATTCATTTGTCCCTGTATTTTTTCACTGTTTTCTATTCAAAACAAAATACACCCCTTTAGGCTAGAGGTTTTGATTGCAAGGGGAAGAAGTCCAACTTGAACCACTTCAAATATAAAAAGGATGTATGGGCTCCCTTTTGGCAAAGTCCAGATATGGAGGGGGCTTTGTGTATGAGTGGGCAAAGACATTGTAAGAAAAATATCACCTTTCTCTCTCTGTTTCTTATCCATCCTTCTTTATCTTGGCATCATTCTCTAATACTGCTGACAAAGAAAATTATATCTGCTGGCCTCAATTTCTGCCCTGAAGGCAAAGGCAGGATCTGTTCTCTTCTGCCTCTAAATATAAAATCCTACTAGAATAACTTTAACTGGTTTTGCTTGGGTGATGTGCTCGCCTCTAGAGCAACCACAATGACCACAGGATGGGGCAATATGACTTGGCTAGGCCAGCATCACATGCTCATTCCTGGGACCAGGAAGAGGGTGCTATGATCAACATTGTCCCTGTCAGTCATGAGATTTGAGTGAAGTGGGAGAAGCTTTTCAATGGAAAGGCATGTGCTTGCATGCAGAAACAAGATGTCCATTGTACTAAGAAACCTTGATTTTATCCATGGAGCCATCCCCATCTTCAAAATGGAAAGATTTCTACACCAGGATGAGCATTAAAATTACCAAAAAAGCTTTAAAATACAGATACCAGGACCTCCTCCTTAGAATATTTAATCCAGTAGGTCTGGGCTTATAACTTTTTAAATGCTTCCTTGGTTGTCCTAATAAAGAACCTACTTTGGGAACCACTGGTTGTAGTAGGATGTACTAGTAAAAGAAGATGGATGTAATAGTATGAGAATAATGTAGAGTCTTAATGGAAAGATTAAATTGAACTAAGTGTACTTTCATTATACATGTTCCTTTTTTTTTTTTTTTTTTTTTGACAGAGTCTGGCTCTATCACCCAGGCTGGAGTGCAATGGCACGATGTTGGCTCACTGCAACCTCCACCTCCCAGGTTCAAGCGATTCTCCTGCCTCAGCCTCCCAAGTAGCTGGGATTACACGCACCCACCACCACGCCCGGCTAATTTTTGTATCTTTAGTAGAGATGGGGTTTCGCCGTGTTGGCTAGGCTGGTCTTGAACTCCTGACCTCAGGTGAGCCGCCCGCCTTGGCCTCCCAAAGTACTGGGATTACAGGCATGAGCCACCATGCCCGGCCTTTCATTATGCAATATTTAGTTGCAATCTAGTTCTACAGAAATCATAGTCTATTTTTGATAGATATTGTCAGATTCTCCCTATGTTAATGGGGAGATAGAAGGGGAATCAGGCTTGAGAATAAAAAAAGAAAAGAAAAAAAAAAAAAAAAAAAAAAAACAGAGCCCTGTCTGAACAGGGTACCACAGAAGCACAAATAAAGATATGCAGTGAAGATGGACATTACTTTTTGGCCACCAGCATCAGAAGCCCTTTCTATGTTCAGGGAATTATGCATCTTATGAGTCTTGGTGAGAGGAAGAATGACCTTCCACTTTGTAAGCTGAAAATGTCAGGAACATACTTTTCAAACCCTGTCTTGCAGCTATCACTTAGATATAGGTCTCACTGATGGGATGCACCATCCTAAGACTTTGACTTGTGAGGTTGTGACATGAAGCAAGGCCTGTGGTTAGGAGAAGGCAAGGCATCATAAATTGAAGCAGGAAAACCAGGAGATGATTTGGGTGCTTCCCTGAGACAGAGGCACTATCTGAGGCTGGAGATTTGGCATGATTCAAAATAATTTGATTGGCTGGGTGGGTTTGACCAGGAGGGCATGGGCAACTGTGGCAGTTTGCTATTAACATATGATGTTTCCTATTCAGACCATCCTAGTACCCAACAATTTTCTATTAAAGCTTTAAGGTGTCTGATGTGGTTTGGCTGTGTCCCCACCCAAATCTCATCTTGAATGGTAGTGCTCATCATTCCCACATGTTGTGGGAGGGACCTAGTGGGAGGTAATTGAATTGTGGGGCTGGGTCTTTCCCTTGCTGTTCTCATGATAGTGAATAAGTCTCATGAGATCTGATGGTTTTATAAAGGGCAGTTCCCCTGCAAACACTCTCTTGCCTGCCACCATGTAAGATGTGCCTTTGCTCCTCTTTTGCCTTCCACCTGATTGTGAAGCCTTCCCAGTCATGCAGAACAGTTAGTCCATTAAACCTCTTTTTCTTTGTAAATTGCTCAGTCTTGGGTATTTCTTCATAGCAGTATGAAAATGGATTAATACAGTATCTGATTTGATTGTAAAATGTAGAGCTCAGATCAGGCACGGTGGCTTATACCTGTAATCACAGCACTCTGGGAGGCCAAGGCAGATGGATCACTTGAGGTCAAGAGTTTGAGACCAGCCTGGCCAACATGGTGAAACCCTGTCTCTACTAAAAGTACAAAAATTAGCTGGGCATGGTGTTGCATGCCTGTAGTCCCAGCTACTTGGGAGGTTGAGGCAGGAGGATGGCTTGAACCTGGGAGGGAGAGGTTGCAGTGAGCTGAGATCATGTTACTGCACTCCAACCTGGGTGACAGAGTGAGATTCTGTCTCAAAAAAAAAAAAAAAAAAAAATGGAGAGCGTAAATGAGACCCACAAAAGTTACTACAAAGAAATCTCTCTGTTACAGGTCTCCTGAAATGCTCTTTAAAAGTAAAACCAAGTCCTAAAGAGGTGGCAAATTGGCAGTCCTAGAGCTATATATAACCCAAAATAATGTTTAAGGTAGCCCACAAACATTTTTGAATTACTTGCTAACATCTAAAAGTTGGTAAACAATCTGAATTTATTTTCCTATTGAAAAGCCAAGTATCTGGCATTACCGGATGCACACTCTTCACGGTGTAACAGCAGCCGCCTGCTGGAGGTGAGGCAGAGATGCTTGCTCCCTCTTTCACAGTTGTCTTCTACTAGTGTCTCCTGTTTGGCCTCATTATCCATCTGGACTCTTATTTGCAAGCAGCAAAAGTCGACTGACAAATTTCAGTAGAAAGGGAATTTATTTAAGTGTATTCTGTGGTTTAAGAGTATCTTAGAGGACTGGAGAACTGGGTTGCAGTGAAGCAGACAGGAATGACATCCCAGCTCCTGCTGCAGCACCAGGATCACCAGGACAGATGGTTCAGCTGCATAGCACAGACCTCATAGCCTGCTGCACCCGCATCACTCACCCTGGATGCTTGATGCTGGTGCCTGTCCCAGACCACGAAACCTGCTGCCATCTTCCATGGTAAGCTTTCTGTGAGGTTCCTGCTCCCTCTCAGGCCTCTAATTCAACCTCTGGGGTGGGTATGTTTGCAGAGCATGGGTCACGTGCTTGTCCTCTTATGGCAAGAGAAGCTGGAAAATGAGTATCTGGTACTTGATGTTTCTTTAGTGAGAGAGGGGCTCTGCTTAATGAGAAGGAAGAACCTGCAGACGTAGGAAGGATATCAAAAGGGTGACCAAAAGGATAGGAGATGCCCACCACAGTCCCCAAAGGCATTGGAGTTTACTATGCTTACCCAGTACATACTAAGTCCTAATTGAATATTGGTTGGAGTGTAAAACTGGGAACTTTAGGGAAAAAAATAGGAAGGAGGTAGAAAAGAAGAAGAAAAGCAGAGGAGTCATGGAAAGGTGAAAAAGAAAAAGAATAAAATAAAGTAAAATAAAAGCAATAAAGGGGAACAATTCAGAATTTCTCTGGTCTTAAAAACCATTAGCTCTGGAACATAGTCCGTCTCTTTCCTCAATTATTTTGATTTCTCTATTTGGCCTTATGAAGACTACAAACCCATACAAAACCCCATAAAATTCATTCTGTGTGTGTGTGGTAAGGGTATATTGGGTCCAGCCCAGAAGGGCTTCAGCTCAGTCAGTTGCCAAACACCAGCTGCGTAAGTGATGATTTGATCTATCCAAGAGGTAGTTATTTAGCCAACAGACAGATGGCCAAGAAAGTCAAGTTACTTGGTGCATTGTGTGTCATTCAGGAGGCGCTTGGCCAGCTGAAATAGCTGGAAGCCAGTGGATTCCGAAGCCATGGCCCACCCTATTAGACTTGCTTCTGGAATCCCCCCAGTCCCAATTAGCAGCAAAGGACAAAGCAGGGCAGCTTTTGCTTCATGGAGCCTACAACCTAGCAAATAGGAGCTACACCGCTAACCCCAGTGATAGATAAGAAAGTGGCTGAGCTGGTAGCTGGATACTCATAATCCAGTGTGAGGAATGTGAAAACAAGGAACAGCTGTGATAATGGGCATCCAGGGAAAGGAAGGGCTGCTTACAACACTTTTTCCAGAAGCACATTCAATTTCCAAGTGAAGAAGGATGGGTTATTATGCATCATAAATAATTGGTGAGAATTAGAGAAAACATAAACGAATTTTTGAGACTATCTAGTTATAATTGGAAATACACTTGAAAAAGGTAGCCAAAGTTAGAATCTATGCAGCATCATTTTATTCATTACTTCAACAAACACTTAGTATACCCGTACCATGTGTCAGGGACTAGCCTGGGCAACTTCTGCCCTCATGGAGCTTATTATTGGCTAGGAAGATTCTTTTAGTCAAAGAAGACAAATAAATGTAACATCTCAACACTGGTAACCACTAGGAATGAAAGGTACGTAAAACCACGAGAAGATCATAGGAGAATTTAACCACTTATCATCTAATAATAATCTCATTACATTTAATATATCAAATCTAATTATAATTGAATTGCATTTAGTATATTAAATATTTTAATATGTATACATATGTTTGTAATAAAAACATATATTCCTCCACCTTGGTTTATACTCAGTAGCCTTTATTAAAAATTTTGTGATATGAAGCCTGTCTTCTTCCTCTGAACTTAGTGAGTTGCACATTATTGACATTAATTATTCTTGGAATACACTCAGTTTCTCCTGTGAATTTGGTGTCATCCACTACAAAATAATGAGTTCTGAGCATTCTAGGAGCTCCTTGTATTTTTGTTTCAACTTTTCTCATGCGGTCTAGGGAAAGACTTCTGGATATAAGACAGATGTCCAGTCATGAAATCTAACCCTGTTTGTTGGCAGTAGCTTTTCAGATGCTGTATTTCCTTATCTGTAAAATGGTGGCAACAAGATCTACCTCTCACATGAGTGGTGGGAATTCAGTGGGAGAGATTATCAGCAATTGAGGTTACCCCAAACAAAACAAAATGTAGTTGCATTGCATTCCAGGGTTAGATTCTAAAATTAATACACAAGGAAAAAATTTCCTAGAGTCAAACTTACCTTGAAAATCCTTTTGAAGTTCTTACCATGGTGTCTGGTACACCAGCTCTCAGAGAGGTCCCCACAGCCAGTTTTCCTTTCAGTGTCAAAACAGATTGCTGTTTCTTCAGCTGAACACCAGATTAAGTGGTTGGCTTGTTTTAGTGGCCATGTTGTAGGAAAATATTTCCCTTTAAACACTAAAATCACACTCAACGGTGCAAGATGCTCATATCTGAGAGGCAGCAGGAATGGAGCCTATCACAGCAGCAACAGCAGATCCACACTTCCCATCTCACGCTTACCAAGGACAGATGTTCACTGAATGTCCTGGCGAGCAGAGTTGCCTATTGGACTGAAGCTGTTTTTCTCTCTTCCCGCAAACCACATGCTGCTAAAGTCAGGAAAGTTAAAACTGTCTGGGACTCTCCACAGTTGGCATACTAGCTCCTAAGATGTCCGTGTTGGCTCCTAGATATTTAACAACTGCTGCATTATTCTCTGGTATCCACCTGGCTTTCTGGATTTCTGTTTCTGTGGTGACTGTTTCTGACCAGCTGTTCTTGACTTTCTGTATAATTTCCACTTTGAAGAATCCATCTATTTCCACTCAATGCTTCTTTCAGATGAGACATAATGATTGAGAGTATGGGAAGAAAGAAATAAAAATAAAATTAAACCTGTTGTCCATCCCCTGTAGGGAGCTCACAAACATGCCCAGTGTCTTAGCTTCATTCAAGAGCTTTAGCTCTGCATAATGAGAAGCATTGATCTATCGGCAATGGCTGGCCCTGCAAACTCAGGTTTGATTATTTTCTGGGCATCTGAACCTGGATCGGCTCTCACACTTGGGCACACTTCATTTTCCCCTATTCTAATATATGTGAGGTTAAGTGGGGCTGTTGTTTACCAATAGTTAATAGGCCTTGGCTTAGCATGCGGTGGTTTGACACCTTTAGTCATTAGTAGAGTCTACAGATTAATGATAACAATTGCTACCCTTAATTGAGCCTTTCCTGTGTGCTAGGTGCAGAGCTAAATGCTCTGCCCACATTTCCCCCACTCAGTTCTCAGAAGAAGCTATGGACTGAATACGATTTTCATGATTGCAATTTTATTGGATGAAGGAAGGTTTGTAACTTGCTGTATGGTCATAAAACTAGTAGAAGGTAGAGCTGACTCTAAACACCCTGTTTTTAACCATAGAGCTAAAAAACCCGAATGCAAATGGACTCTTGTGGCATCACACCAACGGCGTCTACAAAGTCAAAGCACTATCTGCTTCAGATTTACCTGGGTGCTGGTTAAGTAAACCTTCCCAGTTCATGGGCAGAGCCATTACCTCAGAATAAGGCCAGAGCGTCTATGTTGGAAAGAAGCCTCCCAACTGATTCTTACAAATAGGAGCCATTGGTTTGGACCCCACATTTAGACCATTCTTATCTATGCAACATAAATACAAGTGGCCAGGCACATATCATGCACCCAGCACTGAGCTATGGCTTTCCTGATGCTAACATACTATATAGAGAAAGTCAAGTTGAATAAAATGTAGCCAGAGATTTTGATAGTATGCATCAGTGTTACCCGTTGCAATATAATTTTTGTTTTCTTAAACGTATACTGTGAGGCTTTCTATATCAGAGCATCTTTCTAAACTTAGAGTAAGTGATTTTTAGAGTTGGATCAATATAACAAAAGAAGGCAGATTGCTGTTCAATCAATGCCACTTTTAAACTTTAATTACGAGTAAATTATGGAGAAAAAATGTGAACGTGATAGATCACTACTGGATGATCTACTCAGAATCCCTTTCTTTTTTAAAAAATATTTTAAATATCAATAACAATGTAATATACAATGGCTGTGAGCACATATATAATAAGGAAACATCTGTAATACAATTAATAGTGTTTCCATCGATTCCGTTCCTTTGAATTTGACAAGTTATTGCCAACTTTTCATATTTTTCCTCTGTGTATTGAAACACACATATACCTGTACACACTTGCAGGGAACTAACTTGGAATCGCACAACACAAATTAGTCTGCCTCTTGCTCTTCTTCCCTTTGCCACATATTGCTGATACAACCTTTCTAGGATTTTTCCTTTTCCCATGCCCCACCGCAATTTTCTACCCACTTCATTGCTGGGAAATCATTCGTGTGTGCAGCATAATTCTGCTTCTACAGCCAAGTTCATTGGTTTGGGATTGGGCATCTGAACCCAGATGGCCGCAGTGCATCTCTTCTCCGGGATTTGGGGCATCTCTGAGTGGATGGCTTTGTTATGTGTGAAATCTGGAAGTATCAGCTGCCATTTTCCCTCATGTGGGCCTCAGAGAATGGTAGATTGCAGTGAGCCAAAGAATAATGAAGATGTGCCCAGGAGAGGGAAAGAGAGAGAGGGACACACACACACACACACACACACACACACACAGATGGGGGGGCGGGGAGAGAGAGACACACACACACACAGAGAGAGAGAGAGAGAGGGAATTTTTTAGGTTCTTTCTAAGGTTTTACTACAATCTCAAGGTTCAACTCAACACATTTCAAGATGTGGCCCTTTCCACAAAGCCTTTTCTCACTGGGCTTCTATTCTTAGTAACTAAAGTAGACTTGATGTTTTAAGCCCCCAACATTTCTGAAATAATTTTACTTTTCCTATCATACTTAGATCATAGTGATTAAATGTTATATTGTTTCCCTTATGAGAAATAAAAGCAATGATGTTACTTTATTCAGTAAACTTTATTTATGCATACCTACTCTCTGCTAAATTCTGTGCTCCCAAAGAGTTAATAGTCCAGGGAAAACACAACAAATAAATCGACTAAAATCATTATAATAAATATAATGACTAGAACATGCTCAGGGTATCATGCGAAGCCAAAAAGGGGCATCAAAATCTGTCTGCAGCCATGACCAAGAAGTCTCACTGCTCACTAATGTCTTAGACACGTACCTTATTTGCCAATGGGGTGAGTGGAATAAACTGTCTAGAGAAACTATCCCAAACAATTTTGAAATTCTAAAACCAATTGAAAAGTGTTTTTTACAGCATCCGTCTATTTTTTCCCACAATACCATCCTCATACGAAGCAAGTCTGTCATTTGGCTGTCTCCAGAAGGAGCTATGAAGATTTACTCAACACGACTCTGGAACTTTCCAGATTACATAAGTTCTCACATATTGGTTGTTCATGGAGACTTTTTCTTCTTAAGCTACTTACTCTCCCTCAAAAAAGATCATTTGCTTGGGCTGATAACTATCATTATATAGAGCAAAGGGTAACTAAGCAACTCAGTGGACCTTTGTCTGGGTATGATGCAAGCCTCACTGCTCTCTCTCTCTCTCGATTTTCCATCTTCTGCACGACTGACCTGCGGCTGTCTCTGCTACATGATGCATGGATTCTGCTTTCATTCAACCACAGTGAGGCCCTTAGAGCTGAATACCTTGTGTGTGTCTGTCTTTGCCTTCTTAGAAACGTTTTCTTCACAATCAGAAAATAGCTCATAGATCCTTACTGTCTTGGGCTTGCTTAAAACTTGGTTTCGCTAAAGGATAACTGGACAAGCAGTCATTGAATTTACTGACCTCAGAAGTATTGCTTTCCTATGCAAGGATAGTTTAGATTCTAATTTACTTTAAAGTTAAGCCCAGCTGCAGAGAACTGAAATGCATTTCTGCCTCATTTCTAAAGGTCTAGCAAAAAAATAAATAAATAAATAAAAAAATAAATAAATCCTAGGCATCAAATACAATATGGGAATCTCAGAAAGGGAAAATATTTGGGTCACAGCTAGGTCTTCTAATAGCATATTTTCAACTGGAAAAATATGAGAAAAAGAAAAAGAAAAAAGAAACAGATCTATGCTGTGATTGGAGAGAAACTTAAACTCGATCTTGTTTCTTTTCTCCTGGGGATGCTGGGGCTGGAGTAGGGGGTGAGGAGCAGGTGATGCCTCCTTTCCCAAAATGTTGGAAAAGAATTTCCTACAGGAGGAGATTGGATTTGTTAGTCTTTTAGTAAGCCTTTTGTGGTATGGTTTCTGGGACAATGTTCTAACGAGGATTCTGGATGACAGGGAGCAGCATGTTACTAAAACTAGCTCAAGGGAATTGGGTTTTTATTTCAAAGACATAGGAGGATACCAAGGAACCCAAGGTTAGGAGAAAATGTTTCTGGAACTCTTGTAAGTAAGAGTTCAGAAATGGCGATTCGCTATTCACTCCCTCTACTTCTCAGAAGTGCTCATGCTCCAGAATTGGCTTCTTTCTACAAGTGTGGCCAGTCCTCTGGTTTATTCCAATACCTCTTCTGCTTCAGCTTGCAGGTGACTCCTACATGGCCACATCAGTTTGGGAGACTACAGACCTTTTCTCTGCAACATGTAGTGCTTACTGGAAGCTATCTCGATGTCTCATTAAGATTGTAGAGAGAAAATCTGGCAGCTCCAAGTCATCTGGCCAAGTTGGGCCATACAAGTCTTGGACTTCTGGTATCAAATGCATTGACAGTCCTAGAACCCAGGGGTTATTCGTGTTTAATCAACTGTTGTGCGAATAAGAGTCAGGACCCTCTGAACACCAGATAATTTCTCTTAGCAGGGGCCCACAGAAAACTCTGTGTTCCTCATCTTCAGAACACTTTGAATAGCAGAACATCCTTTAGTAAGGAACCAAGACCCTTATCCCCAATTACTGAGGAGGTTTTGATTTTAAATTTTACTGAGAGAGACTCATTTAAAGCAGTTTATACTATAATATGAATGATAATTACCTTCTATCAGGAAGCATTCAGTCATTTCTCAATCAGTTATTGAGTCTTTACTATGGTCACTATGCAGATTTTGGGACTAAAAATGAGTATTTTTGGTGAGAGAAGGAACAAGTTTCTTCAAATCTCAGTTCTTGCTGGCAGGAAGTGCCCGGATAAGAAAAGGATGTAGAGAGAATATATTGGAATTGGTGAGGAAGATAGCTTATTTTCTATTTAACAATTCTACAGAGTCTTTTAGTCTTTTTTTTTTTTTTTTGTCACACTTCTCCCAGCCTGAAATTGAACAACCAAAGTTCTAGTTATTCAACAACTGTCCCAGACAAGGAAGGCAGGGTGCTTACCCCTACAGGAAATAAAAGGAACTAGATTAAACTCAGCACCCACCCTCAAAAGACTGCATCAAATGTGAAGAAATTGCACTGTTACCCAGGCAGACATCCCTGAAAGCTAGAAGAGAGTTACAAAGTGCAGAGCGGGATCAGGTGAAGATTGTGCTGGGCTTAGGGTGGGGCATCAAAGCTGGGCAAATGGTGACCATCTTCAGAAGGCACTAGTTCACCTTGTTTGGTTGTAGTTTAGATTGGTAACATTCAACGTTTTAACAAATAGCATGGCACGAGCACCTGCCAGTCAGAACTGATACTGGCCTGTAGTCTCAGCTACTGGGGAGGCTGAGGTAGTAGAATCGCTTGAGTCTAGTAATTTTGAATCCAGCCTGGGCAATATAGCGAGACCACCCCCCACCACAAATAAAATAAAATCATAAAGTCAAAACACCTGATACTGTCCCCACTGGAGCAGAATCCGAAGGCCCCTGTGGCACCAAGTATTAACACTTTAGTTGAGAGATTATAGGGAGGTGAGGGTCAGGGTATTCCTCGTAGTGTCTTCAATTTTAACAGTTGGAGCTAGTGCTTATACCTCAATGCCGGGCCCTTCTGAAGGAAGGGAAAAAGGCTGGAGACGAGGTTCACCTTATGTTGTGGAAGGCTGGAATGCCACGCTCAGGAGAGCATCCTTCACTCAGGAAGGAATGGGAGCCGTCCCGTCCATCCCAAGGACCTCCCTCAACAAACATCCCGTCCATTTATAACTAGCCAATGCAATTTTAGGAGCTCCGAATGCCTGGAGGGGATACTGTTTTGATTAAAGACACCATACAGTGCCTGCCCTCTGGCAGCTGGAAGTCTAGAAGAAATTGAGGAGGGGGCGCCATGATCCCAAAGCATCACAGAAGTGGAAAGCTGGCGGGGTAGGGGTAGGGAGGACCTTAGTTAACGCCGCGCAGCCCTCTCAGAGAGGGTTAGTGACTGGGCTAAGTTCACGCAGCCGGGTCTAGACAGAGACAAACCTTCCTTCCCCGTGGTAGCTGCAGAAGAGGAAGGGAACTCTTGCAAATCAGAGGCCAAGATGGCAGTGGAGTGGCACGGGGGCGGGAGGCGCATCCAAAGGGGAGAAAAATGCTGTATTCTTAGGAGTGGGTTTGGCTTTATTTTATTTTTTTTTAAATTGTTGTTGGCACGGTTTCGGAGGACTTATTCTTGCTGAGTTAACTCCTTCTCTCACTCTTTTTTTGGCCATGCCTGGGGAGGATTCGCGGTGTTGGGGGAAGGCGCGCCCCTGCGGCTTCTCAGGCTCATCTTCCCGGAGCGGAAGGAAGGAATCAGGCACCTCCTCCCAGCCGCCCCCACCGACTCTAGTCCGCCCCGAGGCTTCCCTAAGCTCACCAGGCCCCAGGGCTGTGTGGGGCGGGCTCCCGGCCAGGCGCGGTCGGGACGCCTGCCGTTCCCCAGGTTTGGGGCAGCGCGCAGCGCGGGTCCGCGGCGGCTCATCCATCTTCGCGACCCGGCCTGGCAGCGTCGCGCTCCGCTCGGAGGGCACTCGGCGGCAGAGTCCCGCGATAGGGAGGGGCGAGGGGACCCGCCGCCCCCTCCGAGGACCCAGATCGAGCAGGAGAGAGCGGGCGCCGAGCTGGGGTCCGCGCAGGGTCGTGAGCTCCTCTCTGGGCACACATCCTTTACGCCACGCGCTCTCAGGGGCTGAGTGGCCTCGAACCTTGCCAATCAGCAGTGCTGGGCACCCCGCTTGCTCTGGGGTGCGTTAAACGTCAGGAGAGAGCTGCACAGATGGGGTCACCAGACGCTTTCTCCCCCTTTTCCCGGAGCCCGAGGGTTGCGCGATAAGCCAACCCCAGCCGGACGCTGTGCTCCTATAAATAGAGCGCGTGTGCCCGCTTCGCGCTCTCCGAGCTGCGCGCGAGGAACGAGAAAGTTGTGCGCAGGGACTGGGGGCGGGAGGCCAGGCAGGAGAGGACCTCGCCGGACCAGCCGCCCTGCACGCTACGCCCGGCGCCCTGGACTTGATCCTGTGAATCTGCGCTTTCTGTGCGAGGGACCTGGCTAGCCGCTGCCTCCCTCCCTACCTCTGGGTGACACCAGGTTTGGGGGAATTTTTGACCAAGCGAAAGTGGGAGTCGCTGGCGTCCTGGCCATGAACACAGCCTCTCGTTCTTCTCAGCCTGGGAAACACCTTCTGCCTCTGTAACTCGTCCCTGCCGCAAGCCAGACAGGACTGGCACCCGCGCCGCTGGGCAACCGCCACCCTTGTGGCTTCTCTTTGAGTCCTCTCTTTTTGTTCCTGCTCCGTGGTTTACCTGGTGGTGCTTGAGTTTGGGGTGAGGATTTATTATTATTATTTTTGCTTTGAGGTGTGAATGTGAGGGTTTGATGACTTTTAGATGTCTAGCAACAAGATTGGGTGCAGGGGCCCCAGGCAGGGCTGATTCTTGGGCGGAGGAGGGTAGGGTAAGGGGTTCTGCATGAGCTCCTTAAAGGACAAAGGTAACAGAGCCAGCGAGAGAGCTCGAGGGGAGACTTTGACTTCAAGCCACAGAATTGGTGGAAGTGCGCGCGCCGCCGCAGGTGCCGTCGCTCCTGCAGCGCTGTCGACCTAGCCGCTAGCATCTTCCCGAGCACCGGGATCCCGGGGTAGGAGGCGACGCGGGCAAGCACCAGCGCCAGCCGGCTGCGGCTGCCCACGCGGCTCACCATGGGCTCCCGGCGCCGGGCGCTGTCCGCGGTGCCGGCCGTGCTGCTGGTCCTCACGCTGCCGGGGCTGCCCGTCTGGGCACAGAACGACACGGAGCCCATCGTGCTGGAGGGCAAGTGTCTGGTGGTGTGCGACTCGAACCCGGCCACGGACTCCAAAGGCTCCTCTTCCTCCCCGCTGGGGATATCGGTCCGGGCGGCCAACTCCAAGGTCGCCTTCTCGGCGGTGCGGAGCACCAACCACGAGCCATCCGAGATGAGCAACAAGACGCGCATCATTTACTTCGATCAGGTCAGACCTGGGGGGACGCGGGCACCTAGGGGGCGGGCGGTCTCCAGGCACCTCAGCCCGAGGCTGCCTGCCCAGGCTAAGCTGGACCGGTTGGGAAATGGGGAATCATGTGAAGCACTCACCTTCCCAAACATGCCTGGGTCTGAAACTCTACGGTCTCTCTTCCTACCCCTCTCACCAGCCCCAGCTCCTATTCCTTCCGGGCCCCTAAAAGAGGCTGCTACGACCCGAGGGGAGAGGCTTGGGAGCCCAGAGCCGGGCAGCGAGAGCTCAGGGCAAGTTTCGAGCAACAGGTCGGCGGGAGCCGAAGGGCACCTGGTCCCTGGACGTCGTGATCTCTTGACCAGATCTTGGTCCCCTGGCTCAGACTCCTCTACGGGTGCCGCTGAGGCTGCTCCCTGGGTACCTTTGCGGGACAGGATAAATGTTTGATTTGTTTCTCCCAGGTAGAGAAGCTTCTCTGCAAAGAGAGCCCCAGGCTTCTGCACTATGCAGAGATCGGGCTGGTGGCCGCGGAGGCCGGGAGGGCAGGGCCGGGGGTCAGATCTCGCTTGCAGGTTCCACTGTTCGTGTGCCAGGCGCCGCTGCCACTGCCGCTGCCTCGGAGTAGGCAGCAAGCCCTTCTCTGGTACTTAGAGAAAAGTTGCGGAGGAGGGAAGGAAAAAGGAATTTGGCAACTGCGCTGAACTCCCGTAGGAAAGCCCTTGGGAGCCGGTTCTCCCTTCCCGGGCTCCTGTCCTTTCAGAGAATTGCAAATAACTGGGGAAAGACGGACTTTGAGGTTGATGAGAGTAGGGGAAGAACTGACGGAAGCTGTAGCTGCTGTTTAGCGACCTAGTGCTCTGTGTTTGGCATGATGAGAAACCCCAGGATATCAGCTTACATTTAGCAAGGGGTCTTAAGGAAAAAAAAACTGTCCTGGGAGTTTTAATTTCAGCCCCAACAGTATCTAGAGTCTTTTTAAATTCCAGATTCGCAGTTCACAGTTGTATGCAAAGCTACAATGTGCAGGGGGCACAGGTTAAGTGGTGCTGCAGGATGTGCCAGGGAAAGCACGAGGTGACATCTGTATTCCTTGCTTAATTTTTCTTAACTAATGCACTCTCCAGCTGGCCAAAGACAGAGAATGCCTCTCTAGGGGCTTAGTATTTGATAGCCATAATTTTTAAAGAATTAAGTAGCCCCACGTGGGGTTTCGGTGCAGTATTTTCCATCTTGATGGAAATAAAGTCTAGCACCACCCCTAGTTTGTATTTCAACACTTTAATTAAATGTTGGAATACTATGGGCATTGCACTATCCTCTGTACAGGGTCTTTTTTTCAATGACCTTTCCATCAATTAGAAGAGGAAAAGGGTTTGTTCTTCTGTTCAGTGAGCCCTGCATCTTAGAGACAAGAAGACACATTTGGTTATAAATCTTGATGTACCTGGATGCTCCAATTACAAATATAGAGTCAACATCCAGTTTTACAGGTAGCCAACACTCATTAGCTATTTCCATTATTGCTAGTGAATTATGCTACTTGTATCTGAATCAGGAAGTTACCACTAAGCACCTCAAATTATTTTAATTGTGCTTGAAAAAAATTTCCTTGCAAAGCCTCTGTTAGGGATTATTGCACAGCTGGTGACTTGTTGAAAGACCATCTATCATCAGGTCACAAAAAAATCTGATGCTTAGTTGGAAGAAGGCAAAATCTCAGAATGAAATTACACACGTACATGTATTTTAAGTTAGGTGTTGATGCGGATACATCTGCTTGACTGTCGCTATCTTCTGGTATGTTGCCCAGAGGTAATAGGACATTTTTAGGGAATTATGCAAGAGGCTTGCAAGTGTGTTAATATTGTCAAGAATGCAGTGTTTAAAAGAGATAGTAGCAGATTGCCATTGATATATGAGAAGTATATCTTTTTAGGGACATCTTATTATTTCCGAATGCCACTTACAGGAGTATTTCTTGGAGAGAAATGGAAGAAACCCTAGTTATTTTAACATCCATCCTCCATCCCAATCCCTCTTTCTCATAGAAAGAGATTTACCCATGTGACATTGCAAATTTAGCTTAAGAGGTCACTTATTAAAATTTACAGTTAATTGTATAACCAATAGAACTAGGCTGAATGTTTTGGAATACAAAATGCATTGTTGCTTTCTTGGAAATAGTTTCTATTTTCACTTTTGAATCTTGAACTTCAAATAAAGAGCAGATGATTGATAGCAGGTTAATGGACAGCCCTGGCAGGAACAGGGAAAGCCACCTATTTCATAATTTATCCTTCTTTATGCTCTCCTCTTTGGCAGCCCCCAAGGGCTGACTCATTGCCACATTATTGTAATTAAGGCCTAGCTGGCATAGGAATGAAAAAAAAATGGCCACAGATCTTAGGAGAGGAGCGGCTCAGAGAAGGGCCAGGCATTCAGATCACTTTTTGTACCAGCTATTCAGTGTCAAGGATTATGTTACATGGTGGAGGGGGTACCCATGCCTCTGAGGTGTGTCCAGGGATGCTGCGGAGAGCTCACAGATGCTGATTGGCTGGCTTGGAAACGTCACCTCTGGACATTGCAAAGGCTTGTAGAAGGTGGGAATGTAAACACATGGCAGATGCCTTTTATCCATTTCTCAAGGTAAAGCTAATATTTATAAGCCCTCAAATGTTAGCTCGATGTTTCCAGAGCCATTGGGCCTTGCTGAAAATTGAGACATGAATAGAAAGTAGTTACTTTATTTATTCTTATATCATTTAAAAGACAGAAGAACCTTCCAATATTCAAGTCAATTTTCCAAATCAGTTAAGAGGAAAGAAATAGAACTAGATGTTTTATTTTCTATGATTTCTTAAGCTAGTTGCCAAGAATGAATGAATGAACAAAAGAAAAAAAGGAAAGAAAGAGGAAGGAAGGAATGAAGGAAGGAGGGAAAGAAGGAAGAGGAGAGGAAGAGAGCGAGAGGAAGAAAATTCATTTTAGTTACAGAAGAAAATACAATAACTTATTGTTATTTATTATTTTTATTTGTAGATCCTGGTGAATGTGGGTAATTTTTTCACATTGGAGTCTGTCTTTGTAGCACCAAGAAAAGGAATTTACAGTTTCAGTTTTCACGTGATTAAAGTCTACCAGAGCCAAACTATCCAGGTGTGTGTTTTGACCCCTTCCATCCATACTCCCAACCAGCTGTGCTTATCTTTAGTGGGTTATGTATTTAAGTATTTATCCAAAGTTGTCTTTCCACAATAGACATAAACAGCCATCTTTATCATTTATTTTAAAACCTTAATTTCTAATTTTTTTCGTTGTAACATCCATTAAGATGTGACAAAAAGCATACAGAAAAATAAACAATTGAAGTTATTACCTTAATAACAATCATTTTTTGAAAATCCATGGTTTAGTAAAAATTCAGTGACACAAATCTCTTTGTAAGATCATGCTTTCATTTAATGCACGTACAAAAATTATTTGAATTTGTAAGGAAAAAAACTTGTAAGACGGGTAGAGCTTTTCAAGTACATACTAAATAAAGAAAACATTTGCTATGTTTTAAAATTATGAAATTATGAGATACAGCTAATGAGTAAGAATAAGTCTATGAAGGAGCAACTATTCAAAATACTTTTTAAAGAAAGGGTGTTCTATGCATATGCTTGAGTTTATCCTCAGTTACTCTGATGCTAGTGAATTCTTACCAATTGCAGTTCCACAGTTAAAAATATATTTTGTATTCTGCTTTCTAAGACAATGGGCTTGACCTTACACTCAAAAGCAACAGTGGAGCTAGTTCCGACAATATTCCAATATGCTAATACCAAATGACACAAATACATGTGTATGGAATTCTAGGATAACCTTTTATCTTATGCTCAGTATTTATGTTATACATTATGTCAATGTGAATGATAGATTACTCACTTATCTATTAATACTTTTACATGTCCTAGTAAATGGATGAATGGATCAGCCTCAGATTTAAGTTATTCCATATGACTTTTAACCTAAAAGAAATCTCGAAAATAAACTTACTTCCATGGAAAAGCTTTTCCCAACCTCCAGTATTTAGAAATGTATGCAACGCTTGACACAGTGTAATCAAAATTGTAGAATAGAAAATAGTTAATACAGTTTTGAGTTGATTCTAATTATCACTAAAATCTCTAGTGATAGTGGTGATTATTATTTTTTATTTTTTGGTTTTCCTCTGAGATAGGGTCTCATTCTTTCACCCAGGCTGGAATGCAGTGGCACAACCATTGTTCACTGCAACCTCAAACCCCTGAGTTCAAGCGATCCTTCTGCCTCAGCCTTTTGAGAAGCTAGGACTACAGGTGCATGTGACCAACCAGGCTAATTTTTAAATTTGTTGTTTTGTTTGTTTTAGAGATGGGGTCCTGCTATGTTGCCCAGACTGGTCTTGAACTCCTAGCTTCAAGTGATCCTCCTGCCTTGGTCTCCCAAAGTGTTGTAATTACAAGCATGAGTCACTATGCCTGGCCTGATGATTATTTTTAATGCTTGTTTCCTATCAGGGAAAACAGAAAAAGAAATCAACACACACACACACACATATACACACACTTCATTATTTCAAATGATTTTCAGTAGTATGCATGTTACAGCTGCACAAAAACTCACAAGGATGTTGGTAGGATTGGGTTGTATCTGGGTTTCTTAGGTCAGTGGGCACAAGGTCTCTTTTACAAATGTACTGGGAAGCCACAAGCCTGCTTTATTTCCAAAAGATTGTTGTTGGGTGGAAGAGGTAAGTAAAGCAGTAAGCTTAATTTATGTGCTGAAGGGAAGCTAGTTTTCACTAGGTTGCTCTCCATAGATGTTATTCTTTTGTAGGAACTTAAGGAAATTCCAATGAGAAAAACAAATTTTAAATCAGTTCAGCAGACATACAAAGTATGGCCCCCACAATTGGCTAATTTGAAAGGAAGGGAATATATTTCCTGAACATCAGGTATTTTACTGGGACTGTCATCTTAGACATTATTTATTCTCCCCAGTAGATGTTTTGACTTTAAAGAGAACTTTTCAATTATTATTATTTTTCTTCTTCTAGGTTAACTTGATGTTAAATGGAAAACCAGTAATATCTGCCTTTGCGGGGGACAAAGATGTTACTCGTGAAGCTGCCACTAATGGTGTCCTACTCTACTTAGATAAAGAGGATAAGGTTTACCTAAAACTGGAGAAAGGTAATTTGGTTGGAGGCTGGCAGTATTCCACATTTTCTGGCTTTCTGGTGTTCCCCCTATAGGATTCAATTTCTCCGTGATGTTTATCCAGGTGAGGGATGACCCACTCCTGAGTTACTGGAAGATCATTTTTTCATCATTGGATTGATGTCTTTTATTGGTTTCTCATGGGTGGATATGGATTCTAAGGATTCTAGGCCTGTCTGAACCAATACAAAATTTCACAGATTATTTGTGTGTGTCTGTTTCAGTATATTTGGATTGGGACTTTAAGCAGATAATACCTATGCTTAAATGTAACAGTCAAAAGCTGTCTGCAAGATTTACTCTGAATTTCATTTCCCGGGATTACTGAATTTGTTACAGATGTGGAATTTTATTTGTTTAGTTTTAAAAGACTGGCAACTGGGTCTAAGCATTAGAAAACTCTAAAGTTCTGACTTCAATCAACGGTTAGTGTGATACTGCCAAAGAACTGTATACTGTGTATTGATTATATTTGTTTTTATTCCTTTGGAATTAGTTTGTTTGGTTCTTGTAAAAAACTGGGAATTTTTTTTTTTCAGTAACTGGCATTATGTGTTCTCTTAAAATAAGGTAATGAATGGCTTGCCCACAAATTTACCTTGACAATGATATCATCAACATGACTTATCTCAAAAAAAAAAGAATGCTTCATAGTTGTATTTTAATTGTATATGTGAAAGAGTCATATTTTCCAAATTATATTTTCTAAGAGGAAGAACAGATCATAAACCTGACAAGGAAAAAGTTGCTTATCTGAAATCTAAGTGCTCAATCCCCGAGCCTCGGCAAAATAGCTCCCCTCCGAGGGAAATCTTATACTTTATTGCTCAACTTTAATTAAAATGATTGATAATAACCACTTTATTAAAAACCTAAGGTTTTTTTTCCTTAGACATGACCACTTTATTAACTGGTGGTGGGATGCTGTTGTTTCTAATTATACCTATTTCTCAAGCCTTCTGTTGTATTTGGAGTATCATCTGGTTTTGCCTTAACTCTTTAAATTGTATATATTTATCTGTTTAGCTAATATTAAATTCAAATACCCCATATCTAAATTTAGTGCAATATCTTATTTTGTCTTTTGTATAGGTCATATGAATTCATAAAATTATTTATGTCTGTTATAGAATAAAGATTAATATATGTTAGTTGAATTGTTTTTTTCTTTCTGTTTTGGAAGTATGTATTCTACATGATTTATTTCCTCTTACTTTGTCTCTTCCTAACCCTTCCTTCTTTGCTCCTTTTTCTTTCTTACTTCCTTCCTTTCATCCTTTCATCCTTTCATCTTCTCATTTCTTTTTTCCTGAAGTTTAAGAAAAGCTTTCTGAATTTTCAGGTAATGTCCTCTGAGCTGATATAGGAAATCTTTACTGTGTTTTATTTGTTCAAATGTAGGAATTGCAAGCTTGCCAAAAGAGAATCAATGAACTTAGTAAACTCTTCTTTCAGAAGGGCTGATTGTTAAAACGTTGAAAAAGATCCCCTAAAATACTAGGAGGATGCTCAAGGTATGAATGAGTAGTGATGAGTTTAAAGACCAATATTTTCATACTGAAGATTTGAGGAAAAGTTCTGCCCTTTTTTGTAACACTAAAAGACAAACAGAGGATCACAGGCCTCTTCTTAGGAGGAATTATTATTACACCTGCCTTGTTTGGAGATTTGGCTCAATTTCCTGGTCTTTAGTCCATTAAAACAATTTTGGGGGGTGGGGCAGGAGGCTTTTGTACTTAGTGGCAACAAGCAAGGTGTTACAGGGAGACACATGCAGGCATGTCTTCCAGTATAATGGTGTTAATTGCCAAGTCAAAATATTCATTCATCACCAGGAAGACTCCTCTTTCTCTGAAAAAAATTATCTGCAGATGCTGGCAATGGATCCTCAATGTTTTGCTTGGCAAGTTGTCTTCTGCTGGCTTCTTGTCAAAAACCTTTCCTCCTGTGTGATTTTATAATGTAAAAAAAAAAAAAAAAAAAAAAAAGTATTGTGCAGAGAAACTAAATAAAAGGGGCATTTTCTAAATGTGAGTGGAATTCTCTTTAAATGGACCTGCTCTAATGTAGACTTGTACCAGGTTCTCTGTGTGCAGAATTTGTATGTATGCATCGCAACGGGTGAATCCTGCTTGAATAAATACAGTTGGCCCTCCAGGTCCGCAGGTTCTGCATCTGAGATTCAACCAACTGAATATCAAAAATATTTGGGGAAAAAAATAAAAACAATGTAACAGTAAAAATAGTACAAATAAAAACCAACATAGTATAACAACTATTTACACAGCAGTACATTGTATTAGGCATTATAAGTAATCTAGAGATGATTTAAAGTATAATTTACATAGACTATGTGCACATAGTACTATGCTATTTTCTATAAGGGATTTGAGCATCTGCAGATTTTGGTGACCTCAGGGGGTTCTGGAACTAATTCCCCCAGGTACCAAAGGATGGCTGTAGACTATCAGTCATTGTTTTGGCAAAATGGCCCCAAAGTATTTACCAACAGAAACCTATGATGAGAGAGATAAAGTTTGGTGATTATCAAAACAGATCAATACAGAATTGTTTTTTATAAACATGATTGTGGCCATCCTTTGGGGTTTGCCCTTTTTTAATTGATTTTTTTTCTGGACATAAAAGAAAACTGGCAAAGGGCTTGTCTCTAATTCCTAAGCTTTAGTGTACATATTTGTAAACACAAAATCCATTTGAAACTTTCAAGAGAACTCCATTTGAAAAGGCACTGGGGCCGTGGCTATAAAATGTGGAAAGAAACCTGCCTTAGTGTGTCCCAGGTGGAGAGATGAAGTGAGAATGAGATCCTGAGATACACACTCTAAGCTGGTTCTAGAAAGTGAGAGCCACCACTGAACATAGTGGCTGGAAAAGATAAGACTGAGGAAGAGAATAAAAGCTACAAGGGCCGCGCGCGGTGGCTCACCCTGTAATCCCAGCACTTTGGGAGGCCGAGGCGGGCGGAACACGAGGTCAGGAGATCCAGATCACAGTGCAACCCCATCTCTACTAAAGACACAAAAAATTAGCCGGGCGTGGCGGCGGGCGCCTGTAGTCCCGGCTACTTGGGAGGCTGAGGCAGGCGAATGGCGTGAACCCGGGAGGCGGAGCTTGCAGTGAGCCGAGATCTCGCCACTGCACTCCACACTCCAGCCTAGGCGACGGAGCAAGACTCCGTCTCAAAAAAAAAAAAGCCACAAGGCACAGAAGGATTTGGTCAGGATGCATGGATTTTGGACAGACATAGGATGGAATCCTACATTATTTATTTGCCAGCTCTGTGACCTTGGGCAGGTTCCTTCATCTCTCTGAGCTTTAGTTACTTCATTTGTAAACAGCAGGTAGTTGGTTGTTACCATGAAGTAAGACATCTGAAGGGCACACAGTAGGAGCTCAACTAAGGGCCTACCGTGATTACTAAAATTTAGAGGTCTCATACGGGCCAAGCAAGAAATAGACCTGCAGGAAGGCATTAAGATTGGCGTGAGGAAGGGAAGAAAATTAAATTTGAGTAGGATACATTAAAGAGAAGGAGGCAGTGGTGTCAGAAGTATTTCCAGAAATGGAGCCAGATGCTCCCTGCTATTCTATGACTCGAAAATAGTTTTCAGAAATTGCTGGGTCCACAAAAATGCTAATTGAACACAGTATTTGCATTGGCCCTATCTGCTTTTGTCAATGCCAGTACCATCCCTTCCTTAGATGGTCCCTACCTCCTTTGACTCTTCCTTGATCTATTGATCAACAAATGCAAGCAATTGTCTGTAGCAAGCAGTTTCTTCGTGACAGAAGCTCATGAAAACAAAACTGAAGGGAATAAAGAGCTTGTACAAGGATATCACTGATTCTAATAGCTTTCCAGACATTTTCTGTGATCCCAGATTCTATTAGACCCTGATTATCTAATTAGATTTGTGTTTTAGTTTTTATCTTTTTTTTTTTTTTTTGACTTAAGGTTGTTTCCGCTTCCTTTCTGGATAGTTGGATCCTGCATGTCTTCATTTTGCTTCTTTGCTTATTTTTATTACTTTTTTTTTTGAGGCAGATTCTTTCTGTGTTGCCTAGGCTGGAGTGAATATGGCTCACTGCTGCCTTGACCTCCTGGGCTCAAGAGATCCTCTTGCCTCAGCCTCACATGTAGCTGGGACCACAGGGGCACACCGCTACACCCAGCTAATTTTTTTTTTTTTTAAGATCAGGGTTTTGGTATGTTGTCCAGGCCAGCCTTGAAGTCCTGAGCTCAAGTGATCCTCCCATGTTGGCCTCCCAAAGTGCTGGGATTATATGCATATTTTCTTTTAGCCTCTACTTTTTAGCAAGTTACTATTTAAATCTTGATATAAACATCTTAGCTAACGTCAATTAAATTATCCTTATTAATGTGTCATGCACTTTGCAAGGTACAGAGTTTACGGAAGTGGCGACATCTCTGCTTTCCAGATCTCCCTAAATGTCAAAGAAAGCTTGAATCTTCACAAGGAGCAACAGACGTTCAAATGTATGGTTTCACCTCCCCGTCTGATGGAAGGCACTAGGCTTTAGCAATTCATCTTTACTACTTAAGCCACCTGTCCTTTGGGTATAGCAAAGTCCCCAAATTGCTTGATCTAATGACGTGAGAAGTAATGAAAACAGAGAAGGATGAAAGCATGTAATAGCTGCTCACATTCAGAGTTGTGGCACTAAAAACATTGAACTCTTGTCCTAAATGGTTTCCTTTGGTAGAGAGGAGGCTGAGATTTAAGAAGCTGGCTTCTCAATAGGTTACTCTCTCTTCTAATATAGCCCTGCCTTTAACAGGGATTTCAAATATCTGAGAATAAAAATGTATCTTTTATTTATTTATTTATTTATTTATTTTGCCACCTCTGACCTTTCTGATAGAAAACAATTTCTTTGTGAATTTTACCCTGAAGTTCTATGTCAGCTTCTTAAATGAATATGCTTAAGAATCATCTGAGAATCTTGATAAAATGCGGACGCCCATGCAGTAAGCCTAGGGGGAAACCTGACAGCCTGCATTTCTAACGAGTTCTCAGGTGCTGCTGTGCCGCTGACCCGGGTCACACAAGTTCAATAGCAAGGACTTCCGTCCCTGTTCCTTTAACCTTGTTACTCAAAGTGTAATCTGTGGAAGGTAGCGTCCACATCACCTGGGGGCCTGTTAGAAACCCCAGGTAGAGTGTAGACTCACTGAGACCTACTGAGTTGGAATCTGCATTTAACAGGATCCTCTGCTCTCCCTGTGATTCTTAGGCATTGTGAAGTTCACAAAGTTCTGTCTTTAAGTAAAACTGGAAGATGACCACCTGCCTCAGAATCACCCACGCTGGGCTTCAGTCAGGCAGCTGCTGCTAAGCAAAGTCTCCAGGTGATTCTCATAACCTAAATCTAAGCAGATGCATGTTGTTTTCTTTGCGGTGACCCAGGAATACAAGTGCTTCTATTTTCTCTCCTATTTTAAACTCACCCAGCCAAAGGCAATTAGCTGGAGGCTTTAATGCTGGTAAGCATGAGACTTTTTGTTGCTGTTGTTCTGGGATGAGAAAAGGCTCTAGGGAATCTTGCTAGTGTGTGCAGAGGACAGACTGCAGGAAGACGCTAACTACACAAAAGATTTGGGAAACCCTCACATGGAAACACAGGTAAGTCACTCACAGAAAGTGACCATCTTGTGAAGAAAGAAAATCCTTAGTGACATTCCTCATTTTGTCAGCATTTGTTCTGAAATAAAGATTCAGGCATATTTTGCTTTTCTTTGTAATTAAAATGCCCCTCCTCCAGGGACTGCAATACCTTTATCTTAGTACACTTGGCATTTGGCTTCAGAAGACATTGCTCAGTTGACAAAAGGGTGTGTGCGTGTGTGTTGTGTGTATGTGTGTGTGAGAGAGGGAGAGATTATATTTAGAAGGATTGATGACACCAGCAATTTCTCGGCAGCCAGTCTGTATGTTTAAAATTCATCCAAGGGCAGAAGCCTTTCTTGATATTTTTTAGGACAATTGGTGATAATTTACAATAAGAAAATACATTGTCATAGGTTCTGAACTAAGACGGTTTTTATTTCTGATGAGGTTACCTTTAGAACATTCACTTTGACTTTCCAAGAACTGGGAGTTTTGAGGAAACCCTGGCGGACACTGGTCTGGTCATTCCCAGGGAGGTTGAGGGACTCCTGCCAATAAATGCTTTACGCTCATAGTTCGGAGTAAGGGAAGCAAGTTTCATGTCTCTCTCTTCTCTTTCTGCTGTTTTTCTATTTTTGTCATGTTTCAGCTCTGATGTCAAGATGTAATCAATAAGTAGAGGAAAATGTAGGGAAATTAATGCAGATTGGGTGACGTTTTTCACAATCCCTCAAAGAAAATCTTTAGGACGAGTGGAAAAAAAAATGGCTTAAAATGACCTGTCCACCCAGTGCAATCATTTTATGGTTTTCTTTCATAGCATTCCAGAGAGAGGGAAAATGAAAAAGCAAGAAGCGGCTGGGCACGGTGGCTCACGCCTGTAATCCCAGCACTTTGGGAGACCGAGGCGGGTGGATCACCTGAGTTCGGGAGTTTGAGACCAGCCTGGACAACATGGAGAAACCCCGTCTCTAGTAAAAATACAGAATTAGCTGGGCATGGTGGCACATGCCCGTAATCCCAGCTACTTGGGAGACTGAGGCAGGAGAATCACTTGAACCCAGGAGGCAGAGGATGCCATGAGCCGAGATGGCGCCATTGCACTCCAGCCTGGGCAACAAGAGTGAAACTCTGTCTCAAGAAAAAAAAGCAAGAAGCAGATATAGAACCCCCTTTGGGGTGGGAATATGGTGAGGGGTGTGCACCCAGTGGGGCTAAATGTGGTTAACTTGGAAACAGACTGTGGTGTGTGTGAAGGTGGCCATCCAATAACAAGGCTGTATTGTCCTGGTCACAGTGTCACCACACAGGAAAGAGGATTGCTTACCACTGGCCAAGCAGTCTAAGAAATGTATCTTCAGATCAGAAAAATCTTTAGGCCCTTAGTCATACAAAAACCTCTTCTTATATTCTGTAGTCCACCGTTTTGACTAGATAGTTACCCTGTTTAATCAATAATGAGGGCCAGTTTGAATGATTCCACTCTCAGGATGGAGTCGGGGGACTTTGATTATTTTCTGTATTTCCACAGTGGGATCCACCTTCCTTTTTCTGTGTCATGTGAGGCTATTTTCTTCTACATTCCTTTGCCTTAGCTATTCAAATTACAGAAACAGTCACGAGTGATTCTTATAAAACAGCTTTTACTTTGAGTGTTGTTAGCATTTTTAACACCACAGTGAAAACCTCATGATTTTTTCATCCAATGTAAAAAAAAAAAAAAAAAAAAAAAACGGAGTAAATACTAACATAAGAAGCATTTAATCAGAAAAGTCACGTACAAAGATACAAAAGAAATGCCACAAAAAAACCCAGAAAAATAGTAATGATAAAACTTCACTGATATCTGACATGAAAATTCAATGGAAAGGAGTGAAATTGATTCTGGTTCTGTGTGATTTTTTTTCCTTCATTCTCTCTGAGTGTTAAGGTCAGTTCTCTGCAGGTAAAAGGATGCTGTAGCACAAGCAAAGATTTCAGCTGTTCTTCATTAGGGTGACTTTATGAACCACGGGTGGCATCAGAAAGCGTATTAGATTCTGCCTTTCCATTTTGTGGCTAGCCTGACTGGAAGGAAAAATGCTGCTGAAATAGTCTGGTAACTTCTCTCCAGGGAGAGGAACGCCCCACATTGCTTTAACTCAAGGAAGCTGTTTCTGAGCTTGGAACGAGGCCACATCTAGCGCTCTCTGCCCGAGGAGAGATCCTCAGAATGGAAGCCTCTAGAGGCTTCAAGATTTAGGAGCAATATCAGAAGCACCTGGGGCTGGTCTCAGAGGAGACAGGACTTCATTTGCCCTTTTTCCTTCTCAGGAGAAGATCAGACAGAAATACGGAGTCCATAAGAGCCATGAAAACAGTCCTGTTTTGCAAGATTTCCTTTTCTTTGATTGAATTGGTCATTAAAAGGAAGAAGTTCTTTTTTATTACTACAACTTGGCACAATGCCATGAGTTAAAGTTGAACAAGAATCACAAAGTCGTCAATGATTTTCTAAGAGTTAGAGTCCAAGACTTTTAGGAATGAAATAAGTCAAGAACCGTCTCCTGGCATTTGGGTGCATTTTTTTTAAACTAAAGAAACTTACACACATACTGTGCACCTACTATATGCCCCATCCTCTGGAAAGTTTGAAGTTTGAGTCTGCTTTTTCATTATTCCCAACCTCTTTATAAGTGCCTCTTCACTTTGTGGGTGGAAGTTATGAAAAATTTAGAAAACAGAGCATGGTATTAGTGTTCACGGAACCCAGTGATCTCAGCGTTTTGAAACAACAACCTGCTTGCTGTAAGTGACCTCCTCACTGCTTTCACCAGTGTCCTTTTAGCATCAAGCTTTGCTAAAACAGTGAAGAATGATACAGAGCTGCCACGTACAGTTGTGGGTGTTGTACAGTGCATTATTCCAGGGGTGTGTTATTTCTTTCATAGACACTAGAGACTTTGTATATTTGCTATCATAATTTTCTAGAAGAATCCATCAAATTGTCATATTCTAGTAAGCATATTATGACCATCTTCTGACGGATGAAATTATCTTTAGTAAGGAGCTCCCTTTCCTCATTTGCACAAGTGCCTCAAGAATTAGTGGTAGTGTGGTGTGAAGGTAGAGTTCTGCTTTGCTAGTCCAGTTCGTTGTGTCTGATTTCTAAATAGTGCCTTTATTTATGGGAAGTTGGGACATCAGACCTGTAGACCACTGGGTCTATGTTCCCATCAAAGTTCACCTAAGCCAGTTTGGGGCTCAGGTCTCTGGTCCAATCCAATCCACAGAAAGCCCCCCTGCCCCACCTTGATACCAGGGGCTACAAAGTGAAGAGAGCTATTTAATATTTCTCCTTGTGAATCAACCCACCCCTTGTGAGCCAAGAAACACAGCTTCCTTAAAAGTTCAGCAGGTTAAGTATTAATTCATAAATTTAGGTTTGCAAGGAAAATAAAGTTTAAAAAATTATGTATAACTCAATTTTATTTCTGCCTCTAAGCCCCCCAAACCCTGCACCCAAATTTAGACTGGCTGATAGAAAATTTCTCCTCAGTTATTATTGCTTCCAGTCCATTCCCCCACAGATTTGGATAACAGTTCTGGGATTGTAGGGATTGTGAGTCGCGGAGAGGCACACTTGGTTATGGGTTTAAGTAGATTATGGCTGAGGGGGCCAGAAGTCTTATCGTCTGTTTGCTTTCTGCCACACATTTCTCTTGAGGAGCTGAGGACAAAGTAAGCTGCCTGCTTGAAACATTGGGGAGGAAAAGGGGAGAAGGAGCATGTTTACTTTATCATATTACAGTATTCTCTCATCACATCGGCTTGTTGCCAGCCCATGGGGCTGTTTTGGTGGGTGTGGACAGTCCTGGCCATATGTCACACACCTGTGCACCCATTTTCCAACTTCCCAGCCCATTTCCAAGCCTTGGGACTTGCTGTTGTGCTTCCTGCTTTGTGCACATCCATATCTCTTTACTGCTAGCATCTGGGCTCACTGAAGTGAGGTGATGAGGGGTTAAGTTGCCTTGCAGAGCCCTTGTTTCAGAAAACAGTGCTCAGTGCAACTGAAAGGACTTTCCTTCTAATCCCAAGGAGGAACACGGCTTCTGGAAGAATTGGACTCATGCTGGTCTTCGATCACTTGAATGAAGCTGCAGGGAGGGATAGGCAGATTTTCTAGGACCTGCTTCTAGAATGTTCACAAGGAATCGTGCTGCTGTTGTGGCTTTGCAGGTTCTTGGAAAGTAGGGAGGAGTAGTGAAGGTTCTTCCAGTTCACTCCTAAGTGACCTTGGCAAGTAAACTGCTGGATGGTGGTATCTGCTTTGTCTATCTAACAGGATTAGCATGCTCTTTAGGCCACTGTGATGGCCCAAGCCTGTAATCTCAATACTTTGGGAGGCAAAGGAAGGAGGATTGCTTGAGGCCAGGAGTTTGAGACCAGCCTGGGCAACATAGAACCCCATCTCTACAAAATAAATTTTTTAAACAATGTACTTTAGTTGTTTTTAAACTTGACTGTGCATAAGAATTGTCTCTTGCTATCTCCAGAATTTCTGCTTCTATAAGCCTAAGATGGGTCCCAGGAAATCTGCATTTTTTTCCCAGCACCATGGAGGATTCTCACATTAGTGGTTTCTATACTACTCTTTGAGAGTTACTATTTAAGTCAAAATGCATACTGGGGCTTTGCAAACTCTAAAGCACCACCCTTATGTGAAGAAGGCTGTTTTTAATATTATAATTGGGAATGATTGGCTTTTCCTTGCTCATTGTCTTTTTAATACAGCCACCAAGTTTGAACCAAACAGATTAGTCTGAGCATGAGGTTGCTCTTTACATTTCTAACCTAAAAAGTCACTTCTGTTGGAACAATTTTCCTGATCGTTTATTTTTTCCTCCTTATGTTTTCTGAATTAACAAATTAATGTATGTTTGCTTAAAAAATTGCAAACCATACTGCCACGTGTGGGTCAAAAGCAGAAAGGTTATTCTCGCTCTTCCTGCTGATTCCTGTGGGCTTGCTGACTTACTGCGTCCGTAGGGTGGGGGTCTGGGCCCTCAAATCTGTTCTAGTTTTCGGTTTATCCAGATAACTTCAGAGACCAGCTAGAAAGATGCTAGAAGTGTTCTAGAGTGCATTTTCAAATATTGCCATTATTCAGTCCCAAACAAGAATTTGACTTTATCTTTCATTTAAAATTCATTTTAAAAATCTGCTTCAAATTCCACATAGGAATGATGAAACGCTTGCCACAGTGTTGTCAATAAAAGCCTTTTGGTGCTGACGGGTTTACTGATGGGTGAGCACCAGAGAGCACCTGCTGCACATTTGGAATCTCAGCCAAATGTTTTTCCCCAGCCCACCTGTCTGATTATGAGTGTTGGGACAAGAGAGGCTTGTTAACAGTTCCTAGTCCTCAGCCCTGGAGAACAGACTGGAGGCCCTGAAAGGGTACCCAACCTCCTGGCTTCCGACCCACTAGAAGTTCTTGCTGAACACATACAAGCCTTAAATTGCCCCGAGGATGGCCAGGAAAGTCGGTCTGGGCTGCCAGTGATTAATGCTGGCAATATATGCAGCAGCCTGCTCATTGTGAGGTTAAGCGTGCCAGAGCTTCTTCTTGGGGGATTCTCAAGATGCCTTCTGGGTAACAGGCAAAATTAGGCAAACCCAATGCCCTAAGATGTGCAGAGTCACACTCTTTCCCATGGATTACCCTGTCCTAATCTTGCTAGCTGTGTGAAGCTCTTCAAGGCTGTGGCTGAAGAATCAAGATGCTGGGAGAACCCAAAAATTCATTGAAAACAAACAAGCCAATTAACTCCTTTTGCAACACTTTCTCAACACAATTGGAATACCTGGTCATGATAGTGAATTTTAGATAATAAGACAGAAACAAAATTGTCATACTTTCAGCTGTGTAACTTTTCTTCTGTTAATACATTAATATATTTTGTATCTTTTTTAATGCAATACAACTTTTATTTCTTTTGTTATTTTGAAGCCATAAAAAAAACTATAAAGATTTCACTTATCGTGCTGTATTTTTTCCCTGAACCATTTAAAGGTGTGGCCCCTTGTTCTCCAACTTTAGTATGTATTTCTTACAAACAAGAAGGTTCATCTACAGAGCTACGATGCAACCACAAATATCAGGAAATTTACATTGATGCATTACTACCGTCTAGTCCTCAGACTTGCTTCCAATTTTACTGATTGTCCTAATAATGTCCTTTATAGCCAAAGGCTCCAGGTTCAATCATGTGCTGCATTCTGTTGTCATGCCTCTCAGCTTCCTTCAGTCCAGGACATTTTCTCTGTCTTCGACTGACACTTGTGACCTTGACACTTTTGAGGGCTTCAGGCCAGGGTTTTATTTTGTACTACATCCCTCACTTTGGATGTTTTCTTATGATTGAATTCAGGTTATTTGTCTTTGCCAGGGATGTAGCAGAAGTGATGCTGGCTTGCATCCTAGCAGGTGGCACACAATTTAAATGTGTCTGCGTTACTGATAATGTTCCCTGTGATCATTCGATTAAAGTGATGCCTACCAGGCTGGTTCACGATACTTAACTCTTGATCCTTTCAGAATTAAGAGGTATTTCGTGGGAAGATGATTTGTGATTATGTGACTATCCCATGAAATACTCTCACAGATCTTTTTTTTTTTTATGCCTGTATGGACTTCTGGTTTTTGAGTTTTATTCATTGGGTTTTAATGCATTGCTGTCATTATTTACTGAAATGCTCAAATTGTCTCCTGTTCGGTCATGTTTTTTAAAACATGTTTCCATCACTTTTTGAGCATTTTGTTGCTTTTTTGCATGAAACAATGTTCTAGGTTCACCTTGTACCTTTTCTTCCCCAGCATGAGAAAGAGCCATCTCCAAGGCTCTGTTTTTTTTTTTGTTGTTGTTTTGTTATTGTTTGTTTTTTGTTTTTGTTTTTTAGTAGGTATCGGTATTTAGAAGCCAAGATCTGGGAGCTAGGTGTGCTTACTGCTACCGGTATTGATGTTGCTAAGCATTCTCAGAAGACAAGCATATGCAGAATATAAACATTTATAACATATCGATATATCTATCAAAAAGTATGAATTAATTGTGATAACCTTCAATTCCAGTCAAACAACAAAGGTTTTATTTTATTTTCTCCTTTTCCATGCTGTATCTCACTTCACTGAGAATGAACAACCTGGCTATCATGGTTCTTAATTTACTTATTGATTATTCCTGGATCTAACCAGTCTCCTGCTGCTTCTACTGCCTATTTCCCTGTGTGGATGGCTTCCTTACTTCACTCAGAATTTGACGTCTCATGCTGGGCTGTCCCCGCAACTCCCCATACCAGTGTGGAAGTCTTTGCTACCCCACTCGGACTCCACACCTGGCATGCGGTTGCTTCCCCCGTGTGAACTCTCTCCCCACCCTTGGTCTTCTTAGGCTTCTTGTCCATGTGGATGCCTTCCTTACCCTGCTTGGGCACCAACAATACAGTGGCCCATCGCACACACCCACGCTCACAACCCCTCCACACCTACCTTGCTTGTCTCAGTCTCCTTGCTGTGTCTGAGGGATAAATGCCTAAATCATCGTTCATGTGACTTGGTTCAGAGGCCAAATGGTCACAACTCATGCTGCTGGCTTATTTGACCAATCTCTTTAGATTTAAGTCTCATAACACCTCATAATGCTTCTATTATCTGGCTTATTTATCTATTGATTGACTTTCTTTTATCTGTCTCCCCCTTTTAAATATAACCTCCACCATCAAGTG
Source organism: Piliocolobus tephrosceles (assembly GCF_002776525.5). NCBI lineage: Eukaryota > Metazoa > Chordata > Mammalia > Primates > Cercopithecidae > Piliocolobus > Piliocolobus tephrosceles. The sequence continues at coordinate 28,722,311 of NC_045453.1, read as the reverse complement.
ACCTTGTTTTTCTTGTCACTGCATGTCTTGATATAATAGGGAGTTATAGCTGTCAGGATTCTCCAGAGAAACAGATCAAGAGATTTACTTATTGTAAGATACTGGCACATATGATTATGGAGGCTGAAAAGTCTCATGATTAGCCATCTGCAAGCTGGAGACCTGGGAAGCTGGTGGTGTAGTTAGAAGGCCCTGAGAGCTGGAGAGCTGATGTCAATTCCAGTCTGAGTGTAAAAACGTGAGAACAGGAGCATGGAGGGCAGGGGAAGATCAATGAGTGAATTCAACCTTCCTATACCTTTTTGTTCTATTCAGGCACTGAATGGATTAGATGAGGCTCATCCACATGGCAAAGGGCCATCTGGTCTACTCTGTCCACCAATCCAGGTGTTAATCTCTTCTAGAAACACCCTCACAGACACGCAGAAATAATGTTTAACCAGATAACTGGGCATCCAAGTTGACACATCAAATTAGTCATCACAGAAGTCAATAAATACCTATGATTTGAAGGGATGGTATGTTGAAGCCATTTGGCCACTTTCACAGAGTCATGTTCTTATTAGGTGGCCTTTGAGAATGAGATTGACATCTGCCATTTGCAGTAGATTTCTTTCTCATGGCAATCGTTCATGCTATTCACCAAATACTTCTGGTTCTCTACCTCCCAGGAACACAGATAGGTCATATGATAAATTATGACCAAATGACCTGCCAATAAAATGAGAGCAGAGGCATGGTGTGCTGCTTCCAGGAAGACATGTGTGCAATTTGCCTTGTTCCCGTCCCTTTCTTGTGACCATAGGACATACTACAATATCCTTCATCAGTCTGGGAATCTGAGTGATGGTAAACACAGTCTTCACTGCTGACTTGTGTTGGGCAGGAAGTGTGAGAAAGAAAGAAACATCTGATCTGTCCAACGCTGAGATTTAGATTTTGTTGCTGCTGCTGCATGTCCTATCCAATCCCAATGACTATTTCTTGAAACAAAAACAAATAAGGAATCTTATTTTAGTGTTACACTTGACTTCTGCCTGTAAGAAATTTCACAGATGAGAAGAGCAGAATTTGAACTATGACCTTTGCAGGAGAGAGGAGCAAAGGAACAAGGGTGAACTGACACCCACTTATCTCGAGGCACAAAGATAATTTCGACTGGGGAGTGCCATAAAACCTTACAAAAGATACACTAGAGACCTGTTCAATATAGGCACATGATGGACCAGATGACCTGCCAAGCCTCTCATTTCCTCCTCTAATTTCTGTGATTATCAAAATGATGAAGTACTGCCAGTTCATTAAAATCTTGCTTTGAAGGCTGACCTGCGGTGCTTTGCACGTCTCCGTCTCCTTGCTGTGCCTGAGTGATAAATGCCAAAATCATCATTAACGTGACTTGGCTCAAAGGTCAAACAATCACACCTCATGCTGCTGGCTTATTTGGCCAACCTCTTTAGCTTGAAGTCTCATCATCTCAGGGTTCTTTCACATATTCACTTATTTGTGCAACCAACATTTGAAGGAGCCGTGGCAACTAGATGAACATGACAAGACCTGTCTGATAGTAGGAAAGCCCAGGCTGGTGGGTAGGACAGGGAAGTTGTGCTTGAATGAGAAACTGCTCCAGGACTTCTGCCTCGATCACTAGTTGGGCTGTGCTGGTCACCTTTCTTTGTGTATCACACCGTTTCTCCAAAATCAAATATTTACATTTTCTAATCAATAAGATTGGAACTGGGAGGCTTTGTTCTTTTCCTTAAGCTTTCTTATCCCATGTATAAGCTATGTTCACTCAGTCAACAGGGATGGGTCTAGCCCTTCTCATATGCTTAGGTGATACAGTTGTGGGGAGCTACTGATTACTAGAACAGTGCTTATTAACTTGGATGTTGTATTAGTCTGTTCTCACACTGCTATAAAGATACTACCTGGGACTGGGTAATTTATAAACAAAAGAGATTTAATTGGCTCATGGTTCTGCATGGCTGGAGAGGCCTCAGGAAACTTATAATCATGGTGGAAGGCGAAGGGGAAGCAGGCACCTTCTTCACAAGGCAATAGGAGAGAGAGAGAGAGAGACAGACAGACAGATAGAGACAGAGAGTGCAAAGTGGGAAGTACCACACTTACAAACCATCAGATCTCCTGAGAACTCCCTCACTACCACAAGAACAGCATGGGGGAAAATGCCCCCATGATCCAATCACCTTCCACCAGATCCCTCCCTCAACACACGAGATTTGCAATAGGAGATGAGATGTGAGTGGGGACACAGAACCAAACCATATCAGATGTGTCCCAGCTAAAATTCAGATTCTGGCTCAGTTGTTCTGTAGTGAGGCCTGAGATTCACCATCATCAACAAAATCCATCAGCTGACACCAATGTTGCTAATTCTTAGACCATAACTGAATAGCAAGAAGCTAGAAGGAATAGTCCCTGCTCTGATGACGTCATCATCTTGAGGAAGAGGTAAAGTAAGGTCAGAAAATTGGAGACAGAACCACATAGGTAGAAACAGAAATAGAAGCAAACACTGCTAGGCATTTTCACATTTTATCCTAAAGAATAAAATTTTAAATAGAGGTTCTCTCACAGTGATGTCACAACTTGGATCTCAGGAAGTGGATGCTGAGACAGAGTTGGGGGTATAAAAAATTTGAGAGATAAACATGTGTAAAGGAAGGGAGAGGAAGCAGGAATGGGCAGAAAGAAAAGCCAAACTGAGATGCAGGTCAGCAAAGCTTCTTTTATTCCAGTGGTGGACTCTGGAGTAAATATGGCCCCTCAGAATATTTTGCATTTGAGCCAAATGGCCAGGCCTTCTATATTTTCTCCTCCACCTTGTTCAGCTACCAAATGCAAGTTGCCCCAGGAAGAGCATGGCCTTGGGAAGAGGAAGACCCTGAAGGAGCTGACAGCTGGAGTCTGATGTTCATGAGTTCTCTGCAGTTGAGAAACAAGCCCTTCCCTGAAGAGGGTGGGAGGTCTGGTGGTTCACTTTAGTATCCACTATGGTGTTGTGTGAACAGTTCAGGCAGAACTCCTTTCCTAAGTTTAGAAACTGAAATATCAAGGGGCCAGCTTTGTATTGCTTTGGAGCTGATCAATATAGCAATTGATAAATGGATTCCCAAAGTAGGTTCTTTCCATAAGGCATGGCTCCTCAAAACCTTAATCATGCAGATTTCTTGGGGGATGAAGGTTTCCATTTATTTGTAAGAAGTGAAAGAGTGATTCAGGCGGCAGACCACTTGCAGAAAGGGATCTCCACCTATGAGTATAATCTTGAAGGAGAGGCAGGTCCATAAGGACCTCAGCAACTTGCTTAGGAAAGAGTAGCAGCTTAAATAAAATCTGGAAAAATAAGGGTGTACATAAAGTCTTCACAGAAAGATTTCAGAAATCATTAATCTTTTTAGTTTTGAGCTTCTCAGAACTTCAGTAAAATACTGTAGGCTTTATGGAAGTTACCAGTGATTCATTTTGTGGCATTCAACTTCTACATGTGTGTTGTTCAGAATAAGTGATATAAGGAGAAAGATACTTCCTTTTGACTTTTAATTATGAGTGATAAAGCTATCAACAGAGTAGAAGTCAAGCATTTCTAGTTAGGCTACTGGTGAGCCAGATATGGGGGTGATGAATTAGTTACCTATTGCCACAAAACAAATTACCATAAAACTTAGGGGCTTAAAACAACACACTTATAAACAAATCTGACAGTTTCTCTGAGCCAGCAATCTGAGGATAGTTTAGCTGGGTATCTCAGGCTCAAGGTCTCTCACAAGGCTGTAATTAAGGTGTCAGCTAAGGCCATGGTCTCATCTGAAGGCTCCACTGGGGAAGAATTAACCTCCATGCTCACTTGAGTGGTGACTGGCAGGATTCATTGCCTTGAGGGTTTATGGACTGAGAGCCTCAGTTCTTTCCTGATGGCTGACTATGAGCTGCCTATGCTTCTTTACCACCTCTTCAACAGGGCAGTTGACCTCATCGAAATGTGTGTGCTGAAAGCTGCAAAGATGTAGAACCAGACTAAGTGCCCACTGGTCAATGAGTAGATAAAGAAAATGTGGTATCTAAACACCATGGAATACTAGTCAGCCATAAAAAGGATTGAAATAATGTTTTTTGCAGCAACTTGGATGGAGCTGGAGGCCATTATGCTAAGTAACCCAGGAAGGGAAAACCAAATATGATATGATCTCACTTATTAGTGGAAGCTAAGCTATGAGGACACAAAGGCATAAGAGTGATATAATGAATTTTGGAGACTCAGGAAGGTTGGGGAGGGTGAGGGATAAAAGACTGTATTGGGTACAGTGTACACTGCTCAGGTGACAGGTGCACTAAAATCTCAGAAATCGCCACTAGAGAACTTATCCACATAACCAAAAACCATCTGTAATTTAAGCATTGTTGAAGTAAAAAATGTGCATGCCAAAATAGCAATAGAATGTCACACAAGATGGAAATCAGTCTTTGCAGCCTGGTGTCAGAAGTGACAGCCCATCATTGTTGCCACACTTCTCCATTGGAAACAAGTCACTAGTACCAGCCCTCATTGTAAGGATGAGGTTACACAAGAGAATACCAGTAGGTAGAGATCCCTGGGGGCTATTAATAAAGATTTATTGATTAATAAGGACAAACTAAAAAGCAGACATTTTAGAAAACTGTCTACATCAAAGGTAAACCATCAAAAGAGAATTCTGATTAATTCAAAGTTAATGGTAACTGGCATAAAAAGTTGGTCATAGGCCAGGTGCAGTGGCTTGTACCTGTAATCCCAGCACTTTGGGAGGCCAAAGTGGGAGGATTGCTTGAGACTAGGAGTTCAAGACCAGCCTGAGCAACATAGTGAGATCCCATTTCTACAAAAAAATATTAGCCAGGTATAGTTATGCATTTCTGTGGTCCCAGCTACTTAGGAGATTGAGGAGGGACAATTCCTTGAGCCTAAGAGTTCGGGGTCACAGTCAGCTATGATTGTACCACTGTACTCCAGGCTGAGCAAGAGAAGAAACCCTGTCTTAATAAAAAATAATTAAATTTAAATGTTTTAAAAAAGAGGGTTAGTCAGTTTCAAGACTCTAGGTCAACAAAAGTAATCAAAGACACTCATACTTGAGTGATGCTGAGTTGGAACATTAAAACTTAGAGCTAACCAACTGATAAGATTTCATCTAAAAGAACCTCACTTAAGGACAAAACTCTGGATGTTTGAAAGAAATAGTTTGAGTAAGCCGCCAGCATGAGGAGTTAGACTCAAAAGGTAGTCAATGGTCCATAAACTACTTTAAGGTCCTTGCTACTGCAGTTTCTTCTTTTTTGATGGAAGCTAAAATGCAACTTTGGGTGCAGAGTGAAATTGCTCAGTATAACGGAGTAGAGGGTAGGAAGCATGGCCCCTTGCTGGAGGCAAGAATATCTGAAGAGAGGCTCTGTTGTGGCAAAGGGAGATGGGGAATAACATCTATTTCAAATACCTCTTCCCTTTATAAAATCACTAGGAAAATTCTCCACTCGTCACTAATGCTTTGTGGAAAAGGAATGTTATGGGAAAAGGAAACTTCAGGATGAGAGGGAAGCTTCTGAATAATGTTAAACATTCGTCAGAGCAAAAGGAATAGACAATTGAATGTTTTACCCCCATGCATTCATCTACCCTTTCATTCAACAAATGTAATAGTCATCACAGTCCACTGAGTGCTGACGATACAGAGATGAACAAGACTGATACAGTCACCTATGCCCAGAGTCACCTAAAGTGCAAGCAGACCTAAGGAGATGAAGGAAACCCCTACAGCTACTCTGACAAGTCATGACCAATGGCAAGAAGAGGACTACTGCTGAAAAATATCGAGCTGTGTGTGTGAGCATGTGTGTGTTCACGTGTGTGTTTTCACGCTTGTGCATGAGTGTGCATACAAGTAACCAGAGGGGTTATTCCAATTGGAAAATGGTTTATTATGCACTTGAAGCAACCTATTCTGAAATCACAGTTTGGGGGCTCAAGATGAAACCACATGCATTGGTAAGGGCTCTGGAATGTGACTTTGGAGCTTTCTCACTCTCTGCCCAGAATCAGTGGGCATTATTTCCCAGACAGCAGGTTGGCAAGGGAGGGAATGAGATTCCTCAATTCACTTCTGCTGCCTCAAGTGTTTGTACAACCCGGAGTTGACTTTTCGCCCCTCCTCTCTGGAAGACCGAAGTCATACATTTTTAATTGGAGTTTTTCAGCCAAACAGCAGGCTGGCTTGCTGCCCAACTTATGGGTGAAGATGTCGAGAGAGAAACCCTCACCTTCTGTCGCGCTGGCAGCAAATGAAAACAAACCACTTTTCTTCCTCTCCCAGCTGTTTTCTCTCCTCCACAGGCCGACTCTATTTAAAGTGCTGGCTCCTTAACTCCTTTTAAGCCAAGGGACAGCAATTTACTGACTTAGCCTTTGTTTTTCCCTGGTGAATCTAGGCTGGGAAGGCGTGGAGAACTTAGTTTCCCCACCAGCTCCTTTCCCACCTCCTGTCCCCAGTGAGTTCCGCTGAGCGAGAGAGGAGTGTGTGTGTGTGTGTGTGTGTGTGTGTGTGTGTGTGTTGGGAGGAGCAGTGTTACAGCTCCCCAAAAGCAGTAAGTCAGCATCATTTAAAACCACGGTTGATAACATTTATTTCTAATTCTTTAAAGCTGTCTTTAAAAGAAAATAAAGCCTGAAACCTACATAGCACTCTCATGGGGACAATCTTTCTTTGGCTCAGTTTGGTAATTCAATTGTGATGGGTGAAGTTGTGCAGTCATAGCAAAAGAGAGGAGGAAAAAAAAAAAAAGCAAAAAGGAGGGAAGAAAAAGCCTGCCAGCAGCTGTCATCTATCTTGTGAGAAGTGAAAAGTGCTTACCCGTGCCCAGATAGTAAATCCTACCTGCTTTATTAAATAAATGTAGTATTTCACTCAGGGAAGGAGACCTTTGGAATATCTGGAAAATCTTGCAGGCTTTGAAATGGAATAAAGATTGATTTATGTGGAGTTTCTCTTGTATGTGTATTTTTCTTCCCCCCGACACAAAGAATGGTAACTGAGACACAAAATGCATTTTGAAAGACCAAGAAAAGGAGTTGCGTATTGGGAATTTGGATGTTTTATTTATCTTACATTTTTTTCAAAAGGGATCATATGATTTATTGGATAGCCAGAAGTTTTATGCTATGGGCATTGCAGGGCTGTTTCAAGGAATAATGCCAGGGTATGCCAAGGGCCTGGCCTGGAGCTTGTCATGTGGTAGGCATTCAGAAATGGTGGCTATTCTGCATAATTAGGAATTGGTAATTTGTGGTTTTGACTTTCTTTGTTTTGTACCCTACTTTGCACCAAAGATAATTTAGCAGTGATCTATTAATATCATTTCAATTGCAGGTGATAGAAAGCCAAATAAAATGGGTGTAATAATAATAAAAAAAAGTTGGCTTTAGAAACTAAAAATTCCATGAGGTTATGGCTTCAGGTAAGGCTAGATCCAGAGGCTTAAGTTATAGCCATCTCTTCACTCTGATTGCATATTACAGTTTTAGCCTCAGTCAGGACCTCTCTTGTAGTGGCCCCAAACAATTTCAGGCTCTATCCCCCGGTTTACACCTTTTCTGGTTCATCTCAGCAGGAGAAGCAGTTTTTCTTCTAAGGGGCACCCACAAGTTGTAGGGATTCACTGTAGTTGGGTGAACTTAGCTCATGGATACAGCCTGAATAAGGCATTATGGCCAGGGCGTTGGGATCGTGCTGACTGGCACAATTCGCCCTTCTCCCAGCTGCAGATAGAGTCTACCCTGCCCAAACTTCTGGATTGACAATGGGAAAGGGTGGCTCTCTGAGGAAAATGGGGATGTTATTACCTGAAAAGAGGGACAAAGCCAATAGAGATCCACATACATGACTGAAATAAATTCTAGGAACTTCAATTCATCCATCTTTTTTCCTGCAGTTTTCACCTTTTCTTCCCCATTTCTCTCTCATCTATTCAGCAGCTATGTGAAGGCTTGCTGAATGTCAGTGCCCACATGAGCCCTAGAAATACAACAGACTGTTTCAGAAGTGGATGTTTTTGCTTGCTCAATTATTTGATAACTTCAATATACATTTAGTGAATATTTACCCACATGTTCAATGTTCACCCCTTTGTGCTGAGCCTAGTTTAGGTACAGATGAAGGAGAAGGGAGAAAAAAAAAAAATCACCCAACTCTTGTCCCGGGAAAGAAAGGCATGACCATGTAATAAATCACATTTAAGGACTTATATTTCAGCTGCCAGGCTAAATACTTTGTGTAGATTATCTTTAATGTTCACATAGCCCTGAGGGATGTATATACTATTGTTACGCTAATTTCTCTGATGAGGAAGCTGAGGTTTGGGATTCTATTTCTAACCACCACTCTGTACTATCTCCAGGTCATTTTTAGTCTCTCTCTGCTTCAGTCATTTTTGTTGAATGAGCAAATATTTACTAACTTAACATATATATTAATATATATGTTGCACATATATTAATCTGTGCCTGCCATGTATTAAAATCTGTGCTGAGGCCAGGCGTGGTGGCTCATGTTTGTAATCTCAGCACGTTGGGAGACTGGGGTGTGGGCAGATCACCTGAGGTCAGGAGTTCAAGTTCAGGAGAGAAGTCAGCCACACGGATGTGTCTGCCAGAACTGCTAGATGCAAAGAAACATCCATCTGGTGTTGCAAGAAGTCAAGGAAAAGGGGAGGTCATTCCTCGGTGATCCCATTTCTTCTCTGCAGCTTTTAGGGATCTGCGTTTCCCGCCACTGCCTTGGAGCAACGGTCCCACATACACTTGTCCACCTCTCTGACTCCCTGAGCTCAACTGTGGACTGCAGGACAGAGGTGGGGTGGGGCATCCTGTTAGAGTCTGACTTCCGGGAATGAGAAGGGCTGATGGCTCATATATGTAAAGTGGTGTGGGTTACTGCCGAGCCCTGAGATAGTGCTATGGATTTCCTTCTGACGGTGTCTGAATGTGCTCCTGAGCAAGGCTGATGCGTGTCCTAAGGCTGTCATGGCAGAATACCACAGAGGGAGTGGCTTACCCCACAGAAATTCATTTCTCGTCATTCTGGAGACTGAAAGTTCAAGATCCCGGTGCCAGCAAGGTTGGTTTCTCTTAGGGCCTCTCTCTCTGACTTGCAGATGGCTTTAGGTTTTAGAGAGGACACCATTCAAACCTGATTTTCTCATGCCCAATGTAGCACCCACACATCCTTCTAGATGTCACACAATTCCTTGTATATTTACTGTGCTTCCTTTACAGTGGTCCTGAAGGCATTGCTGGGACATGGCCTTGGGGCCTGTGTGAAGGGGTGGTGGAAAGTCCTGACCTTGGCCAAAAGGCCAGCCGGTGAGAGTGCTTTCAGTGATCACAGCCAGGTGCCACCTGGTGCACCTCTGTGGCTTTTAGGGAAATGTTTTTCCCAGCACTGCATTGGAGCACGGTCCCACATATGCTCGTCAACATCTCTGGCTCCTTAAGCTCAGCGCAGACAGTCCACAGGTGCAGGCTGGGCAGTGGTGGCAAGAAGCTGCCTCCCGTGGTCAGGCTCTCATTGCTTCTCTCCATTGGCTTCTCCAGCATTCCCTGGGTGGTGGCCCTCCTCTTGTGCCTGTCATTCTGGCTTCCTCTTCCTCCTCTCTCAGCCAGAATCCTCCTCTTTATCCCTGCACCTCACAGAGTCCAACCCCTGTTGTTACTGAACTGGAATCGACTAGTAGCCCAGTGCAATAGGACCAGATCTCCACATGGAGGTTTGCAGTGATAGGAAGGAAGGCCTTTATTGCAGGCACCAAGCAAGAGGGACCAAGTCGCTCCTGTTCAAATCCTGACCTCCCCAGTAGCTTACAGGAAAGGAATTTTTTTTTTTTTTTTTTTTGAGATGGAGTCTCGCTCTGTCGCCCAGGCTGGAGTGCAGTGGCGCGATCTCGGCTCACTGCAAGCTCCGCCTCCTGGGTTCCTGCCATTCTCCTGCCTCAGCCTCCTGAGTAGCTGGGACTACAGGTGCCCGCCACCTCGCCTGGCTAGTTTTTTGTATTTTTTTAGTAGAGACGGGGTTTCACAGGGTTAGCCAGGATGGTCTCGATCTCCTGACCTCGTGATCCACCCGTCTTGGCCTCCCAAAGTGCTGGGATTACAGGCTTGAGCCACCGCGCCCGGCCACAGGAAAGGAGTTTTAAAGGCAGGCATAAATTTCAGGAAAGAAGTACAGGCAAAATCATAAATCAATGGATGGAGGTTACACACCGGTTTCAGCCTAAGAGGGTAGGAGATCTTGAAATGGGGACTTATAGGTTATGGGTAGATTCCGAGGTTTTCTGATTTGCATTGGTTAAGGAAGAGAAGCTTTGCTTAAAAATCTGGGGTGAACAGAAACATGTTAACCGGCCAAGGGGGTGAGATTTTCCCCAGGCTCCTCAGGAAGATACTTAGAACAAGCTCAGTCTTGAGCTTCCTGCTTATCTGAGGTGTATGCGCCAGTGGATCCATTCCACAGAGGTCCTCAGTGCGGGTCCAAGTTTCTGAAAGACAACTCAGGGACAAATGTGAAGATCTTACCCTTAGTTTTGGTGGAGAAAGCAAACATCTCTGGAAGCCTCTCTTCTTAGGCTATTGTTTTAAGGCTGCGATTACCTTCTTATTTAACAAGTTATTTATTTACTTCTGGGGCTAGCTAGGTACCTAGAATTTCCTTTGGAAGAACTCAGTCTTTTCCTTTATTTTCATGCTCGGGGGCTCCAGGTCCCTATAAAGGGATTCCCTGCTCACTCTCACTTTCTGGGGAGTGGGAGCAGCCTGGGCAAGGAGGTACAAAGGTGCTTTTAAGAGGGTCTTGGCTCTGGGCCTGACCCTGTGCTTCCTCAGCCTGAAAGCAAGTGCCTCCTTAAATACTTGTTTTGCCTCCCCTGGTCCAGACCATCTGTCTTCCTTTCCTCTCAAATTTGTGCTACAGGGATGATGAAGAAGGGCTTCGATTACCCATTAACTTAGACTTCAAATCGTTAATAACAAGCAGTTCTTTCTTGAGGGCAGGTAGAGTTCACTGTTAAGAAAAGACCATAACCTGATATGGTCTTCCCTTCAGGTTCATTCTGTCTTGGGAAAGGAAAGCACCAGAGGCTAAAATATTTAATGGAGGTAAAAAAGTTTTCTTGAAATCAAAACACGTTATTCACTTCTGTACACTTGCTTTGTGAGTGACGCGTGGGTGACATGGTTTAAACCAGGATTTAGAGTCACACACTTGATTTGAATCCACACCCAACCATTTATTGGCAACATGACCTTGAAAAATTCACCAAAGCCCCGGATTATTGGATTCTCAGTTTACTAACTGGTTATATCCACTTACAGAGTTTGAGAGGATCAAATGAAATTAATCAATGTTGGCCGCATGTGGTGGCTCATGCCTGTAATTCCAACACTTTGGGAGGCCAAGGCAGGAGGATCACTTGTGAGGCGTTTGAGACCAGCCTGGGCAGGCAACATAATGAGACCTCGTCTCTACAAAGAATATTTAAAAAATAGGTGGAAGGGTTGCTTGAGCCCAGGAGGTTGAGGCTGCAGTGAATTGTAATTGCACCACTGCACCCTAGCCTGGGTGACACAGTGAGACCTTGCCTCAAAAAAAAAAAAAAAAAAATTAAAAAAAAAAGGGAATCAGGTAATGTTCATAGAGTAGGTCAGTTAATACAGTACTTCAAACAAAGTAGCAATAATCATTCAACATGTACCAAATACTCATTGGCAACCTTCTCATGGCAGGCTTGGTCCCATGTACTGGAAATGCAAAGGATACAAACAAACACATCCTTCCTTCCCTGGACAGATTACAGTCTAGTGAGGGAAGAAGGAGAATTCAAGTAGCAACAGTAGAGAGGGATAGTGCCCTCTGAGGGGGAAATAGCAATGTTCTGGTGGTGTAAGGTAGGAGGAATCTCTAATCTAACCTGGGGAGTTGGCGGCAGCTTTCTGTGGGAAGTGATGTTTACCCACATCCTGAAGGATGAATAGGTCTCGGCCAGGAGTCGGGTACTTGGGAGGGACACGTGAAGGGTAGGAAGAGTCCTGGCAGAGGGAGAGAGTATGGGAGGCCTTATCATTGCCATCAGTGATCAGAATCCAGGAGGCAAGACTTACTGGGTTCTGCCACTTGAAACTGTAGGGGTGTTTCGTTTTAAATCACACTGCCAATCACAGGTGATTTCCAAGTGTATCTTCTATTAGGGTCTTTTCAATAGCAGCGTTTGACACAGGGCTTTAGAGAAATGGAGTGACATTAGCATATCTAGGAGAAATTCCTTTGGGAGAGAGTTTGGAAAAGTTGTTAATAGAACAGAGTTTGTAAAAGACATTTCTAAGCAATTTCCAATTTCAAATCCCTATTTCTGCTCACAGTATTTTGACCTTTCTGTTCTATTTATTTAAAAAATTAAATTTTTGACTGAATTCAGTCCTTCACAATGGGGAACTCTATTATTGCTGACCTGAGTCAGAGGATAATTCAGTCTTCGGTCCCTCATTCTCTGGAAGTTCTTGTAATGGAAATCGGAGGCCCTATTCTGTAGATTTTTCACAGTTAATTCCCCATCAGCCTCAAATACCCCAGATCCAAACTGGAATACTCAGTTTATAATCAATGGTTCTCCCCACTTTGAAATAACGATCATGGTAGTAATAAGAAATAACATATTTTGAGGCCATAACCTGCTCTTTTCCTTCCAGCGTCTTCCAGTCCATTCTGTATGCAGCAGGTGGGGTAAACTTTACAACATCCCGCCTTTGCTCACCTCATCTCCCTGCTTAAAACTCTTCAGTGGCTTCCTGTTGCTCCTCAGACCAAGAATATGTTCCTGGATACGGCACACAAAGCCAACTGAAGGCAAATTTCCTGCCTCCTCTCACAACGATCTCTGTGTTCTAGTCCCACGTACCTTCTTTGAGTTTCTAAAATGGGACATGCTCCTTCCTGCCTCAGGGCCTTTGCCTGTGCTATTCCCCTGACCCCAATGACCAACCGTCCCAGCGTGCCTGAGGGACTGAGGAGCTTCTCATGCTGTGTGACTTTCAGTGCGAAAACCAGGAAAGTCCTAGGCAAAAGCAGAATGAGTTGACCATGATATCTGCAGGAAGAACTCTTTCCCTTGCTTTCCCCTCTCTCTTCACTCAAAATTTGTGTTCTTCCTTTAGCTCCCAGCTCAGTGTCACCTCCTCCGGGAAGTCTTCCCTGACTGCTCTGGCTAGATTCAACTATGCAGTCTGCCAGAAAACTATTGCTTTTCTTCAGAGCATTTATTTGCGTTTTTAATCTCCAGGCCACACAAATACTGTGCGTGCATATTAATGTTTGTCTTCCTTCACAAGAGGAAGCTCTAGGAGGGTTGGGACAATCTCTATGTGCTTTAACAGTGAACAGAATCAATGGCGCAGTGCGGGGAACATGCTTGATGCCCGGTGGACATGTGTGCAATGCATGAGCCTCACTTAGGAGCTAGGTGCAGTGCATAAATCCTCTCATTTTAGTGCCATTTCATCCCTGAGGTAGATGCTGTTATTGTCCCCATTTCGCTGATGTGGAAAGTGAGGCTTAGAGATTAATGATGTATGTATGGCCACCCAGCTGGAAAGGAGCAGACTCTGCACTTCTGATGGCACAGCCCGAAGGACCCCTCACCAAAAGTCACATGGTTAGTGTTATCAAGGTTTTCTGAGTGCTCAGTTCACTGCAGAAAGATATTATCCAAACACGTTATGACAGTACTGTCTCCATGCTTAAAATGCGTGCATGGTGTGGGTGTACAGCATGCTCCAACCACAACCAGTTCTAAGCCTGGCTTCCTTTCAGGCCCATCAATAACCTGCCTATAATCGGGAGGAACATTTTGTTCAGGAGGAACATTTTGAAAACACCCTCACTGACTGTGTTAAGGCTGCGTCTTGTGCAGGACAAACCAGAGTGGCATCAAAGGTTCAAAGTTAATATTGGTACTCCGGAGGGAGGGAGGGAGAGCGGGAGGACAGGTCTTTGCTGGGCTTCCTTTCAAGGAATAGCCTGGCCTGGAAGTCATAAAGCAGATTGTCCACAAGTTTGATGCCCAGGCCAGTGGAGAAGAGAGAACATCTGTCTTCAGGAACTCTTGGAGCACTGTCAGAAAGGAATTAGTTCATTTGTTCCTTTGTTCATGCATCAGATATGTATTGAGAACCTACTATTCATGGGGTAATACCCCATCTAAATAGCAACTTCATGAGAGCATGGATTTTTGTCTATTTTGATCATCTTTATATCCCTAGTCCTGCACGTAGTCCTACTGTGTGTATTACTAGAAATGTATGTGGGTATGGGTGGGTGGACATGGGTGTTGGAGTAGCTTTAATGAGCATGATCAAGCAAAGTCTCTCTGGGAAGATAAAGTATAAACAAAGACTTGAAGGAGGGTAGGCCTGTCACTTTTTCTACAGGGTTACAGTGTAGACACCCACTCTTCCAAGCTTCGTGAGTCAGAGACCAGGTTGCCCCTTGCTGGTGGTGGCTGAGAAATAAAGGAGGGCAGGGAGGGCAGACTTGAAGGAGAAACACATGAGTATTTGGTGGTAGAGCTCCCAAAACGGAGGGAAAGCTTAGTGAAAAGTGCTGAGGTAGAGGCGTGCTTGGAAATACTGAAGAACAGTGCAGCTCGAGTGGAGAAAGCAGGGGAAGAAAAATAGGGGATGCATCCAAGAACCACTGTAGGGGGTTAAGAGGGAACAGACAATGTAGCACCTTGTAGGCTGTTGTAAGAACTTTGGCTCCTACTCTGCATAAGTGGAAGCTTTTGGACACTTTTGGACACTTCACACTGGAAGAAATGATGAGTCGATGCAACGGAACTCATCCTGCAGCTTTTGGAATAAATATGGTGGATGTGTTTGTTATTACATGCTGGTTTGTTTACTTGACTATTTCATCCTGTTGAAACATGTTTGCATGCCTGCTATGCATAAGGCTTCATGCTAGTGGCTGAGGCTGCAGTGGTAATTGAAGCACATGGAAATGCATAATCTAGTGGAGGAGCCAGATCAAAAATAAGTAGACTTTATTTCATTTTTTTTTGAGTCAGAGTCTAGCTCTGTCAGCCAGGCTGAAGTACCATGGCATGGTTTCAGTTCACTGCAACCTCCTCCTCCTGGGTTCAAGCAATTCTCCTGCCTCAGCCTCCCGAGTAGCTGGGATTATAGGCACCTGCCACCACACCCGGCAAATTTTTATATTTTTGATAGAGACAGTGTTTCACTCTGTTGGCCAGCCTGGTCTCGAATTCTTGACCTCAAGTGATCCACCAGCCTCAGCCTCCCAAAGTGGCTGGGATTACAGGCATAAGCCACTGTGCTTGGCCATCAAAAACAGGTAGACTTTAAAAAGCAAACCACCAAACAGACAGAAAAGATAACATGTATGGTAAGGATGTGAAGGGATTGGAACCCTTGTACATGGCTCATGGAAATGTAAAATGGAGCAGCCAAGGGGGCAACAGTTCAGTGGTTTTTCAAAAAGGTAAGTGCAGAACTACCACATGACCCAGCAATTCCACTTCTATGTGTTCACCCAAAATAATTGAAAACAAGTATTCATACCGAAGGTAAACATGAATGCACATAGCAGCATTATTCACAGTAGCCAAAAGGCGGAAACAACCCAACTCCAACTGATGAATGGAAACACAGAATATGGTGCATCCATACAATGAAATATTGTGCTACAACATGGAACTTGGAAAACATGATGCTAAGTGAAAGAAGCCAGACACAAGGGGTCACAAAGTGTATGATTCCATTCACATGAAATATCTAGAAGAGGTAAATTCACACATAGAGCAGGTTAGTGGTTGTCAGGGGCTGGGGGACGAAGAGGAGATGAGACAACTTCGTGGGTATAAGGTTTCCTTTTGGGGTGATGAAAACATTTTGAAAGTAGAGAAGCATGATAGTTTCACAGCATGATGAATTTATTAAGTGCTACCGAATTGTACGCTTTAAAGAGGTTAATTTTATGTTACATGAATTTTACTCCAATTTAAAAACCTCAGTAAATTATTGTGCCAGCAAGTATAGATTGTGTTAAGTGTGATGAAGGAAATAAACAAGGTGATGTCATAGTGAGAGGGATGGAGAGGGAGGAAGGCTGCTGCACATAGAGTGGCCAAGGAAGGCATCTGGGGTATATGGATATGTGAGAAAAGCAAAGGGAAGAGCTACGTATGTTTCCAGTTTTAAATGGATACGTACATTTGTATACAAATGGGAAATTTCTGGAACAATGCGCCAGAAACTTAACAGTGGTTGTTTTGGGGGAGGGGAGATAGAGAACTGATTAGAGATTGAAAGATAATTACTTTTATTTCTGCAAGTCTCTTTATGTTATGTTTAGAGAAGTGTTTATTATGAAAACTATCAAGCATGTACAAAAATGTATATGCTTGATAGATTTTAATGAACGCCTATGTAGAAGTCACCCAGCTTCAGTAATATTGATTCATGGCCAATCATGTTTCATCTCCGTCCCTACTAAATCAGTGCCCCCTGCAACCTGTTGAAGCAAATTCCTTTATATATATATATATTCTAGTATGTCTTTCTCTAAGATTCTTAACTCTCTAGACCCTTAAAGGATTTTTTAACAAATATTTTCAGTGTGTTAATAGTGCAGCCAACAATTTTACTTCTTATTATATGTATTTATAATTTTACTGTTTGAATAAAAATTGTTTAAGAGGGAGGTAGAATCCTTCTTGATCTTTTAATTTTTTTAAAACTGAATGTAATAGGCATAATATGCTAAGGGTTTGAATATAATGATTCATCTGCTCTCCTGCACACACCCCACCCCAAACTTCAATCCTGTGGTTATGGTCATAGTCTTAGGTGTCAGATAATACTGGTTCAAATCCCACCTCTCCCACTTGTTCTCTCTCTGACCTAGGACAAAATCCTTCACCTCCTTGAGTTGAACTTTCTTCCCATACAGTGAGCATAATGAGTGTTTAGCTCATGGGGTGAGATTTAACGGAATTTTGCAAGTAGGAATAGTAGCCTTTAGCATGGTAGTACACCATCATATACACTCTAAATGTTGGCTCTTCTTTTTGTTATTACTTTTCTTCTGTGGAAGAGTACAGAAGAGACTGAACCAGTGGTTCCTTTTGGGGAAGTTTTATTTTGTCTTTTATAAAGGTGTTATGCATGTAATGTTTTTGTTGCAAGTATGGACTCTGGAGTTCCTAGTTCCATTCACTAGTTGAGTCACTCTATTTCTCTCTTCTTTTTTTTTTTTTCCCCAAGGGACTAAATGGTGCATATGAGGTATTCAGCTCACAATATGGTAGATATAATTATTACTCTATTTAATACATAACAGGTTTGTATCAGAAAAGTATAGATGTGCCCTAGTTTAGGATGAAAGAGCATAAAGTTTCCCAAAGATGTTGAGGTTCAATTCCCACAAATAGCACTGTCAGATTGAAAAATAAGGACACATATTCACTCTTGACTGGAATCTGTGCTTGAACTTGTAGTGATATGAGAGAAGAGAGGGTCAATCTGACTCTTAGAGCATCCAGCCAGCTTCCCTTTCCCTTGGGGAAGGGTCAGCCCAGGCTGCAAATAAAAAGAGCTTTTTCTGTAGCTTTTGTGTGCAAAGAATGGACTGATGCTCTAAGAGCTGAAGCTTCTGGAATTCTGTTAAACAGTAAACTTCAGGACAAAGTTTATCTTTTTCCTTTCTTCAAGCATCACACTCTTTATGCCCAAGCATTGGGGTTACCTGTCAATTAGGGAATAATAACATTACCCATGCAGAGGTATGTGTTTAAGTTAAAAGATGCATAAATAACTTAGCACTGTACCTGATGCAGATACTCATGAAGAAAAAAATTAGTTGTTATAATTGTCATTGTGATAATCGTGTGTGTTGATAACTATGACACAAGGCAGAAAGCAATAGTACTGTATGAAAATACAAATGAGGTGGGAGGGGAACTTAAGAAAGGATTTGCTTCCAACTTGAGTATGGATGGCAAGGAACTTGAGGAAAGAAAATTAAAAACTATTTTCATAGGAGGTAGAATTTCAAATGGCCCGTGAATGATGGGCAGTATTTGCACATGTGATGATACGAAGGTAGAAGAAAGCAGTGAACAGAGGTAATGTGGATGTAAGAAATTCAGATTAGATGAATGGAATCTGGATTCTATGAGAGGGAAATTGTAAGAATTAAATTACAGTTTAATTCTGTAAAGTTCATGACTGAGCCATAGAGGGCCCTGAATACAAGGCTGAGAAATACAGAATTTAATCTGAGTCAGTGGTTCTTAAACTTCTGTGCTGACAAACGTGATGGATGGTGTTCATATACACAGTCCAGTTCTTTGGGAAGAACCAGCATTTTGCATGATTTGATGATATTCCATTCCCGCCTCTTCCACTTGAGGGAGCATACTGAAAGGCAAGTGAGTAAGGGTGACATTTTAAATAAAAATGTATCCCATCTGGTTCATTATAATAAAATTCATTCCCAAATTTTGAGACTTTAAGTATAATTTAGAGGCAGTAGATTATACAGTGGTTAGGAAGTGATCTCAGAGACCAGATCGCCTGGGTTTGATTTTCAACTCGTCCACTTAGTTTCCGGATGCCCTTGGGCATATACTTACTTCTGTGCCTCTGTGTCCTCATCTTTCAAATAAGAGAAAAATACTAACTACATCACATGGTTGTTGGGAGGGTTAAATAAAGTCTTATATATGACACACTTGGTGCAGAGTAGCTATGAGAATGTTAGCTGTTACAGTTTGTAATACACTGATACCTCACATGAACGACGGAAGCCATTGCTCCCAGCAAAAAGGAAGCCACTGAAGGTTTTTGAGGAGCACAATGTCAACATCAAGGGTGTAAGGGGAAACAGCCCAGAACAGATTTAGAGTCCAGAGCCTGGAGTCAGCCTGTATTTGGAATTTGACTTTGGCACTTGTTGCCTGTGATGCCTTGGGTAAGTAAAATAAATTCTTGATGTCTTAGGTTCCTTCCTTATCTGGAAAATGATTAACATAATAATAGTACCTACCTCGCAGCCTGGTTGTGAGAATTTAATAAGGTGTGAAGACATGTGAAGCACCTATCATAGTCCCTGGTGATTGCAGTAGTTGTCTCTTGCCATATAACAAATTACCACGGACTTTGTGGCTTCAAACAACACAGTTTATGCAGGCACAGACCAGGTAGGCCCTCTGCAAAGCCACCATGAAGGTATCAGCCAGGACTGGATTTTCATCTGAAGGCTTGAGTGAGGAAGGATACACTTCCAGGCTTACATGATTATTGGAGAGTTCAGTTTCTTGCTGGATGTCAACTGAGGCCAGCCTTAGTATCATTATACATGGGCCTCTCTTGAAATGACCTCATGCTTCATCAAAGCTGGCAAGGGAGATAGTCTCTTTACTATCTTATATAATTGTGTGATCATTTCATCCCATACCTTTGCCATGGTCTATTGGTTAAAGACAATTCACAGGTAGGTCAGGCATGGTGGCTCACACCTGTAATCCCAGCACTTTGGGAGGCTGAGGCAGGAGGATCATGAGGTCAGGAGTTCGAGACCAGCCTGTCTAGCATGGTGAAACCCCATCTGTTCTAAAAGTACAAAAAATTAGCTGGGCATGGTGGCGGGTGCCTGTAATCCCAGCTACTTGAGAGGCTGAGGCAGGAGAATTGCTTGAACCTGGGTGGTGGAGGTTGCAGTGAGCTGAGATTGTGACATTGCACTCCAGCTGGGTGACAGAGCGAGATTCTGTCTCAAAAACAAACACACAAACAAAAAAACACTTCACCAATCTTGCCTATACTCTATGATAGGGATCACACAATGGTGTAAACGTCAAAAGGCTGGAATAATGGGGGCCATCTTAGAATCTTCCTACCACATACGTAATAGTTACCTAATACATTCTTACTTTAGGAAATGGATTTGGCAAGTGGGAAGCATCTGGAGGACAGGGGTGAGCTTATTTTTTCTTTGTATCCCATAGCACAGTGCTTTGCACATGGTGAGTTCCCATTAAATACCATTTGGACAAATGACAAATGTAAATTTCCAATAATTTTTTCTCTGTTCAAGTAGGCTAGTGGGTTCCATAGAGGGTCATATTAAAGTCAGTATAGGCTCAGTTTGCTGTAGTAACAAAACAACCTCAAAAATCTCAGTGGCTTAAATAATATAAGTATAGCATTTAAATAATATTAAATATTGCATTTAATATTATTTCTTGATAAGATGATAAGTAGATCTCCTATCCACTCTTTAAGAACATACTGTATAGGATACACAGTAATACTGTATAGGATAATAGTTACCCTATACAGCATATTCTTAAAGAGTGGGTAGGAGATACACTTCTTATCTTCACTCAGGGGCCTCTACCTGCTAGAGTAGGCATTGTCTAGAATACTTCCAGTAACTATGGCACAGGAAAAAGGGGGAGCTCTGAAGGATCTTAACCTGGCAAATAAATAATTGGCCCCAAAGTGCCTCATTTTACTTCCATGCTTATTGGCTAGACCTAATCTCATGGGCCCATCCACACCAGGGGACAAGGCAGTAAAACCTTTTCACGCACTCATGGTAGGCATACAGCCAGGGGCATTTGGTGCCTATAACTATAAACCATCCTAGATAATGTATAGATAAACCAAAAAAAAATGTTCCTAACTACTTAGATCTATGTATAAGTGGCCTGGACATTCTCCATGTGCCATTCAGGTAGACTAACTCTCTATCCTTCTTTTGCTCTGTGCCCCAGGAGTATAAGCTCCTTAACCTCTGGCTTCTGTTTGGGTTCAACCAAAAGAAGCACCTATAAAAGATGGGAAGATAAAAAAGAGAAATTTGGGCTCTTGATTTTCAGTTTTCTTTCTCCTCATCTCTGTCTACAGCTCAAATCAGGCAACACTTCTCCTATAGCTAGAGTTTTAGGGGGTTCTGTTAACAAGTACAGAACAACTTCATCTTAAGGTGGCAGAGCCCTACTTTCTTTTCTGGTGCCTGGGGTCTTCAGTGTCCTTTGTTCCTTCTGAAAACACTGCCCACAGCTTTGCAAATAATCTTCATTGAATTCTCTTCCATCACCTTTGATTGGACTGTTATCTAGAATTCTGATTACTTTGACTTACTGCCTTTTGGCAACAACAGAAGGATGCAAACACTTTATCTTTCTTGTGGCTGGATTTTAGACCTATGATTTAGGCATTAAAAACAAAATAAACACTGGCTGGAAACAGTGGACCATCCAGTCAATCTTAGATCTAGTTTTTTATGGTGCAATTCCTGCTGAGCAATCTCTTATCTACTAGTTTCTCTGATTGTTTTTATGAGGAACGTATTTTCCTGACAGTAAACTCCGAACTTTTCATATCTGGACTATCTGTCTAACTTCTCTGAGCTTGTAGCCAATTGGAAAGAACTAAGAAGGTTAAAATGGTATGGTCAATTGCATGAATGACCCCAATTCTTCGTGTCTCCCTGTATTCATGCCTTTTGCAGCAACTTTGCAGTTCATTCCTCTAGAAGGAAGGAACACATTTTGCTGCCCCTGGACCCTGGGTCAATCTATATGATTTACTTTGGCTAATGACATGTTTATAGGCATGCAACCAAAGTATTTAAAAAAATGCTTACATGATTTGTCTTATTCTCTGATACCTCAGTTATGAAAATTACATTTGGGTTAGTCTGCTGGTCCAGGGAGAGGAAGAAAGGAATGTAGAGCAGAGCCCAACTGCCCTCATCTATTCCAGTCTCATTCAGCTGAGCCCAGATGTGTGCGTGAGTGAGCTCAGCTGATGTTCATAGAGTCACCTGGTGGGGCTGCAACCCACCCAACAGTGAGAAGTAGCAGAATTACTTGCTGGATGCAGAATTACTTGCAGATTACTTGCTTGGCTATCATAAACCGATCCAAATGGTCGTGAGAAACAAACTGGTGTTTCGTTATTCTTCTCTTCACTCTATTAACAGGTATTGTATTAGTCTGTTCTCATGCTGCTAATTAAGACATACCCAAGACTGGTGTATTCGTCCATTTTCACACTCCTGATACAGACATACCCAAGACTGAGAAGAAAAAGAAGTTTAATGGACTTATAGTTCCACATGGCTGGGGAGGCCTCACAATCACGGTGGAGGACAAGGAGGAGCAGGTCGCATGGATGCAGGCAGGCAAGAGAGAGCTTGTAAACGTAAACTCCCATTTTTGAAACCATCAAATCTCATGCTACTCATTCACTATCACGAGAACAGTGCGGGAAAGACCCACTCCATAATTCGGTCACCTCCCACCAGGTTCCTCCCATGACACATGCGAAGTGTGAGTTACAATTCAAGATGAGATTTGGGTGGAGACACAGCCAAGCCATATCCACTGGGTAATTTATAAAGAAAAGAGGTTTAATGGACTCACAGTTCCACATGGCTTGGGAGGCCTCACAATCATGGCAGAAGGCAAATGAGGAGCAAAGTTATGTATTACATGGCAGCAGGCAAGAGAGTGTGTGCAGGGGAACTCCCATTTATAAAACCATCAGATCACATGAGACTTATTCACTACCATGACAACAGTATGAGGGAAACGGCCCCTATGATTCGATTTTCTCCACCTGGTCCCACCTTTGACATGTGGGTATTATTACAATTCAAGGTGCGACTTGGGTGGGGACACAGAAAAACCATGTCAGGTATTAAACACATACTCTGGAGTGGAAGGCACTGGGGGAAAGAGCCATGAACAGGCTCAGGCATTGTTCCTAACTTCATGTCTACTTCTTTCTCAGCTTGCTCAGTGCTATTCATACTTCAGAGTTTAGAACAATTGCAAACAAAACCAAGACTTGTGTTATATTCTCTTATATCATCCTGCACTTTCCCATAGTGGCTGTGTTTAGCCAAGGTGTTTTTGATGGCAAGGGAAAGAAATCCAATCACACTGATTTAAGGGAAAAAAAGGTATTGAGTGGTGTAACTGAGAAGACTAAAGTTAGATAGCTTCAGGCCCAGCTGGATTCATGTCACGAAGACTCCACTGATGGACGTATTTCCAGCCTCCTTTCTTCTTGGCCATTCATCATTCTTAGCTTGGCTCAGTTTTCAGGGAGACCTTTGGCAGAGTATTTCTGCACCAGTAGTTCCCACGATAGTCTTGTCACTGGATAGATCTGGGTCACCTGCTCATTTTGGAACTAATCACAGAGGTTGGTGGCAATGTCTAGAACATTTGTGTACCCTTAGAGCCTGGGAATAGCCCCAAGCCATACCACCTAAAAGTGGCCAAGGTAGTTTACAAAATGAAAGAAAGAAGGAAAGTGCTGGCCACTATTTGTAACAGTAAATAAATGCTGGAGATGCAAAACCAGAAGTCCGCTTGAGTGGAACATATCCCAAATTGAATTCTTTAACAATGAATGCATGCCCCTTTATTATATTTGTCTCTGCCACTAAAACTGCAGGCCCCAGGAAGGGCAGTTATCTCCTATTAGCGTCTATTTTGCCCACCTAATGGTGTCCAGCATCCTATACAGGCTGGTACATAATAGGGGATCAATAAATATTTCTTGAATGAATAAATGAGGCTTATAATTTGTGGGGAACAGATTAAAATGTGGTTAAACTCAATGAGTTAAACTCAGATTTTGAATGAAAAGAAAGGCAGGAAAGTGTTTATAGTCATGAAAGTGCTACATTGGAATGAGATTTATACATGACTATTTAAGAATCTATAAGCTTTGGCCAAAAGTATATCAGCTCCAAAAAAAGCAGGTCCTTTTTTATCTCCCTCTTCATCCTGTTCACCTTGGTGTTACAACTTGCAGGATATAATAGAAAAAATAAATGTTCTGAGACAGGTGAGATTTGGCTATTTAGGCAAACACACACACACATCTATGAACAAAAAGACACACGTGGTGTGGAGGGTATTGTAGAACTATCTAGGGGAAAATATTGAGTCCCTGTCTCATCTATTTCTTTCAGACTGTTCTTGTTTATTGAGCCCATTGTGGTGTGCCAATATTATAGGTTTTAAGAAGAGTAGCAGCCATTGAAATCAGCATGAAGGCTGGGCTGACTGTGAAATTCTAGAGCTGCTAGTTTCAAGGGTATGGAGAAGAAAGGGTGCTGGGAAGAGCTGATACTGGGAGGGAAAGTCTGCCTTTTACAATGGAAAGGTTATAGTGTGTGAAAATATGAGTTCTCTTGTCCAGAGGATTTCCAGGGAGAGCTGTCTTCAAAATCAGAGTACCTGGACAGATCATCCCCAAAGTAAAAAAAAAAAAAAAAGTCAACAAAGCATCATAGGCCATCGCTCATCTTTGCTCCTTGCAGCTGTGCTGATATAATTAAACCAAACTCAGGCAGAATACAAGCCATGTTTTAATCATTTCAATAGAAATAATTCCCTAAAGAGAAATTATATAGACTACTTATACTCTGAAAAAGAAAATTGTCTTAAAAATAGAATAGCATTTTCCTCCCCTAAAGATCTGTGACATGCATATCACTGAACAGTAAACTGTCCAGACTGCACCCTTTAATCGTATCAAGTGGTGGCACAGAGTGTGGTTAAGAGAGCAGGTTCTGGAGCTACAGCTGAATTCAGCTCTGCTTACTCACTATGTAATCTTGGCCAGCTGCTTACTCTCTCATGCTTCGGTTTTCTCATCTGCAAAATAGGAATGATAATAGTACATATATAGAGTCACCATAAAGATTAAGATAAAAAATAATAGCACTTGGCACATAGAGTTTGCCATTCATGGTAACTGTTAGTATCACATTGATACATGTAATAAGAGAAAACGTGTTTAGGATTTTCCACTATTCACTTTTGATCAAATTTGGTCATCTCTTCCTTCAATACAAGAATAGATGGTAAAGTAGGTCACAGTGAGGATGGAGGGATGGAAGCACATTATTTGCACAGAGAAACACATGAATTCATCTCTCACTTTTAATTCCCTTCCTATATTATTTTGGCAGTCATCATCTTTCCCTCAGTTGAAGGCAGCAGGCACCTAACCAGGCTTCCTTCTTCTAATCTTATCTCCTAGTTCCATCTTCTAAGCTTTGACTGCTGCTTTATTTATCAAACATCATAATTATGTCACTCCATAACTATAAAAACCTCAAATGTTTCCCAAGTGCCCATCAGCTGTAATTCCAACTAGAAAGCCTGGCATCTCACATTCTTTTCAAAGTGGCTCCAGTTTCTCTTTTCTGGTCCTGTCTGCAGCCATCCTTCTCCCAGATTCATATGTCCTTCCCTGAAATGCACAAACTCTCATTCTTCCGTATCTTTGCCCTTGGTGGTGGTGGTTATTTTGCCTGGAATGAAACACAAAAACAACACAACCACAAACCCATCCTTGTAAATTAAAATCCGAAGTCTTCTGGGAGTAGCCACAAACATGAATGCAGTCTTTACTTTGCCCTTACCTGAAAGAAGTCCTGTTAGAGAGAAAAAAAAATTACCTATACCAATGTCTTTAGAGAAGTACCAATTATGATGAGCAACTGATTCCTAGTTAAGCCAGGAAAATAATTTGAATATATAATAATGATGGAAATAGAGATTATCCCAGAATGCTTACTATACACCAGAAACTATACAAAGTCTTTTATTTTTTTTATTATTATACTTTAAGTTCTAGGGTACATGTGGATAATGTGCAGGTTTGTTACATATGTATACTTGTGCCATGTTGGTGTGCTGCACCCATCAACTCGTCACCACCCATCAACTTGTCATTTACATCAGGTATAACTCCCAATGCAATCCCTCCCCCCTCCCCCCTCCCCGTGATAGGCCCCGGTGTGTGATGTTCCCCTTCCCGAGTCCAAGTGATCTCATTGCTCAGTTCCCACCTATGAGTGAGAACATGTGGTGCTTGGTTTTCTGTTCTTGCGATAGTTTGCTGAGAATGATGGTTTCCAGCTGCATCCATGTCCCTACAAAGGGCACAAACTCATCCTTTTTTATGGCTGCATAGTATTCCATGGTGTATATGTGCCACATTTTCTTAATCTAGTCTGTCACAGATGGACATTTGGGTTGATTCCAAGTCTTTGCTATTGTGAATAGTGCCGCAATAAACATACGTGTGCATGTGTCTTTATAGCAGCATGATTTATAATCCTCTGGGTATATACCCAGTAGTGGGATGGCTGGGTCATATGGTACTTCTAGTTCTAGATCCTTGAGGAATCACCATACTGTTTTCCATAATGGTTGAACTAGTTTACAATCCCACCAACAGTGTAAAAGTGTTCCTATTTCTCCACATCCTCTCCAGCACCTGTTGTTTCCTGACTTTTTAATGATTGCCATTCTAACTGGTGTGAGATGGTATCTCATTGTGGTTTTGATTTGCATTTCTCTGATGGCCAGTGTCTTTTTCATGCATAATCTCACAATCTTAGGAGACAGGTACAGTGTGGTCTCATTGTATGCACAGTTAACTTGCTGGTATTCAACTGTGAGCCCTCTATGGGGTGAGTGGGGAAGAGAGGAGAAAGAGGAGAAGGGTGGGGGTGGGGGGAAGAGAGAAAAAAGAGAGAAATTTAAATTGTGCAACTGATACTGTCAGCGATTCTAATTAATGCATTTGTATCTGGAGTGAGCATGCAAAGGAGGAAGCTCATCTTTCAGTCCATTTTATCATCTGTAAGCATTTTATGCAGTCATTCTAGGACTTAAATATTTATATATTCCATACAGCGTGGTTTCTATTTGTAAACTGCTACTTTAGTTGGGAATCAACCAAAGAAACCTCAATTTGTTGCAGCATGGGAGGGAAAATCTACATTGGACTTGATGGGAGATGTTCTTCACAGGTGGGGGACCACATGGTTTCTCATCCAAACCGAGGCTCTTTTGACAGTAAGAGGATACTTTCAGTAACTGTGCATGGATGAAAGACATAGAGTTGGGCTGTCTCAGTCAGATTGGGACATATGGTCACCATTTACAAGTACATAAAGCAGTTTTCAAGGATAACTGTGTTCATATTTGGCTTTCACCTAATGAATTTAGATTCGAACTTAAGCCCAACACAAAATGATTCCTCCATGCTGTTCATGATTCCCATCAGATAAATGAAGACACTAAGTGTTAGTGGGACGAAGAAGCTTAGACACAGTGATAATATTATTCAAGGCAAATTATTGAGCACTTCCTGGGAGCAAAATCCCATAGCATCTCGATTCTCATGGTAACAGTGAGAAGTAGGCAATATTATCCCTGTTTTACACGTAAGGAAGCTAAAATTTAAAGCAGTACCTTTCTCAAAGCCAGGCAGATAGGAAGGAGTGGATTAAGAACTTGAATCCAGGGCGGAACACAGCTGGTGCATTATGGCTTGTTTCATACTGCCTCTTATAGGAATAACACCAAGACAACCCCCAAAATACTTCGTACTTGGTTGAGACTCTACAGTGTAGCAGTGTACTTCCCCATGACATGCCTTCTTAAAGCCTTTCACCCATGCTGTGTGGTAGCTATGGAAGAAATCACTCTTTTTACAGATGAGGGTTCTGTGGTTAGGTCAAGTCTCTTGTCTCAGTTGCCCAGCTAGGAAGCTCCAGAACCAAGACCAGGATCCAGATTTTATTTCTAGTCCAGGGTACTTTCCATTTTTCAGCCTAGAATAGAGGTTATGGAATCCTCTGGAAGCCATGTAAGAAAGGCATGGATCATACCAGGACAGGAGAGCTTAGCTCAACTAGCTTGGTCATTGGGTACTGAGGGTCTGTAATGTTTTCTGTTTTCTGTTCTTGAATTCATGGCCGAGTAGGGTGTTCAAGTCAGACCTAGTTGTATGGGACAGAAATCCATAGTCAAGAGCCTAGCACTAAAGGGAAAAAGTCAGCACTGGTGTCTGCCTCTGCCCACATCCATAGAGTCTAATGTTTTCATCCAAATCCATCTTCTCAGGAACCAGTATACACACAAACACTAAGAGAAGGAGTATTGGTAGAGTGGTTGAGAATGAGGGCTCTAGACAGAAAGACAGACCTTAGTTTAACTCTCAGCTCCAGCATTTGTGCCTCCATAACACTGGGATTTCAATATCATTGTAAACGGATGCCAGTTTTCAGGGGCACATGAAGAATCTGTGTTTGGCCATTAACACCATAAAAACAGTGGTTCTTGTGATTTCTCTTCTGAAGTTTTTTTGAGTCATTATGCATGTAAAACTTCATAGTTCAGTACAACTTATATAATTTATATAGGTATCCATTTATTTTGGAAGAGGCTACTTGACTGAAATTTGCATAATATTTGCCTGGACATTTTTGTACTATCAATTACTCCCAGCGAAGGTTCACTAGTCAAAATCAATTTAACTGATTTAACATGACAGAGTACTATTTTTCTGAGCTTAGAAAGAAGGTAGACCTAGCAAGTCTAAAATGGGGCACTGAGAACCTTGATCACTGACACTATTATATTTTCCCACCAGCAGGGAAACTGGGGCCACACTAACAGAACCTAAAATAGTGGATCAAAAATTGGCCAGTCCAGTCCATGCACAAGAGCACATGAGGTGCCTGAACTATTTATAGTCTTTCTCTGTCGTTTTCTTCTGGAATTAAATGTCAGTGGGACATTTAAGGTAATCAATTTACATTTTAACTTATTAGTTGAAAGGCAGGGAGAGTCAAGGCAAACTTTGATTCTAATTTACTATATTAAAACCTGAAGAACTGTGTCCAGGTTCTTTCCCTTAGAAGGATCTTAAAAACATATTTTATGAAGTCATTTGACTTCACTGACTTCTCTGAGGTCCCGTCTGTCTGTAACGACAATAGATTCTATGGCAGGGTTCCCAAACTGTGCACTATGGTGCTCAGGGTTCCTGCGGTGAACTCTCGGGAGTGGGGCCATGTTTTAAATGTTGGCACCATGTAAATTAATAGGCACATATTGCCCATTAACAATCAATTGTGGTTATTCAAGAATAGAATTATTATTTAAAAATTTCAGTTTATGACCAAATGTGGTGGCTCATGCCTGTAATCTCAGCCTTTGGGAAGCTGAAGCAGGAGGAATGCTTGACTTCAGGAGTTCAAGACCAGCCTGGGCAACAAGTAAGACTCTGTCTCTATTTAAGAAAAGAATCAATTTATGTGATTTTTTTTTCAAATGGTTACTAAGACTTTTAGAACATAAAAGCTTAATAATTTGTTTGGACCTAGTTACTCAGTAAAAGGAACTATTAGGTATCTCTTTTGGATTATGGGCTCTGTGACGAAATTACTGACACCTAAGGGGATGGAAAAACTTGGCGACCTCTGTCCTACGGTAGGTCAAGGGTAGCATCATGAGAAGATCCGATTGTCTCACACCTTTGCTTAGTACCCTCCTATGGCTTCCCACTGTCCCACTGCACATAGCAAAGCAACGCAAACTCTCTCCCATGAGCTGCTAGACTCATCAGGCCCTGGCTCCTGCAGAGCCTTCCTGTAGCTCTCCTTTTCATGCATTCCTCTGGCCACATTGGACTTCCTTTTGCTCCTTGAACAGACTCAATCTTTCCTAGTTAAGCACTGCTGCTCCTCCTTATATGCTGTGGTTTGAACGTGTTCCCCAAAAGTTGATGTGTTAAAAATGTAATTGCCAGTGTAACTGTATTAAGAAGTGAGGCCTTTAAGAGGCGATTGGGTCATGAAGGTAGAACCTTCATGAATGAATTAATGACATTCTTGTGGGAGTGAATGAGTTTTCTTGAGTGCGAGTTGTTATGAAGTGAGCTTGGCTTGTTCTTGCCACCTCTTTTACATACGCTGACTTGCCCTTCTGCTTTTCTGCCATGCTATCAAGCAGCACAAGGCCCTCAGCAGGTGTGGCTGCCTGATCTTGGACTTCCCAGCCTCCAGAACTGTGAGCTAAACAAACGTTTTTCTTTATAAATTATCCAGTCTTGGGTAGTCTGTTATAGCAACAGAAAATAGACTAAGACCCTATTCCTGGAACAGCCTTTCTCAGTCCATCATCTCAAGGTGGATGCCTTTGAATACTTCAAAAATCAGTATGACATCTCCTATCTAAAGTAGGTAACCTCCTCCATGGCCCCACAGCTTTCTGTCATCTACACATGCTATTTTTCCTATAGCCTTTAATAATGTTTTAATTTAATTTTTTGCTTGTTTATCTTTTCCCCCACACTGTGGGCTGTAAGCTTCATAAAGGCAGTGCTCATGCTGATACTTTTCACTCTTTGCCTAGTTAGGACTTTGTTCATAGTAAATACTCAAAATGTGTTTGCTGAATGAATATTCAAGGTCATATCAGGATCCCCAGTCTGTGACATAGAAACATGACTATACAAAAGTTATTTTAAAGACTGTTATTCAAGATTTGATTATTAAAGAACAAGGTCTCTCCTCAAAGCAGGTCTGCAACATCCAATTAGGTCTCATACCTATTAAAAGCAAAGTATGTGTGTCTTATTTAAAATTAAGAGATGAAGAAAAGATGACCCTCCACTCCAGCCTTTCTGCTTCTTTGCTGTCCATCAACACAGGACATCCTCCTGCCTTAAGAATTTTACTCATAATAGATCCCATTTATGCCTACTGTTCTATTACTGGACTGCTAAGCATGTGGGAGTTATATACATTCTACTGCTCAAGGTTATCGCCAAGGTCTGATTGCAAAATTCAAAAAATTGCAACCTCAGGCATAAATGGGTTAATATTCCTTCTGCCTGTAACACCCTTCCCCCAGATATTACAATGACTTGCTTCCTCACCCATGTCAGACCAGATCCATGAGGCCTTTTCTGACCACCTGTAACTTCTGTAATGTCAGATATGGTTGTTCTGGCTATGCTGTCTACAGAGGAGGGGATCTGAGGGAGCCTGACGTTTAGCCCATGCTCTGCCCTTCATTCACTACTGGTGAGGGGCAGGAAAGAGAGAAATGCCTCTTTCTAATTGATGCACCCAGGTGCTGGAGGCGCATCTTTACAAAATTCAAAGATGATATCTATGCTGGCTGCAGTCTTGTGGCTTATCTAAATGCCAACAAACTTGTTGCTTGCATATTACCTTTCCCTGCAGAGTGTAAGCTTCAGGATGGCAGGAATTTTTGTCTGCTTTCTTCACTGCTATTTCCTCAGCCTTTAGAATAGTACCTGGCACCTAATAGGTGTTCCCAAATATTTGTTGAATACATGAATGAATTTAGGTATTTTTTTAAAAAAAGCAACAAAGCTATAAACTTTAGCTCTTGGATTTAAGTCTTCTTTCTCCATAGTTTAGTTTTTATTTGTAGCTTAGCTGTTCAACTGTTGCGATTAATTCACCACGATCCTGGGATTTATTTGCCACATTCTGGTTTTCATCTCACTTCACTTTCATTTAGAGATATGAAAATTGGCTGCGCTTTTCTTCTTCTTTTTTTTTTTTTCTTGAGGCCTCTCTCTTTTTCTTGCACCAGATTTAATGGAAACTCTAATAACGGGATGAAAATATCACCAGGTTATTTTATTGGGGCATAAGCAACATAAAAGACCCACACCTATGTATAACTAAGATAAACCTGAAATTTCATCTCAAAGCCTCACATGGAAAATAATTTCTTTTCTGGAGCTCCCCCAGGGTTCTCTCTTAATACAAGTTTACCAGGAAAACCTTGACTTAAGAACAAATATTTTCCAAGTAGCTTTTGGTGTCTGGCTTAGATGAGTTTTCCAAAGCTGAACTATTCTTGAAAAAGCCAAATTATTTGGATCAATCTTTATGCAACATTTTCAACTTGGCATTAGTGGGTTTTGTTTTTGGGGTCTTTTTGCATAATTTATAGCAACTCACGTGTTTAAATCTCTTAGTGTACACTGGTGTTGGGGAGTTGGATGCCCCTTTATTTATTCAGCATCAACCACCCTGAGACTGAGAAAACTATTAAAACTAAAATTCATTCCTGGCCTGGACTGATGCTACTAAAATTGAAAGATAATTCCCCAGTTCTGGCAGCCTTATGGTTACTATTAAATTTCCTCCCAATGAAGAAAGGTGTAATTCTCAAACCCCCCTGACTAGAGACTTAGGATTACCTTGCAAACCCAGATCTAAAACCCATGTGGTCTAAATCCTCCTAAACTGATTACCTTGGTGTCTTTTAAGGTTTTGGTACTAATTTAATTGACTGCTGTGTGCAACCCCAGGAAAGAGGGTACAAAATCCATTCAAATTCTCACTGTTAACTAAAACCTGCCAGCAAATTACTGGCAGTTGAGAGGGTTGCAGAGCAAGAATCAACAGCAAAAACCTCATTCAAAGTACTTGCCCCCGAACCCATTCTTTGATAAAATTAAAACATTTTGGCTTCCCCATTGGGTAGTTCAGTTATCATGTTTGGCCACAAGACACCTGATTTTTATGTTTTATTTCAAAATAATATTCTGCAGCAGTCATATCTGTAATGTGTTCATATGTGGTTGTTCTTATTTGATTCAATCAATGCCATCGATTTTCCTTTAGATGCAGATTGCACAGTTCAGCTTTAATTGCGGATCTGGTTGCAAGGGCTGTCAATTGGAGGCAGGCCGTCCTATTTTTCTCCTAATAAATCACCTTTTACTGGTGAACATTGGCTGGGTTGGACCTTCCTCTACTAGCCTTTTCCCCCCTTAATGTCGCGCACCAAGATCTGTGAAACTGTAAGGGAAAAAGTGTACAGAAGCAGTTGATTGAAGGCATTTTAGTATACCTTTAATATCTAGGATACATGTTTTATTGGGTCTTAAAGGAGTTGAAGAGAAAATTAAGCTAAAGTGCCCTGGGGAATATGTTCAAGAGGGTGTAACTGTGTTTGAGGGTGTCTTACAAAATAACCTCTCTTTAGGGAGGGAGCACCCTGAGGCCATGAATGTTTTGGGCTTATTAGTAGAGACCCATCTTCCCTCTCAGGACCTTTCCTCATAATTTACCAATAATTGCTTTGTTTGGATCCATTTATTCACTGATGTACTGATTCATTGATCTACAGCCAGACCCAAGTGACTTTAAATACTGACTCTAAGACTTGTTAGCTGTGTGACCTTAGCGAAGTCTTTTCATCTGTGTTACTAATTTATCAAATGGAAACAATAACTACCTCTAAGGCTTTGCTAGGATTAACTAAAATAACGCATATGGATAGCTTAGGTTGATGCCTGGCAAATAGGAAGCATATCGTTAACACTAGCCTTATTATGATATGGTGTCCGTGGAAAGGGAAGAAGTGACTGGTGTACGTTTTATCCGTCAGTTGTTGAGCACATAACCTGGTGGTTCCTGTGTCTCAGGCACAATCCTATGTGCTTAACAAATAGTTACTCACTTAATCCTCATATCAATCCAACAAAGTAGGTACCATTATTATTATACCCATTTTATCGATAAGAAAATTGGGGCTCTGAGGGGTGGAGACCTGCCCAAGCTATGATCACTGGTGCAGAGGGCTGGGTCATTCCTTGTGTCCATACTGTTTCTTTTTTTTTCTTTTTTGAGACGGAGTCTCACTCTGTCGCCCAGGCTGGAGTGTAGTGGTGTGATCTCAACTCACTGCAACCTCTGCCTCCTGGGTTCAAGCAATTCTTCTGCCTCAGTCTCCCAAGTAGCTGGGGTTAGAGGTGCCCACCACCACGCCAAGCAAATTTTTTTTTTTTTTATAGTAGAGATGGGGTTTCACCACCTTGGCTAGGCTGGTCTCAAACTCCTGACCTCATGATGCACCCACCTTGGCCTCCCAAAGTGCTAGGATTACAGGCATGAGCCACTGCACCTGGCCCCTTGTGTCCATACTTTTTAATGTTCTGCTATGATATTCCCTGCTGGGAAATCAGATACCTTTTCTTCATTTCAGATCTGGATTTGGGCATGATAGTTTCTGGGTATGAATTTTTACTTATGTAAAATGCCTAGAGCTGTCACTCCTTGTTCTCTTGATCCTGTGTTTTGCTCCTAAGGAAGCTTGTGGGGCATTAGGTCTTTGGAGGTCCTTGCATGGATATTGTTCATTCACTGACTTGTGGAAGGGCAACTGTGTGAGGTGGGATGGCTAAAGTTACCTAGAGATGCGGAACCCTGAACAAATTATGGCATTGGTTTTTGATGTCCATTGCTTCTCCCCTGCTCTGTGCCATGGATTTCTCTCCTAGTGCTGCCATCTTCCTCTTACTTCATTTTGTCTTTATACTATTTCATTCTCTTTTCCACTAAAACCTGAACTTGGGAAGGTTTCCTCTCCTTCCCTCCTTTGCTCTCCCTCTTCCTTCTTTCTTCTTTCCTTCCCTTTATCTCTTCCTCCTTTCCTTATTT
Source organism: Piliocolobus tephrosceles (assembly GCF_002776525.5). Taxonomy (NCBI): domain Eukaryota; kingdom Metazoa; phylum Chordata; class Mammalia; order Primates; family Cercopithecidae; genus Piliocolobus; species Piliocolobus tephrosceles. The sequence continues at coordinate 28,687,863 of NC_045453.1, read as the reverse complement.
CTTCCTTCCCTAATACTTAAGGAGCTTTTATTTTGTGCCATGTACCTTTTTAGGTATTAGGGATGCAGCCCTAAGCAAAATATCCATTCATTCACTCACTTGACTATTTGAGTAACTACGAAGTTCCGTGTCTCATTTTGGGCAATGGGGAACATAGCAGTCAATATACCATCCCCGACTCTTTCAGAGCCTACATTCTAGTGAGCCCATAGACAATAAATATGGGTACTGATCAGTGATACAAAGAGAAATAAGGATATGTTAGGGGCTAAAGAGGGAAGGGGATGGTTCTCTTTTAGATGGTCTAGTGAGGAGTGGCATCTCTAAAGAAATAGCATTTTAGCAGTGTCTAAACTGATGTGATTTGTTGTATGATATTCTGTGTGGAAGGAACAGCTGATACAAAAGCCCCAAGTGTGAGTGGGCTTTAGTGCTTTGAGAAATATCACAGAAATCAGTGTGGTCATATACAGGCCATCTGATCTCTAATGCAACTATTTACTTCTGCCATTGTAGCATTAAAGCAGTGATAGCACATAAACAAATACTGTAGCTCTGTTCTGATAAAAGTGTATTTAAAAAGCATGCAGTGGGATAGATTTATTCAGGTAACAAACTGTAAGTTTGCTAATCTCTGGCATTCCAGTAGAATACTTAAGTATGATAATTAGATCTGAAATAAACAAAAATCAGGAACAAAAGATTTGAAGTTTTCATTTACTTTTACCAAAGATGCATTCATACCCTGAATCTTATAACCTCTCAATTCTGAATTAATTAATAATATTTGGCAGAGTAGACTTGAAAAAATTGGCAAGAAGTTAGGATTAATCTCTGTCATTTTTCTTTCTCTGTTCCCTCCTTTGTGATGCCTAGGTCTTCAGTACTCTTGAACCTACCCCAGTTTCAGGTAGCTAAGTCATGTACAGCAGTGGCTCTGTGAGTTTCTATATAGGATAGATTTAAGAGAAACAATTGGCTTTAAAGAGGGCTTGAGGTGACTTGTCCTGAAATATGTATTCGCGTAGCAAGCTTATCTTACTTATAAGTTTAAGGAGGTTCTAAAGGGCCAATGGGGAAGCCCCTGTAAGCCAACTTCTAGCTGATAAAGGGAAAATGATGGTGTGGCAGGTGTCAAGGGGAAAAAAACATTTTTCCTATTTGCATGCTAACAAGTTAACTTGCTATAGTCTTATGGTTGCTGTTGAAGACACAAGACTTCTGGGTCAGAACAAAGGCTGGTTTATTATTCATGGCAGTGGAAGTAGCTAGACTATCAATATTTGTGTTGGTTCTCTGAGCTCTAATACCTACAGAGTAATATAAAGAGGGCCAGGTCATACCTGCACATGCAACCATGCAATGGGTGTGGATTGCATTACAAGAAATAAATCTCAAGTTTACGGAACACGAATCTTTTCTAATAGGCAATGCCTGTGCTTTGTGCCAATGGGAGATATTATCTTAATTATTTTGGTGATAAAACAGACCTGAACTTTTCTCCAGAAGGAAACATCATCTCTACATCCTCCAAGACTGTTTGCTACACAAAATCTTTGAAAGGATTGTCTGGAACAAAAGCAGCCAGTGCCTCTGCGCACAAGTCATGAAGAAATGCAAGAAGCTCACGGAGAATTGTCTTGATAGTAGGCTTCCCATTTTAGATTTTAATTAGAATAAAAATAGAGAGCTGAAATAACTGTGCTGTAGTGGTGGAATTTCCAGCAGCAGTGAGGAAGTAGATGCAGTGAACAAGATCTTCCCCGCAGCCTTCTTGGGAGCCCCCTTCATATTCACTTTGCTTCAACACAAAGCTGTGTCCAGAGTCTCTATCCACTTGTCTTGGTGGTTAGAATTATTTTTATTGTGTGTAGGGCTGTTTTCACACATCCTGAGTTTGGAGAGAAACCTTCATTGTAAACACATTTGATAAATGATACCCAAACATGCCGAAGAGTTCCAACTAAGAATGAATCACTTTTGAAGAATGCCTCTGTAAAATGTTTCGGGAAAATAGCCTTTCTTTTCCAACCTGGGTATTAAATCATTACAGAGTTATCTTTCATGGAACATAATATAGCTGTGCTGTTGTGTAGTCACCATGACTTTTGCAGTTCCAGTGACATGGGCTGTGGTGTTTCATCATGAGTCATTAACATACCATGATTTTTCGGTTTAAGTGTAAGATAAACTCAGTGAGTTCTCCTCTTCCTCCTCCTCCTTTCTTTTGGAAAGAAGGTGAGATTCCCTTCATGTCAGTAGAGTTATCTGCTAAAATTTCAACAGATTGCTGGGTCAGAAACGAGCTAGATTTGGAAATTCAAGGGCACAATAACTTAGTTATTTTGACATCTTCAGTGCCTACGCTAGAAATAAGTAGAATACATGGTCTATTGAAGAAGCTCAATAAATGGTTGATGAAGTAAATGGTTCTTTCTTGGCAGTAAACAATCATGTATTAAGTTCTTATCAAGTATAAGCATGGATGAAATGCAGATTGGAATAAGAGAAAGCACTTCCCTAGGGAGACACAAAAGATAATTGCTACAGGAGTAATATATATTACAATGGTGATTCTTTGATAACTGATCCAACAAACAAGTTTTGCACCTACTATGTGCAAGGCACTATGGTGCTGGACAGTCATGGTGAGCAAGAGATCCATGGCTTCTGCCTTCTCAGAGCTTAAGAGTTTAGTGGAAAGGGACAGACAATGGGATACTGGGAGGATGTGGGTGGAAGTTACATTAGTTAAGGAAAGTTTCTCTGAGGGAATAACTTGAAGGACTAGAGTATCTGAGTTGTATAGGAATTGGGCATGAAAAGTCTCGAGCACTTGGAATAATCTTGGTTTGTTAGAGGAGCAGGGATAAGAACAGTGAAGTTGGGGCAGAATGAAAAAAGAAAAAGTGGCATAAAACAAGGTTGGAAAGGGTGACAGCGCAGGTCATATGGGTTATTAGGCCCATGTTGAAAACTTGGAGTTGACTGCGGGAGCATGGAGAGCCATTGGAAGGTTTTAGCTTGAGTCTTGCTTCACTTGACTTATATGAAACATGGTACATACCTACTCTAGACCTGAAATCATACCATAGGGATTTAAATCTGACTGGCAGCGATTACACACAGCCTACTAAATATTTGTTCTCTGTTTTATCTTACTAAAAGAACGAAATTTAGCTATTCACAATGGCACTACATATGAGTAGAGCTACAGTCTATATTTCTCAGATTCCTTTGCTGCTATGGCTCTGTCAATAAATGAGATATAAGTGGAAGCATTGAGAGGAAGGATTCCTTTAAGGACCTCATCTGGTGGGATAATGTTTTTGCCTTTCCTTTTTTTTTTCTTCCTTCCTTTTCCTTGAAATACAAATGTGATGGCTTGAGTTCCCAGAGCTGTCTTGTACAATGAGGTAAACTTAGTGAAGTAAGCCATGCGCTGGGATGATAGAGCAGAAAGAAAGTAGGATCCTGGCCTATGATAGCTGGGACTACCTTACCCACTCTGGACTGTCTACTTGTGAACCGATACTGCATATTTCAGTTATTGTTATTTGGGGTTTTTCAGCCAAATTCAATCCTTATTTACATACCAGCACTGTCACTAGCCTGTGAGCTACATATGCTTCACTTTTTTCTTCTATTATTAGGAAATAATAATATCTACCTCATCTGTTTGTTATAAAAATGAAATGTGTTGAGTATAAAGTGCTTAGGATATTGCCTGGCAGTTAAATGTCTGTATATCTATATCTATATCTCTAGATATCTATCTAGATAGATATATATCTCTAGATATCTGTAGATATCTGTATCTATACATAAATATCTCTAAATATCTAGAGATATACATATTATATATCTAGATATCTATAGATATATATATATTTTTTAACAGAGTCTCGCTCTGTCACCCAGGCTGGAGTGCAATGGTGTGATCTCGGCTCACTGCAACCTCCACCTCCTGGGTTCAAATGATTCTCCTGCCTCAGCCTCCCAAGTAGCTGGGATTACAAGCACATACCACCATACCCAGCTAATTTTTGTATTTTTAGTAGAGATGGAGTTTCACCATGTTGGCTAGGTTGGTCCAGAACTCCTGACCTCAGGTGATCTGCCCATCTCGGCCTCCCAAAGTGCTGGGATTACAGGCGTGAGCCACTGCATCTGGCATGCACGCGCATATATATATATATAGTTTTTTTTTTTTTTTTTGAGATAGCCTCACTCTGTTGCCCAGCTGGAATGTAGTGGTATGATTTTGGCTCACTGCAACCTTTGCCTCCCAGGTTCAAGTGATTCTCCTGCCTCAGCCTCCCGAGTAGCTGGGATTACAGGAGCCCACCACCACGCCCAGCTAATTTTTGTATTTTTAGTAGAGGCGAGGTTTCACCATGTTGGCCAGGCTGGTCTTGAACTCCTGACCTCAAGTGATCCGCCCACCTTGGCCTCTCAAAGTGCTGGGATTACAGGCTTGAGCCACTGCACCCAGCATGCGCATACACACACACACGCACGCGCACGCACACACACACACACATATATATATATATATAGAGAGAGAGAGAGAGAGATTTTTTTTTAAGATATAAGTGATGAATTGATGGGTGCTGATGAGTTGATGGGTACAGCACACCAACATGGCACAGGTATACATATGTAAGAAACCTGCACGTTATGCATATGTACCCTAGAACTTAAAGTATAATAATAAAAAAAAAAAGAGATAGTCTCGCTTTCTTGACCAGCTGGAATGCAGTGGTGTGATCTCGGCTCACTGCAACCTCTGCCTCCCAGGCTCAAGCAGTTCTCCTGCCTCAGCCTCGCGGGTAGCTGGGATTACAGGCATGTGCCACCACGCCCAGCTAATTTTTGTGTTTTTAGTAGAGGCGAGGTTTCACCATGTTGGCCAGACTGGTCTCAAACTCCTAACCTCAAGTGATCCACCCACCTTGGCCTCCCAAAGTGCTGGGATTACAGGTGTGAGCCACTGAAATGCTAGCTAATTTTATTAAGTTTTAGAAAACGCTGGTTCCCATGGAATTGACTTGGAAGGAGGCAAGGGTGGAAGTGAGGTAAACAGGTAGGAGGACTGGGACAGTACCCAGCACAAAGAAGATGTTGGCCTGATCTAGAGTTGTGTTCAAAAGTGTCCTTAATTCTTCCTGGGGGTTTCCTGCAAGGCTCCCCAAAGGAGACATTTGAAAAACAGGCGAAGACATTTTGAGAAGAGTGGAAGGCATTTGGGGAAAAAGGAGTTGCTGAAAGAGTGACATTGTGTAATTACCGCTGAATATAATAAACAGCATGTTCTCAGGTGGAGTGGGCAGGGGGATGTATGGAGAGGCAGAAGAGGATGCTGACCCTCCTGCAAGTGGGTCAAGGAGGAATACATATGCCTCCCCAAGAAGTTGGGATGTTATCTTTGGGCCAGGGCAGATAGTGAAAGGTTTTTGAGAACAATGACTATGTTATAGTATATCATAGGACAGTATAGCATAACATAGCATGTTAAGGTCTATAACTGTATATGTTATATATTTATACATGTGTATAGTCATATGCAACATAATGACATTTTGGTCAATGACCACATGCATGATAGTGGTTCTGTAAGACTGTAATACCATCTTCTTACTGTATCTTTTCTATGTTTAGATTCACAAATACTATTGTGTTATAATTGGCTCCAGTATTCAGTACAGTCACATGCTGTACAGGGTTGTAGCCTAGGAACTATAGGTCACACCATCTTCTAGACTATGTGTATAGAAGGTCACACCATGTAGGTTTGTGTAAGTGCACTCTATGATGTTCCCACAATGACAAAATCACCTGATGATGCATTTCTCAGAATGTATCTCCATTGTTAAATGACACATGACTGTGTGTGTACATCATTATAATGATAGTTGTCAGTCATGTGGAGGCTGAAGAGGATGTTTGCAGTATTTGAAATAGGGAAGCCAGTGTTGTTATAAAGTCATTATAATCATCAGGCAAGAGATGTGAGAGTATGAAATAGAGCAGTGGACCCCAAGGTTGTACAGCAGCAAGTACAATAGTTTGGTAGTTAAGAGCATAAATTCTGTGGTCAGAACATTCTCAGATAAGAAAAAAAAAAGATGAAATATATACAGAGTTAGCCTGCATATAGGCCCTTACATGTGGTTTACTGGTTTTATTGGCTGTTATTATTATTATTGTTCCAGTTTTAATTAGGGAGTTTCTCAGCTTGGAATGTCTCCCGAATGAAGACAAAGGATCCCAGAATTAACTTACCCGGGGTCCCAGAGTTTAATTTACCTGGAAAGACATAGCTTTACTCTCAGGAAAGGCCTCACTTCAAAGCAAGGCAAGGATTGGGGACATATAGCCTGATGTTCATTATTTGAAGCTATTTATCTAGTTATGAGTTTAAATCTATTGAGCCCTTCCTCACTCTTTGGCCAGAATGACACTGTGTCCTCAGGGATGGTTTAACGTACGTAAGTCAATAAATGTGATACACCACATAAACAGAATTAAAAACAAAAATCACCTGAAAGTCTCAGTAGTCACAGAAAAAGCCTTTGACCAAATCCAGCAACCTTTTATGATTAAAACCCTCAGCAAAATCAGCATAGAAGGGATATACCTTAAGGTAATAAAAGCCATTTATGACAAACCCACAGCCAATATTATACTGAATAGGGAAAAGTTGAAAGTATTCCCCCGATAACTGAAACAAGACAAGGATGCTCACTTTCACCACTTCTATTCAACATAGTACTGGAAGTCCTAGCCAGAGCAATCAGACAAGAGAAAGAAAGAAAGGGCATCCAAATTGGTAAAGAGGAAGTCAAACTGTCACTGTGTGCTGATGATATGATTGTATATCTAGAAAATCCTAAAGACTAATCCAAAATGCTCCTAGAACTGGTAAATAAATTCAGCAAAGTTTCAAGATACAGAATTAATGTATACAAATTGGCAGCTCTGCTATGCACCAACAGCAACCAAGCTTATAATCAAATCAAGAACTCCTTTTATAATAGCTGCAAGAAAAAACCCCTACAACTTAGGAATATACTTAACCAAGGAGAGGAAAGACCTCTACAAACAAAACTACAAAACACTGCTGAAAGAAATCACACATAACACAAACAAATGGAAAAACATCCCATTCTCATGGATGGGTAGAATCAATGTTGTGAAAATGACCATATTCCAAAAGCTACAAATTCAGTGCAATTCCCATAAAAAATACCACATAATTCTTCACAGAACTAGAAAAGACAATCCTAAAATTCATATAGAACCAGAAAGAGGACACATAGCCAAAGCAAGACTAAGCAAAAAGAACAAATCTGGAGGCATTACATTACCTGACCTGAAACTGTACCAAAAGGCCATAGTCACCAAAACAATATGATACTGGTATAAAAACAGGCACATAGATCAATGGAACAGAATAGAGAAACCAGAAATAAAGCCAGATATTTACAGCCAATTGATCTTCAACAAAGCAAACAAAAACATAAAGTGGGGAAGGGACACCCTATTCAACAAATGGTGCTGGGATAATTGGCAAGTCACATGTAGAAGAATGAAACTGGATCCTCATTTCTTACCCTATACAAAACTCAACTCAAGATGGATCAAAGACTTAAATCTAAGACTAAAACCACAAAAATTCTAGAAGATAACATTGGAAAAACCCTTCAAGACATTGGCTTAGGCTAAGATTTCATGGCCAAGAACCCAAAAGCAAATGCAACAAAAACAAAGATAAATAGATGGGACTTAATTAAACTAAAAAGCTTCTGCACAGCAAAAGAAATAATCAGCGGAGTAAACAGACAAACCACAGAGTGTCAGAAAATTGTCACAATCTGTACATCTGACAAAGGACTAATATCCAGAATCTACAATGAACGGAAACAAATCAGCAAGAAAAAACAAACAATCCCATCAAAAAGTGGGCTATAGACATGAATAGACAATTCTCAAAAGAAGATATACAAATGGCCAACAAACAAATGGAAAAATGCTGAACATCAGTAATGATCAGGGAAATGCAAATTAAAACCACAATGCGATACCACTGTACTCCTGCAAGAATGGCCATAATAAAAAAAAATAGATGTTGGCATGGATGTGGTGAAAAGGGAACACTTTTACACTGCTGGTAGGAAGGTACACTAGTATAACCACTATGGAAAACAGTGTGGAAATTCTTTAAAGAACTAAAAGTACATCAACCATTTGACCTAGCAATCCCCCTATGGGTATCTACCCAGAAGAAAAGAAGTTATTATACAAAAAAGATACGTGGACACACATGTTTATAGCAGCACAATTTGCAATTGCAAAAATATGAAACCAGCCCAAATGTCCATGGAATACTACTCAGTCATAAAAAGGAATAAAATAATGCCATTTGCAGCAACCTGGATGGAATTGGAGACTATTATTCTAAGTGGAGTAACTCAGAAATGGAAAACCAAACATCATATGTTCTTACTCATAAGTGGCAGCTAAGATATGAGGATGCAAAGGCATGAGAATGATACATTGGACTTTGGGGACTTGGAGGAAAGGGTATGGAGGGTGAGGGATAAGAGACCACACATTGGGTACAGTGTACACTGCTCAGATGATAGGTGCACCAAAATTTCAGAAATCACCACTAAATAAGTTATTCATGTAACCAAAAACCACCTGCTCCCTAAAAACCTATTGAAATAAAAAAAATTTTTACTATGTACTTCAACTGCATGAAGTTCTATACTCCTCGAAAGAATCCCATGAATGTGTGCTAGGGTCTGAATATTTATGTCCGTCCAAAGTACGATGTTGAAACCCTAACCACCCCCCCAGGTGATAGTATTAAGAGATGCAGTCTTTGGGAGGTGAGTAGGTCATGAATGTTCTGCCCTCATGAATAGGATTAATGTCTTTACAAAAGAGATCCCAGAGAGATGCCCTGCTCTTCCCCTATGTGAGGACACTATATGAGAAGGCACAGTCTATGAACCAGAAAGTGGACCCTCAGCGGTCACTAAATCTGTCATTGTCCTGATCTTAGACTTCTCAGTCCCTAGAACTGTAAGAAAAATTCATGTGTTTAACAAGCCACCCAGATTGTGGTATTCTCTTATAGCAGCTCGACTAGCTTAAGACAGGGTGGTACCACTAGAACTGATATTTTACAGATGGTGGAATTTGTGCTAGAGAAGTTAATCAGTAATCATAATGCCATAACCAATAAATGGGGAAGGCTGGATTGAAACCCCATGGCCTGCCTCCAGAGTCGTGCTGCTTCCCTGTTACTCAAGTTTTTACTTTATCACCAAAACACAGATGTGTGAAGAATGCACCAGACAATCTTCATCTCCCTTGAAAATGGAACAGTATGCCAAGAAGCAAATTTTATGATAATAGATCCCAGTGATGTTCAAGGTTATTGGAATTTTATCAGTTACGGTGACTGAAGGGATATAGTTGCTTCCTGAGACTCTTGTCTTACAATATAGAAACTCAAGGTGTATCAAGGCCAACAGATCAGGAGATGATTACCAGTGAAAAGGTAGTTTGTTACAGTCCTCAGGGGAGGGGAATGTCATGCCATGGGGGTTCTTGTGGGGAAGCACTAGGACTGATCAGAGGCAGAGGGAGGGGAGAACTGTGGGTAGAGCCTTTGTTGTGGTTTCCAAGGGAAGGAACAGGGAAGGCAGGGTCAGCAGGCTCAAGATTGGCTAATTTGAATAATTTCAGCAGACCCTGGGCATGGAGGCTGTCTTTAGCTGTCTGATACCTGGCTCTGGGGTAATTAGGGCAGGTGAACAGTGGCCTGAATGGTGTGATCCTGATAGGAGGGATTATGGGACTGTGAACTCTGAACTGGTGGGTTTGCATTTGAAAACATGCCCCAGGAGGAGGACTCCTCCCAAGGAGGGGAGACATTGATCGGGGGTGGGTGGGGTGGGGCAGGAGACCAAGGCAAGCTGACTTGGGCATATCACCTGGTTTTCCAGAACAAGTAGTGTCAGCATATGCACATAGGGCAGGATGTTAAAGAACGGAGCTTACAAAAGCTAGAAACATGGTTAGAAAAGCCTGAAGAAGAGATGTGTAGAGGGGTAAAACAGTGGGGTAGGGAGAAAAAGGAAGAAACATAGAAGAATAGAGTCATGGACTTGACTCTTCTAGTCTATCCATGTGATTGTGTGCTTTCATTTTGCTTTACCAAGACCCAGTCTCCTATTTATAAAGACAGGACATTTTACTAAACCAATATTTACCAAGATAGAGGACATATCACTAGTGCTGCATTAGATGGCTTCAGGCAAAAAACAGACATGGCATTAAATAACATTACATCATACAAGGTCATTTACCTTCTAGTTTCTTTCAGTCCTTCTAATTGCCCCATGGGGACAGTCTCAAATTAGCACTGCTCTGCTGTTAACAGCTCTTTAAGCCTTCCTACTTTCATTTCAACAAAAAATAGATCTCAGGCTCAGATACTTTGACAGGCTTCTGGTGGCTCCAGGCATTCCTTGGCTTGTAGGTGCGTCCTTCCTATCTCTGCATTTGTCTTCACATGGTCTGCTCTGTGCATCTCAGTGTCCTCCTGTCTTCTAAGGATTGGATTTAGAGCCCACCACAAATCCAGCATTTCATCTTGGGATCCTGAACTAATTACATCTGCAAAAGCCCTATTTCTAAATAAGGTCACATTGTGAGGTTCTGAGTGAACATAAATTTTGCAGGAACACTACATCAGCAACCAAGGGAAGCCAGAAATCTGATAAATTAAGTAAGAAATGTCATGAGACGGGCCTGCATGGGCACTGTGGGTGGCAGCTGGCAGTGCACCACACACTGCAGTGTGGGTGTCTCAGAAATTCATCCTTTTGTCTTTGATTCTTTCGTTGCAAGGCTATGAGCCAGAGTATAGGGTCACTTAGAATTAGATGATTAGATGCAGAAATCTGTATCCTCTTTCAGTATACATTTGAAAAATCAAGACCCTGCCCTGTAATCTGGACTTCCCCATAAAGGAAGGATTTTCAGAAGTTGTATTAGGTTCTCTAAAGGGACAGAACTAATAGGACATATGTATATGTCAAGAGGAGTTTATTAGGAGAATTGACACACATGATCACCAGGTAAAATCCCACAAAAGGCCATTTGCAAGCTGAGGAGCAAGGAGGCCAGTCCAAGTCCCAAAACCTCAAAAGTGGGGAAGCCAACAGTGCAGCCTTCAGTCTGTGGTCAAAGGTCCAAGAGTCCGAAAGCTGAAGAACCTGGAGTCCAATATTCAAAGGCAGGAAGCATCCAGCATGGGAGAAAGAAGGAGACCAGAAGACTAAACCAGTCTAGTCTTTCCAGGTTCTTCTGCCTGCTTTTATTCTGGCTGCAGTGGCAGCTGATTAGATGGTGTCCACCCACATTGAGGGTGGGTCTGCCTTTCCCAGTCCACTGACTCAAATGTTAATCTCCTTTGGCAACACCCTCACAGACACTCCCAGGAACAAGACTTTGCATCCTTGAATCCAATCAAGTTGACACTCGATATTAAACATCGCATAAGTCAAGTATGCAAAAAAATGACAAATATGTACAAGAGCTGGTAATCAGCTTTGATATCTTTTTCTTCATTAGCTCTATTTTTACCATTGCATTTTATTCGTGTGATACTGTTTTTTCACTTATGGTACTACTTTGTAGATTAAATTTATTTAGGTAAAAAGCAGTACTGTTTTACAAATAGGTAAGAAGTTGTTAACAGTATAGAGATGCTCCATTGCTATAGCCGGATATGTAGTGATACCCAGATATGATAAGATTCACAAAGGTTTGGGAGAGGGAGGAATGTCCAAAATCCAAGCCGTACTGGGGTATTTCCAGCCCAGACATTTCCAGACCTTATGATTCTTTGCACTCACAGCTATTTGTTTAGAAAGACTTAGATGTCATGAGCCTTGGGGTTATATATCTACAACTCAGCATTTCACAAAGAACTGAGAACAGGCAATTCATAAGCTTCAGAGGTTTCAGCAAAGCACTGCAATGCTTGTGTGTTTTAGGTGAGTTTTTCAGCCAGTGCTATTTTAACAAATACCAGGAACTCTATTTGGACTGGCTCCTATATCTTCAATAACCTACTGGGCGTTGTCACCTGTATATCTTGCTGTTACCTCAAATTTAGCAGGTGGAGAAACAAATTCATCATTATGTCCCCCAAACTTGTATCTACTCCTGACTTCTCTGACATACACTCAGCCTGCCAAGCCTGCAGCCTTGGAGAATTTCTGACTCACTCATCTCTGGCATCTCCTAAATGTATCCACTTACTGCATCTTATTGAATTCCCTCTGGAGGGTTTCTTGTATCTTTCCTTTCCTTTCAGCTGTTACTGTCTTATTCTAGGCATTTACCTGCTCTTTTTCTCTAGCTGGGGTCTCTAATCCTCCCTTCACATTACTTCAATGTACCTTCAGTTTGGTTACAGCTGTCTCTTGTCTGTTATCAGCAGTGCCAAGAGGTAGCTGGGGTGAAACGTAGCCTCTTTATAATTTCTAACAACTCCACAATCCTAAATAAGCAAATGATCTAGTCCAGTGTCCTTACTCAAGAACTCAAGAGGTCAAGAACAGTTCTCTTGTACAATCTTCCAAAAATATCATCCCTCTTCCAGGTTTCCTACATGGATGTTTTGGAGCCAGCCTTGCCTCTTAGTGTTCTTTGAGTGCACCACACTCAGGACTTTCTCCTTCCAACCCAATTTTCTTCCCCTCTCCATTTGGAGTTCCCTTCTATTTCTTGATCTTTGTCCTTATTAATCACATGAAGGCCGAGTATAAAAAGAACATTTGCTGTGAACTCAGAAGAAACAGGAACATTTTGAACTTCGCTCTCATTGCCATTTGTTCCTGGAGAGTATTTTTAAGACAGAAAATTTTGAGTGGCTAAACATTTGCATTTTTTGTTTATTTTTTCCTGTTCCTTCCCAGTTAATTTGCATTAGGATGCATCTGTTAAGCAAGCATACCCAAGGCCCAGGACTCGTTACAGCCCTTGGTGAACAAGGTAGGAAAGGCAGACAACATCTGTTTGCCTCTAGCTGGTAAGATTTCTGGGTTTGGTGTGGGACACCAGCTGTCTTGCAATGTCCCGATTTGTCACTGCTTATGGAAAGATGCTAATGCTCCAAAATTGACCAGAACTGGCAAGGATAAGATGGGAGGAGACAGCACTTTAGGCCAAGGGCAGAGATGGTCGCTGCAACCTGTTTCTTAGGAAAAGGGTTCCTTCCCTTTCTTCAGCGTCAAGAAGATACAGTGCATCAGGGCTTGTGTTGGGAAGGGAAGAACATACAGGCATGGACTTGGGAGTCTGGAAACTAAGATCTCTGTGATTGTGTCTCATATGAATTCTGAGGTGACCTGGGGAATTCCTGGCACCCCTTGGTATGGGATACACTGGAAAGATAATAAAATGTCCTGCTATTTGGCAGGTAAATGGGCTACTTTTTTTTTTAACATTACTTCAGGATCCTGAGGGCCATCACTCTAGGTGTTTTCAAGCAGTTTTAACTAATTCTAACCTGTCTTAGGTTGGTATACATTTAATCTTCTCCATGATGCCCTTTCTGGATATTCTAGAATTCGTAGTTTCTCACTTCTCCAAATTCTGTAACTTTACCCCTCTTATTCATAAGTAAGCCATTTGTCTGGCCTATCCCACCAGAAGTTCCTCTGCTCAACCCCACGTGACCAGAAACATATAATTTACTACTTAAATCGAGTACTCAAATGTACTGGCTTATGTTGTTAGTTTCATTTTCTCACTGTGCAGAGTTTTGTCTCTTCAAATAAAATACAACTTCTTTAACGGCAAATATGATGGCATTTGATCCTATGCCTTTTACAAAATACTCCCTACTTCCTAGCAAAGCATTGAATACACAGCCCAGAGCTCAATAAATACATTTCTAATTCATTTACCCTGCAAATAATTTTTTTCTGTCTCAATTGTATCTCAGCCATTAAGGTCAGTACTGGGTCTATAACCGTAAACAAGACAGAGAAGATTCCTGCTGTCATGGAGGAGAAGAATAGTAAGCAAGAACACACATGAATCATGTAATTAAAGTTTGTGATTTTCACTCTAAAGAAAATAGAGTGGCTCTTCCAGCCGGGTGCAGTGGCTCACGCCTGTAATCCCAGCACTATGGGAGGCCGAGGCTGGCAGAACATGAGGTCAGGAAATCGAGACCACCCTGGTCAACATGGTGAAACCCTGTCTCTACTTTAAAAAATAGGAAAAGTTGGCTGAGCGTGGTGGTGCATGCCTGTAGTGCCAGTTACTCGAGAGGCTGAGGCAGGGGGATCACGTGAACCCGGGAGGTAGAGGTTGCAGTCAGCCAAGATCACAGCACTGCGCTGCGGCCTGGCGACAGAGCAAGACTCTGTCTAAAAATAAAAAAAGAAAAAAGGAAAAGAAAATAGAGTGGTTGTTTCAATAGGCAGGGGCTGGATTAGAGGGTGTGGCAAAGGAAGGCGCTGCATGGAGGTGCTATTGAAGACAAGACCTGAAGGGTGAAAAAGACAGAAATGCAAAATTCCAGGGCAAAAGAAATGTGGTAGGAAAGAGGTTGTTTCCTAGGGCACAATGGAAGGTTCGTGCAATTAAAATGTGCTGTTGAGGGGGCTATCATATAAAGTTTGGTAGTTTTGCAGGCTCTAGTCCCACAGGGGTTGCAGACCCCAGGGAGGAGTTGGGATTTTAATCTAAATGTAGTGGAAAGCCTTAAAGGATGAAAATCCAGGAGCGTAGCATTGTGAAAAATAGTGGGCGACGGCAAGCATGAAATGCGGAGGCTGGTGAGGAAGGTGCTCCCATAGACCACGTGAGAGGTGATGGTGGCTCATAGCTGGCTGGTGACAGTTCAGATGTCAGAAAAGTGGATGCATTTGAGAGAAAGGTTGGTGGTAAAACAAATAGAGCCTGTAAATACGGGGAGTGGGTAGTAAGACAATATGAAGGCAAGAATCTCTTCCACCTTGCTACCTTTTGGATGCTGGTGTCATTTACTAAGATACGCGAAAACTGGAGGAGAGAGATTTGGGAGAGCAAAATCATAAAGGTTTTATTTTGGACATAACAATTTAAGATGCATGTGAGTCATCAAAGCAAAGATGGTGCAGGGGCAGTTGGTTATGTGAATCTAGGGCTCAAAAAAAGAGATCTGAACTAAAAATACAAATTTGTGTAGCTAAAAGATGTTATCTGAAGCCATGAGAATGGGTAAAATCAGCAAAGGGGATAGAAGAAATTTCCATGTGGGTTTGAAGCCACGTATATGAATGCAAACTGATTCATGTGCTTCAGGCCTCTGAAAGAAGGGCTTATGAAAGCGGAGGCCTCGTAGAGTTGACAGCAGGGATTAAATGGCAGACCTTGTGGGGCAAGGATAGCTCAGAGCCTGATGGATGGGGTGATCCGAGAGAAGGTGCAATTGTCCCCATGTTATGAGTCTCAAAAAACCGTATTTTGGTCTCACATAGGATATTTCCACCATTAAGGTCACATTTCAAGGATTTTATGCAGACTATGGATTTAAACTGGGTTGAGGTATTAGATGAAAAACAACAGAACTCATCAGTGTCATTGTGAATTTTTTTTGAAGAGAAAAGAAAGTTGATGATAATTTCCCAACAATATGCAACGATTGTGCCAAACCTGTTTTTCATGTGGCAGGATCATTCAACTGAGTGATGATATTTTGAAGAAAGATAATTGCACTGTGTATATGGGACACAGCCAGTTAAAAGGAAAAAAAAATTTAAATCATAAAATTCCAGTGAATTTGCTTATTTTTCACCCCTTTGTTTTATACCTTGGGGAGTGGCTGAATGTGTCTTTTTCCTATTTATTCCTGTTTATTTGAGCACTGTGTAGTACAAACAGGTTACTTTTAGCTTGAAGCAGTGTGAGGTTACTTTCAGCTGCCTCATGTGTTTCTTTATTGTTAATTTTTAATTGCATAAGTAATTCATGACCAAAATTTTATCGTTAAAAATTAAAACAGCAGATACGGCTGACTTTTCTTTTGACCCCACACTCAATTCAGTACTTACACTGTGGGTTTGCTATGTGTCCTCACAAGACTTTTTAAAAGTACATATACATGTATTACTTGGAAAGAGACTTGCCTGTTCTACGGAAATAAATAGATTCTTTCATTCTTTCACACAAATCATTGCCACTTTTTTATTTCTGCTCGAAAATAAGTCTTATAGGTCTTGCTGTATCAGGGCATACTGAGTTAACATTCGTTATTCTTTTTAAATTGCTAAGTAGCATTCCATAAGCAGAGATGTACTTCACTTTGCCATTCTCCTATGGGTGGGTCTTTACATTATTTCTGAGTTTTTGCTAGTGCAGACGGGCTGCCTGGAACGTCCTTGTTTCTTTTGCGCTCCATGTGGCCTTCCCAAAAGAACTTTCCAATCAATACTTTATCTCAGAAGAGTTCGATTTGTGTCCACAGATTCAATCTTCTTTGTTTTTTTCCAACTTTTATTTTAGATACGGAGGATATAGGGGCAGGGTATATTGGGTATATTGCACCCAGGTATTGAGCATTGTACCTAATAAGTAGTTTTTCAACCCACATCCACCTCCCTCCCTCCCTCCCTCCCCCCATCTAGTAGTCCATAGGATCTATTGTTCCCATGTTTATGTCCATTTGTGCCCAAAGTTTAGCTCCCACATTAAGTGAGAGCATGTAGTACTTGGTTTTCCATTCCGGCGTTAATTCACTTAGGATGCAATCTTCAGCTTTTGTCAGACTCTTCCTTTGTTTTGGATTTAGTGTTAGATGTGCTTGAATCCATCATCCCAGTTAATCCTTCTGAAACTGCCTTTGCAAAATTATGACTGAGACAGCGAAAGACATCTGACTTAACTGACTCCATCTTGCTTCTCACTTCCAAGCTGTCCTTGTTCATTCCTGGGCGTCGGCTGAACCAACTGTGGGAGAAACTTAGTTTACAGTGTATAATTTTAACAAAGACAGTAACAGCCCTTTCCCAAAGCAGACCACCTTCTTGCCTGGGGACTAGATTGCCTTTGTAGGACTAACATTAGCCACAAGATTAGAAGTTATGGTTTAGGAGTCATGCAGCTGGAGGCTACAAGATTCTGACCCTCCCTAAACTGCTCCTAAGATTAGTGCTTGAGATATTTGCAGACCCTGCACTTGATGGATCAGCTGGCACCACCCAGATCAATAAACTGGCTCATCTGATCTTGTGGCCCCCACCCAGGAACTGACTCAGTGCATGAAGACAGCTTCGTCTCCCTATGATTTCATCCCTGACCAATCAGCCCTCCTGGCTGACTGGCTTTCCCCCATCCACTAAGTTATCCTTACACACCCTGCTCCCTGAATGCTCGGGGGAACCGATTTGAGTGATAAAACTCCAGCCTCCCACACAGTCGGCTCTGTGGGAATTACTCTTTCTCTATTGCAGTTCCCCTGTCTTGATGAATTGGCTCTGTCTAGGCAGTGGGCAAGGTGAACCCCTTGGCTTGGTGGTTACGCTTCAGTCTCTTGTGAGGCAGGGAGTGTGATCATGCTGGTTTTACACATGGAGATCAGAAGGTTCAGAAGGCTGCATAGTGGTCTCAAGGGGAAATAGGGAGCATATCATTGGGCAGGGCCTGCGGCCAGATGGCCAGCACCAACTCACTGCAGTATGTTGCCCCCATATGTGTTCCTGTGATCACCTTCTATAGTTAGGGAGACGGCAGCACTTGGAAGTCATGCTCCTTAGATTTTAGTTTCAGATTCCTGTTCTTTCTTCCCCAAGGGTCTTGAGACTATCATGTCACATCATCTCTTACATCTTCAGCTTCCTCATCTGAAAAGTGGACTCTGAATAGTACCTTGGTCAAAAGGCACATAACTCTCAAGTTACTGTAGGCATCCAACGATGAGCTTTGAAAGGCAAATATGCAAAACTTCATACTGTACAGAATAGGATGAATGAGCAAAGTCTGTATACTCGTGGAAACTGAACTCTGTGGCAGCGATGGTTAAGCATACAACCTTGACAGAATGCTGTCCAGATTCCCAGGCATCTGATCAAAAGGCTACAGTCATTTGTTTCTATTTCTCCTCCTCCTCCTCTCAGAATTGTTAGTGTTTTAAACATCTCTAGGCCTTTTTAATAGTTTTAAAGAGATGATCTAAACCTAGAACATTTGCTTTATTTGGAACCACATAAGAAACTAGTATTATTTGGAAAATAAATGTGGCTTGAGAATAGGGATGAGTATTGGAGTATGTATGTATATATGTATGTATGTATGTATGTATTTTTTATTGAGACGGAGTTTTGCTCTTGTTGCCCAGGCTGGAGCGCAATGGCACGATTTTGGCTCACTGCAAACTCTGCCTCTCAGGTTCAAGTGATTCTCCTGCCTTACCCTCCCAAGTGGCTGGGATTACAGGCATGCGCCATTATGCCTAGCTAATTTTGTAATTTTAGTAGAGACGGGTTTTTGCCATATTGGCCAGGATGGTTTCTAACCCTTGACCCCCGGTGATCCACCTGCCTCGGCCTCCCAAAGTGCTGGGATTACAGGTGTGAGCCACTGCACCCGGCCTGGATTCTTTAATAACAGCAACAATAATAACAAAGAGTATTGATTAAGTGCCTTCTATGCATTGCAAACTATACCGAAGCTTTGAAGTACTAGGAGTCTTAGCTGGAAGTTCCAGAAGCCAGACATAAACTATCGCAAGCACAATAGGTCATGAATTGGCTCATAAAACAAAGAGTTTTGGTATCTCTGCCTTCGGGCATGGCTGCATTCAGGAGCTCAAACAATATCCTAAGGACCCAATAGTGCTCTCTTCAGGGTTTTGGTCTGTATTCCTCTGCTTGGCTTCTTAATCAGGTCCTCCTCTTTGGGAGTGATACAGCTGTTCTGAGCTGACATCCTAATCTTCTAGTTTTTCAAACTGAGCATCCTTCTCTTTCCAGAAAGTAGCAGAAAATAACTTGAGTTGGGCCTTATTTAGCCTGATTGGCCTTCCTTGGGTAATATATCCATCCTGGAACTGATCACTGTGGCCAGAGGATGAGTTGCTTTGATTAGCCAAGCCCAGGTTAAATGCCCATCTTTGACACACAGGATGGAGGGTTAGTTCTGATCCCAGTCACTTGGTCTGAGAGCAGAAAAGGCAATTTGTAGAGGAAAATCAAGGGAAGTGGTAGTGACATTTGGGTGGGCCAAAGTCTCAGTTGCCCTGTATAAATTAGTATCAGGTTTAGTTCTCATGATAATTCCACAAAGCAGTACCATTGTTCCTGGTTAGATGAAGAAGTGTATACTTTAAGTGGTCAGCTTGCTTGCTTGAGGCCACCAAGCTAGTAATTGGAGGAACTGGCCTTTGAATCTGGATTTGACTGGACATAATGATTTTACCTTAACTCTGACACTGTTCTAGCATTTCCATCCTATCCCTGTTCCCCGACTTTCCCCAAGTGCAGACGATGATGCATGTCTACAACAAGAACTCCAGGACTCAGCAAATTGCATTAGCATTGCTCCTGCCTAGTTTCTCTGAATGGCACACTCAGCGAAGCAGCAAAGGCAGGTCGGTTTGCAGTCTTATTAAGGGAAATCTTTACTAAACCAATCCATGGAGTCCACAAAACCATTGGTCTTTCCAACTTCCCATCAAGTGGCCTTGTGCTCAAGGGTAAAGCAATGGGCTTATAAATCACAGGGAAGATTGCCTTGACATATTCCTCACAGCTGGAATATGAACAAAGTGTTGTTTACTTTGTTCAGCTCCACAATTAGTGAAAATCAAAATGTCTACAGATGCATTCACTGTAGTAAATTATTAGGTAATTAACCTTAATACTCCCTGCTCTGAATCACTAACTGACTTCTGCTCTGGAGCTGTTGAGAGGATTTTTCCAGGCATCATAATATACGACCGCACTGCAGCTTAACGCTAAACACAACAAAGTTTAAATACAGTGGATAGAATTTAAAATGGAACACATTCTGAAAGAGGAAAAAGAAAAGTGTTGCTTACTGTTGCAGGAAAAATACAGACTTATAATCTAAACACTGAACTGACAAAATGGGGAAGAGAGGTGTTCTTTTTAAGCAATTTCAAACTCATACTTTCTTTTTTTCTACTAGCCAAGTTTAAGCCCTTATCATGTCATGCTTGAGCTATTTTAATAGAGAACTTCAAAATGGCCTTTCTTTCTCTCCTCTCTGATCCATTGTACCAGATTAATCTTCTTGAAGCACAGAACTTACAGCACCACCTGACTCATAAGCCCTCAGTGGCTCTACCTTGCCAATAAACAATACCCGAATACCTTCGTTTAATTTTTTATTCTCCCTCAATGTAGCTTTCAAATCACCTCCTCTGTCTGGTCCACTTGCTGTCTTTGAGCATCCAGCTGCTGCCCTGAGCACCCTTCCAGGGTTTGTTTGTTTTTGCCTTAGTTTATGCTTCTTCCCAGGGCTGGGAGGATGTAAACAGGTGATGGGTAAAAGCAAAGGCTCTGAAGTGAAGGTATATGGATTTTATTTTATTTTATTTTCTACTTTTATTTATTTATTTATTTTTATTATACTTTATGTTCTAGGGTACATGTGCACAACGTGCAGGTTTGTTACATATGTACACATGTGCCATGTTGGTGTGCCGCACCCATTAACTTGTCATTTACATTAGGTATAGCTCCTAATCCCTCCCCCCTCTCCCCACCCCACAATAGGCCCTGCTGTGTGATGATCCCCTTCCTGTGTCCAAGTGATCTCATTGTTCAATTCCCACCTATGAGTGAGAACATGTAGTGTTTGGTTTTCTGTTCTTGTGATAGTTTGTTGAGAATGATGGTTTCCAGCTGTATACATGTCCCTACAAAGGACACGAACTCATCCTTTTTTATGGCTGTGTAATATTCCATGGTGTATATGTGCCACATTTTCTTAATTCAGCCTGTCACTGATGGACATTTGGGTTGGTTCCAAGTCTTTGCTATTGTGAATAGTGCCACAATAAACATACATACGTGTGCATGTGTCTTTATAGTAGCATGATTTATAATCTTTTGGGTATATACCCAGTAATGGGATGGCTGGGTCAAATGGTATTTCTAGTTCTAGATCCTTGAGGAATCACCACACTGTTTTCCACAATGGTTGAACTAGTTTACAGTCCCATCAACAGCGTAAAAGTGTTCCTGTTTCTTCACATCCTCTCCAGCACCTGTTGTTTCCTGACTTTTTAATGATTGCCATTCTAACTGGTGTGAGATGGTATCTCATTGTGGTTTTGATTTGCATTTCTCTGATGGCCAGTGATGATGAGCATTTTTTCATGTGTCTGTTGGCTGCATAAATGTCTTCTTTTGAGAAGTGTCTGTTCATATCCTTTGCACATGGTATATAGATTTTAAATCCTGCTTTGTCAATGACTGAATCTGTGACCTTGAACATGCCAGTTAACCTCCCTGTGACTCAGTTTCCCTATTTATAACATGTGAAGGCGAATGGAAATGGCCTCAGAGGGCTGTTGTAAAGATTAAGTGGCATAATGCATGAAAATACCTAGGATATGACTCAGTAGACTTTGGCACTTTTATTCCTAGAAGTGTATACCCTATCATTGTTTATATATGGGAGCCTATCCCTGTTTTAATATAACAACCTGTTTTCATGTGTGATGATGATGATAATACCGTTTTCTGTACTTAGCTTATTTACCTCAAAACAATGCAGTGAAATAGAGTTTCTTGTCTCCTACTACTTAGTCAAGAAGAAAGCTGATGGAGAAGATGGATGTTTCATATAAGATCACACAAGACATAGTGAGTGGCTGAGCTGGGATTGTAACCCATGCTTGTCTTCTGGGCCCAGATACTTACTTTAAAAAGATGACCCCAACAAAAATGCCCCCCTCCCTTGCAAACATGGCATCCATCACTCTTTGAGAGCTTGTCACCAAGACCTGTGCCAACACACGTCTGTTTCAAGTGATCTTTTTTTGCTTGAGAATAATCATAGGGTGTTTTTTATTTTTATTTTTATTTTTTATTATACTTTAAGTTCTAGGGTACATGTGCATAACGTGCAGGTTACATATGTATACATGTGCCATGTTGGTGTGCTGCACCCATCAACTCGTCAGCACCCATCAATTCATCATTTTTAAACACGAGCTCTTCACAACAACATACTTAGTACCTTGCACATAGTGGGTTCTCTATGCCTATTTTAAAAAAAAGTTGCTTATCTTTATATGAACCATATATGGGTGGTTAATATTGAAAAAGGATAGAAAATATTCAAGGTAGACCAAGACATATGATCTTGGCAACAAGGATCAAAAGTATAAATGACAAGTTTAGGAGGGATTGAGAATATAAATGAAGCCAGTATTAACTTTTTCTTTCAGAAAAATCTTAGCAAATGTGACCTGCGTCTTTCCTTCACAAATTGTCTGTTATTTGAAAAATCCTTCATGCTAAAAACCACTTAGAGTCTCAAGACATCAGAGGGCACCTATGGGGTTATGATGAGAACATGGTATCAGGCCATAGTGCACACATTTAATGAGATTCCTTTGTCATTCTGCTTAAAGAGACCTTCAGGGTATGAAGTATATCCCAGGTGTGGAGTCAGGTGAAGTCATAAGATTTGATTGAGTTTTAACTTCTATTTAGGAAAAATGTTGTGACCTAGAGTGTTTGGTCCCATGCAATAAGAGTTGTTCCCACTCCACTAAGATTGGCAGGTTTTCAAGGTCAAAGGATGGTTTGATGAAAAAGAGTCTGCACTCTGTTGATGGTCAATACGGTGGTTTCATTTGATTCTGAGTATGCGGTCATACTGTAATATGAAGACTGGGGTACCTACATTTAGACTACAGACATCTGGATAGGTGACAAACCAGGAGTTCAAGGCTCTGACTCTAGAATCACACAGGCCCAAGTGTGACTCCAGATCCAAGATTTCCCAGCTCTATGATATTTGTCAAACCACGTAATCTCTTCAAGCTTTTACCTTCTTTTGTGAAATTGGAATAATAATAGTGTCTACTCCAAAAGGCTGATACACAACTAAAAAAAAAAGTCAAAAATATTTCAGGTGTTGAGTGTATACAGTGCACCCTCATTATTTGCAGATTCTGTATTTGAAAATTTGCCTACATGCTAACACTTGTGGGTAACCCCAAAGTCCATACCAGCAACACTTTCAAGATTATTCACAGACATTAGGAGAGCAATGAAAGTTGAGTTGCCTCGCATGCACATGTACATTCTCTAAGTTCTCTTTTTTTTTTGAAAGAATTTTGCTCTGTTGCCCAGGCTAGAGTGCAGTGGCATGATCTTGGCTCACTGCAACCTCCACCTCCCGAATTCAAGCAGTTCTCCTGCCTTAGCCTCCCAAGTAGCTGGAATTACAGGTGCGTGCCACCATGCCCGGCTAATTGTTTTGTATTTTTAATAGAGATGGAGTTTCACCATGTTGGCCTGGCTGGTCTCGAACTCTTGACCTCAAGTGATCCACCTGCCTTGGTCTCCCAAAGTACTGGGATTACAGGCATGAGTTACTGCGCCTGACCGACATACACATTCTCAGCTGAGGTTAAACAAGGCAATGTTCTGTTTTCTTGTTTCAGCACTTATTGTGTAAACTGTTCATTTCCAGTCTATTTAGTGCCATTTTTGGCATGTTTGTGTTTTTTGTTGGTGATTTTGATGAAAATATCCGCAAGTATAGCCCTGAAGTGCTCTACAGTGCTTCTAAAGACAAGAAGGCTATGATGTGCCTTATAAAGAACATACATACATTAGATAAGCTTTGTTCAGGCATGAGTTATAGTGCTGTTGGCTGTGAGTTTGATGATAGTGAATCAATCATATGTATTAAACAGAAACACATATGATATAACAGGGTTATATATTAATTGGCTGATGAATATATTGTGACTAGAGGCACATAGGAGTCTAGCCTTCTATTTCCTCTGGGAACAATGGTTCATTATTTGTTACTTCAGTGTTTATAGCAACTTTATGAAACGTAACTACCATGAATGATGAGAATCAACTGTAGTAATGTCTCAAAGACTGATGGTTAGGATGATGATGATGATGATGATGATGATGATGATGATGATGATGATGATGATTTTATTTTCGGAACATTGTAAACTCACAGATTTGGCTGCTTTCATCAGACTGAATTTTGCCTTTGAGTATCTAAAAATTGGTTAGTAAATTCGGGGCTTTTTATATTTTAGCAAATCACCAATCACTCACATTTTGATCTCACCATTGTTCATCATCTTGTTAGAATCATAGTGTCCTTGGATTAGGGGCATCCAGGAGCTATACAAGGGCTGGGTTCTGGCATCCTGGGAGTGGACACAGGGTAGGCAGAGAGATAGATGAAAGCTAGGATGAGCCAGTGCGATCAGAATGAGAGATGTCAGAATGGACAAGTGGCTTGACAAGAATGAGCGACCAGGAGGAAGAGCTTGGTGAGAGTCCTACAAGGCTGAGTAGAGACAGGGGCTTTTTATGGGGTAGCTCTGCCTTTGCTTATTGATGGGAGGGTTCCTGATAATGAAACTGAACAAGATAGGCCTATGTGATCATCACCTCCTCAATGCCCTTTAAAAAATTATTTTAATTGCATAAGGAAGATATAAATTCCCCATATAACAAATAAAACATGACACATAAGGCTACCACCTCCTTTGACCCACTCTTCCACTCCTTAAAGGTAACTTCTATTAATTATATAATTCTAGATATCAGCTGTGTGGATATGCACACCCATAGAAATTATGTAGATTAAAAAGTTTTTGTTTATATACATGGCATCATGCTATTTAATGTTGTCCTGAAATTTTTTCACTCAGTAATAATACCTCTGTACTTCTGAGTTATTATTTCTCCATGCCTATTATTATATAGACCTATTACATGCCTGCTGTTTCCTTAAATAGCCACCTAGCATTCTAAACTATGAACGTGTCTTAGTTTATTCAGCTATTGACTCACCTATGGGCATTAGGTTGATCTATTATGTCTTTGCATGTTAGCTCCTAAGCCAAAGCATTCATTTTGATTCCTATTGCATTAATTCCTTCATTTAGTAAGTTCTTATTGAGCATCAGGCACTGTGGTAGCTGCTGGAGATCAGCTATCACTGGCTCTACAGTCTCATGAGCAACTGATTCAGGGAGCAGGGAGCACATTCTCAGGACAGGTAAGATGGGTTTCTCCTTACACAGGGCTGGGTTCTGAAGCCAGTAAGCACACATGGCAAAAATCCTGAGGCATCAGAATTAGCCTTGAAAATCCCCTGAATTCTTTCAAGAAGAGCGTTCAAGGTTTTCATGCAGTCTTTTATGATACAGGAGGAGATAAATAGGGAATTCTGAAGTATTCTTCCCGCTTTCAGGATTTATTTTCATTGTTTTAAGTGTGAGGCCTCCATAACCTTTATGTCGGGGTGTGTATGTGTGTGTGTGTATGTGTGTACAAAAGAAATAATGAGATTTTGGTAAGTACTGGGGTGGCAGATGGTATGCGGCTGTTAAATTCTCAGATTAGCTGTAACTTAGATTCACATAAATGATATGATTCCACTTTATAGAAAATGGTCATAGAAGCCGATGGCCATGTGATGGTTAATACTGAGTATCAACTTGATTGGATCAAAGAATGCAAAGTAGCGTTCCTGGGTGTGTCTGTGAGGGTGTTACCAAGAGATTAACATGTAGAAAAGTTGGAATCAAAAGTTCACCAGTTATATTAGTCCATTTCCACACTGCTATAAAAAATACTACCTGAGAAAGGGGTAAAGGAAAGAGGTTTAATTGACTCACACTTCCAAAGGGCTGGGGAGGCCTCAGGAAACTTAAAATCATGGCAAAAGGGGAAGAGGCACATATTACATGGTGGCAGGTGAGAGAAAGTGAAGGAGGAAAAGTTAGACACTTATCAAACCACCAGATCTCATCAAACTCACTCACTGTCATGAGAGCAGCATGGGGGAACAACCCCCATAATCCAATCACTTCCCTGCCTCAACACATGGGGGTTACAATTCGAGGTGAGATTTGGGTGGGGACACAGAGCCAAACCATGTTACCAGGGAACTCCCCCAAAATTAGATAGTGTGTGGTCACACAGCTTTTATATGGATGTGGATCTCATTTAAGTCCTGTCCTTTATAGCCAAAGCTAGCAATAAAGGTAAGTCTTAAAGCTAATTAAGAAGAAAATATTTGCATGGAGTTTGTATAATCAGAGCAAGAATACAATATGGATGGTAGAAAAAACAGAATTTGATCCAGACATGGTGAATTTTTACTCATTATCTATGATGTACCACAGTGGTTCTGGGCATTCTGCCTTATGTTGTCTCACTGCAACTTCACTAAGGGTTGTCTCCTTGATTTCAGATCTACTAATATCTCCTATTTCTTTTCTAAAAAACCTTACTCTCTTAGAATCTCAGTTTCTATTTCCTATCTGCTCATTGCTATTTGGGACAAAGGGAAGAGGAAAGAACTCCTCTAAAATTCCCTCGTAGCTCACTTAATGTGTTCACCTTACTATTAAATGTAAATGATTTGGTGAAAAGAATGAAGAAAAGGAAGAATTTTGCAAATAAGAATCTACAGTGACGTGGCTTATACGTTTGTAGTTACATGTTGCGAATGCCATGAATCCTGCTACATTTTAAAGTTATCTAAACGTTGTTTATTTTTACTATCACAACCACTGCACACTGTGCATCTGAGTCTTTTTTGTCCTGATCTTTGAGTATTGCTGTAGGGTAAATATCATGTAGTAGTTTTGCTGGGACATAGATTTTGTAAATTTTAACCAACATTGTCAAAATGCCCCCCAGTTTTATTAGGAGTCTGAGAGAAACTGCAGGCCCATGGTTTCACCAACACTTTGTATTTCAAACTTTAATTTCTTTAGTCAATCTATTGGGTGTTTGTGCTGACTTCTTATTGTGGCATGGTCAGGAAATGCTGGCTTAAGGGATTTAGCCTCATCTGCAATATTTGAACTTTACAAATAGAAGAAACTCGTGCATTACTTATAAAATTTAAACTGCCTTCTAAAAAAATACACCTTAAAATGCATCTGTGTCATTGATGTTTGATGTTGACCCTCATGATGTGGTGGTGACCATCTGAGCTGTCAGCACCAAGAAAGTGAGACAGAAGCCAAGGGCAGGTTGAGCTTAGGAATAAGAATGGTTTTAGGTTGCTGGCCAAAACCTAGGCATAGACCGAAACTGGAGTCAGGGTCCTGCTGAGATATGATACTGAGTCAATAGCAGAAAATTTGCCAAATTGGAAAAGTCAAGTGAGGCAATAAGAGTATGAAAGCAAATCACCAAATCATAGCCCCAGAGTTTGATGAGAAAGCAAGGCAAGGCAAGAAGTTAGGAAGGATGCTGAGGGTTCAGATAAATTTGTGTGGATGAAGTTTCCTTAATGCAATGGGGAGAGAAAAGTAGAAGAAACTTCCTGTAAAGCCTAGAGTCTCTTTTCTGGGGGATGCTCTCACTGGCTTTAAAAAATACAAAAAAACTAGCCGGGGAGGTGGCGGGTGCCTGTAGTCCCAGCTACTCCGGAGGCTGAGGCAGGAGAATGGCGTAAACCTGGGAGGCGGAGCTTGCAGTGAGCTGAGATCCGGCCACTGCACTCCAGCCCGGGCAACAGAGCAAGACTCCGTCTCAAAAAAAAAAAAAAAAAAAAAAAAAATGTTAGAGGCAGAAGGCAGACAAATGCCTAGGCAGATTCCTGGTGAAACCTGACCTTCAAGCCCAAAACAGTGCTGTGTAAATCCTCACACTGAATTGAAAACCCTGCTTTCCATTTGGTGTGCTTTCCTCTGATTGATCCCCACCCTTCACCTATTTTACATATACCTACCCTTTCCTAATTGGTTTACTATTGTGCCCACCTTTGAGTGATGTTTTCACTTTAATCTTTTTTGCCTACTCACAAACCAATGAGCACACATTCCCTATTCTGAGCCCATAGAAAGCCCCGGGCTCAGCCACACTGGGAACTCTCCTGCTTTTGGGTAGTGGGACCACCCTTGAGGCTCCTCCCTACTGACAGCTGTTTCACCACTCAATAAAACTTCCTTCCTGACTCACTTTCCAAGTGTCTACATGCCTAATTCCTCCTGAGTATGAGACA
Organism: Piliocolobus tephrosceles; assembly: GCF_002776525.5. NCBI lineage: Eukaryota > Metazoa > Chordata > Mammalia > Primates > Cercopithecidae > Piliocolobus > Piliocolobus tephrosceles. The sequence goes on along the minus strand of NC_045453.1, from coordinate 28,659,573 downwards.
AGAACCAGGACCTAGCTAAGCTACAAAGCAAACAATCCTGCATCAAAAACACAGAACTCTATATTAAGCAAATAGTATTACTGCCGTCTTAGTAAATTCATATAGTGTCTCTTTTTATTCCCTTTGTAGAACTGAAGCTAATTTGTAATTAGACATTTATGTTTTCTTTTTTGAGCCTCATGTCTAGTCTAGGGGTTGGCAAACTTCTATAAAAGGCCAGGTAATAAATATTTTAGGCCAGACAGTCTGTAGCTCAACCACTCAACTCTGGCATTGCACTGGGAAAACAGTCACAGACAATACATAAGTGAATGGGCATGGCTGTGTTACAATAAAGCTTTATATATATATATAAAGCTTGTGTATATATTTTTGTGTGTGTGTGTGTGTTAAGAATTCTTTTTTTTAATTTTTTTAATTTTTTTATTTTTATTTTATTATTATACTTTAAGTTCTAGGGTACATGTGCATAACGTGCAGGTTTGTTACATATGTATACTTGTGCCATGTTGGTGTGCTGCACCCATCAACTCGTCAGCACCCATCAATTTGTCATTTATATCAGGTATAACTCCCAATGCAATCCCTCCCCACCCCATGATAGGCCCCGATGTGTGATGTTCCCCTTCCCGAGTCCAAGTGATGTCATTGTTCAGTTCCCACCTATGAGTGAGAACATGCGGTGTTTGGTTTTCTGTTCTTGTGATAGTTTGCTAAGAATGATGGTTTCCAGCTGCATCCATGAAAGAGTAGGCTGGATTTGGATCATGGGCTATGGTTTGCTGACCCTTGGTCTAGTTTGTTAAATGGGGATTATGATAGTGCTGATCACCTTTGATTTGAAGATTGAATAAGAACATGCAAGTAAACTCCTGCCTTAATTACATTTGAGATTGATAATAATCTTTATTTTTTCTATGTTATTAATTTAAATGTTTAATAAATAGACATGAGTTTTGTTATATCACCATAATTATTCTTTACAAGCTTGCTTAATGTATCTGCTCATGAAAATGTTGTTTGGGTCTGATCTCTTGTCATGAACTCTACCTGATCAGGTCATTCATTTTTGTGAGATTCTAAGCACATAGAATTTTCTTCCCTGAGGTGCCCAAATGATTTTAATAAAGACTGAACATATTCCTTAATGCAAAACAATGATTCTCCTTGCTAAAAGAGGTAAGGAAGAACCAACTTTGCTAATTGTTCTTGCTCAAGGACATTACCTGGCTTTTGATCTTTAGATAGGCCTCTTGCAGTAAACGCATTTCAAATTCAACTGGGAAGCTCAGTGATCTCATAGAAGCATAATAAAGACATCACTTGCCCAGAACCCCTGAGGTTCGAGTGTCCTAGAAGGATTAAAAGCCATTTCACTGAGTGTTCTTCTTCAAAGTGAATGAATATTCCAATGAGTACAGCTGTTTCATCTGAACTATTTTTTTAAGTGGTAGCTTGATTTGCTGTTTTGATAAATCTGATGAAGTGTGTTTGAACATTAGTAGAGATTTAGCAGACATTCCAACTTGTTTGCACAATCTTCCCCAAATTGCAGGAATTATCCTCTCATTAATACTGCTGTTGCTATTTGGGCTAAAGCATGTAGTGGGTGCATTATAGTTGCGATAAAACTGAAACCAAATAAACAGATTAGTTAGTTATCACAAGTGAATTTGCTCCAGAGTCATTTTATATCATATCAAGATGCAGAGGAAACAGTTAAAGGTGACTGGGTACCATGCTTTTGATTAATTAGATTTGAGCTTGATAATTTATGGTGAAAAATCTATATTTTTAGTATTTGGTATCTTTTGAGAACACAACAGAATGTCATGCCATTGGTCATGAAGAAGAGGGGTTCAGAATCACACAAAAGAGTATAGTCTTCTTGACCAGAAAAAGTTGAAGTCCTTTTGATTCCAAAGTGAAAAATTGGGAAATTTTTCTAGTTGTAGTTCTTCTCTTTGAAACAAAAGAGTAAATGTCTAATTAGGATGGTGACCCGGAGGTTAAGCTTTGGAGTACCCATTTTTATAATTACAAGCTAACACTTAGCCATCATGGTGTGACATAGTAGAAATTGTGGGCTTTAGGAATTGAAATATGTGGGATAGCACCCTCATTACTCACTAATTACTCAAGTAATGAGTGAGTGTCCTTGAGTCGCATCTGTGAATAGAGTGACCAACTTGTCTCAGTTGGCCCAGGTCTTTCCCGGTTGGAGCACTGAAGTGCCATGTTCTAGAATCACCTCAGTCACAGCAAAGTGGGATGACTGGCCACTGTATGTCTAAAATGAGAACAAAAACACTATTTTTTTTTTTACCAGAAAGAGGTCCCAATCCAGACCCCAAGAGAGGGTTCTTGGATCTCGCACAAGAAAAAATTCAGGGAGAGTCCATAGAGTAAAGTGAATGCAAATTTACAGGGAAAGTAAAGGAATAAAATAATGACTATCCACAGAGGAGTCCCGAGGGCTGCTGGTTGCCCATTTTTATGGTTATTTCTTGATGATATACTACACACAGGGTGGATTATTCATGCCTCCCCTTTTCTGACCATATAGGGTAAGTTCCTGACGTTGCCATGGCATTTGTAAACTGTCATAGCACTGGTGGGAGTGTAGCAGCACAGATGACCAGAGGACGCTCCTGTCACCATCTGGGTTTTGGTGAATTTTAGCCAGCTTCTTGACTGCAAACTGTTTTATCACCAAGGTCTTTATGACCTGTATCTTGTACTGATCTTGTATTTCATCCTGTGACTTAGAACGCTTTACTCTCTGGGATTGCAGCCCAGTAGGTCGCAGTCTCATTTTACCCAGCCCCTATTCAAGATGGAGTTGTTCTGGTTCAAACACCTCTGACACTATCTTGTAGGATGATTAAAAGGATAAAGGGTAATCATGGCTCAGCAAAGGTCTGGCTTGGTGTGTTGGGTGAATTACTTAACCTCTCTAAGTTTTCATTGCCTTATCTGTAAAATGGGACGTTAACATCCACTTGGTGGTGTAATTGTAATGCTTACAAATAGGGTGCAAAGTAAACTATCAGGATACATGGCATAAAACTAGCAAAAATAACTGGTAGCTTTTACTATCAATAAAATAACGTATTTGTAAGGCCTAAGGAAATAGACTGACCTGGGGATGGTGTATACATATTTTGTGTATACTTTTTAAAAACAAATTTATACTTTCAACAAACATGTGTCAAACACTGTCCTTTTTTTTCATGAAGCATATAGTGTCCAGAGGAGGACAAATACTATTTTAAAAATCACACAAAATAAATGGAAAATTGCAATAGTGATAAGGCTGCAAAGGAGAATGGGGTGATGCTATGGGAGCATTTGGTGGGAAGATTGAACCTGGTCAGTAGGAGTTGGAGATGGTTTCCCTAACAAGGTGTTAGCTAGCTGGGCCAGGAGAGAAAGGATGACCATTCTTAGAAGAAAGAAGTATTCTAGTTGTTCAGGAGCTTGATGAGAGAGAAGTAATGAAAGCATGCCAGAGGTATCAGGAGAGAGAGAGAGACAACGAAATTAAAGACTAGTCAGAGTGAAGCAGACCATGAGGAGGGAGGGGTTTGTGTTAACTGTAAGAGCACAGTAGGAAGGCATTTACATGGAACCAGTTGCAAACAAACAAAAAATTAACTGACCTTGAATCTAATCAAGACCCTAGATCAAATTACCAGGCTTCAGGGAATAAGAAGGACAGAAGAACAGGATAAATGTCACCACAAGGGAGCAACCAGCTAAATCCAGAATGGGGGACATTCTTCAGGACAAATGACATAGTCTGGTGGTCTCATAAAGCAATGACCTGAAAATAACAGAAAGTATAGGGGAAAATTGATATAGAATAAAAGAGCCTTAAACATCATGACAATGCAGTGTGGAGACTTTATTATTCAAACAAACCTGCTGTAGAAAGACATCTTTGAGTCAATCAAGGGGAAATATAGACATGTACTCATGGTGATATTAAGACATTATTAACAGTGATAGGTATGAAAATGACATGGTGGTTAGGCTTGTATAAAGTCCTTATTAGATATTCATATGAAATATTGAAACATAACATTGGAGATTTGCTTTAAAGTTCTCTGACCATAAAAAGTGTGGAGGATGGAGGGTATAGATAAAATACATTTGGCACATGGTTATAATTTTTGAAGCTGGGTGATAGATTTATGGAGGTTCAATACATAATTTCCTCTACTTTGTGTAATGTGAATATTACCATAGCCAGAAGTTAGGGTGAATGGTGGTGCCAGAGAGATTCAGATATGCATTAAAAAGTTTTCTCTGGCCCATATAAAGCATATGTTAGTTTAAATGCACTGATTTGACCAGATGGCAAAAGGACTCATTTTGGGGTAAGGAAAAGCTGAGCAGAGATGGAAACCCTTCTTTAATTAAGATTAAGAAAAGGAGAGAATGAGGACAAAGTCTGGTTAGGCTCACTGTTCACCCAGAGAGCTTTTGGCATCCAGGCATCTCTTTATATTTCTTCTGGAAGCACCAACTCAGTTTCCCTTTGGAATCTCAGCCCCTATAAATCAGTGTATGATAACTCTAGCTCCAGGTGAGGGCTTGTAACTCTTGGCCAATCAAGAGCACAGCACTACCCTGGTTACCACAGAGATTGGTTCAGATAAGGCAACTTGACTGTCTTTGAACCAATGAGATTCAGACCTGAGACTTTTCCTGAAGCTCTTAGAAAAAAAAAAAAAAAAAAAAAAAAAAAAATCCACTCCTCTTCCACTGGGCTTCCTCAGCTTTGAAGATGTGAATCTGGTGCATCTGAAAGGTATTTCTTTCCACCATATGGGGAGTCCCTGTCCGAGAAAAATGACCATTGAGAAAACCAGAATTGGGTATTGAAGTTAGCAAAAAGTTAAACCATAGTGACATTATTTCAGACTCTGGATCCTGCCAGACCTGAAATTAGTTACTCTTGAACTTTTTATTAGATTTATGAACCAATAAATCTTTCTCTTTTTCTTTGACAATTCAGATGTGCTTCTTTCTTTCTCTTTCTTTCTTTCTTTCTTTCTTTCTTTCTTTCTTTCTTTCTTTCTTTCTTTCTTTCTTTCTTTCTTTCTTTCTTTCCCTCCCTCTCTCTCTCTTTCTCTCTTTCTCTCTTTCTCTCTCTCTCTCTCTCTTTCTCTCTTTCTCTCTTTCTCTCTTTCCAGACGGAGTCTCGCTCTGCCGCCCAGGCTGGAGCGCAGTGGCGCGATCTCGGCTCACTGCAAGCTCCACTTCCCGGGTTCACGCCATTCTCCTGCCTCAGCCTCCAGAGCTGCCGGGACTACAGGCGCCCGCCACCACACCCGGCTAATTTTTTGTATTTTTAGTAGAGACGGGGTTTCACCGTGTTAGCCAGGATGGTCTAGATCTCCTGACCTTGTGATCCGCCCGTCTCCACCTCCCAAAGTGCTGGGATTACAGGTGTGAGCCACTGCGCCCGGCCAGATGTGCTTCTTTCACTTGCAACTGGATAAGTTATAAATGATATCAAGTTTCGAAAAGTCTTCTGACTTTGCCACATTAATAGTTATGTGTATCCCTCTCCACAAGTAGTTCATAACTTGTTTTAAAGCTTTCTCAATTTCTGCCAATTGTTTAGTTTCTATTAGATGATCAGCCAATGTTCCCTTTTCTCTCCACTATAAATCTTCCACAATTTCAAACTTACATGCTCACAAACTATTTTTTAATGGCAACCTGGGTATTCTATTGAAATCATTGCATATGGTAATTAGTAATCTGAAAGATAATTTTAGTTAATTTTAAATTTAAAATCCATCATGCAAAACGAGTCAGATCAGAGTGGAGCTACCAACAAAGTAATGAATCAGAGTGTTAGAGAAGCTGCACACAACCCTGGAAATAAAAATGTGCAGATTTCTCAGGGAATGATCATTGTCTCCATTTTTACTTGTAATTATAATTTAATTATGAACCTACTTCTGCAGCATTTTAAAAGTACATAGTTAGCATTTAAGTACTTTCCGTATAATTATCTGTTATTGAACTTGCTCATTATATACGAGTTGCTGCATAAATTAATGTGCTTTGTGTTAAAATATTGTTCACTTCAGGTTGACTAAAAATAAAAAAAGACAAATAATTTCAATGATACTTAGTGTTGCCCCAGTATTGCATAGCAACTTTGAACCTGACCATTTTAAAAAATGAAGTACAGATGAATTCTAGCTTGTTTTGCCTTTTTTCCTAAGAATTTATTTCTTTTCTATTGTTATTTTTAAAATGTCAGCAGTTTTGGCAATACAAATGGTTTTTGGTTACGTGGATGAATTCTCCAGTGGTGGATTCTGAGGTTTTAGAGTATCCATCATCTGAGCAGTGTACACTGTATCCAATATGTAATCTTTTATCCGTCATCCCCCTCCCAACCTTCCTCTCCAAATACCCAAAGTCCAATATATCATTCTGTATATTTTTGCATCCTCATAGCTCAGCTCCCACTTTACAGGTGAGAACACATGGTATTTGGTTTTCCATTCCTGAGTTGCTTCACTTAGAATAATGACCTCCAGCTCCATTCAAGTTGCTGCAAAAGACATTATTTCATCCCTTTTTATGTCTGAGTACCATTCCAGGGTGTATATTTACCCCATTTTCTTTATCCACTTATATCGGTCAGTGGGCACTTAGATTGGTTCCATATCTTTACAATTGTGAATTGTGCTGCTCTAAACACGTATGTGTCTTTTTCAAATGAGAACTTCTAAGAATTCATTTATTTCCCCATTGTTGCCCCTTGAGACATTCTTAGAGAATATATGAAACTACTGCTTCAGACACCTCCTTAGACTCTTCAGTAAAACAGAAAAATAAGATTCACTGAATATTCCATTGAGAGTCTACTGTGTTCTCAGGTGCATGGTCTAGCCCCTGATGGAAGGAATATAGGTGGGGGAAGAGTCAGCAGTGACATTTGAGCACCATCCCTATATGTCTTTTCTAATTCAAACCTCCTGTCAACCCTGAAGGAATATAATAGCACGACATATACAAATACTATTCCATATTACAGATGATGAGACCGAGGCACACAGAGGCTGATAACTTGCAGAGGGTTGCATGGTTGGAGGAAACCAAAGCAGACTTGAGCCCTATGCAGTGAGACTCCAGAGACTGCATGCCTAACAGCTGCAGTGCCTCGACTCAGAGGGTTGATAGAAGATGAGCCCACGGCAGGGAATGGGAGACACTGAGTGTCTCAAAGAGAGGAGAAGTCCTCCTATTTGGCAAGTTAATGGCTTTTTAGTACCTACATTCCAAAAAAGCAATTGTGAGCCAATCTGGGGCAAGAGACTTAGAGGACATCTGGGTATCAGCCTCAATGGATCCCTTTCTGCTCTTCTGCAAAAACCAGGTAGTAGGTAGGATGTGTTTTGCAAATTGTTAAGTGCTACAGGGGAAAAGGAGTCCGTGCTGTCACTTCTGCTTGTGTTTGTATGCAGCACTTTTTGGAATCCCTAGGACTTGAGAGTTTGCTCAGGTATTAAAACATAAAGTTAAACTCAAACCACTTTTGTTATTAAACTTCATTTGTTCATGTGCAGAGATCAATTAAAATTAAATGCTTCCATAATATCTGAACATTATCCTGTAAATAATTATTGCATTTGGAGTTCTAAAAGAAAGGGATAATGTCTTTCCATTATGTTCAGGCCCCTGTAATCTCTTCAGGTTCTTGGTGCTGGGTTGAAAGGCCATGGAAAGTGAAAAGAAAATTAACGCTAATATTTCTCAACTGTTTACTCTATGCTGGGCATTGTGAGGGGTGCTCACCCAAGATGATCTTATTTAGAACAGACACCCCCAAGGATTAATTTTGATCTCCCTTTTGCTTATGAAAGCACTGAGGCTTAACTAATTTGCCTAATTCAGTGGTGGGGCTGGATTCATGTAGAGGGAGCCAGGTGAGGCCATCTGATTCCAGAGTGAGTCTCCTGATCAATACTGGAGAAGCAGAGGAATATGCCTCTTTGGATAAGAGGGCTAGATTAGGATGGAACCTTGGGTCCCCTCCTCTCCAAATCACACAGGCCTGCTGCCTTCTTGTTCACAAAGGACCCTTGTGAGGCAGAGACCAAGCAAGAAGCAACAGAGACTGTTCATTTCAGCACTGCCCACAGGGATACTTACTGGGAAAGAACACGCACCAGATCATCAACGACCACATTACAAGCCCAAACATATCACGCAGGAGACCTGGTGGTGCATAGTAGGCCCTGTGGACCAAAGACAAAATGGAGTGAAAGCAAAACTGAGAGCCAAGCAGAAGGAAACCCAAATCCAGACTAAGAGCTGCAGCAACTGCTCATATTCTCCTACCCGAAGAGGTGAGGTGTTTGCTCTGTAGCATGTGAGCTCCATCCTTTCTTTTGTACCACCAGGTTCTCCTTCCTGTCCCCACCCCATGAAGACATGAATGCCCTTCACGGTTCGGCTCAAAGTGCTCCTCTTCTCTCAAGGCATTTTTTTTTCTTTTTGAGATGGAGTCTTGCTTTGTCACCCAGGTTGGAGTGCAGTGGCACGATCTCAATTCACTGCAACCTCCACATCCCAGGTTGAAACGCTTCTCCTGCCTCAGCCTCCTGAGTAGCTGGGTTTACAGGAACCTACCACCACTTCTGGCTAGTTGTTGTTGTTGTTGTTATATTTTTAGTAAAGATGGATTTTGCCATGTTGGCCAAGCTGGTCTTGAGCTCCTGACATCAGATGATCTGCCTGCCTTGGCCTCCCAAAATGCTGGGAGTACAGGCATGAGCCAACGTTCCTGGCCTTCTCTGCCTTTAAAAAATTCCTCTATTGTCGTTTCCTAAATATTTCAGCTGAGACATTGATTGTAGCCCCCAGCACATTCTGTTATCATTGTGTATTTGTGCTTTCCTGGGGGAAACATGGGCACGAGCTCTGTTCCTCCTCTATTCAGGTCTGTGTCTACCCAGTACTGGTAGGTGCCTGCATTTGGTAAATATTCAAAAGAGGGTTGAGTAAGTGAATTTTCCTTTTGCTTGGTTTGTTCATTCCCTAATTTCTCCCACTAGAATGAAATATCACTGACAGCAAGGAATTTGTTTTATTCGTCATGATCATCCCCAGGGCCTAAAAGAGAGCCCTCCAACTGACATACATGAGGTGCTTAATAAGTGTTGGGTGACAGAATCCATTATTCCTTTACTTCAGGCATGGGTCAGGATGGAAAGTTTTAATTTGTTTATACCACGAAGGGGCTCAGCCCGCTGAGTCACATGTAGGGGACAAACTCACCAATAAAAAACCAAAGGGAAGCATAAGCAACCCACATATCCATCAACAGAAAAATGGATGCTTAAAATGTGGTTCATCCACACAATAAACATACACGTGCAGGTGTCTTTATAGTAGCCTGATTTATCATCCTTTGGATATATACCCAGTAATGGGATTGCTGGGTCAAATGGTATTTCTAGTTCTAGATCCTAGAGGAATTGCCACACAGTCTTCCACAATGGGTGAACTAATTGACACTCCCACCAACAGTGTAAACGCGTTCCTATTGAGGAGAGTCCATTTTCTTGCCCTTTCCAGCTTTCACAAGTAGCCTGAATTACTTGGTTCATGGTCAAGCCAGAGCCAAGAAATGTAGCAACCTCAAATCTTCAAAGCCAGCAGTGTAGCCACCCCAGATCTCTCCCTCCCTCCCCTCCATCTTTCTTCCCCTCACCCCTGACCTCTTCTTTCATCATTACATCTCTATCTCTATAAACTTGGACACAAAGAAACTCATATAACTCCTTTAGGAAAGGAGTTATATGAGAGGCTTTTGACTCTCCTGACTTCCTGTTTCTCATATTAAGACCCAGATTATACTGGACCTACCTGGAAAACCCAGGATACTCTTCACATCTCAAGATCCTTAATTTAATCACACCTGCAACATCTCTTGCCATGTAAGGTAACGTACTCACAGTTTCTAGGGATCATGATGCATACATTTTTGTGAGAAGGGGACATTCTTCTGTCTACCATACCCAGCCTAAATTTCCTGGATGACTTCCCAGTGCTTCAAGGAGGAAGATCAAGTTTCTTACCAAATGTGCAGAATCTGATTCTTCTCTGCCTCTTTAGCTTCATCTTAAATCATATTCCCTTTTGAATTTTGCACAGCAGCTATAGCAGCCCTCTTCCACGTGCTTAAATGTACCAGGCTCCTCCCGCTTCCTGGCCTTCGAACATGCAATTCACTTTGCCTGGAACCTTCCTTTCTTCCCCCTTTCTTCTTCTTACAGTTTTCAGCTCAACATCATTTTCTCTGGGATGCCTTCCTTCCACCTCCTGACCTCTGCTTTGAAGCCTAGATTGAGGCCTCCTGCTATACATATCTGTAGCACCCTCTTCTTTTCTTTCACAACACTCAGTACAGTTTTTAAAGATGATGTTTGGCCCAACATTATATTGTAGCTTCCATAAAGATTAGGATTAGGTCTCTTTTGTTCATTGTTCATCCTTAGTTCTTACCCAGAACCCTGATCTCAGTGGGTGCCCAATAAATATTTGTGGAATACATTGGAAAGCATAGCTAGGCTAATTCAATTAAGTTGGGGAAAATAGATAATGATTTAAAACATTTCGAAGAGTTCAGCTAATCTATAAGTCACATCTGTAAATATTTTTTTTTATCAATTGACTTGTGTTGTCATGAGCTGAGAGAGTGTTAATACTATTCATCATTAGATTCTTACATTTTAGCATGTGGAGCTTTTGCCTGATAAATATTTAACAGAGAAGAGAATGAATAAAATACACCTTTATATTGTTCTAAGGAGCTCTATTGGCTGTTATCATTGCCATCTGGGATGGGATCTGTGCAACGATCAACTACACACCAACCATCCTCATGCAATGGTGAAGCTCATCTATACTTAGAGGCTGGTCAGCACATCTAAGCTTAACACTTAAACTCCCAGGCGAGCCTTCTTTCTTTCCATCACCTTATCTCTTGTAAGCATCTCAACACAGGGTTGTAAGTTCCAACACAGTAAGTTCTCAACACAGGTTTGGTCCTGGAACCCAGAAGAGAAAGCCCTGCTTTCATGTGCAGGATAATTTTCTCCACTTTGTAATCCCTTATTCAGGTTGATGGACCAGGGCCAGGCTGAATCAACAGTAAATTAACCAGGTAAAAATCCACCCACATTATGAAGTGTTTCAAAATCAACAATATACAGTGTTATGAAACACAAATGTTTATGGCCAAAAGACTGACCTTCTCATTTTTAGATACAGATAAAGTGTAAGCCATGTTCACATGGTTCTCCTCACACCACCCTTTTATGCCAGTAGTTACCAGGGAAATCTAGAAACGTTAAGTCTGACATTTTAGACTTTTATGTATATATTCTCAGTGCTGTGGGTTTAAATATGCGAGCCCTGACATTGGCTGCATGTTTCAACTTTATGGCCAAGCAATGTTTTGCTGCAGATTGATATATAGAACGATCGGTATCTGTTGGTGGTATAAGAGCAAGGCTGAGGTTTTCATCTCTGTCTCCTCCAATTATTCTAAGAAGGAGAAAAGTTTTAGGCAAATATAAATGAAAATTATCCAGTAACTTCAAATATACTACTTCCCAGATCTCCTGTCTGGGTAAATCTGGGTAAATCACAACTATACATAATAAGATAATTAAAAACTAGTAAATATAAATGTGAGCTGCCTTCTACCATTAAGCTCAGGAAATGTATCTGATTATGAAACACTGTGTATTTTGAAATATCATATCAATTATAAGAGATGCTTTTGCAGACCTCCCTAAGAAATATTTACATAGAACTATATTTTTATACACTATGTAAAATACTGAACTATATATTTAATTAAAACTGTAAATAAGACTAAAGGTATGCTATAAGTGTGAAATATGCAAGCATAAAAAATCTTAGCAAAATTTTAAATCAATTTCACTTTGAATTATATTGGCTTTCCTGTTACTTGAACGTCCTTCAACACCCCTCCTCCTCAGCCCCCATGTCACCTTAATACTATTTCACTAGAGAGAAGGCATTTTTTGGGGAAAAATCCCCTCAATGTGGTTTTGTGTTTCTGTGTTTGTAGGAAAAGGGATGTAAACTTGGAAAGTATATTTCTTTATATATTCTAAGTTAACGTATTTAGTCCCTCCACTGCTTCCAGGAGACCATGCAGATAACAGTATGAATCCAGGCTTTGGTGTTGAGCTGAGACTTGAGTTTGAATCCTGCCTGTTACCCAACCTGTGTGCCCTGGGCAAGTGACTTTATTTGTCTGGGTTTGAGTTTCCTCATTTGTAGAGTGGGATTAATGATACTAACCTCTGGAGGGGGTGGTAAAGATTAAAGAAGAGGATGCAGAGAAGTCTGTAGCACATGCCAGGCACTCAGTAATTGCTCTTGCAGTATTGGAATATCCCTCTTCCTTCTTCTTATTTCTGGTTGTAGTTGAGGTACTGACTCTCTGATCTCAGTGTTATGGCTGGATGGAGAAGGATTGTGTGTGAGGAACATGAAATAGTCATGATGCCAATGTGTGCCAATAATTTAAGACAACTGATTGTTTCAGAGTCAGAAGGAACTCCTTGTGGAGAGCTTTGTTGTTATATTCTATTCAACTCAGAATGTTTTACAGACCTTGATTTTTAGGAGTGTCCCTTTGTACAATGTCTTTGCCTGACCTACCAAATCAGGCCACCCCGTTAGGCAGAGGTCAAATGAAACACGACAGGAGAAAAGGAGATCTGAAAGTTTTGGCTTAGGAAAAGCACTATGGTCAAATGACAAATGACTGACTTTCTTTATATATTCTACGTTTATATACTGCCCTAGTCTGTCCAGGACTGTCCAGGTACGGACAACCCACGACCCTGGAGATCCTCCAGTCCTGGGCAGACCAGGATGGTCACCCTACACTAGGTATAGCCAGCAGTTTTAGCTCTGGGATACGCAGGGATGGAAAGATTTGCGGTTAAACGAGGCTAGGAGTGGAAATGGGGAGCGAATGTAAATGGGCATAAGGTTTCTTTTTGGAGTAATGAAAATGTTCCAGAGTTAGATGGTGGTGATGACTGACAACTCTGTAACAATGCTAAAATTCATCTACTTGTATTCTTAAAACAGGTTAATTTTGTAGTTTGTAAATTATATTCAATGAAACTTTTTAAAATAGATTATTAAATGGTATCTTCAAAATAAAGCATATGACTTTTTGGACAGAAAAATAATAATGCTCTGTCCATAAAATAAATATATGCATTAAGAATTTGAAGTGAATTGCCCATCGGATTAGAAAAGATTTTAAAAGATTGGCAAAACTCGGAATCAACGAGGTTATGAAAAATCTGTCAGTCTCATGCTCAACTGGTCAAAGGTGTGAATTAAAAAAATATTTAAAAAATAGAATAAATTGGCAGTATACAGCAAAATGTAAAATGTATGTACTCTTAGAAACTTCATTTAAAAAACCCCACACAGATAATTTTCAAGTGTGCAAGGACGTACATGAAAGGATGTTCATCACAGACGGTTTATACTAGAAACAATGGCTTAAAATTAGAAACAACCTAAATCTCCACTAGTGATTCTGTTTAAATGAGTTATGACAAATCCATATGATGAAACACTCTGTACTATGACACCACTGAAATGGTAATATAAACCTACATTTACATCTAGGGTGACCAACATCCTGGTTTGCCTGGGACTGTCCACGGTTTAGTACCGAAAGGCCCAAGTTTAGACAAATCTCTCAGTCCTGGATTAATAAAGTTGGTCATGAAAATACCCACATAAAAATAGTTAGAAGGATGTCACCAAAAAGTTTACTGGGCTTGTCTTGGAATGGTAAGATTTCAAAAGCTTAACTTTCTTTGTTATGGTTTTTGTTAGAATTTTGTTTTGATTCATTTGAATTTTTTAACAAAAAGTGTTTACATTTGAGAAAAAAATAAAAGCATTTGCATTATAAAAGAACCTCTATCTAGGCACCCCTCATTTTATTGTTCTTTCTTTGATTGTGCTTCATAGATTGCAGTTTTTACAAATGGAAGGTTTGTGGCAACCCTGATTTTTCCAAAACCATGTGCTCACTTCATGTCTTGTGTCACAGTTTGGTAATTCTCATAATATTTCAAACGTTTTCATCATTATTATATCTGTTATGGGATCTTTGATCAGTGTTCTTTTTTGTTGTTGTTAAGACAGTGTCTCACTCCATTGCCCAGGCTGGAGTGCAGTGGCATGATCTCTGCTCACGGCAACCTTTGCCTCCTGCCTCAGTCTTCCAAGTAGCTGAAATTACAGACATGCACCACCATGCCCGGCTAATTTTTGTATTTTCAGTAGGATATTTGCCTTGTTGACCAGGCTGGTCTCAAACTCCAGACCTCAAGTGATCCACCCGCCTTGGTCTCTCAAAGTGCTGGAATTACATATGTGAGCCACTTCTCCTGGCCTATGTTCAGTGTTATTTGATGTTACTACTGTAACTGTTTTGGGGCACCACCAACTGTACCCATATAAAATGTCAGACTTAATGTGTGCATGTTCTCTGACTGCTCCCACTGATCAACCATTCCTCTGTTTCCCTCCATCTCCCAAGGCCTCCCTATTTCCTGAGACACAACAATATTAAGTTGGGCCAATAGTAACTCTGCAGTGACCTCTAAGTGTTCAAGTGAAAGGAAGAAAGAGTTGTGTGTCTCTTACTTTACACCAAAAGGTACAAATGATTAAGCTTACTGAGGAAGGCATGTCAAAAGCTGTGATAGTCTAAAAACTAGGCCTCTTGCACCAGTTAGCCAAGTTATGAATGCAAAGGAAAAGTTCTTGAAGGAAATTAAAAGTGCTACTCCAGTAAGCACACGAATGGTAAGAAAGTGAAACAGCCTTATTGCTGATGTGGAGAAAGTTTTAGTGGTCTGGATAGAAGATCAAACCAGCCACATCATTCCTTAAGCCAAAGCCTAACCAGGGCAAGGCCCCAACTATCTTCAATTCTATGAAGTCTGAGAAAAGTTAGGAAGCTTCAGAAAAAAGGTTAAAAGCTACCAGAGTTTGGCTTATGAGGTTTAGGAAAAGAAGTCATTTCTATAATATAAAAGTGCAAGACAAAACAGCAAGTACTGATGGAGAAGCTGCAGCAAGTTATCTAGAAGATCTAGCTAAGATAATTGATGAAGACAGTTATACTAAACAACAAATTTTAAGTGTGGACAAAACTGCTTCATGGTAGAAGATGCCATCTTGGACTTTCACGGCTAGAGAGGAGAAGACAATGCCTGGCTTCAAAGGACAGGATGACTCTAACACAGTTGGTGACTTTAAGTTAAAGTCAATGCTCACTTACCACTCCAAATATCCCAGGGCCCTTAAGAATTGTGCTAAATCTAGTATGCCTGAACTCTATAAATAGAATAACAAAGCCTGCATGATAGCACATCTGTTTATAGCATGGCTGACTGAGTATTTTAAGTTCATTGTTGAGACCTACTGCTCAAAAAGTTTTTCTTTCAAAATATTACTGTTCATTGACAATGTACCTAGTCATTCAAGAGTTCTGATGGAGATGTACAAGAAGATTAATGTTTTCATGCCTGCTAACACAATATTCATTCTGCAGCCCATGGATCAGGGAGTACTTTTGACTTTCAAGTCTTACTATTTGATAAATATATTTCATAAGGATATAGCTGCCACAGACAATGATTCCTCTGATGGATCTGGGCAAAGTAAATTGAAAACCTTTGGGAAAGGATTCACCATTCTGTATGTCATTAAGAGTATTCATGATTCATGGGAGGAGGTCAAAATATAAACATTAAAGGAGTTTGGAAGAAGTCAGTTTCAACCTGCATGGGTGACTTTGAGAGGTTTAAGACATCATGGAGGAAGTAACTGCAGATGTAGTGGAAATGACAAGAGAATTAGAATTAGAAGTGGAGCCTGAAGATGAGACTGAATTGCTGCAATCTCATGATAAAACATGAATGAACGAAGAGTGGCTATTTACAGAAGAGCAAAGAAAGTGGTTCCTTGGGATGAAATTTACTTCTGGTAAAGATGCTATGAACATTGTTGAAACAACCACAAAGGATTTAGAATATTACACAAAATTAGTTGATAAAACAGCAACAGGGCTTAGGAGGATTGACACCAATTTTGAAAGAAGTTCTAGTGTAGGTAAAATGCTATCAAATGTCATTGCATGCTGCAGAGCAAACTTTCATGAAAGAGTCAATTGATGTGATAAAGTTCGTTGTTGCCTTATTTTAAGAAATTGCCACAGTTCTCCAACCTTCAGCAACCACCACCCTGATAAGTCGGCAGCCATCAAGGCAAGACCCTCTAACATCAACATCAAGGCAAGACCCTCTAACAACAAAGTGGTTATGACTTACAGAAAAGCTCAGTTGATCATTAGCATTATTTGGCAAAAAGCATTTTTAAATTAAGATATACACCTTTTGCTTTTTACATATAATATTATCACACTCTTAATAGACTACAATGTAGTGTGAATATAACTTTATACTCACTGGGAAATAAAAAATTTTGTATGATTTGCTTTATTGCAGTTGTCTGGAACTGAACCTGAAAGCACATGAATCCAGGTGATTCATAACACATCCATCTAGCACAGTGCTTGTCTCACGGGACAAGTAAATATGTACTTATTAAAATATAATAAAAACTATCAAAATTGGAATAAAATGTCAAAGCAGTACCTTTAAAACATTTGGTCAAATCAGCAAACAGGTTGTTATCTTTAGATGATGCTCATTGATTTGGCTGTTTCAACTTTCCTTCCTAATGAAGTAACTAATGGCTTGATTACGTTGACTGATTTTTCTTCCCATGGGGTTTTTCATTTCTGCTTTTCCCCTTATGGTAACACAATATGTGCACAACTAAAGTTGTCAAGCAAAAATATAAAAATAATAAGCCTCTTCAAAGATAGCCCCTGCTAATGCCTTTATCATACCCACTTTTCAACCCTTTTCTGTACATAAAGCAAAGACATACATGTGAATATATGCATATATAAATGTGTATGTGAAACATTTAATTAAAATGAGACCATCTTACAGCCTTCATTCATTTGACATCATGTTGTAGTTTCCATCCACACCAGTGTACACACAGGTTTCACACTATTTTCAGTCTCTATAGTATGCCATTGCATAGACAGACTATACTTGAATGGAACTGACTCACTTTAAACATATTTTCAGGTCAGGCGCAGTGGCTGATGCCTGTAATCCCAGAACTTTGGGAGGCTGAGCTGGGAGGATTGTTTGAGCCCAGGAGTTCAAAACAGGCCTGGGCAACATAGTGAGACCCTGTTCCTAAACAAATTTTAAAAAATCAGCTAGGCACAGTGGTGTGTAGTGTAGTGGCAGCTTCCTAGCTAAGGCCAAGGCAGGAAGATCACTTGATCCCAGGAGTTCGAGGCTGCAGTGAACTATGATTGTGCTGCTTCACTCCAGCTTGAGCAGCAGAACAAGACTGTGTCTCAAAAAAAAAGTTAAAAAAAATTACAAGTTTGAGAATTTCACTCCAGACCTAATGAACAACATCCTATGGGGATGGGGTGCAGGAATCTTTAATTTTAGTACTTGTGCTCAGTTGATTCTGATGTACCTTGTAGGTGAGAATCACCATGATTTTAAGTTTAGGGTAGGGAGAGTCCTGGGTTAAAATAATACCTGGCTTTCAGGGCTGTTGTACAGATTTCATGCTGTAAGAGTTGAGATAGCTAAACTCTTTTTTTTTTTTTTTTTTTGAGACTGATTTTGCTCTTGTCGCCCAGGCTAGAGTGCAATGGTGCGATCTCGGCTCACTGCAGCCTCCGCCTCCCAGGTTCAAGCAATTCTCCTGCCTCAGCCTCCCGAGTAGCTGGAATTACAGGCACCCACCACCGGCCCAGCTAATTTTTGTATTTTTGATAGAGACAGGGTCTCGCCATATTGGCTAGGCTGATCTTGAACTCCTGACCTCAGGTGATCCACCCACCTCGGCCTCCCGAAGTGTTGGGATTACAGAGGTGCAAGTCACTGCACCCAGACTAAACACCTAAACTCTTATATGAAAATATCCAAATCTTCACCATCCATGTGTGTTTTCATACATGCACAGAAACCCATCCATAGGTGACATGACTTGTAAGAATAAAATGTTTTACCTTTGTAGATTTCTTCATTTTCACCATAGCTTGACTTACCTGGATAGAGAGAAGGCATAATGAAATGGTTGTTTTTTTAATGTCTTGAGCCTGTGAAGCTTCATTAGTTTTCACACAAAGAAAATGTATATTAATAAAATATTACTTCAGCGCCTTAGAAATCTACAAGAAAAGCCTCTGTGATAATATAAATACTCTCTGTCTAGCTGCTGTTTTGACCAGAAGCAAACATGTAGCTCAATTACAGAATTGGGGCACTAGGTATCAAAATTACGTGGTTGGTGACTGTCACAGGGCAAAATAATCAACGACTCCAGGCTTCCCTGTGGTTCTCAAGCTTTCTATTGTTTAACAGGTTGTCCTGCTCTCAGTTTAGGTCTCTGCAACTGGTGTGTCTCATCTAAGAGCTCATATTTCTAGACAAGTCTGTGACAGTTTCTTAAGAATTTTACTTGTTTACACAGTTTTTAAAATGTAGGAAAAAGACACGTTTTCCTACATGGAGGATAAAAATGAATCCAACTATGATTTCATTCATCCGTCCTTCCTCTATTCTTCCTCCTATCCATCATTTTTCTTTCCACACTTCCATCTATCCAGCAATACTTAACCATATTCCACCTATATGATTCATTTATTCAACCAATTTCTACTTTTACTATTAACAATTTAATATATATTTTTGAATTTTAAGTTCTGGGATACATGTGCAGAATGTGCAGGTTTGGGTTACATAGGTATACATGTGCCATGGTGGTTTGCTGCACCCATCAACCCATCATCTAGGTTTTAAGCCCCTCATGCTTTAGGTATTTGTCCTAATGCTCTCCCTCCCCTTGCCCCCCATCCCCCAACAGGCCCCAGTGTGTGACTTTCCCCTCCTTGTGTCCATGTGTTCTCACTGTTCAACTCCCACTTATGAATGAGAACATGCAGTGTTTGGTTTTCTGTTCCGGTATTAGTTTGCTGAGAATGATGGTTTCCAGCCTCATCCATGTCCCTGCAAAGGAGAGGAACTCATCCTTTTTCATGGCTGTATCAACCAATTTCTATCTAAGTGCCTACTATTTATGAAGGATGTTGCTTGTGCCAGGTGCTGTGATGTAATGGTGAGAAAAGACAGTCATGGTACTGAATTTCATGGGGTTTATCATCAAGTAGGGAGAGACATTAATAAAATACCCATACATGTGTGTATTTATATTACAGTATATAATGCTAAATTTGATAATACAGTGAAAGAGTGATCATGGACCCAGGAGAGCTTATAATAATAGTAGAGGGAAGGTAATTGAATCAATAGAGTTATGGAAATTACCCCATGAAATGAAGATTGTGCTAAAGTCTAAAGAATAAGCATGGGTTAGGAAAAGAAAGGTGAGGCAAATGCTAAGGGAAGAGGGGGCAGCATGTACCGTCCTGTGATAGGAGAGCATGGTAAGTGGTTGGGGGCGGGGCGGGGGGGGCGGTTTGAAGATCTTGAGTGAGACTGGAGCAGAGAGAGAAAGCAGGAGAGGAGCTGGGTAGCCCAGACCTGTAGAGCTTTGGAGGCCATTTTCAGCATTTGGATATAATCCCTGGAACATCCACAATGTACCAAAGGGTTTTCAGCAGGCCTGTCTGTAAGCTGAGGAGAAGAACAGAGTAAAGAGGGCAGTGTGGGTGTGGATGTGGATAGTTCATTTAGGAGACTTTATCAGCAGCCCAGGGGTGAGAGGTGCTGGAGACTTGAGCTGAACATTGTATTAAAGCTGTGAGGATTGATGGACAACCATTTTATTCTAGGATCCTGGAGGGTATTTGGGGACAAAACTTGCTGATAAATGAACTGGCACATGAACAACGTAAGATGGTGTAACAGCAAGTGGTGTGGTTTGCAACTGGGGTTAGATCAGATTGGAATGGCTTCTTGGGACTGGAACTTAATATGTGCTGTGAAACAGAGAGTATTTCAGATGAGTGGGAGTGAATGAACCAAGCCCAGAGGGCGACCTTGCATAGTTTGTATAGAAAAAGCAGAGGAGAAAAAGAAAACAAACAACAAACAAAAACAAGCAAACAAAAAAACACAGAGTAGTGGTATATAGCAGCTGTGATGGTCTTTCCAGACAAAGTGATTAGTCATAACTCTGTGGTTTCATGACAAAAAACAAAACAAAACAAAACAAAAAAACCCAGCTCAAACTGACTCCAAGCAAAAAGCGAATCAATTTTATATGTAAATAACAATTACATGTGTATTGGGCTCACATGAAGCTGGATCCAAGTGCTCAAACAATGGTTCCAAGACCTTTTCTCTCTCTGTCCCTTGGCTCTGCATTTCCTTGGATGGGCTTCGTTCCCAGGAAGCCTCTTTCTTCACAGTGGCAAGATGATACCAGCAGATCTAGGGTTCCCTTCTACCAGCTAGACAATATTCGTGGTAGAGCCTTCATTTATCAACAGTTTTAACAAAGCTCCAAGATATCTGTCATATTGGCCTGGCTGATTTTATGAGTCTATTCTTGAACCGGTTACTGAGACTAGGGTAGCCAATGTTCTGATCTGCCTGGCCTATATCATATTTTTTTTTTTTTCAGCAGAGCTAGGAAA
This sequence comes from Piliocolobus tephrosceles, assembly GCF_002776525.5. Lineage (NCBI taxonomy): Eukaryota > Metazoa > Chordata > Mammalia > Primates > Cercopithecidae > Piliocolobus > Piliocolobus tephrosceles. The sequence continues at coordinate 28,638,740 of NC_045453.1, read as the reverse complement.
TGGGCTCATTGTCCTCTCTCCTAAGGCAAATGGATTGGAAGAAAGGAGGAAAGTTTCTCCACTGGAAAATGGAATGCTGTTTTGAGAAGAAGAGAAAATGTTAACGGGGAACGTGAACTAACATACAATATGGATGTTTATTATATCACAGGAGGCTAGGTGGTAATTTGGTAAACGTAAAGGAGTGCCTCATTTGAAGAGATTCTTATTGACTTAAGAGAAATTAATAATCTTGGGGTACATAGTAACTTACAAATACACTTAAGAGACTCTTTTTTTTTTTTTTTAAATAGAATGACAATGTCTGTATTCTATCCTTGAGGTTAGTGGTGTTTCCTAGAAGGTAGAGAATCTTCAAATGTGTGAATCTAAGACTGGCATCAAATACCTGGCTCACACCCAGACTCTCTGTTCGCAAGTTGACATTGATTTGTTCATCTGGTATTTTATAAAACAGCATGAAAGTTGTCATAAAATTGGGAATTGAGTCATATCTGGAAGGCGAAAGAACTTCAGTCATTCTTTTTCATTTTCTGGTAGAGAGAGATTGATATGGGTTTTTGATCATAATTCAAGTAGGATGTGTCCTTGACAATGATTCAAGAGGAGTATCTACTTTAGAGCCCTTATTCTCTCATAAGTTATTTTTTTCATGTTCTCTGAATTATTTTGTCTTTTAGTAGATTTTTTTAAAATTTAATTTTATGTTCTTTTCATTTTATCTTGATTAAGCTTTGAAAGGCCTTTCTGAGGAACGTATTCTGGCTGATAATTAATTTTAAGGTATTCTTTCCTGGTTCGTAATAGCTTTTGTTATTGTGTAATTAAAAACAAAATTAAAATATTTCTACCCCCTCACTTTTGTGAAGCCTATAATCCAGCTCCTAGCAATGATTGGGATGTCACGGTCGGTTGCAGGGCGTGGAGACTTCACTGTCTGTTGCAAGTAAATTAAAACTCCAATAAAAGAAAACAAAGTAAATATTAAATCATTTCACAGAAACAATAAAATTTTTCATAAATGAATTCACTTATGAATTCAACACTCTTATCTTTAGCCTGTTTAGAGTTCTTGGACAAATGGATATCAGGGTTAAGTTACTGTTTCCCAGGACAGCACCCACTACCGTCATGGGGCCTGCAGGACCCTAACAAAGTGAAATAGCGCCCAACTTTGAGCAAAGGAGAAAGCCATAAAAGGAACCTATAAAAGGCAGGGTTTCGTCCCCCGCCCCACTGTGATTTCCAGAAGGGTTGTGGGAGGTCGAATTCTAAAGATGGCTCCCCCAAGATTCCTGTATCCCAGTTATTCAAGCAAACACTCATCTAGGTACTGTTGTGAAGGGATTTTGCATATGTAAAGTCCCGAGTCAGTTGACTTCAAGATGTGGAGATTATGTGGGTGGGTTTGGCCAATCAGGTGAGCCCTTCAAAATTGGAGAATTTTCACTGGCTAGTGGCAGAATGGGAAGTCAGATGTTCAAGAGTCTTCAAGAAAGACTCAATACACTGTGGCAATCCTGGTTTGAAGGTGGAGGGGGTCATGTACAAGGACCAGCAAGTACCATGTAGCATCTGAGAGTACTTTCTGGCCAACAGTTAGCAGCAAAGAAAGGCGACCTTAGTCCTTAAAACACAACGAACTGATTTCTGCCGAAAGCCTGAATAAGCATGCCAGTGGATTCTACCCCAGAGCCTTCAGATAGGGCTGCAGCCTGGCCAACAGCTTGACTTCAGCTTGGTGAGACCTTGAGTAGAGAACCCAGAGAGATCATCCCCTCACGCCCACACCCACCAGGTTTTGCTACCTCCAGACTTACAAAACTATGAGATAATAAATGGATGTTGTTTGTGGTAATTTGTTACACAGGATAGAAAACTAATTCAGGAGTTTAAAAGACAAGTACATAAGGTCAGGAATTAATTGGGCACCAGGCCTTGGACATAGGTCTCTACGACTTCAAGGTCAGCCTCTCAGAATCGTGGCTGTAGAACTATCTTTTAACGGTTCAGGCAACCAGAATGCAAATGATGTCACATACCTCTGTCTCAGTACTTACTCTGCAACAGTCCTAAAAATGTACTATTTTTTTTTCAATAAAGAGATAAAAGAAAACTTGAAACCTAATATACTCTGTTTAAGTAATTGAACTCTCTCACCTAACTTTAAATATTTTAGTGACACTATGCCCATGAGACCAAGAGCAGACTAGTGAGAAAAAGCTAATATAAACTCTTGGATGCAAGTTTTATGATGGGAGCATTGTGTCCATCTAATTCTTTTCATATCTCTGGTGAAAAATAATGAATGGAACAAAAGAGAGGAAGACATGTATCAATTCCTGGAAACATTTTTGGTTGTCACAACTGAAGAGGGAGATGTTATTGGCATCTAGTGGATAGAGACCCAGATGCTGGTCAACATCCTATAATTCACAGACAGCCTCTCCCCTAAGCCTGTACAACAAAAGATTATCTGGCTGACATTATCAATATTGCTGAGGTTGATGGATCCTAAATAAAAGGACCTTTACTTCTCAGTGGGATGAACTTCTTTTCTCCTTCCTCCTTATCATGGCTCCAGTTTTCATAGATAGCATGTTTTCATGATCTTCCAAAATATTTTATCACCTGCCTTGATTTCAACCTTTGGTAACCATATGATTTTTTAGATCATGTTTATTTCCTATGATATCCAACCCACTCATTCCCACACTGGCTCTGAATACTCATAACAGCTAACACTGATGAGCACTGGCTCCATGCCAGGCACTGTACTGCACAATTGATAGCGTCACCTCATTGTGTCCTAATGGAAATTCTGCAACATAAATTCTATTGTCCCCATTCCACAGATGGAGAAACTTGAAGACTAGAGAATCTAGGTAATATTCCCAGCATCATAAAGCTAGTGAGTGGCAGAGCCATGCTCTGATTCCAAATCCCATGATCCTTGTAACCGTGCTTTCTGCCTCCTCCTTTGCTTATTGTAACTGTACTTGCGTCTACTTTTTGTTTTAGAAAACGCTTTAATGGTTTTTTCTTTCTGTGAATTTTTATTCTCATACAGTTAACATTGCTTGTCTATTCATATTCCTTACTTTCCTTCCATTCCTTCAAACCTGTTGCCACTTACTCCTTACTATGGCATCTCTCTGAAATATCTTATTGTTTTGCTACTTCCTTATCTAACCTAGTACAGGGGCAACCTAGCAAAGTAAAATGGAAAACTGGAGCAATTTGTAACTCTCTATGGAGCAACCAGAATCATCTTTTCAAAAATATACATTTGATCATGTCTCACTATCTTGCATAAAACCCCTAAATGGCTCCCGATTTCTTAGAAACCCCAATATCTTTTCTTTCTTGCTTTTCTCTCTTCTTTTCTTTTCTTTTTCTTTCTTTTTTGATTTTTTTTTTTTTGATGAAGTCTCACTCTGTCACCCAGGCTGGAGTGCAGTGGTACAATCTTGACTCAATGCAACCTCTGCCTCCGAGGTTCAAGTGATTCTCCTGCCTCAGCCTCCTGCATAGCTGGGATCACAGGCACGTGCCATCACACCCAGCTAATTTTTGTATTTTTAGTAGAGAGAGGGTTTCCCGTTGTTGGTCAGGCTGGTCTCAAACTTCTGACCTCATGATCCACCCGCCTCGGCCTCCCAAAGTGCTGGGATTATAGGCATGAGCCACTGCACCCAGCCTAAACCCCAATATCTTTAATGTGACCCAAAAGACCCTGCACAATCTGGCTCACACTTATCTCTCATAGTATGGGTAGGCCAGACTGAAGGGATAAATAGTTTCAAAAGTATATAATTCAACCACAACAGAAGTTTACTTCTCATGCAGGTGACAGCCCTCACAGAGAGTGCAGGTTTCCTGCAAGACCTGGGCTCCTTCCATCCTTTGGCTCCTCTTTACCCCGGGGTCTCATCATCATTTTTCTCCTGTCTGCTGAATGGGAAAGTGTGTGGAAAAAGAACAGCTGTTCCTTTAGAGTCAGGTCACTTCCTCCACATTGGCTGGAACTCTGTCATGTGGCCACATCTAACTGCAAGGGAAGCTGGGAAATGTAGTCTATCCATGTGCCTACAGACTAGGAGGGCATGGGCTTTCATGGGCACATGGCAGTTTTTCTAAGTAATCTATCGTCCCTCCTCTCTCTCTGGGCTACAGCTGTGCTGTCCCACATTGTCCTTAAAGGCTCCATTTGTATTTTTTCAAAGGGCCATTGCTATAACCTATAGACAGAACCCACTGCCCTGATCTGGTTAACTGTTACTTTCTTTGGCTCTCAGTTCATGTGTCCCACGGAACACTCTCAGTCCCCCACGGAACACTTCCCTGATCGTTCCCCAGACATACCTCACCAACTAGACTCTTCCTTGTTAAATGCTATCATAAAACCTCATTTCCTCCATACCGTATATCTTCATTAAAATGAATGCCCACATTTATGCGATAGTTTTATTGTTGTCTCCTTAACCATGAGACCATAAGCCCCAAGACAGAAGTGACTGTCTTGCTCACATTGTATTCCTAAGAATCTAAGCAATTTCTATAGCCACTTAAATAATATTTGTTATATATGTGTGTGTGTGTGTGTGTGTGTATGCATATGTACACATATAGATGTATATTATTAGAATCCCATCAGTAGTTTCAAGCAATGATTTATAAATTACGCTCTTATTCTGGCACTGCTTTGCAAACTGTCACTGAGTTTCTCTGGAGATGACTGAGAAGTGGAGTTGAGAATATTCCTTTCAACACATAAACAGATTTCTTTTTGTAGATCTCTCTCATTATTTTTCTTTACCTTTTTTCTGTTCATTTATTCATCAAACATGTCCTGTCTACATCAGCCATTATAGTGAGTCCTGAGTATGTGCAAATAAATAAGCCACTTTTTTAAATCAAAGGATTCTGGATAGCAAAGGAAACTGACATGTATTCAACACACTAGACAATGCTATTATTCATGCTGTAATAGAGGTATGAATGAAAGGCGATGTTTTGAGCGTGGATGTTAGAAAATAATTGTGCTCCTCCACATTGTCTTTGTCGACAAGCTCTAAGTGGAGGAAAAAAAAAGATGTTAATTATCTTATGTTGGCCACAAACTTTCTGTTTGGCAGAGTGCTTTTAGATACGTTATCTCCTCTCATACTCCAACAAATTCAGGGCCAGGTAGGCCAAGTAATACTGATTCTGCTCCAATGACTAAAGAGAAGCTCAGTGAAGTTACGAACTTTGTTGAGGAACTACAGGTGCTGGGGTATTTTGAGGAGCAGTTCCTTCCAGAAGTGGCACTAGGACTGCCAGGCTAATGGAACCTTTCAATGTGTTCAGAGATATGGTTATTTCTCAACTGCTCCAGACATATATCAACATTTTAATAACAGGGGTGATCTTTCCAGCAGGGTACCAGCTGACCATCAGCCTAACTTCCAAATTGTGTTATGTCTACTTGCCCATACATTTTTAGTCCATAAATTTTATTTTCTTTAAAAAATGTGTATTTTATAGTTAAAAATTATATACACACAGTGAAAGAGTACAAAAGAATATGAAAGGGAAGTGGACTTTTCTTGATTTCCCCAGAAGACCAGTCCCTCAATCCTTTCCCTAGAGGTAATGACAAATTCTGTATCATTTACAAATGCATAAAACTTGTACATTGTTAAATACAAACAGGAGTGTACTGTTGTCATGGGTCTGCTACTTGTGTTTTCTGCTTGATTTATCTGGGAGGTTTTTGTATCATAACATGCAGGTTACCTTATTCTTTTTCACAGCTATAAGGTATAATCCTGTAGAAACTATTATTTAATAATATCCATGTATATAAAATACATAATAGAGATAACATAACATATATAATTAAATCATGTAGGGAAGATTTATCCATAAAATTCCCAATCTGTATACCTAATTCATTAATACATATGGATTACTCACTTATCCGTAAATAAATCCATTAAATCAGAGTGGAAGAACTACAGCCCAACGGCCAAATCTGGCTTGCCATCCATTTTTGTAAATATAATTTTATGGAAACACAGACACACCCATTTGTTTCTGTAACAACAGAGTTGAATAATTGTTAATAAGGCCAGATGGTACACAAAGCCTAAAATATTTACTATCTGGCCTTATATCGTAAAAGTTTGTAAACCCTTGTACCTCATGTCCTTTATTATTAAATTATTTAAATCCTGTTTGTAAGAAATACATAAATAAACCTTGTATGGACTGTTTATGTTTGTTTGCTTGCTCAACTATTTTCTTACCGGGAGGTATGTAGGTTGTTTCCAGTCTTTTCTGATCAACGTTGTAATGAATATCCTTGTCCATGTACTTTTGAACAAACAAAGGTCATGCTACACAACAAATACTTAGCATTGGCTTGCAGAACCATCATTCTGTGCATTTTATATTTTTATAAATACTGCCAAGTTGCTCTCCAGAGAGTCTGCACCAATCTTCACTCACATAATAGGGTCTGAAAAATTCTGTTTCTTCCCATCCTCACCAAGTACTATATGTTGGTCTTTTTAAAAAAATTACATTGGCTGGGTGCGGTGGCTCATGCCTGGAATCCCAGCACTTTGGAAGGCCGAGGTGGGCAGATCACAAGGTCAGGAGTTTGAGACCAGCCTGACCAACATAGTGAAATCCCGTCTCTAGCAAAAACATAAAAATTAGCTGGGTGTGGTGGCACACGCCTGTAGTCCCAGCTACTTGGGAGGTTGAGGCAGGAGAATTGCTTGAACCCGGGAGGTGGAGGTTGCAGTGAGCCGAGATCGTGCCATCGCACTCCTGCCTGGGGTGACAGAGTTAGACTCTGTCTCAAAAAAAAAAAAAAAAAATTATGAGTGTTAATACCTTTATGGATGTTCATAAGTCAAGTTGTTCCTCCTAAAACCACCATGTTAAAGTTATTTCTCATTTTTATAAATAGGGATGATCTTTATTTTTTGGTCCCTAGAAGTCCAATGTGCTATCCATTGTACTGTGGAGCCACCTTGAGATGTTGTTTCTTTTAAATTAAGTGTTCTTGATAAAGCAGTGAAAGTAGTATTATATGAACTTTAAATACCTTTACCTTGTTAGTCATTTGTCTTTCTACAATAAAAGCAAACAGAAACATTTGAATACAGTAAGATTTATAATCTGTTTCTTAGAAAGGTTGTCCTTATTTCAAGATTAGAAAGATCTTGCGTATAAAGATCTTTATTAGAAAGAAATAATATATTTTTAAGCTCCCATGTTTTCTTCTAGTGCTTTTAAGGCTTTATATCATTGACCCATTTTTGGTGAAAGAAATTTTGTAGATTCAATTTTTTTCTTTAATTTTTGTTTTTGAGACAGGGTCTCTTGCTCTGCCTCCCATTCTGGAGTGCAGTGGTGTGATCTCGGCTGACTGCAAGCTACACCTCCTGGGTTCACGCCATTCTCCCACCTCAGCCTCCTGAATATCTGGGACTACAGGCGCCCGCCACCTCGCCTGGCTAATTTTTTGTATTTTTAGTGGAGACGGGTTTCACTGTGTTAGCCGGGATGGTCTTGATTTCCTGACCTTGTGATCCACCCACCTTGGCTTCCCAAAGTGCTGGGATTACAGGGGTGAACCCGCACACTGCCCGCCCCCTCCCCGCCTGATTTTATTTTTAGAACACTTCCCAGGTGTCCCAAATTCATTCATTGAATAATCTATCTTTCCCCACTGATAAAAAACAAAATGCAAACTTTGTCATAAATTAAAGCCCCATCTGTATTTGTCTGTTTTTTTTTTTTCCTTCAGTTTTGTCTCATTAATCTTTCTCTCCATTCCCGTGTCAAGCATTGTGCTAAGCAATTTACATTTATTATCTCATTAGATTACTCCAACTTCATAATGTTTTCTCTTTCAAGGTTAATCCTAACACCTATTTATGTTGCCTTTTCAAAAATTGTGTGTGTGTGTGTGTGTGTGTGATTATTTTTTCCTGCGACCTTAACTGGCTTCCTTCCAAAAAAAAAAAAAAAAAAAAAAAAAACCTACAATTTGGTCAATGAAATACACTTTTTGGAATTTTAATAAGGATCATACCACATTCACATATTAATTTAGGGAGAGTTGACTTCTTAGTAAGATTGAGTTATCTTAGCCAAAAGTGACAAATATCTTTTAATGTATCAATACTGTCTGTATCCTAGTAATTATGCTTTATAGGTATAGTAGTTTGCCTGGGCTGTCATAACAAAACACACAAAACCGGTGACTTAAACAACAGTAATTTATTTCCTCATGGTTCTGAAGGCTGGAAGTCTGACATCAAGGTGTCAGGACTGGTTTCTGGTCAGGCTTGTTTTCCTGGCTTGCAGATCGTCACCTTGTCCATCTGCACACACACAGTGGTCCTACTGTGTCCTCTATACATGTCCTGGAAGAGATCTCCGGGGTCTTTTCTTCATATAAGGACACCTGTCCTATTCATTAAGGTCCCACCCTTATTACCTCATTTGACTTTAGCCTTTTGAAAGTCCTATCTTTAAAGGCAGTTGTGGGTTGAGACTTCAACAGGTGAATTTTAGGGATCAAAATTCAGTTCAAAACAATATATTTTAAAGATACTATATATTTCTTATTGAATTTATGTGCTGATTTTAAAATACTTATTTTTGATTTTGAAATAGTTTATTATCCCTTTATATATTCTACTTGTTTTTAGATCTACATATGTCTTCAAAAATTATGTTATGAAATTATTCTTATGTAACAAATGTACAACAAAATTTTATTATCTTTACAACATCATGGGCTTTATAGGCATTGAGCACTAAATATGTTAGTTATCCTTCAGGTTACAAACCCCATTTGGGCATAGAATCATTCTTTTCATTTGCTAAGTTTTTGTTTCTTTTGTTTTCATTAACATTTTAAGACGTTTTGCATCAGTGTTTATATGTCAGATTGGTTCTTTTCTTGTGTTTTGTCGAGAATTAGTATCAATGATGTGGAGTCTTCAGAAAACGATTTTGTGTGTGTGTGTGTGTGTGTGTGTGTTGTGGAACATTGTAAACAAATTTAAAGATATCTGTTTGTTGAATTAAAGGTCATTGAATTCACTTGTAAAGATCTCAGCCCCTAAGTATCAGATAGTGAGAGGTAATGGGAGTGTCTTAGGTTGAGTTCCTAGGAAGCAGAGCCTGAAACAAGGGTTACTGTGAAAGTGATTTATTGAGGGATTGCTCCCAGGACAGATGAAGGGGAAGCATGAAGGAGCAGGAGAATCTAAGCAAGGATGTGGTTCCAGCAGGACTTGAGCCTCAGGCTAACCCCATAGGGAGCTCTGGGGCAGAAAAGGCTCCACAGGGTTGGTTTACTTGAGGCCAGGGACTGGACACTGAAATCTCCCTGTCAGCAGGGCCTTGGCCACTAGCTTCTTCCCTAAATAGCTTGGCCTCTTCAGGGAATGGGGTGAAAGTGCAACCTCCTGGAAAGGCGGGAGACTCGCAGTGGGCAGAGAGAGATTCTCTGGAGAAGGGAGCATCTGTGAACTATTAACAGCCCTTGGGGCTTGGTGCCCAGGCCCAGTGAAGGACCCTAGTAGCACCAGTAGCAACCACTTCTGGGTAAGAAGCTTTTTACAACCAGAGGACTTGGATTTCCTGTTTTCCTGAAGATGGTTTTCCTATCGCAATATACGGAGCATATTCAATCAAATTCCTCTCAATAAATCCTTATTCTTTATACCAGTGATTACCATGAATTATTGTACTTTCTTAAAAATGGCTTTCAAACTTAGAAATATTTGCTATAAAACAAAGCATTAGGGTTTAGAGTAAAATGCTAAAATATCTTCACCTCATGTCCCCGTTTCTTCCCTCAAATCACATTGATCTCCCTAGAAATGGTCACAATGACCAAGTTGCCATGTGTGTATGTGTGTGTGTACGCATGTGTAGGTATATGTACAGTATATATGTATATGCATATATGTGTGTATATATATTTGCTACACATTTGCATAACACTTATTTTTAGGAGAGCTAGGAAGTTGATTTAAAAAGGTGACCACACAGCCAGCATGATTGTCACATTTTTCTGATGTGGACTTTGATTTCCTTCCTCTAGTGAGGAGTGATGAACTTTTTGGCTGCAGCTCAGTCCACATGTGAGAAGAGTTCTGAAGTTTGAAAGAAAATGAATTAACAACAAGATTCTGTGAAGTCTAGGACATTCAAAAGGGGAGTTAAGAGGATAGAAATGAACAGTGAATCTCTCAAGTGTCAGTGGCTGAAACGGTCTCTTTTAACTTAGAAAACTCATACTATTTAAAATAATTTAATAACCTTTTCTTTATCATCCTCATTTTACTATATGAACCCAGTAAGCATTTTCTCAGTGTGTTCTTAGTGTCACCTGGGGCAGGTTACTTAACAATATATCTGAACCCTAGTTTTTGGGAACAATAATATGCCTTTTCATAAGACTGTTGTAGGTTTAAATGAGATGATGATTATAAAGCACTTAGCATAAGGCATAGCATATAGTAAACACCCAGTGAATTGTTGATTTGTTACATGTATGTTTTCCTAGCCCACTAATTGCTTAGGGAAGTCTTCATAACTTACCATTTTCTCTTCTTAAATGTTAAGGGAGGCTACCAGATTTACATGGACAAATACCAACCTATCCTCCCCAAAAATAAAACATGAGAAAAATAAATGTCTGCTGTAACTCAAATGTTCCAGTGTCGTGCTGGCAGATCACTCAGGTCTTAGTGAAGCAATTTCTTCTTGTAAATGAATAACTCAGAATAGTCAACTCTTGCCTGGCGCTGTTCCTCTCTTTTGGATACGTGAAAGATGAGTATTGATTGAGAAATCACACAAAAACATGGCAAATGAAAAATCCTCACTGATTGTAGTTCAGCCAGTTACTTGATAAAAAATAAACCAACAAACAAATGCCTAAAGCAGCTGAGTGGCATTTTAAGTAGTTTTCTTTTTGTCTAGTTGATCACCCCTTTTTGTAGCGGGAGTGCAGTGGGAGGCTGGGGAGGTGAGGGTTAATGTTCTTTCCTGCCTGTCCTTTCAATCAGGTGGCCTGCTTGAAGGGGAAGGAAACGTTTGTGGGGACAAATGCCCTTGCCGCCCAATTCCAGCTTCTGCTAATAAGCAATCCCATCTGATCCTTTTGAGGATCTTTGAAGTGCATATTTTCTCAAAATTGTTAATTGTGTGTGCCCTCCTTGGGGAGATGCCAATGGAGAGGATTCTCCTGCTGCTTCTCATAGAAGAAACCCTCAGGGAAGCTTAGAATGAGAGGAGACATCTTTGGGTTTGGGGCAAGTGAAATATGTTTCCTCCTCCTGGCTGCTTTGAAGGGAAAGCCACAAAAGAGCCTTAGGTATCTCTTGGCAGTGTGTCATTTGGAGAGACCCCAAAATGTACCTGAGGAGTGTGCCAGTCACCACTCACAAAGGCTTTGCATAAAGCTGGATGGCCTTGACTTGAATTACAATTGTGCATCCATTCTGTGCCTGGCTGCTAAACCTCATAGCAGATCTTTTGATGTGTGTGCATTTTCCCAGCTTGGAGATTTTGCTGGCAAACTGCACAGTTGGCAGTAGGCGCAGCACTGGCCCTCTGCAGAACTGGCAGGGAATAGGGTAATATACTCAGCACCCACAGAGCCCAAAGTCACTTGAAAGAGACAATGATGGTCTCTGGATGAGGTTGGCAAAAAGTTTAAAGGGACATAGGGTCTCAATCTTGGCCACATTACTTGGTTTCAATTGCTGGTCCCAATAAACATTTAATCAGTTTTCAGTCTTAGAGATGAAAATGTTCTTCCCATCCATGTCGAGTAAGATGTGAAAAGATGCGGGGAGATACCATGAGAAAGGGAAGAATAGAAGAATGCCTATTTACAGACCCTCAGCAGTCAGATTTTCCAACCTCCTACTTGCTACAGAAATTCCCATTTAATAGACCTGAGAGTGTATTACATTTTGCTTGATTGCCTCTAGTAATTGCAGGCATAGTGTTTGCAAGGTCATCTCTAATTGTTAGCCAATCAATGATTGTGTTCAATGACTTTTCATTGAGCTTCTCTGCAAACATGATTTCCCCCCTCCCACCCCCCCATGTAGTAATGTCCCAGTCTTCTGGAAAAGAAATCACAGGCTACTTAGTTTTTTACCCTAGTAGCGTCCTTTGTTTACCACTACTCACTGCTTCTTCTTGGTTTTATGATTTCCTTGGTATACAAGTGTTTTTCAAAACAGAAAGTTGCATTTTTGTTTTTTGTTTTTTTTGCTTTATTCTCTGTGCCGAGTATAGGGCTGGTTATATTCACTAACCGATATCATAAAAGGAGCTAACAGTTGTAAGCAGTTATTATCTGTCATGTACGGTGCTAAGTACTTTACATAGATTCTTAAGTTATCTTCAAAACAATTCTATGAAGGAGATATTGTGATTATTTCCTATTTGCACACAAGAAAACTGAGGTACATAGAGATTAAGCAATGAGTTTAACAACATGTATCTGAGCCAGTAGGGAAGTTGTATGATTCTAGGACCTTATGCTTGTAACCATCACAACAAAATATAATTGCCCAGAATCTGACAGCTTCAAAACAAATGTAGTGTGTCTATGACTTGCTCAGGACTGAATGGTTTTGGTGGTTCTTACATCTCAGGTGAGCTGTACAATTTAAATTATTTATTTATTTTTGAATTACAGTCAGATCTCCATATCTGTGGGTTCCACAGCTGTGAGTTCCATTGACTGTGGATTGAAAATATTTAAAAAATTTGCATCTGTACTGAACATGTGTAGACTTTTTCTTGTCGTGATTCCCCAAACAATACAGTATAACAACGATTTACATAACACTTATATTGTATTAGGTATTATAAGTAATCTAGAGATGACATAAAGTATATGGGAGAATGTAGTTTATATTCAAATGCTAGATACGTCATTTTATATCGGGAACTTGAGGATGGACAGATTTTTGGTGTATGAGGGAGATCCTGGAACCAGTTCCCCAAGGATACCAAAGGATGACTCTATTTACTTTGAAATAATTTCAGACATAGAAAATATTAGAAAAATATTCCAAAGAATTATATACCCTTCACCTGGTTCCCAAATCTTTACATTTTATAAAACCTCAGTAAAATTACAAAATAACCATATAATGACTATTAATACAATTATTTAATCTACAAATCTTAATCAACTTTTACAGATTATCCTACTAACGTCCTTTTTACTAGTTCAAGATGCAACTCAGGAATACACACTCCTTCCTAGGCCCTTTTAATCTGGACCCGTTCCTCAGCTTTTCTTTCTTTTTTAGGAGTGCATTAGCTTCTTGGGGCTGCTATAGCAAATTGTCACAAACTTGGTAGCTGAAAACAACAGAAATTTATTCTCTCTCAGATCTGAAGGCCAGAAGAATGAAAAGAGGGTGTCGTCAGGGCTGCTTCTCCATGGAGGCTCCGAGCCTCTCTTCTGGCTGGTTGCTGGCAATCCTTGGTTTGGGGCATCAAAATTCCCCTTTCTGCCTCTGTTCTTACATGGGTTTCTTTTTTTCTTTTTCTTTTTCTTTTTTTTTTTTTTGAGACGGAGTCTCGCTCTGTCGCCCGGGCTGGAGTGCAGTGGCCGGCAGCTCCGCCTCCTGGATTTACGCCATTCTCCCGCCTCAGCCTCCCAAGTAGGTGGGACTACAGGCGCCCTCCACCTCGCCCGGCTAGTTTTTTGTATTTTTTAGTGGAGACGGGGTTTCACCGGGTTAGCCAGGATGGTCCAATCTCCTGACCTCGTGATCCGCCCGTCTCGGCCTCCCAAAGTGCTGGGATTACAGGCTTGAGCCACTGCGCCCGGCTACATGGGTTTCTTCTACGTTCTTGTATAGTCTCCCTTTTTAAAGACACATGTTATTGGATTTAGGGCCCATCTTTATACAGAATGATCTTATTTTGAGATTCTTATCTCTGTTACATCTGGAAAGATGTTTATTCCAAATAAAGTCACGTTTTGGAGTCTTGAGTTGGCGTATATTTTGGGGGCCACAATTCAACCCACTACAAATGACCTTGATGCTTTTGAAGCATACTGACTAGCTATTTGTAGGATGTCCCTCAATTTGGGATGTTGTGGTGTTTGCCTGATATTCCCTCATGGTGAAATTTAGGTTATATACTTTTAGGAAAATACTACAGAAGTGCGCTTGTGTCTCCAGAGCTTTGAATCAGGAGGCACATGGTGTGAATTTGTTTTATTACTGATGATATTAGCTTTGAATATCTAGTTAAGGTGGTGTCCTGCAGGTTTCTCCACTGTAGTTACAATTTTACTTTGCAATTTATATGTATCTTGTTACAAGGTGCTTTGAGGCTATGTAAATATCCTGTTCCTTCTCACTCTTTGTTGACTGATTTTTATTATTATTTTGCATTGAGATATAGTCTACATACTATAAAATTCACCTTTTAATATATACAGCTCAGTGGTTTTTATTATATTCACAAGGTTGTACCACTGTCATCACTGTGGAATTCCAGAACATTTTCATCATCCCAAAAGAAACCCATATCCATTAGCCATCACACCCTATTATTACCTCTCCTCAGCTTCTAGTGACCAATAATTTACTTTCTGTCTCTCAGGGTTGTTTGTTCTGTTGCCTGCTAATTTTAGCAACCATTGACAATTCTTACTTCCAACAATTATCGCTGTGGTGTTTGCCAAATGGTGATATTTCTAAACCATACACTTTTGAAGACTAAAAGTTATGGTGACCCATCCAAAGTGATTAAATTACATATGCTACTATTACATGACTTGGATGCCCAGGATAGTCCTGTTGTCCGTTGACATTTATCATTTGTCTCAGACAAAAGCATCCTGTTTGGATGATAAATTATATGGTCATTCCACTTACTATCGCTCAGGTTGTTTATGATAATGTTTAACAGGGTAAATCCACTTCTGTAGCCCTATGTGGGTCTTGCACATGGAAAGATTTGTAGGGGACTTATCCCTTTTCTTCCCCCTCAGATGTAAAAGAAATCATTGTTGTCCTGAACACATTCTCTTACACAATCAGGAAGCAAAATTCTCTGCATTTCCATGTATTTTTTTGTCCTGATTTGTGCTGACACTATGGTGGTGTTTCTCAGCAAACTACACCTGGGTCTATATCATGTCAGATGACGCACCCAGCTTATTTATATCACATATTTATTTGTAATTGCATGAGTGTACCTTCAGTTGTAGTAAAGATATATTGTATATAGCAGGAATCCCAGACCCACAGGCCGTGGACTAGTTCTGGTTCATGGCCTGTTAGGAACTGGGCCACACGGCAGGAGGTGAGTGGTGGGCAAGAGCACATGACTGCGTGAGCTCTGCCTCCTGTCAGATCAGCAGCAGCATTAGATTTTCATAGGAGAACAAACCCTATTGTGAATTGCACACGTGAGGGATCTAGGCTGCATACTCCTTGTGAGGCTCTAACTAATGCCTGGTGATCTGAGGAGAAAGTTTCGTCCTGAAACCAATCCCCTCTAACCCTAGGTCTGTAGAAAAATTGTCTTCCCCAAAACTAATCTGTGGTGCCACAAAGGTTGGGGACTGCTGGTATATAGTGAATAAAATTTCATGGCACAGTTTGATGGTTCATGGCTCGGCACTTTTCCATGTTGAAATCTACAGTTGTAGAAGAATGCAGACATTGAATGTCTTACATTTACTTTCAGCTATGTTCCCTGTATCCCTCAATGGTTCATAAGCATGCTTAAATTTTCTTCTCATGAATCACTGCTAAACTGGATCTCTAGATCTTATGTTGCTGTAACTGATTGTTGAATATTAGGCAAAACAAGATTAATCATTTTAGTTCATGCCAACAGATCTTAGAGATATATTTCGCTAGAGTTTTTGGCTTTGTGCATTCTATATGTTTACACATTCTTTAAGTTTGTTGAACAGTTCTGCTTGGATAAATGGCCATTTATTAAGCATTTACTAGATATCAGGAATTGCATTAGCTATTTTCCATAGGTTATTTCATTGATATAAAGTTTCTTGCTCTGTGTCTGTTACTTTATCAAACAACAATGGCTAGGTAGATTTTCATGAAATTTGCAAGTTTATTAGGGATAGTTGTACTTTTATTATGGGTTCTGTAGATTGGGGGAAGGGATCATTTTCAAGGGCCTCTGGAAGATGACACCAGGGCAAGAACAGATGTCCTCCAGAGAAATACAAGGATTGGTTTGTAATGGATTGTGAAGTATTGCTTTGTATAAACCATGCGGTTCTTCATGTGTATTCAAGATAAGAAGTAACACATAGATTTACTCATTACTATTTTCAGCAATGTTAGGTAGATCAATTAAATTTGATATAGTAATAAAGTGTCTCCTTATTGCAATACTAGAGCTAGGTATTGTTATTATCTATAGTTTGTGGCTGAGGAAATTGAGTCTTAGAATGGTTAAACTGTATGATCAAGGTCACGTGCTTACAATGTGGCATTGCGGGAATTCAGTATGGGATCAATCAGATTCTAGAACCATTGCTTTTAATCTTTATGGCTAAGTGCATTAGAACTAAAGTAACTAGGTTAGGTGTGGGGGCTCATGCCTGTAATCCCAGCACTCTGGGAGGTAGAGAAGAGTGGACCACTAGAGGCCAGGAGTTCGAGACCAGCCTGGCCAACATGGTGAAACCCTGTCTCTACTAAAAATACAAAAATTAGCCAGGCATGGTAGCATGCACCTGTAATCCCAGCTACTCAGGAGGCTGAGGCAGGAGAATCACTTGAATTTGGTATGCAGATGTTGCAGTGAGCCAAGATCGCACCACTGCACTCCAGCCTGGGTGACAGAGTGAGACTCCAACTCAAAAAAAAAAAAAAAAAAAAAAAGAAAAAGAACTATAGTAACACTATAGTAACTATATAAGTTTGCTCAGGCAGTCCCAGTGTCCGGAACAAATGGCATTTATAATTTGTTCCAGACAAAATAATCTTATTTGGATGATGATTGGTCACTGCAGTTATCACTTAGGTTGTTCTTAATAAGGTTAAAACCATTTTACCACTTCTGTGGCCCTATGTGGGTCTTGCTGAGAGGAATGATATGTAGGGGATCCATTAGGCTTAGTTTTATCAGAATTTTTAGCCATATTTCATAGCTCAGAAATAGGATCCAAGCAAACAGGTGATGAGGGTTACTCATGGCTGGGCACTGGGCTCAGGAGAAATGGTAGGGGTTCAAGATTGTGAGGATGTGCCATCACTGCAAACAGTTCGCCAAAACCATTGGTTCCGGGGTTCTGAGGAAAGTAAAGTCACAATGGAGAAAGAGACTGAAACACTTGGAAAGTGTTCAAGGGTCTAGATGTCAAGATGTGTTTAAAGAACAGCATCAAAAGATGTGAGTGAATGGTAATGGGGAAAGATGAGTACTTGTGGACAGAATTATTTCAAATGTCAGCTCTCCTAGTTAGGACAGTTTGCAATGTAGAGCATGGTGATTTAATGTGTGGGCTTTGGAGGTACACACAACTACGTTTGAATCTTGGGGGTAGATGTGATTTTACAATGGAGGGCATATTCATTATGAGTTATATTTATATATTTTCTCATTATAACTCTCTTGCATTACATCATCTTCCATGATAATCTGTTTTGGGGTTGTTCTAGAAGTATATGCATTGTTTGTGTTTAGTTTGAACTCAGTACCGCACAGTTGGACAGCCTTGGTCTTGGTTATTGCTTACAAGGCACCAACTTATTCTGAACGTGGCAAGCCTGCACTTGCTATCTTGGGATCGGTGCCCATTCACACTGTGTCGGCAAACTCTACTCAAAGAACACAGTACTTCAAAAACCCCACAATGCAAATGCCTCTCTAAACACCTTCCCTATGGAGTGCAGAAACAAGCCATGCTTGTCTGGATGGACAGGCAGCAAAGAAAGTCAAACAGGCTTAGAAATATTAGCGTAATTTATGCAACAAAACTTTTTATGTTCTAAAATAGAATCATAAATCTCTTTTAATTATGGCTATGCAAATGTTGAAAGCCTCCAACCCTCCGCTAATGGATGGGAGTCCATAATGACTCACGTCCTATTCAAGTTTAATGAAGAAGAAATAAACACACAGAAACACTTACACAACTAGGTATTTTTGAGAGCTGATTACAGTATGGAGATAAAAGGTGTTGGTGGAAGACATAGGCCCTTTAGAGTATATTCACCATAGTCCACTCTAAAGGTTTAATAATGAAATAATCATTTATACTTAATGATTCTCAATTATTTATGGACTTTGCCTCACTAACTCATACCATTTGGTGATTTCACTACTTGCTGTCATTAGATTGTGAGGAGGGAAAGTAGCTGACAGTAATAACTGCATTTTGTTCTTTTGTTTTTGTATATCACATTTATATATTTCAAATTGCTTTGAGACTCATACTAATTATTCCTCTCAATACCCTTGGTAATAAATTAGCTTTTATGGGATTGCAGAAACCAGATGACTTACTCCATAGCAGGTAAGTTAAAGAAATAGGATGAAAACCTGGTCATTTAATCCAGTCTGTCACAGATGGACATTTGGGTTGATTCCAGGACTTTGCTATTGTGAATAGTGCTGCAATAAACATACGTGTGCATGTGTCTTTATAGCAGCATGATTTATAATCCTTTGGGTATATACCCAGTAGTGGGATGGCTGGGTCATATGATACATCTAGATCTAGATCCTTGAGGAATCGCCATACTGTTTTCCATAATGGTTGAACTAGTTTACAATCCCACCAACAGTGTAAAAGTGTTCCTATTTCTCCACATCCTCTCCAGCACCTGTTATTTCCTGACTTTTTAATGATTGCCATTCTAACTGGTGTGAGATGGTATCTCATTGTGGTTTTGATTTGCATTTCTCTGATGGCCAGTGATGATGAGCATTTTTTCATGTGTCTGTTGGCTGTATACACCATGGAATATTATGCAGCCATAAAAAAGGATGAGTTTGCATCCTTTGTAGGGACATGGATGCAGCTGGAAACCATTATTCTTAGCAAACTATCACAAGAACAGAAAACCAAACACCGCATGTTCTCACTCCTAGGTGGGAACTGAACAATGACATCACTTGGACTCGGGAAGGGGAACATCACACATCGGGGCCTATCATGGGGGGGAGGGGGGTGGGATTGCCTTGGGAGTTATACCTGATATAAATGACCAATTGATGGGTGCTGACGAGTTGTTGGGTGCAGTACACCAACATGGCACAGGTATACATATGTAACAAACCTGCACGTTATGCACATGTACCCTAGAACTTAAAATATTATAAAAAAATAAATAAAATTAAAAAATAAAAAAGAAAACCTGGTCATTTAATTCTTAAAACAAATCAGTTCTCTTTCACTTGTCAGTGAGTGACCAAAGCTCCAGACTCAGGCTCTTTTCTCCATCTTTAAGCTCTTCTCACCTCTGAGCTGGCTCCATTTCCAAGTAGGCTATCCCTTGTGATGACATGATGGCACCAACAGCTCTAGGCCTGCGTCATAACTTCCTGGAAAATCTAGAGGGCAAAATAGTGCTTTTCTCCTTGGTCTTTCCGGCAAAATCCTTAGGGTCAGATTTGATTGAGCCACATGGTCATCTCTGAGCCAATCATAGTGGCCAAGAGAATGCAATGTTCTGATTGGACAGGACTGTACCCCATGGACTCCTGGGAGTTGGCAAGGGAGAAAATTCACCTGGACTTGTGGACCTGCAGCCTGAAAGCTGGGCAGAGGTGGATTCCCAAGGAATGTTAGGAAGCTGTCATCAAAAGACAGGAGGGTGAATGCTGGTCAGGCAGATCACAACTGCCCACTCTACTGGGTCAGTGAGTGGGGTGTATGAGTTCACCATCTCCAAGAATCTATGGAGGACATTGTAAGGATCACCTGAGCCGAAAGCAACTCACTTCCTGTTTCCCAAAGTTTTCCCCTAGTCACCACCTGTATTAGTTACACTGTAGTCCTTATAGTAGATATTTTTCAAGCAAATTACACTTTTTAAAGTAGTAATTGGTTTTCTTATTTCTATTAAGGCTTATTGACTAGTATAATTTGAAGCACACAGAGTGACTATAAAGTAACGGAAATGGGGAAGTTATATAACATCACCAGCAACGCAATATTATACTTCTATGCAAAGTTTCTGGAAAGATTTTTGAAATATTGGAAGTAGTTGACAAAACTCAAGGATCTATTGGACATCTAGGAATGCAATGCCCCAACTAGATAATGTAAGAATCTTGGAGTCGGCCGGGCGCGGTGGCTCACGCCTGTAATCCCAGCACTTTGGGAGGCCGAGACGGGCGGATCACGAGGTCAGGAGATCGAAATCATCCTGGCTAACACGGTGAAACCCCGTCTCTACTAAAACATATGAAAAACTAGCCGGGCGTGGTGGCGGGCACCTGTAGTCCCAGCTACTCGGGAGGCTGAGGCAGGAGAATGACGTAAACCCGGGAGGCGGAGCTTGCAGGGAGCCGAGATCCGGCCACTGCACTCCAGCCTGGGGGACAGAGCGAGACTCCGTCTCAAAAAAAAAAAAATAATAATAATCTTGGATTGGAGTCATTCTGTAACTGTTGATCCTATCTCCAAAGCTTATGATAATTTCATTCTCACATAGTTCTGATGAAACATTTGGTGGAAAAGGAGGTTGAGAGTATTGCTATAGACACTGTTTGAGGACCTGAGTTGATTTTGACTATCCAAGCTTTCTCTTTCCTCATTATAAATAAGCTAGTAAATTGTTCAGGTGGACCATAAAGATTGGTCTCCTAGGGATAATATTTAGGTTGCCTGGGGCTCAGGATTAAGTGATAAAAGGAAAGGAAAGCTGTGGTGTTAGCACTCCCCATGTAACTTCTATTTTTACCAGATGTCAGAAAACCCTTTCAGCTCTACCTTAAACCTTGAAAATAGATTCCACTGTCAATCATCTCTTTCTGGATGAAGGTCCTAGCAACTTTAATTTGTTCCCTAAATTATTGTAGTAATTCTCCAACTGTCCCACTGCTCCTTGCCTTGCCCCCCCAACCCAACCCCACAATGTCTTCTAATGTGATAACCAGAATGATTCTTGTGCAATGCACCTAGAGACCCACCACATTCAACTGCCCTGGACTATTAGGAGAGCCTCCTATCTGATCTCCCTCATTGTTCGTTTGCTCCCTACAATCTGATCTCAGCAGTGGCCTGAGTAATCCTCTTCAACCTAAGTTCCATCATGTCATTTTCGTTGTTGTTAAAAACCTCTTCAGTGACTCATTTGAGGTAAAAGCCAGAATCCTCACGGCAGCCCAGTTTGCCTGATATATGTCTGCTTCCTCTGACAGTCACTTCTTACTTCACTCCCTGCTACATTCCTCCTCCTGGCTCCACTCAGCTGCACTGCTCTCCTGATGTCACGCCAGTGTGCTGGTTGTGCACCTGCGTCGGGGAATTTCACTTGCTGTCTCCTCTGCCGGGAATGCATTTTCCTCAGGTACGCACATGGCTTGCCTCACTTCTCCTCTCTCTCTCTCTCTATATATATATATATATATGCATATATGTGTGTGTATATGTATGTATATGTCTACACACACACACATATATAAAAATAAAATTTCAACTTTTATTGCAGCTTCAGGGGGCACATGTGTATACTGGTATTGCAGCTTCAGGGGGCACAGGAGTTACATGGGTATACTGTGTGATGCTGAGGTTTGGGGTATGAATGATCCAGTCCACGCAGGTAGTGAGTATAGTATCCCCAAAGTTTATTCAGTCCTTGCCCCCATCTCTCCCCTCACAATAGTCCCCAGTGTTTGTTGTTGCCATCTTTATGTTCATGAGTAGCCGGTATGTAGCTCCCACTTATAAGTGAGACCGTACAACCATACAGTACTTGGTTTTCTGTTCCTGCATTAATTGACTTAGGATAAAGGCCTCCAGCTGCATTTATGTTGTTACAAAGGACATTCGTTTGTTCTTTTTTATGGCTGTATAGGATTTTATAGTGTATATGTACCACATTTTAAAAATTCAATCCACCATTAGTAGGCACCTAGGTTGATCCCTTGGTTTTGCTATTGTGAATAGTGCTGCAATGAACCTACAAATATATGTGTCTTTTTGGAATGATGATTTATCTTCTTTTGGACATATTCATAGTAATGAGATTACTGGGTCAAATGTTAGTTCTATTTTAGGTTCTTTGAGAAATCTTCAAACTGCTTTCCACAGTGGCTGAACTAATTTACCTTTTCCCCAACAGTATATAAGTGTTCCTTTTTCTCTGCAGCTTCCCCAACATCTGTTGTTTTCTGGATTTTTAGTAGTAGCCATTCTGACTGATGTGAGATGATATCTCACTGTAGTTTTGGTATGCATTTTCTTATGTTTGTTTGGCCACTTGTATGTCTTCTTTTGAGAAGTATCTGTTTCTGTGTTTTGCCCATTTTTTAAAAATGGGATTATTTGGTTTTGCTTGTTCAATTGTTTAAGTTCCTTATAGATTCTGGGTATTTAACCTTTGTCAGATGCAGAGTTTGGGAATATTTTCTCCCATTCTGTAGGTCATCTGATTACCCTGTTGATTGTTTCTTTTGCTGAACAGAAGCAAACTTTAATTATGTCCCACTTGTTAGTTTTTTTGTTTTTGTTGCAATTACTTTCAAGGAGTTGATCATAAATTATTTCCCAAGGTTAATGTGCAGAGTGATGTCTCCTGGGTTTTCTTCTAAGATTTTTATAAGCTTGAGGCCTGACATTTAAATCTGTAATCCACATTGAGTTAATTTTGGTATATGGCAAAGAGTAGAGGTCCAGTTACATTCTTCTGCATATGGTTCGCCAGCTATCTCAGTACAATTTATTGAATAGGGAGTCCTTTCCTCATTGCTTATTTTTGTTGACTTTGCTGAAGATTAGATAGCTGGAGGTATGCAGCTTTATTTGTGTTTTTTAAAATTCTGTTCTATTGGTTTCTGTATCTGTTCTTGCACCAGTACCACACTGTTTTGGTTACTGTGGTCTTATATTATAGTTTGAAGTCAGGTAATGCAATGCCTTTGACTTTATTCTTTTTGCTTAGGATTGCTTTGGCCTTTTGGACTCTTTTTTGGTTGGATATAAATTTCAGAATAGTTTTTCCTAGTTTTGTAAAAAATGATGTTGCTACTTTGACGTAAATATCAAATTGGTAGATTGTTTGGGACCGTATGGCCATTTTAATCATATTGATTCTTCCAGTTGATGAGCATGGAATGTTTGTCTATTTGTTTCTGTCATCTATGATTTCTTTTAGCAATGTTTTCTAGTTCTCCCTGTACAGATCTTTCACCTTTTTGGTTGGGTGTATTTCTAAGTAGTTTATTGTGTTTGTTATTATTGTAAATGGGATTGCATTCCTGATTTGGCTCTCAGCTTGAACATTATTGATGTATAGAAATGCTACAGATTTTTGGGCATTTATTTTGTATCTTGAAACTTTACTGAAGTTGTTCATCAGCTCCTTGAGCCTTTTAATTGAGTATTTAGGAGTCTCCAGGTTTAAAATCATACTGTCAGAGATGAGAGCTACTTTGACTTCTTTTTTTCCTTTTGGATGCATTTTGTTTCTTTCTCTTGACTGCTTGCTCTGGCTAGGACTTCTAGTATTATGGTGAATAGGTGGTGAGTGTGGGCATCCTTGTCATGTTCCAGTTCTCAAGAGGAATGCGTCCAGCTTTTGCCTGCTCAGTATGATGTTGGCTGTGAGTTTGTCATAGATGGCTCCTATTATTTTGAGGTATGTTATTTTGATGCCCAGTTTGTTGAAGGTTTTTAACATGAGGGGATGCTGGGTTTCACTGAAGGTTTTTTCTGCATCTATTGAGATGATGATATGGTTTTTGTTTTTATTTTTCTTTATGTGGTGAATCACATTTATGAATTTGCATATGTTGAACCAACCTCATCCCCTAGGGATGAAACCTACTTGATTGTGATTAATTAACTTTTTGATGTGCTGCTGGATGAAGTTTGCTAGTATTTTGTTGAAGATTTTTGAGTCTGTGTTCATCAGGGATATTGGCCTGAGGTTTTATTTGGTTTGTTGTATCTCTGCCAGGTTCTTGGTATTAGGGTGATGCTACCTTCACAGAATGAGTTATGGAGGAGTCCCTCTTCCTTACTTTTTTGAAATAGTTTCAGTAGGATTGGTACTAGCTTTTCTTTGTATGTCTGGTAAAATTCAGCTATAAATCTGATATGGTTTGGGTCTGTTCCTCTGCCCAAATCTCATTTCAAATTCTGATCTCCAATATTGGAGACAGGGCCTGGTGGGAGGTGATTGAATCATGGAGGCAGATTTCCCTTCGGTTCTGTTCTTGTGGTAGTGAGTGAGTTATTGTGAGATCTGGTTGTTTAAAAGTGTGTAGCACCTCCTGCCTCACTTATTCCTTCTCTGGCCATGTGAAGAAGTGCCTGCTTCCCCTTCACCTTTCACCATGATTATAAGTTTCCTGAGACCTCCCCAGTCATGCTTCCTTATAGCCCATGGAATCATGAGCCAGTTAAACTTCTTTTCTTTATAAATTATCCCATCTCAGGTATTTCTTTATAGAAGTGCAAGAATAGACTAAGACAGAATCCATCTGGTCTGAGCTTTTATGATTGGTGGGTTTTTATTACTGATTGAATTTCAAAACTTGATATTGGTCTGTTTGGGGTTTCAATTTGTTTCTGATTTAACGTTGGGAGTTTGTGTGTTTCCAGGAATTCATCCATTTCCTCTGGATTTTCTAGTTTGAGTGCATAGAGGGGTTCATAATAGTCTCTGAGGATGTTTTGCATTTCTGTGGGATTGGATGTAATGTCATTTTTGTCATTTCTAATTGTGCTTATTTGGATCTCTCTCTCTCTCTCTTTTTTTTTTTATTAATCTAGCTAGTGAGCTATCAATCTTGTTTTTCCTTTCAAAGAAGCAACTTTCTCTTTCATTGATTGTTTGTATAGATTTTTTTGGTCTTAATTTTGTTCAGTTCCACTCCGATTTTACTTATTTTATTTGTTCTTCTAGCCTTGGAGTTTATTTGTTCTTGTTTTTCTAGTTCCTCTAAGTGTAATATTAGGTTGTCAGTTTGAGATCTTTCTAACTTTTTCACATAAGAATCTCGTGCTGTAAACTTTTTTTTTGCCCTGGTTTTTCTGCATCCCAGAAACTTTGCTATGTTGCGTCTCTGTTTTCATTTATTTCAATTTTTTTTAAAAAATTACTGCCTTAATTTTGTCATTTATCCAAAAGTGAATTAGAAGCAAGTTGTTTAATTTTCATGTAGTTGTGTGGGTTTGAGAGGACTGGGGTACTGATTTTTTTTTCTTTTTATCCCGCTGTGGTCCAAGAGTGTGGTTGGTATGGTTTTGATTTTTTTTAATTTATTGAGACTTGCTTTATGGGTAAGCCTGTGGTCAGTCTTGGAGTATGTTCTGTGTGCAGATGAGAGAATGTATTATTCTGTGGTTGACAGGGGGAGTATTCCATAGGTGCCTTAAAAGTCCAGTTAGTCAAGTGTTGAATTCAAGTTTAGAATTTCCTTGTTAGTTTTCTGCCTCTGTTTAATGCTGTCAGTGGTGTGTTGAAGTTTCTCAGTATTATTTCATGGCTGTATAAATGTTTTTTAGGTCTTAAAGTAGTTGTTTTATGAATCTGAGTGCTGCACTGTTGAATGCATATATATTTAGAATAGTTAAGTCATCTTTTTGGATTGAACCTTTTATCATGATGTAATGTTTTTCTTTGTCCTTTTTTTTTTTAACTATCATTCATTTGCAGTCTGTTTTTGTCTGATATAAGAATAGTGATCCCAGCTGTTTTTTGTTTTCATGATAGATCTTTTTAACCCTTTATTTTGAGCCTGTGGGTGTTGTTACATGTAAGATTGGTCTTTTGAAGACAAAAGATAGATGAGCCCTTTTTAAAATCCAGTTTACATCCCTGTGCCTTTTAAGTGGGAGTGTTTAGACCATTTACATTCGAGATTAATACTGATATTTGAGATTAATATTTGATATTGAGATTTTTGATTGTATTTTTAGCTAGTTACTCTGTAGTTTCTATTGTGTGGTTGCTTTATAGCATCTGTGGTCTATGTACTTAAGTGTATTTTTGGTAGTACATATTCTTTTGTTTCAATGTTTAGAACTCCCTTAAGAATCTCTTGTAAAGTTGGTCTAGTGGTAACAAATTTCCTTAGTGCTTTCTTTTCTGGAAAAAATTTTATTTCTCCTCCACTTATGAAGCTTCGTTTGGTGGGATATGAAATACTTGGTTGGAATTTATTTTAAGATTGCTGAAAACAGATTCCCAATCCTCTCCTGGCTTGTAAGATTTCTGCTGAGAAGTCTGCTGTTAGCCTGATCAGGTTCCCTTTGTATATGATCTGGTCTTTTTCTCTGGCTGCCATTCTGGTGACTGTATGCCTTGAGGATATTCATTTTGTATAGTATCTCCGGATTTCTTGTATCTGGATGTCTACCTCTCTGTCAAAATTAGAGAAATTTTCTTGAATTATTCTATGACATGTGTTTTTCGGGTTATATTTTTCTTCTTCTCTCAGAAATGCCAGTAATTTGTAGGTTTGATCACTTTATGTAATCCCATATTTCTTGAATACTTTGTTCATTTTTCTTAATTCTTTTTTCTTTATTTTGTCTAAGTTCAAAAGACCAGTCTTCAAGGTTTAAAATTCTTTCTTCTGTTTGGTCTGGTCAAATAGAAGATGTAAGCAAATATAAGCTTTCAATTATATTTTGAAATGTGAGTTTTTCAATTCCAGAAGCTCTGATTGATTTCTTTTTAAAATTTTTATCTCTTCCTTCAATTCCTAGATTGATGGAAGCTTTAGACGTTTCTTTGTGTTGATTTTCAACCTTCTCTTGGATCTCATTGAGCTTCCTTGCAATCCATGCCTTGACTTCTTTATCTGCCATTTCTGAGTTTACATTTTGGTTAGGGATCATTGGTGGAGAGCTAGTATCCTTTGGTAGTGTCACTACAAGCAGAATTTTCTTGGTGTCATAATTCTCATGCTGGTTTTTTTCTCATCTAGAGATGGTGGCACTTCTAATTTTCATAATTATTTTCATGCAAGTAAGATTTTTTTCTTCCCCCATGATATTATTGTATTTATTTTCCTTCGACTCTACCCCTCCCTAGGGGGTGTTAGTATAGAGAATGTTGGGTAGAGCTTTTTGGCTTTGCCTCTATAACCCTACATACTTCTTTTAGCAGGTTTTTTTTTTTACTGGGCTGTGCAATTTAACCTGTAAGTTAATAGATGATGCTTATGGGTAAGAGCCAGCTGCGGCCAATGTGGCTGGGTATATACTTGATTATTTTTTACCAGGAGAATCTGTCTGTTGCCTCAGGCAGTGGGCTGATCCATAGAGTGAATGGTAGTCTGAGCTCCCTGCTCAACCCTGGGGGTTATGGAGCAAGATGGGTGGGGCCGGTCTGGGCAGGCCCACCTACAGGTCTCCAGTGGCAGGCATAAGCATCATTGCTAAGGGAGAATTTAGTGGGTGAGATGTGCCTAGTCGTGAAGCTGGGAAATCTCCTCAGTCCCCAGTGATCTGCATGGGTGGGGTAGGGGTGGGGGCAACCTAAATTCCTAATCCAGGAGAGTGGATGTTCCAGATGCCTGGAGACCTGACTGGGCATGGAGTGTAGAAGGCTCCACGTCACCACAATCTCTGCACAGGAAGGGTGCTACCCCTCCTTGTAGATCTTTGTCCAAATGTCCACTTTCCAATGAAGCCTTCTATGACTATCATATTAGTTTCCTCTGGCTGCTACAATGAATCACTACAAACTTAGTGACTTGAGACACCACAAATTTATTATGTTGTGCTTCCAGAGGTCAGAGTCCCACATGTTTTCCCCTGTGCTAAAATCAAGGTGTCAGCAGATCTGTGTTTCTTCTGGACACTATAGAGGAGAACTGGGGTTTCTGTTGTTGGCTGTTTTGTCTTTTCCAGCTTCTAGAGGTTGCCCATATTTCTTGGCTTGTGGCCCCCTTCCAGAAGCAGTGATATTTCTTCAACATCTGCTCCCATCTCCACATCTCTTCTGCCTCCTTATGAGGACCCTTCTGACTATGTTGGACCCATCCGGATAATCCAGGATAATCATTTCATCTCAGGAGCCTTAACTTACTCACACCTAAGTACCTTTTGCCATATAAGGTAACATATTCATAGGTTTCTGAAATTACAACATGGACATCCTTGGAGGACAGCCACTTTATGTAAATTAGCATGCCTTTGCCAGCACACTCTATCCCTCTTTCTGACATGCTTTCTTTTTAATTTGTTCATTGACTCTACTTAGTAGCTTAGAAAGTGAGAAATGTGAGATGGGGGCTTTATCTACTATCTTACCAGGGACTGGAACAGAGCCTCACTCATAGTTAGCATTATATATATATATGAAAATATATGCACACACACATACATACACACACATATATACATATATACACACACACATATACATACATATATATACACACACACGTGTGTGTGTGTGTATGTGTGCATGCACATGTGCATTTTGGGATGGCATCTTGCTCTGTTGCCCAGGCTGGAGTACAGTGGTGCAGTCTTGGCTCACTGCAATCTCTACCTCCCAAGTTTAAGCGATTCTCATGCATTAGCCTCCCAAGTAGCTGCAATTACAGGTGTGTGCCACCACAACTGGCTAACTTTTTGTATTTTTAGTAGAGATGCGGTTTTGCCATGTTGGCCAGGCTGGTCTCTAACTCCTGGCCTCAAGTGATCCACCTGCCTCCGCCTCCCACATTGCTGGGATTACGGGCATGAACCACCACCCCTGCAATTAATATATATTTTTAAATAAATAAATAACTTCATAAATACATCTTTTCTCCCCTACAAATAGTATGAAAGAGAATTTCACAAGGTTACTATTTTGGACTCCTGTTAATGCTGACAGAGACCAATACTGCAAATGCCATTACTTACTGAATATTCTGATTTTCTGCTTTATACAGATAACAGGGAGGGAGAGAACCAGGCATCACACACCTGTGAGTGTCACTCTCTGGCCCTGCTGTGCACAGTTGGAATGTAATGCTCAATATGTATCATTTGACATTTGTCTCATTATACTCTCCATCTGTGATATGGTTCCTGTACCTGGGAGTGAAAATAAATGTTAAAAAAGCAATTTGTTATTAGCCTTTGAAGCCAAACCAGGGCTTTTAATTTCATCATTATAATTAAAATATGCCTTACATTATTTTAAAATTGTTACACTTGCTGTGGAGAGAACAACCTATAATAATATTTCTGAATGTAGCCACTTAAGGTTGTGCTTGTGATTGTAATCCTACTAGCCCCAGATGAAAAATGGGTAATCTTTTTGAAGTTTCGAATACAAATTATATAAAACAATTAAAACATTACTACTTAAACATCTAAATGTATGATAATTAATTTTGAATTGTTAATACATACACGTAATACAACATTTTGAAGGTCAAAAGGTTATGCGGTAGCTCCTCTCCCAATGCTGTTAAGTAGAACTTACTACAGGGATATAAATGTTCTGATTTGTGCTGTCCAGTATGGTATCTATTAGTCATGTGAGATACCTGCACATTTGAAATGTGGCTAGTGGAACTAAAGAACTGGATTTTTAATTTTAATTTAAAAACTCCGTACAGCTATAGTATTAGATAACATGGCTCTAGCCATTAGGCCTCTCATTTGCCAAGTTACTTCTGTTCCCAGGGTGTGTGTATTCTTTGGTTTTCCATGGTGTGATCTCAGCACATAAAAGCTATGCCATATGGGTCAGCTGGGGCAGATCCTGTCTCTCTGATTGACCCCATCAACTTAGCCTCTGAGCCAGGGATTACTGGCTCAGAGGGAAAGGATAGGAAGCTCCATTGGTGGCCATCTCCCTCAGGGTCACAGACTAGGAAATGTCAGCTCTTTCTGGTTAGTATTTTCCCTAAAGTTTTCCTGGATGTATCCTAAAAACTCTTCTAAACAAACTCAAAGCAGAAAGAGACCGTGTGGGGATTTCATCATGCATGGCAGTGAATGACTTTGTGTATGAGTATAACACTATTGAAGTTGCAATGCCAGTTGAGGTGATGGGTTTCTCCTGTGCCATCCAATTCTGTTGCATGTTACTGTGAGTTCCTTTTGTGAAAGGCTGGTTAGTGATAAGGTGCAGTTTGACAAGAATCCAAAGAGAAACTGCTACCCCTTCATTTTTCTTTTAAAAACATTATGGATATCTAGTATCAGAAGTTCTCTAAGAGGTTATTTGAAATGATAATACACTTCTCTTTATTACATGGGGAGTTTAAAAGACATCAGAAGACAGTAGAATGCATTGTATATATGTATGGGAACATCACACTGTACCCCATAAATATGTTCAATTATTAAGTATCAATTAAAAATAAAAAAGACAGTGGTACAGTACTGTAGAAATGGTAATACAATTTTCTTTGTGGTCCTGATGAGCAGGGGGACCATGCTTGTATCTTTTATCTTTGAATAAGATCTCTAAAGATAGATTACACCTGATATCTTTTATTCCCAGTCTCTGTCTCCAGTAAGACTTCAGCCCCGTCTGATGAATATTTGAATAAATGTGAAAGCCTCTCTGATCAATACTGATTTTATGTATACCTTAACTGTTTCTCTAAGATGATATCTTGAGAATACAAAGCAAAGAGTGATATACAGTGAAATGATCATGACATGAGAGTAACAATTCATTTTCCCAACTTCCTTCCAGATAGCTCATGCGCACACAGCGATGTGAAATACATGCAGGGCGCTCGTGGGGATGACATCATAGTCTACCTGTGGTTCTGCAGCTGATTTCTTTTAACTCAGAAATGTCACGGATATATTGCCATGTCAAAAATTATTGTGATAAGAGCAAACATCTATTAAATGTTTACTTATTCATTTAATAAAAGTGTTTTGAGGATCCACCCGGCCCTGTGCTAAGCATTTCAAATGCATCCTCTCACTTAATTTCTACAGCTCTCTGAGTCAGTTACTTCTGGAGAGGTGATATAACCTGCTTAAAGTAATAAAGCTAATAAATGCTAGAATGGGGACTTAAAGCTTGGCTTATCTGATACCAATGTCTATGACCTTAAACACTGTGTTATACTGTTGACATGATTATTTTTAATGACTCGTTTGCATTCCATTGTGTTATGTCTCAATTTTTTTAGGGTGGCTAGAAAAATATTCTATTACATTCAGCTATCTAACTCTGTAGATGGGATACGAATCACAAAAATAACTGATCTATTCCTTGGAATCCAATTCCTTTTTTTTTTTTTTTTTTTTTTGAGGTGGAGTCTTGCTCTGTCACCCAGGCTGGAATGCAGTGGCACGATCTCAGCTCACTGCAACCTCTGCCTCCCAGGTTCAAGCGATTCTCCTGCCTCAGTCCCCTGAGTAGCTGGGATTACAGGCACGTGTCACCGCACCCGGCTAACTTTTGTATTTTTAGTAGAGATGGGATTTCACCATGTTGGTCAGGCTGATCTTGAACTCTTGATCTCATGATCCTCCCACCTAGGCCTCCCAAAGTGCTGGGATTACAGGTGTGAGCCACTGCACCCAGCCTGGAGTCCAATTCTTATGCTTCATCTTACAGTTTTCCAGTTTTAAATTTTAAACTTTTCATTGTACCGAGACTAGAAATATTCTTGGGATGATATAAAAGGGAATGGTTACCTTGAGCTGCAACAGGGTTTTGCATGTTTTTATCATGTGTGTTTACAACTATAAAAATAAATACATACATACATAAATGCGTAAACAAATCCCTTAATGCAATAACTTGAAGTTCTCCATTGTTCCCCCTCTGAACATTCAAAACAAGCTCCCAAAACACAGAACTGCCAACTCATCATTCAAAGATGGGCAAATCTTTGTCTCCAGATAAAGCTGTTAATTGTCCATTTATTATTCTCCAATAATCCCCAATTGTTTCATTAGCTGACAGGAGAAAATGCCAGTTCATTCCCTATTAAAAAAACAAGGCCAGTATGAAGTTACATACTTTTACTCAGGGAACATGTTAGCCTGTTGTTTTACGAATAATGTCTTAGATAAAAACAAGATCTCTGTCCTCATTATTCTCTCTCCCCTAAGCCTGGAAAATAACAGAAGAAAAAAAAATCTCATGTTGATTTCTCTACTTGGCAACTAAAGATTTTACATTTTAGTTAGTATGTAAGAAAGAGTTTAAAGATCATATTATATCTGGACTATTGAATAGTTATCAAGAGTTTATCCCCAAACTATTATACAATAATTTTACTTTTAACTTGATATTTTATATAATAATATCTAAAAATGCTTTATAGGTATTTTTACCTGTGTTCTGTGATTGAAGGACAAGTTTATTGCATTTCACATGAATTGAGTCAAAAAACTATAGACCTTATGAAAGAGTAAAAAGTATATAATTGATTTCCAAGGTAGGTCACATATTCTCATCGGCAAAACTTTAAGACAATTCAAGTTCGTAGGAATGAGAAAAGAGATAGTTTATTTGTATGTGCCTATATGCATCTTAGGCAATAAATTGTCCTTCTCGATGTAAATATAACAGGCCTTTAATTTCAAGGCTGGCATCTTTTTATTAAAGTAATTGGATTTCAATGTGTTTTTATAGTTATATCTAAGTCAGGAGATACGTTCTTAATTTTTGATTAAAGCCTAAAGTTAAAATGCCCATCCCCTTTCAATGAAGAGAGATTCAACGAATTTCCTCAAAGATGAGCCCTTATTCTAACATGTCTTAGCTAAAGGTTTCATGGCTATTTGAATATCAACAGCATTATTGACTGTGATGAGTAAAAATAAAAATAACCTGAAATAAGTTTCAAAATTTAGACTTAGTTACAATCTCTGATCATGTTAGTATTTTATTATGATTTTCTCACTATTTCAGACCTTCTCTCTGATCATTTTTTTTTTCCAGAAATTTGTTAGAGCCATACAAATGGCAAGTAAATCAAAAGACATGAATGTGAAACACCTATGACTTTTTAAACCTAAAATTCTCTAGAGTTTTTAGCAATCACTTTAGTTCTTTCTTTATCAGTCCGAATCTGAAATGTTATCCATTGTAGGAAAGCCAGAAGGCATCAACAGGCAGAAGTCACGAAAATATTTAACAAACATAGTCTTCTTGTTGATGTGATTATTGTTGCTTTTTATCTTTATAGTATGGTACAGCCAAATGTAAAATTTCTTTTGTAAGTGTTGATGTTTAACACTTACAAAATGTAAGTTGATGATAAACCAACTGTAGATGCCTGAAATTCAGCTCATTCCCTTAATAATGTCTATTTTTTGAAAACCATGTGACCTTATTAAAGGATAAAAAGGATGTGTTGAGAAGACAAAAGGGTTGTGTTGGTGTAAGCAATGTGTTCTACATCATTTACTATAAAGTTGTTCATATGAGTGCATATATACACTCACATTGATTTCAACCTGTAACAATTAACTAGAACACTTACATATTAATGAATATTCTATACCTAGTTCTATTTAAGGAGATAATACACATTGGTTCAATCCTAAAAGTATATGTGTACTTGTGGTTTATTGTACATACATATATGTATGATATCTATCTGTCATCTATCTATCCATAATCTGTCTATCTCTCTGTAGAGACTTGCAAATTATATAGATTGAGGTTAGAGATTGGATTTGTTCCTCATTATATCAATATATGTAATGTACCAGCCACTATTCTAGAACCTAGTAGGTATTGCATAAATACTTGCTGATTGAGTAAATGAATGGCTATTCATAGTTTTATTATAAACCATCAACTGTTTTTCACTAAGATGTTAGCAAAACTCTTTCCCATAAAAGGTAAACAAAAATCAGCTTCTAACAATAGTGTGGAGAAGATGTTTAAAAATTTCATTATAAAACAGCTTTAAAAGGTCATGGGCATGGTGGCTCACATCTGTAGTCCCAGCACTTTGGAAAGCTAAGGCAGGAGGATTGCTTGAGGCCAGGAGTTTGAGACCAGCGTGGGGAACATAGTGAGACCCCATGTCTACAAAAAATAGAAAAATTAGCTGGAGATGGTGGCTTGCACCTGTAGTCCCAGCTACTTGGGAAGCTGAGGTGGGAGGATTGCTTGAGCCTATGAGCTCAACACTTCAGTGAGCTGTGATCCTGTCACTGCACTGCATCCTGGGTGACAAAGCAAGACTTTGTGTCAGAAAAAAAAAAAGAAGTCCATATACTCTTACTAAGAGCCCTTTCTGTTCCTCTGTCTTTCTCATGGAGTGTAGCAGAAAGAGATTTTAATAAGCTTGTTATTGGGAAAAGTTTACCTCAAGGATATAAGCCTCCCTTTAATATCAACCTATTTCAAAATCATGTATATTTTGGTACGTTCTGAACACTTACATATCTCCATCCCAGCATCCCTGAAGGTTTTGCTTCTTACTTGATTTGTGATTGCTTGTGTGTTTATTGGATAAAGAGGTAGTGGTTGTTCCTGAAATTCAAAATCGTGATCCATCATCTGTCATCTTCTGGGTAACATGTGACCAAAGTTCTAAAGTCTTCAGGATATGACCAGCTGAAGATAAAAATAGGAATAATTTTAGAACTCAGGAAAAGGCCCTAAATATGGCCGATATTTTGAGTACTTTTAGCCACATAGAGTGCAGATGGGACTAGCCTAAATACTTGTGAGAACTACAATACAATTTCCAGGAAATAAGTAGATGAGAATAATAAATCAGGCCTTTACTTTAGAAGGTGGTGGTGAACCAGAAAAGGGGCCTTCAGGTACACAAAACAAAAGCTGCTAAAACAGAAATTATTCACAAAAGAATATATTCAATCTGCTGCAGTTTTAAGTCATGAACAACCATAAAGAATTAAGGGAAATGCCCCTTTAAGAAATAGATTGGCTACAAAACTAGGGGAATATTTGCAAGAATATTTGCATTGTTAAGAAGATTTACTTTATGAGTACATTTACAGAGTTAGAATGAGTAGGAAGGAATAATCTGTCACTGAAATGTCTGCAAGGGAATTTAAGTAATGATTGAATTTAGGTGGGGATAATGAACTGCAGAGTGGTTACTGAAAAAAATACAATTTGTTTCATGGAAGGCAAATCAAAAAAATTACCCATAATTCCAAGGCAAAAAAGAAGTGTTAAAAATGATGAGTGAAAAAAAGAGATGAGGATAGTTCCGGGAAATCTACAAAACAAGAACTACAGAAAAAGAGAACACAGGAATAGTGAGTCTAAATCTCAAACATTTAAAAAACCCAACCAGCCAAATAATTAAATCTAAAAATCAAGAAGACCAACAATTAGTGTTGCCAAATTAAATAAGACAAACATATTAGTCAAACATTTACATTTCAAGGATAAAGAAATCTTTCAGTAGTGTGGATTTTCAGATAAACAGGTTGCCAAAAATGAAGAAAAATCTCTCAAATAATTTAAAATCTTTGAAAATAACAGTAAAACAAGAGATTAGAATATATGGAGCCTTACTACATCTATTCTTAGAGAACAATTTATTTTTCTGAATGCTTTTATTATTAAGGAAGAACAGAAATTGTTGAACTACTTGATAAATAATAATTTTAAAAAATTCTAAGCCTGAGCATAGTGGCTGACTCTTGTAATTCTAGCACTTTGGGAAGCCAAAGAAGGCAGGAGTATTGCTTGAGCCCAGAAGTTTGAGACCAGCCTGGACAACATGGTGAGACCCCATCTCTACAAAAAGTTTAAAAATTACCAGGCATTTTGGTGTGCACCTGTGGTCCCAGCTACTTGAGAGGCTGAGATTGGAGAATCGCTTGAGCCTGGTATGTTGAGGCTGTAGTAAGCTGTGATTGTGCGACTGCAGTCCAGCCTGAGTGACAGAGTAAGGCCTTGTCTAAAAAAAAAAAAATCTAAGTACAAAAGCAATGAACATTCTTGTACCTGTTTTTGGCATTTCCTTTTCTTATTTTTCGCGGTGTATCTGAGAAAGTTTCCATGGAGTGGAATTTTTGGGTTAAAGGATAAATTTGTATGGATTCTTGATAGATATTGCCAACTTCCTCTCAGAGAAGGTGTGTCACTTTGCAATCTCATTGTCACCATTGGGAACAGGCTCTTTTTTCAGAGCTTCCTCAACAGTGTATTGCAAAGCCTTTGGATTTTTGCCTATCTGATGGGTGAAGAGTAGATGGTAGCATGTTACAGGAGCTCATTACTCATGAGCCAAGGTGAGTTTTTATTCCCCACATCTTTAAGGATCAATTTGCATTCTTTTCAGTGAACCATGAACTTTTATATCTCTTAATACAATTACAAAAAATTATTGTTTGAGGATAGTGTATCTATCTGAGGAATTTAGAGAATCATCTGGAAATCCATTAGAAGAAATAAGAGCTTTTAGTAAAAAAGATTATATACACAATAAATGCACACAAATGAAGATCTTTATATATAACAGTAATATATACTCAGAATATATAATAAAATGTATTAAATTTGCATTAACAATTAAAAAACTCCCCTACACGATCCTAAAGGAAATGTATATTCTTAAAATAAAGATAATGGAAACCTTAATGGAGACATAGAATACTTAACTCTGATATAGAAAACCATATTTCTAAATGGTAAAGTTTAGTATTCTGAAGACATGGAATCTTTCCCAATTAATTTGTAGCTTTAAATGAATTTTAATCAACATCCCAGAGGAATTCATTTTTTCCCTTGTAGCAAAATCTGATACTCATTTGAAAGAATGATACAGAAAGTTGATTAAATTTTCTAAAAGCAGCATAATTAAATGAGACTTGTTGCCAGTTATTTAGGTTCTTCTGAAGTTATAGCAATTTACACAGTATGATTGTAAACCAAGAAGAAATATGTAGACCAACAGACAAATCAGATAAATAGACAAGTATTTGATGTGTTGGAGGGGCCACTTCAAATCGAGGGGACAATTTTTTGGCTGTGTGCTTTCAGGTGGGAATTTTATTTTTCTCAAAAGTGGAGGGACACTACAAACATAAGACTAGATATACCTCAGGCAGTCAGGAATATTAAGGGGCCATATAACTAAGGTGTTGAAACATAACTTTCCTTATTTCTTCATAAATGATACTAGTTCAATTTGTACATCCTTATTTCTTTTGATAGCAAAAATACCTTTAAATTTGCCATGTTAAAGCAACTCAGTCTCTTCTGGTGTTATTATTATTCTTACCTTCTCTCTGGGGATGATCTGAGTTCTGGGATGTGTGGGATGTGGGTGTGCAGTTGTCATGTGCCAGCTTGGCCTCAGAGGAGGGGCGTGTGGTCCTTGCCAGTGCTCTTTTCTCACCCTAACAAGCTTCCAGGTCTTTGCTGTGTCACCACTGTACTGCCACTGATGTCCATACTTTCATGGTTTACCGCTTGTACAGTTAACAGTGATTCCTTTAAAAGTATCCTCTTGTCATTCCTGAAAGTCATCTTCTAGTTCACCCACTCTCTCATCCATATCTTCACCCATCCTTGGGTATCCATTCGAAGCTTACAGAAGTTCTTTTCTACCATCCTCATGTGTGCCACACTGGTTGCATGCCTGTGGCCCTCCGGCCGTAGTTTTTGTCTGGCCTGTGACCTAAGAATATGCTTTTAATTTTATATTTGTTGAAAACTAATCTCACAAAAATCATATGACACGCAAAAATTACATGAAATTCACATTTCTGAGTCCACAAATAAAGTGTAGCAGAACACAACCAGGCCCATGTGTTTGCATGTCGTCTTTGACTGCCTCCTCATTACAGTGGCAGAGTCAAATAGCAACAGAGGCTAAAATATTTACTGCTCGGCTCTTTGCAGACGAAGTTTGCCAAACCTTGGTCTATAGGACTGTGTGAGACCATACTCAGGGTCTCTGCCTTTATCTTTTCACCCAGCTCTGCTGCTCTGCCACGCTATTGGCCTGGTTAGGATGAGGGGGCAGGGAGCCTATGAAGGGCTCTTTAGTCTTCTTGGGCTCTACCACGGGAAAAGAGGTCTCATGTCTCTGTTTTGTACAACCCCTCTGGGATTGCTGCCGTCTTCCCACTAAGGTCATGGCCTGGCTGAAGTACAGGGTAAAAACAAGAGTTAGAAACCTCTTGTCTGTCTTTAAGATATCTTTTACTCTCTCTCTCTTGTCAAATTTTCCCTTACCTCATCCCAGAAAGGGTTATTTCCATGCTGTGTGGTGAGAAAATTGTATTAGCTGTTATAAACTCTTCTTTGAGATACCACTACAACTTTGAAATTAAAAAAAAAAGAGAAAAACCTTTTTCTAGTGCTCAGCTCTTGCAATCAAAAGACAAGGTTGTCCAGACTTTGTTATTGTTGGGCTCTTTTATGTCCTGATTTTTTTTGGGCAGGCTGTTCTAGAATGGGTCCAGTTTTAATGGGGGCAGTGGTCTCTAGGTTAAAACAAAACACATACTTATGCATGTATACATACACATGTATATGTCTCTCTCTCACTTTACTCTCTATAGTATATGTATATGTAGAAAAAAGTGTATAGGAATATATATATAGAGAGAGAAAGCAAGAGAGAGAAATTTATATATATGTATATGGAAAGAAGGGGAAAGGCAACATTTATTAGTTCACAATATTTCCCTGCTATATATTAATCATATATTAATCACATTTCCATTTACATCCTGTAGACACTAGTGAATCTTGTCATATTAATAAAAATCTTGAAATAACCTAGTAACAGTTGCAGCATGAGCATGTGACATTTTGTTACGTTTGAAGGTTGTATAAATGAGTTCCAAGTGGCAACCTCTAAAAATTCATTTGGGAAAGAGGAATTGTTTTTCTCTAAGAAAATGTGTTATTGTTTTAAAAATAACAATATATTCTAATGCACATTAAAGGGACATGAAACCACATCAGGTGAAGCTTTATCTCCAACTTGTGCTAATCATGAGAAGTGTGATAAGATAATTAGCATCTGTTGCCTCTATGACACACCTCCTCCTAGGCTCATATGAGAAACAAGTTGACATATTAGTTAGAGAAAGTTGTGCCATATAACAGCAAGAAATAATTTAAAAATATTAAAAACAGAACCTCTTAAAAAATAATTTTCTTTCTTTTTTGGTGGGGGGGCGGGGTCTTGCTCTGTCACTCAGGTTGGAGTGCAGTGGTGCAATCTCAGCTCACTGCAGCCTTGGTCTCTTGGGTTCAAGTGATTCTCATGTCTCAGCCTCCTGAGTATCTGGAATTACAGACATGCACCACCACACCTGGCTAATTTTTGTAGTTTTAGTGGACATGCAGTTTCACCATGTTGGCCAGGCTGGTCCCACCTCAGCCTCTCAAAGTGCTTGGATTACAGGCATGAGCCACCATGCCCGGCGACAAATGAGTTAATTTTCTTAGAGAAAGTGAAACCCCATCTCTACTGAAAATAAAATTTAAAAAAACAAACAAACAAAAAAAGCTGGGCGTGGTGGCAGGGCCCCTGTAATCCCAGCTACTTGAGAGGCTGAGGCAGGAGAATGGCTGGAACCTGGGAGGCAGAGGTTGCAGTGAGCCAAAATCACGCCACTGCACTCCAGCCTGGGTGACAGAGCAAGACTCTGTCTCGAAGAAAAACAAAGAAAAGAAAACATATTAGCATAAATTTCAGATGGCTTAAAGAGTTAAAAGTAAAAAATAAAACAAGAAAAACAAGAGTGGCAGCATAGAAAGACTTGAAAGAATGACATAAAAATGCCAGAAAGAAGATTGGATGCCTGCTTAGCAGTATTTATACTGTGTGCCTGTGTAAATACCCAGAACCTCTGTAGGACAAGAAATAAACACCATAAAATTCAAATTCAAACAATAAACCAGGAAATATATTTTCAGACAAGGAGTAATTTTAAAATAAAAAGAATTCTTAAAAACCATTGAAGAAAATGATACCTTAATGGAAAAAAATGGGCAAAGGATATGAAAAGAAATCGAAATTTACAGAACAATATACACTATGACTGGAGAATATATATATAGGCCTTCATCTTCACTAGCAATCAAAAAGTTATATCTTAAAAAGCAACATGTACTTATTGCTTATCAAATTAGCACAGGATTTCTAAAAGTTTATCTTAATTGGCATGATCATATATTGCTTAAGGAAATAAAAAGTTATCTTTCTGATGGACTGTTTGCCAGTATGTGTGAGAATTTTAAAAAGGCGGATACCAGTTTCACACGTAGAAGCTACGAACCATCTGTCTGCATAAGAATTGCTTGTGGGACTTACTAAAAAATGCATATTGTCTGAGACCTAATGATTCCAAACACTTGGGGCAGAGTGGCAGGTAAATCTGTAATTTGTAGGTATATCAAGAACACAATGGTGAGGTTCATAGAAACCAGTGTATGGAATTGCTAGTTGCCCTAAACCCAATTATTCTCTTTAACAATAAATAACCCCCTGCACACACACATTATTCTATTTTTATATCTTTGTAAAAGTGAAAAAATAAGATCAATCTAAATGTAAAAGATAGACATAGTTAAATAAAACATGTAAATTTATATAATAGGTACTATATGTATACACAATAGAACTGTTTCTCAAAAATACGTGATATTAGAAATGCCCGTGATACAATTGAAATTTAGTTTTAAAAAGGGCATAAACCTTTATGTATTGTGTTAATTTAAGTTCATAAACCATGCATTTATACAGATAAGAGAATTAACTAAAATATTCACATTGTGTCAATATAATTTTTTTCCATTTTTTTTGTATTTTCTAATATTTCTGTCTTCAAAACTATAGTTTTAAATATAAAATCATAAATTGGCATTTTCACAAAAAGTGTTATTTAAAACAGACTAGAGCTCTTTTTATGGAAAAAAAATGAGATGTAGAACATTTTAGTGGATCCTGCAGTGCAAGGCGGTCTCACTACCATCTTCCTGGGGTATAGGTAATAGTAATATGTGCTTAATTCTTCATTCACCCTCATACTCTGCTACATTTAAGCAGAACTCTTCCATCAACCTTACAAATCATAAGTGTTGTAATTATACTGCTTGTGCGTGTTTAAATGTATATGCTGAGATATTGGAAGATTACATTTTGATCTATTCACCACCTCACCTATTCTAAGTTCATCTTATAAGACAAGGTGTACAATTAAGTGTACACCTGATAGGTAACTATGCACCCTGGACAGCTAAAATATATACCCCTTGCTTGCTGAAAATTTACCTTATTAAATAATTTATCCTGATGACATCCTTGATAGAAAAGTTTGTGTAATTACTCAGTTTATTCTCGACTCATCCTTATAGACCGGTGCTTCTCAACATTGGTTCATGATAAATTCACCTGGAAACTTAAATATCTGTACAACCACGCTAGACAAATTGAGTCAGAATCTTTGGGGAAAGAGTCTTTAATTAATTTTTAATTGTGATAAGAACATGTAACATGAGATTACCCTCTGATTAAGTTTTATGTGCACAGCACACAATTGTTAACTTTTGGCACAATGTTGTACAGCAGGCATCGAGAACTTATGCATCTCGTACAACTGAAACTTTATTCTCATTGATCAGCAACTCCACATTCCTCCCCACCTCCAGCCCTTGGTAACCAGCATCTGCACTCCGTTTCTATGAATTCAACTATTTTAGGTATATAGTTAAAATCTTGTATATTTGAACTTCTGTGATTAGGTTGTTTCACTCAGCATAGTGTCCTCCAACTTCATACATGCCACATATAATGGGTTTCCTTTTTATAAAGCTGAATAGCATTCCGTTGTATGTATATGCCACATTTTTTTTTTTTTTGTTTTTTTTGAGATGGAGTCTCGCTCTATCGCCCAGGCTGGAGTGCAGTGGTGCGATCTCAGCTCACTGCAAGCTCCGCCTCCTGGGTTCACACCATTCTCCTGCCTCAGCCTCCCGAGTAGCTGGGTCTACAGGCACCCGCCACCATGCCTGGCTAATTTTTTGTATTTTCAGTAGAGATGGGATTTCACCGTGTTACCCATGAGGGTATTGATCTCCTGACCTCGTGATCCTCCTGCCTCGGTCTCCCAAAGTGTTGGGATTACAGGCATGAGCCACTGTGCCTGGCCGTATATGCCACATTTATGTATATTCGTTTACTGATGAACATTTGTTTCCATATCTTGGTTGTGAATATTGTAAATTACACTACAATGAATATGAGCATTCTAATAACTCTTCAGAATCCTTATTTCAATCATTTGGATATATACCAGGAAGTAGGATTGCTGGATCATATGATAGCTCTGTTTTAAAATTTTAAAAGAACCTTATTACTGTTTCTATAGTGCTGTACCATTTTAGATTCCTGCTAACAGTACACAAGGATTCCAATTTTTCCAAATCCCACCAGCACTTATTATCTTTTAAAAAATGATAATAGCCATCCTAACAGGTGTGAAATAATATCTCATTATGTTTTTGATTTGTATGTCCCTAATGATTCATGATGCTGAGAATCTGTTCATATACCTTTTGGCCATTTGTACAACTTATTTGAAGAAATGTCTTTTCAAGTCCTTTGGCTATTTAAAAAATCAAATTTCTTTCTTTTTTTGGGGGGTGGCTATTGAATTGTAGTAGTTCATTATATTTGTAGAATATTAACCCCTTATTATATATGTAGTTGCAAATATTTCTTTCCATTTTATAAATTACGTTTTTCACTCTGTTGATTTTTTTAATTTTCTGTGTAGAAGCTCTTTAGTTTGATGTAGTCCCACTAGTCTATTTTTGCTTTCATTGCTTGTGCCTTTGGTGTCATATCCAAGAAATCAATGACTGGAAAAATTTTGCTTTTGTCTTACGTTTTCTTCTAGGAGTTTTATCGTGTCAGGTCCTTTAAGTCTTTAATCCATTTCGAGTTTACTTTTGTGTGTGGTATGTGAAAAGGGTGCAATTTCATTCTTTTACTTCTGGATATTCAGTATTTCTGACATAATTTGTTGATGAGACTATCCTTTCCCTATGTATTCTTGGCACCTGGTCAAAGATCAGTTTCTGTATATGTCTGCATTTATTCTTGGACTTTCTGTTCTGTTCTATTGGTGTATACATTTCTTTTTGTCAGTACCATACTGTTTTTGTTACTGTAGCTTCGTAATATATTTTAAAACCAGGAAGTGTGATGCCTTTAACCTTATTCTTTCTCAGTATTGCTTCTGAGTATTTTTGTGCCATCTTATGGATTTTAGGACTTTTTTCTATTTCTGTAAACAAATGACACCAGCATTTTGATAAAGATTGGATTAAATATCTAGATTGTTTTTTAGACATTTTAATAATATTAAGTCTTCCAATCCATGACCATGAGATGGCTTTCCATTTCTTTGTGTCTTCTTTAATTCCTTTCATCAATGTTGTGTAGTTTCCAGTTAATAACTCTTTAATCTCCTTGTTTAAATTTGTCTCTAAGTATTTATTTATTTTGTTGTTATTGTGAATAGAATTGTTCTTGTAATTATTTTGGATTGTTTATTGTTAGTATATAGACATGAAATTGATTTTTGTATGTTGATTTTGTATTATGAAATTTTATTTAATTTGGTTATTCTAAGAGTATTTTTGTGGTGTCTTTAGGGTTTTCTAGATATAAGACTATATCATCTGCAAACAGAGATTTTTACTCCTTCTATCAGGATTTAGGTAATTTTAATTTATTTTTCTTGTCTAATTGCTCTGGCTAGTACTTTCAGTACTATGTTAAATAGAAGTGGTGAGTGTGGGAATCCTTGCCTTGTTCTTGATCTTAGAGGAAAAGATTTCAGTTTTTCACTGTTGAATATGAAGTTAGCTGCAGGTTTTCTATTTATGGCCTTTAATGTTGGGGTAAATTCCTTCTGTATGTAGTTTTTTGAGAGTTTTTATCCTGAAAGGATGTTGATTTTTTTCAAATTCTTTTTGTGCATCTCTTGAAATGATTGTGATTTTTGTCCTTCATTCTGTTAATGTGGTATATCACATTATTGACTTGAGCATGTTGAACCATCCTGGCATCCCAAGGATAAATGCCACTTGGTCATAATATATGATCCCTTTAATGTTCTATTGATT
Source organism: Piliocolobus tephrosceles (assembly GCF_002776525.5). Classification (NCBI taxonomy): domain Eukaryota; kingdom Metazoa; phylum Chordata; class Mammalia; order Primates; family Cercopithecidae; genus Piliocolobus; species Piliocolobus tephrosceles. The sequence continues at coordinate 28,594,467 of NC_045453.1, read as the reverse complement.
TATGTTTGCCAGTGTTCTGTTGCAGATATTTGCATCTATGTTCACAAGGGATATTGACTTGTGGTTTCCTAGACTATCAACAGATTTTTTGGAGACATTTTTCAGGACAAAAGGAAGTTGGATAACATATTTAAAATAATGAAAGACAAAAACTGCCAGCCACTAAAAACTATACTCAGTAATCTCTTCTTCAAAAAAGAAGGGGAGATAAAGACTTTCCAAAACAAACAAGAACTTAGAGAGTTCATTGCCCCTGCACTTAAGAGGAATGCTACAGGAAATTCTTTAAGTTGAAAAAAAGGTTGCTAAATAGCAACACAAAAGCATATGAAAGTATAAAACTCATTGGTAAAGTTTAGTATGTATACAAACACAGAATGCTGTAATACTGCGATGGTGGTATATAAATCACTTTTAATTCTAGTATAAAAATAAAAAAATAAGTATTGATAACTGTAACTACAAAAATTTGTTAGTGGATACACAATATAAAACAATATAGATTATGATATCAATAACATGAAGTGTTGGAGGGAGGAAGTAAAAGTGCAGAGTTTTTGTATATGATTGAAGTTAAGTTGTTACTGGCTTAAGATAGACTTTCTAACTGTAAGATATTTTATGTAAGCCTCACGGTAACCACAAAGAAAATATGTATAAAATCTACACAAAAGAAAAAGAGAAGGAATTAAAGCTTATTAATACAAAAAGTCGACAAATCACAAGGGAGAAGACAACAAGAGAGAAAAAGATACACAAAAGAACTACAGGACAGATAGAAAACAATTAGCAAAATGATGATAGTAAGTCATTCTTACCCATAAATAAAAAAGTTGATCTTATGGAAGTAGAGAGTAGAATAATTGTTATCAGAGGCTGGGAAGGGAATGGAGGAAGGGCAGATGGAGAAAGGTTGGTTAACAGTATCGTTGTTATAAGGAATATGTTCTAGTATTCTACAGACAGTAGGGTGACTATTGTTAACAATAATTTATTGTATATTACAAAATAGCTAGAAAAAATTTTTGAATGTTCTTAATACAGAGAAATGATAAATATTTGAGGTGATGGATATGCCAATTACCTTAATTTGACAATTACACATTGTATACATGCATCAAAATATTACATATACCTCATAAATCTGTACTGTTGTTATAAGTCAATTAAAAATAAGAAATAAAATCACCAAAAATTTGAGGAATATACTTTAAACATGAATCCTTTTTATGATATACATTTGTCAAAACCCATAGAAATGTACACCACAAATAAACCTTAATGTAAAATATAAATTGAAGAAGGAATAATTCCAAACTTATTGTATGAGGCCAGCCCTGTCTTGATACCAAATCTAGTCAAAGACATTGCAAGAAAAGAAAACTACAGGCCAATAGCCCTGTTTGTTTTTAATAATCTCCCCTAAGTGTTTGCAGTAAGAGTTGGGATCTTTTCATTTACATAAATGTGTTAATGGCCCAGGATTTGAGATTGGAAAATGGAAACAACTAAGTGTCTATTTGCTAAGTACAGTGGAAAGTTAAATATTAGGTCAACCTAGAAAGCCTATGATGATATTTCTGTATTAGGACTTCTTTATAAGCCTCATGTATGAGAATCAAAGCCTGCAAGAATGAGAAGCAGTTAGTAAGAGTGGTAGGAATAATGTAGTCAAGAGCATGTTTGACAAAGACATATACCTATGGGAAACTTTGGAGGAAATGAGGTCAAAGGAGTTAGTTAAACTTGGGGAAGATGGGGTCAAAGTGGTTAGTTGGGAGTCAGATAAACAGGTGAGTTATGTTATGCCCTGTAACTCTTACTTAGACAGCAACTGGGAAGCCATTGAGGTGTGTCAAACGGAAGAGTTTAGTAATTGTATTAAGGTTGCACCAGTGGCAATATGAAGATCAGGTGTGCTGGGGACAAGGCTGGAATCACCAAGGCCAGTCAGGAAGCTAAGGCACACAGTAAGTGAGAGATGATTAGCTTGATTACAGAGGTAGCGGTGTAGGTGGAGAGAAGAGGCGAATTTGAGAATTATTTCTTAAATGATTTTTCAGGTCCAGATTTTCAGTTTTGAGTTATTCTCTATCCATTTAAGAAAACAGGGGCTGAAATAATAATTTTCATTTGATAGATGTCGAACCGAAAACACCAAGACAGAAGGCTACATGACTATCTCAAGGTCATGGAAAGAATATGGCCAAGGAAAATGCAAACAGATTGGCAAAAACATACCAAGGAGTCACCTTTCACTGGCCACCCGACAGCACTAGAAACATCTCACTGTCACGTTATTTAATTCATTTTTCTTCATAACCTCATATCTATTTGATTGAAAGTCCTGTCTTAAGTAAGATGTATTTCTCTCCTCTTTCTCCAAAGCTCAAGGTGTTTTCAGGCTGTTTGCTTTCTCCAAAGCAGCACCATGAGCTTATTCAAAACGTAGTTAAGAGGAAATTGATCTGATTATTTACTGTTTTTGGTGAACAATTTAAAACATTCAAATCCATTTTTAAAAATTTCCATGAGCTTCTCCATCTAGTACAAACACTTTCAAACAAGAATATGGGGATAGTTGACCAGAGTGTCGTAAATTAGTGCCATAAATCAGTTGTTATAAATTGGTGACCAAGAGGATCTGACTTCCAAGGTCAAGCCATACTGTATTTAATAACTGTGTGGGTTTGGACAAGTCAATGAGCTGTTTTTGGGCCTATGTATCATCTGTAAGATAAATCTCCTGCTGTGAAGATTAGACAAAATGAGCCCTGTAAAGTTGGACAGAACTTTGCATAATACCTGGGACAACATTGGTGCCCAAAAAGGGGCCAATTAATTGTAATCAGTAGAAACGTAGAAGGTAGAAGAGGGTAGAGGAACAAAGACAGTGTCATGCATCTTCCACTGACAGGCAAATGACTTGGTGTAAAAACTTGTTCTCAATGTGAAGAATGCTGCAATTTGAAGAAAACATTGTGTTGAAATATATTTTAAGAGAGAAATGGTATAGTGAAGTGGAGGGAGCATCAGGAAAAACCTGTATTCTAACCTCTTTAAGCTTCTATATCTGAGATATGCCTTTACAACGTCTGCCTTGTTATTTGTGTTGGTTTTCCTGAATGTGTGAGCCAATGCCTTCGATGTGTATGGCTTTTGAAGGTTCTTTGTTCTTTTGAGGATGGAGCCTGTGGCATGCTGATAAATGACCTCTCAAAGATGTCCATGTTCTAATCTCTGGAACCTGTGCCTATGTGGTGAAAAAGCCTTTGCAGATGAAGTTAAAGAGCACAAGAAGTGAGATCATGCCACTGCACTCCAGCCTGGGCAACAGAGTGAGACTCCATCTCAAAAAAAAAATTAAATAAATAAAAATAAAAGCACAAGAAGCATTGATTATACTGCATTATCTGGGTGTGTAATCACAAGGGTCTTTATAAGAGGGAGGCAGGAATGTCAGAGGGAAAGAGACATGGAAGATGCTACACAGCTGGCTTGAAGATTGAGGAAGGGGATATGAGCATGCAGAGAACGCAGGTGGCCTCCATAAGCTGGAAAAGGCAAGGAAATGAATTTTACCCGAGACCCTCTAGAAATCACGCAGTTCTGCCAACACCGTGATTTTAGCCCTGTGGGAACCATCTTGAAATTCTGACCTTCAGAACTGTAAGATGATAAAGCTGTAGAGTTAGATGACACTACGTTTGCGGTATTTGTTACAGCAGCAATAGAAAACTAATACTGAGCTGAATCATCTTAATAGTGAGAGTTGTAAATTTCACAAACAGCAGTGCTCAAACAAATAATCCAAATGAGCAGGTGCAAGGATGGCAGTGGGTAATGTGGGGGTCTGTGGCAAGAGCAGCTTATGCTCCAGTTAATCATCAGTACATAGGAATGCAGCTAGAGTTCTGATTTTTTGAGGAGCTGAGAAATCTGGATTTTTAAAACCATGAGTTTCTCTGTTTTTGTGTATTGGCAGCTAATTCAATGTTTTAAAAATATTGAGCAAGTGAAACAATCCACATCTAGAAAGAGGTCTTGCATTGGAGATTATTTTAATTGTGTGATAGTTTATCTGTGATGTTTTGGGGTTTTTAAATTTGTTTGTTTTGGTGATTTGTTACCAGCTTCTTTGCGAATGGGTATATCTGTTGGCCTCTTAAATGTACGTGGTACATATGTAACAAACCTGCACGTTATGCACATGTACCCTAGAACTTAAAGTAACAACAACAACAACAAAAAATGTACGTGGTCCTCTGTCAGTGGGAATCAGTAGGATTTCCTTTAGAAACTAGAGAAAACAAATTTATATATTTGACCTTAGTTTCCTTAGCAAATACTTGGCATTTACTTGTTTGGAAGATAGAATAAGCCATTAGAAAATTTTGTGCTATAACAAACACACACGGAGACTCAGCAAGGATTAAAGTACAGTTGTGGTTCATCACCCCCAAAACAGTGATTTTATGTATCCTACACAGGAGATCTTACGATTGTAATGATCTTATACTCATTGGCAAAATGAGACAAAAATTAATCATCTGTTTTTCCTTGTGTCCCTTCTTTGTTTCCCCTTCGTTCCTGTCTTGGTCTTGCCTCTTTGTAATTCTGTCATCTTTTTTCTTCTATTGTGTTTTTCTTCCTCTATGTTTCTTTCGTTTTCTCATTATATTTATGCCACTCACCCTTTTTCTTTCATTATTTAGAGTTGTTCTTACATTTAACAGCACTTGTTTTTATTTCACCCAAGAAGCTTGTGCCCTTGTTCAGAACTATTCAACAATAAGTAAAGCTTACCTTTCTTCATGAATGGTAGAAATTTATTGCAGATTTATTGCAGAAAATTTCCACTTTATTAAGCTGACAGATTTTGCTTGAAGGCATACTACCCTGTGAAATTCTAAATTTGATTTAAAGGTCAGAGGAAAAGCCTGGCATCTACAATCTGCCTTTGAATTGTTTTTGTAACACTAAATAGAGTTTACAAGGAGAGGAAATTGCAATTGGTCAGCAGAAGACATGCCAATCACAGCTTCTCTCAATAAACTCTTTGCCTTTAACCAAGCTAAGAGAGGAAGAAAATGATGAGATTAACATGATCTTGTGGAACGTATGAAATTTCAGGTTCAATTAGGTGTACCAATTGGATGAACTACTTTGCGGGAAGAGAGAGAAACACACTATTTCCCTGAAAGGTAGAGAGAAACCTTAATTACAGTTGTCAACCACAAGGGTATTTGCATTTGCATACATAAAATAACTTTCTAAAAGGATATATGTGTGTGTGTATATATAAGCTTTATTTTATATATATATATAAAATATATATATTTTATATATAATATATATATTATATATATAAAGCTTTATATATATATATAAGCTTTATTTTTGTTTGTTTCTGAATACATAATAGCTTAACTTGCTGCTAGTGATAAACATAGGTAATTTATTTCCAAATGCTTTCTGTTGCCACAGCAAAAATATATTACCTCCTTAATTGAAATTATTTTGTACATAATCAAGTTGTACATTTTGGCAGTAGGGCAGCTTAATGAAAATTTTAAATTTACTGTGTTAATCCTTTAAAATGTGCAAACTTTAGTTATCTGATAATGAATTCTTGGTAATGGTGTGAAAGAGAGAAAATAAAGCAAACATCTAAAACTTCTAAAAGCTGTTAACATCGGGATTGTCAGAAATCAGGAATAAGACTAAAATATGAATGCAAAATTGTCTAATATTGTTTTGATGGTTGTGAAATAACCACTTTTGGTGACCATTGTACTTCTTTCTACTAAAGGGTAACTCTTCAAAGGTCACCTTGAGGTAGAAACACATTAAGGTCCTCTAGAATCAATGTAGACTGCTGGCTATGCAAACAAAACAATAGCTTGTAACAGAACCTATATTTACCTCAATTAACTCTTCTGCCAGAAATTAATCCCTGGTAAAAAAAAAAAAAAAAAACCCAACTGTTATTGACAACGTGGCTGATAGAGGTAGCACATTGGGACTTTTGTGGTGGCGGCAACAACCATTCTCCTTCTCCTGTTCTTTTTGCATGATGTCCTCAGCTGTCAGTGGTAACTTCCGTAGGCTTTAAATATAGTTATTAATATGGCCTGCAGGTTCTTGCTTTTTAAATAACTTTTCTTCATCGACTATAATAGTAATACATGCTCACTGTTTAAAGTTTGGATCATTCATAATAACCTAAGGAAAAATGGAAATATCCCCACAATCTTACTACACAGAAATAATTACTTAATAATTGTGAATATTTTGGTCTGTTTCCTCTAGCTTTCCATTCTGTGCATTATGCACACATTGGCGTGGGTGCGCTACTGGTGTGTGTGTGTGTGTGTAAATTGTTACAAAATAGGAGGCATAGACTATGTAATTTTATGTTTATTTTTACATTTAACATTGTGAGAATTTTTCATATTATTAACAGTTTTGAAAAACCTGGCTTATGATAGCTGAGTAATATTCCATCTTAAGGAAGAAGCATCTTTGTTTATTTGTGTAGGGTATTACGGTTATCTCTAATTTTTCACTGTCAGAAATTGTCCTGTGGTAAATACCTTTGTACCTAAGTCTCTATATATAGCTTGGATTTTTTTTTAAGGATCTTTTCCCAAAAGTGTAATACCAGCTTCAAAGGATACATGAATGACCCTGAGGCTCTCAATCCATATTGCTGAAATACAGCAGTGTCCACATGGTGGGTGAGTTTTTGGGACCTCCCCTTTCTTTTTTCACGTGGCTTTGGCCGCACAGCCAGAAAGCGGTGCTTCAGGCAGGAGCCGAATCAATGTCAGTGGGGCAGGCTACTTCTGTGCTTTCTTCTCCTGCCAGGATCCTAGTCACACCTGAGTTTGCTGACAATATACATTTAGATTCTTGTTACTTTCTCAGAAACAGGCAGAAACTGGGTCTGATCTGGAATTTTATCTCTCTCTATATATGAAATATATACACACTATGTATATATATGTGTGTGTGTATATATATACACCCACTATGCAGGTAAATAATTAAAGTGGCTCAAAAAGTTTTTAAGTCTTATGACAAGATACTTATGAAACAAATCACTCCTTTTTGAAGGGATGGGATGCACTATATTAGAAGCTCAAGGGTAGAGTAAAAATATTTCAATTGGAATTCTTAAGCAATTAACAAGTTCATTTTGATTATGTTTAAATAATGCATCAGTACATTTTAAATTTTGTATAAGGATAATTAATATTATAAACATAATAACAAATAATACTGACTAATCAAAATGTGTAGTAATTTGTATTATTTCATTTACCCACAATGTAGATATTATTATTATTTACATTTTATATATGAGGTAACGAAATTAGAAGCATTTAAATTTGCCCAGATAGCAAAGAAAAAATCTGGCATTAGAAACCATGTGTAGTGACTCCCAAATGTGGCCTTCAACTACTTTCTAGCAGTACTTTACCTTATTACTTTATCGAACTATAATTTTACAGTTTATCTACAGCGATTAAATATTGTTAAAATATAATTTTCAAAAAAGTAAATTATGACTCAGATAAAATGAACATATGTTAGATATTTTAACTCAATGAGGAAACCTGGGGGATCTTATAATTGGTGGAAAGGAGAAGTCTGAAATAAAGGAATGTTGAAACAAAAGTGCAAATGGAGGCAAAATCAGCTCCTTCTGCAATGACAGAAGGAAGTCAATTGAACTGCTGAACAGGGCAGAATTTGGATGTCTATAGACAAGAATTGTTTTGCTTTGCTATTAGTTATCTGTTATTTACAGAGTTGTAAAATAGCTCCCATAGAGTAGATAATTCTCTGGGCTAGACAATGCTTAGGTTTCCATTGAAGCATGATTTTTCTGGTGTACCCTTAGAACCCAACATGAAAATTTCTTGCCATGGAGTAAGATAGTTCAGTCCTTCACATGCCTCTAGCTGAAGTTACGCAGGTACCTGAAGTGAGAGGAATTCATGTGAATTATGTAAACATTCAATTTTGTTGGTGGAGACTTGACCAAATCCACACTGTGCGATGACTTCACCAAAGCCATTTCAGAAGAAGACGGGGGAAGGTGTTTTATTAATTCTCTGACTTGCATCTTTATATTTTCTTGGTTTATGAAATCACAACATCATTTTTCTAAATGCCAGCCTTGCAAATTCAAGCTGGGAATGAGATTCAAGCTGTGTTTTTTCTGCTGCTTATAGTCCATCATCACCAGTAATAAAGAGCCTGCAAATTTGTCAGCCAAGTCCTGACAGTAAAATCTTTATTGCTGGTGATGATGTAAGAGGCTAAAGGGACACAGCTTGAGTTGTAGATCCCAGAATATAGAAAGCTGAAGTCAAGAAAAAAAATCTTACACCAAACAAATTTGATCATTAAGGCAAGATAAATGTGGAACCCAGCAAGGCCAATTTCATAGCCATGGAACAGTCATAAGTACTGTTAATTGTTAATCACAAGGTGAAGAAATTTAATGTAGGGACTAACTAGCCAAATAGAAAGAACTGGAAAAATTAGGAAATTAATTTAAAGCAGCAGCTAGCAATACATGTCAGATTCAGTGGACAGCTGCAGGGAAAAATTGATAAAGCAATTTCTCAGAAAATCTGTATAAAGTACTACAAAATTGCCTTGTGATAAGAGTTGCAGGAGAAACAAACATTTAGCCTATTAAGAATTGGAGCATTGTTTAATTAAAATTAAGCCACATCCAAACGGTTGGTTAATTACCACAGGTTGTGATCAAGCAGCATTAATAAAAAAGCAAGATCTAAATTGGGTAACAAAACAATACAATATAAAACAAGCAACAAACAAAAACATACTTTCTCTGTAACCTCTCTAAACAAACTGAAATGGAGGTTTACTGTAACTATGCTGCTGACCTGAGGTAGATCTGAGATCCCTTCTCTGCCCACAGTTCCAGAAAAAGAGAAACTTTTCCAAACTTGTTCTGTGCCCTGTCCTTGCATTGCTCTATTGCTCAGAGCTGGACAGGAGGCTTGTGTCTTCAGTCCTGGGATGTCTCCACTCTCCAAAAATGTATCCTGCCCATCACAATGCTACAAGTGTTATGAGATAGCTGCACCTTGAGGATTGATTGACAATTGTCTGAGAGCATAGTTTTTTTTTTTTTTTCCTCAGATGAATTCTTGCTCTGTCGCCCAGGCTGGAGGCTGGAGTGCAGTGGTGTGACCTCGGCTCACTGCACCCAACCTATACCTCCTGGGATCAAGCAATTCTCCTGCCTCAGCCTCCTGGGTAGCTAGGATTACAGGTGCCCAACACCAAGCCCAGCTAATTTTTGTATTTTTGGTAGAGACAGGGTTTCACCGTGTTGACTGGACTGGTCTCCAACTCCTGATCTCAAGTGATCCTTGGCCTCCCAGAGTGCTGGGATTACAAGCATGAGCCACCGCACCCAGCCAGAGCATAGGTTTTTATATGGTTTTGGTGTTTGTCCTCCAAATCTCATGTTGAAATGTAATCCCCAGTGTTGGAGGTGGGGCCTGGTGGGAGGTGTTTGGGTCATGGCGGGTGGACTCTTCATGAATGACTTCATGTCCTCCCCACAGCAATGAGTGATATTGAGTTCAAGTGAGATCTGGTTGTTTGAAAGAGTGTGGCACCTCCCCACTCCCTTTCTCCTGCTCCCACTTGCCATGTGATGTGCCTGCTCCCTGCCCATTCCGCCATAATTTTAAGCTTCCTAAGGCCTCACCAGAAGGAGATGTTGGCAGCATGCTTCCTGCACAGCCTGCAGAATAGCGAGCCAATTAAACCTCTTTACCTTACCAATTACCCAGTTTTAGGCATCTCTTTATAGTAATACAAGGACAACCTAATATAGCTGTGTAAAATAATAAAGAGCAAAACTGAAAATGTGAAGCCCCTTAAAAAATTAAGAATTTCAAGATAGTAACAGGAGGGCATTCAGCCAAACAAGGGGTGCTTCTGAGCGTCGAGCCCTGAATGACTTGTGGGTCATACACTCTTGAAGCTATCCTTGGGTGCTTTTAAAAAACTGTGTGAGAAAATGAAAGCCAAAACCAAAAATAGTACACGAATTGAAGGCAAACATCTAGTAAAAGAGAAAAGAAAGAGACATTTCTAACATATATTGAATGTTGAAAACTTACAACGTATCGGGCTGCTTATTTAATTCTCTCAACAGCTCTATTAATGCAGGAGGTTATTTCCATCTGCATGTTGCAGATGAGGACACCGAGTGACTTAATGAATTACACAAGGTCATGTGTCCTTTAAGCAGTTGAGCAAACCTCAGATGCAAGTCTCTGGCATGAGTACCCAAACCACTGCTCTTAGCCCCAAGAAAGAGTTGAACTGGATCCAGTTTCATTCCTCTGCATTTGGTTAGTCAGTTTCCCCAGTACTATTTATTGAATAGGGTGTCGTTTCAAAATGGCTACTATTAAAACGTTAAAAACAACAGATGTTGGTGAGGTTGTCTAGAAAAGGGAACACTTGTATCCAGTTGGTGGAAATTTAAATTAGTTTAGTCCTTGTAAAAAAGTGGTTTGCAGATTTCTTAACTAAAAATATAATAACCATTCAACCCAACAGTCCCGTTATTGGGTATGTACCTAAAAGAAAATAAATTGTTCTAACAAAAAGACACCTGCGCTAGTATGTTTATCACAGCACTATTCATAATAGCAAAAACATGGAATTGACCTAGATGCTCATCAGTGGATTGGATAAAGAACATGCACATATAAACCACAGAATACAACACAGCCATAAACAAGAATGCAATAATGTCCTTTGCAGCAACATGGATGCAACTAGATGCCATTATCTTATATGCTTTAATGCAGAAACAGAAAAGCAAAACCCACATATTTTCACTAGTAAGTGGGAGCAAAACATTCGATATACATAGGCACAAAGGTGGGAAAAATAGACACTGGGGGTCAGGCACGGTGGCTCATGCCTGTAATCCCAGCACTTTGGGAGGCTGAGGTGGTGCTTAAGCTCAGGAGTTTGAGACCAGCCTGGGCAACATGGCAAAACCCATCTTAAAAAAAAAAAAAGACACTGGGAATTCTAAAGGAAGGGAAGGAAAGGGGAGGCAAGGTTGAAAAAATACCTGTCAGGCACTGTGTTCACGGCCATTAGAAAGCAGTCAATCAACTCCTACCTGAAGCTATGGGTTTCTCAGCTTTCTGCTCTTTCTAACACTGGTTGCTTCAACTCTCTGAGCCATCACGTACCTTTTCCTTCGTTCCCTATTTAACTTTGCCAGAATTCATTTCTGTTGTTTGCACCCAAAGTCTCCAATTAATATATGTGACAATTATTGGAATAATTGTAGCATTTTCATTCTGAATTTTCTGACCTCTCTATGCCTGAAAGCCCTCATGAGTGTCCAGCAAGGGTCTGGGTGGGAAAAGTAAGAAATAGAATGGAAGGATAAATAAAAGTAGCTATGGAGAAGAACAGGACAAGAAGAGACAGGAGAAGGGGCTAGAGGAAGGAATCAGTTGTGTGCCATTCAAAGTGAAGGTACTGAATTTGTTTGTCTTTCATGAGACAGTCTGAATTCTTTTGTTTTTTAAAGGGCTCTGTTGATCATCATCTTTACACTGTAGCAGGGGCTATGGATTAGGTGCGGCAGTCCAACGACCTCATCAAGCCGACTTCCAGAACTATGTTTGCAGTGTTTACCTTAAGTCAGTGTCAGGAATGCTCACCTCCCTCAGCACGGGGCCTTCACACTCACAGTAGACCTTCTGTACATACTCGTCGAGGTCTGTAAGAATTGATGGATACGTACACATTTGTGAGGATACAGTTCTTGAAATTGCTACCCAGGAAGGAAACTATCTTCAAGGTAGTGAAACCATTAACAGTGCAGTGGAAAGGTTTTTATGATGGTCCCATCCCCACCTCCTGGTGTTCATGAGCTTGTGTGATCTCCTTCTATTAAGTGTAGGGGGGATTGTGCCTTGCTTCTTACACATAGAATGCAGCAAAGATGATGGGACTGTACATGATTACATTACATCATACTGGAGTCTGTCCCTTACTAGCTTTGGGGAAGCAAGTGGTCATGTTGGGGAGCCCCTTGTGGCAAGGAATCGTGGACAGCCTCAAGGAACTGGGGCAGCAGAAACTGTGGACTTTGGTCCTATAGTGGCAAGAAAATAAATTTTGATAACTAATTAATCGTGGAAGCTAATATTCCCTATCCCAGCCTTAGACGGGACCACAGCCCCAGTTGACACCTGAATTACACCCTTATGAGACTCTGAGTACCTTGGTAAGCTGTGCATAGGATGTTGTTTTAAGCTTCTAGGTTTCTGGTAATATTACTTCTTAGTGATAGATAACTACGACAGGTAGCTTATGTCATAGATGAGAGCCTGGATTTGGAAAGCCATTAGAACCAGTAGAGCCTCACCTCTGCCCTTTCATACTTGTATCCTTGGATGACTTGGCTAACCTAAGGCTGAGTTTTGCAATAGGCATAAAGCAAAGTTACTCAACCTTGGCACTATTGACTTTTGGAGCTGGGAGACTATTCTATGCATTGTAGGATGTTTAGCAGCATTCCTGGCCTCTACTCATTAAAGCAGCTCCTGCCCCCAATCCGTGACAACCAAAAATGTCTCCAGACATTGCCAAATGTTGCCAGAGGGGTACGGTAGGGGAAAAATTGCTCCCAGTTGAGAATTACTGGTATCAAGATTAGTGAGGATGATGATAGTGATTACACCTACTTAATGGTGTCATTAAACCATAAAATGGATGTTTTAAATGAGATAGACAAAAACATGAAAATTTTAATAATAAGAACTTAAATAATGTAATGCATCAAGGATATTTTTATTCTCTTAGTTGCATCTGTTGCCAGAACATGGATTTTGGCTGACACCAAATCTGTCAAGAAGGGAGCAATATCTCCTAGCATGAGATGGGAGAAAATGCTAGCTCATGAGAGTGAGAGAGGAGGAAGATATGAGATGGAAAGAGGAGAGGAAGGTCAAAGCCCTCATTGGAGCCATATGCTTCATGGAACTTCTGGGTTTACCAAAGGTTGTACATATATGGTTGGGAATGGGATGCTGAGAGCAGAATCCCATGGGCACTAGCAGTCGTATGGGTGAGACAAGTACTCCCGAAGGCTCCGTTAGCCTGTGACATTGGATTGGGAGCAACCCTGCCCAGATCTTGAGGGATGTGGGACCCCGAGTGATGCCTGGATTGCATTGATGTTGTTGCCATCATCATTATGACTACAGGTATAGATGGGTACTAGCTAGAAGCATTTCTTTTTCAAATACAGACACTTTAAATTTCTTCCCAATTGAAAGCAAAAGTGTTGCAGTTTCATATAAAAGTGAGTGAATGAACACCTTGGGCCTCCTGGTAATTAGTTTAAGCTCTAACATCACTGACCAAAAATAATAAAAAGAGAATCTCCTATCTCTTTATAAAGCTTGGTTATAGTGATTGGACACCGTTTAAATGATGGAAAGTTCCCTGAAGGAAGAAAACAGAGAATGCAGAAGAAGCTACCCTTGCTAATCAGTCATAAAATAGTTCAGTAAGCGCCTCTTGTATCGATTACTTTTTCTTTCTCTTTTCCTTTTCCTTCATCCTAATTTCCATCCTTGGCCTCTTCACCCGGCACAATATTTGGCCCTGTAACAAAAAGGCCCAAAATGCACATAAGTCCACAAGAACGATAGTGGAGGGTCAGTGAATACAACAGGTGCATTTGAACACTCTCTTTACAATAATGCCTCCAGGAGATGAAATAGCAACAGCACCTGCACCATTTTCACACGTGTGGAAATGCTTCTAAATGCTGCATGTGCACTAACCCGTCTGACTTGAGAGAAACCCTGTCATGCTATAAGGTGCTATTATTATGCCCACTTGTGAGATAATAACAGTACTACTAATGAACATTTGTCTAGTGGCATGTTCTGGTTTGAAGACTACACTGATTAACTCATTTGATTTAATCCTCATGTAACAACTCTCTGAAATTGTTATTATCCAATTTTAAAGCTGAGAAAATTGAGGCATGGAGGGGTGAAGGGGCTTGCCAGGATTTCTCAGGTAATCTTGTCCTACTATACCTGCCATCGCTACCTTCACCTTCCCGTCTGGTAGACAGCTCCATGCAAACCTGGAAAGTTTTAGATATGTCTACAGTTAACTCAGAACAAAGCAAGCACTAGAAGTGGTGTGTGCATGTGAGTGTGTGTGTTCCTCCAAAATGAAAGATGAATATTTAGGTAAGACTAGATTCCATTTATTTTGCGGTATATCTGCAGCCCAAATAGAACTGCTCACTGCACTTTTGCATGCTGTAGTAAATGTTGAAGTTTGTTTCCAGTAATGAAATACTGCAATTATATATACTTGTGAGATAAGTCACAAAGCAAGAGATAAGCACTACTGTTCAGATATCAACAAAAGAGTATAACTGCTAAAAGCTAGGTTCCACTTTAGCCCTGTCTAATTAAGCCTGGAATGTGTGTAAAATCACTAGCATAGAGTTTTGCAAAGTAGGTTATCAGGCTCTGGTTTGAGCTACACTTTGGCAGCTTGTGACACCCAAAGACAATTCTGTGATATTTGTATTGTTAAATGTGATCTCCAGCAGCACCTGTAAAGTGAGGCAATAAATAGCTCGTGTCTTTTGCTGGAGGCGGCAAGCGATTCTTTGCATGGGTAGTAAAATCACAAAAGTTGCAGGTACATCAGGAAGCAGCAGTGGTGTCAGATGGAAAGGATTCATACCTGAATGAGCAATTAGCATCAAACTTATCTGAGGGGAGATGACATATGCACATCCACTTTATTCTGAAGGAGCAGAATTTTTATTCCATTGCTCAAGATCTCTCTCAGTCAGGGGTTCTTAACCTTTTAGAGGACACCAAGTCCTCTGAGATTTTCATGAAAAGCGTGATCTCATAACCAGAACAATCTACATCGGCATATGTAATTGAAGATGAGTTTTTATTCCTTACGTCTCCTCTACCCATTTTTTTGTCTTTTAAAAATCATTCAAGCAGAAAGATGTATCCTGGGCTTCTCTGTCTCATAGAAGGCTTCGTTTTCAAAAGGCTGAGTATGTAAGAGGAACAGAGTTCATGGGATTAGTCTTAGCATTTGCTCAAATCAGGGATGACTCTTCTCTTTGCATCAGACTGTACCTTGAAAGAACTACAGAGAGAAATGGTAGATTTCAAGGAGACAGAGAAAATTACAGAGTGCCACATTCAGATTACTCCCTACATAAGTTACACACAGACATTACAGAGCTCTTCTCATGGTGAGCTTCTTCAGTGGTCTGTGCGGTTCTGCTCCCAGGGGTTGGGTGACTGGCTTGTCCATGGGAATGAACACAAAGTCCATAGCCAAGACCCTGGAGATTGGCCAAGACTGAGGGACCCAAGGAATTGAGATTGGGTGGAGTATTCTACCTGCTTGTATACTTTCGAGGTATGTTGTGGCATCTAATCTCGAATCTCTTGTCTCACTGGAGATACGGAGGAACCAGTTTCTGTTTTAGTAGAAATTAAAAATTGAGAAAGCAAAATTTATGAACAAAGGGATATTGAACAGGGACACTAGAGGTATCTTTTTCATTGCTGCAGATATACTGCCCAGGAAGGGACTGACAGTTGCTAGTATAATTTATTTTGGTAATAATCGTAGTCTGCTCATCCCATCTGCTTCTCTTAAGAAGAGAGAATGGGATACAGTGATGCAAAGGGTATGGAGGATCATGAAGGAGGTTTCTCAGGGCCTTCCTCGTAAGGAGGAAAGCAGAAGAGATGTGTAGGATGATGTAGAGTTCTTTGCGAGAAAAAAGGACATGAAAGGAGTTTTTCACAGGTTCTGCACATATGGAACACATGCATATACATTTGCGACAGACATATACTCAAAACACACACACCACACACACACTCACAACATATTAGAGAGAGAAGCTGGGAGCTAGACCCAGAGTGAACTTCTGGGCAGCATCCTAATGCTTTGTAAAGGCTAAGCCATAGCTTACACATGCATAAAAGCACACAGATACAGGGCACCCATGCTCCAGAATTCAATTGCTCTGAACTAGTTATAATTTGTAGAATTCATCCTGTTAGGTTAGGCCTCATGCATATTGTTCCCTAGGTCCACAATGCTTACTCCCAGCCCCAACTCTTCTTTATTCAGCAAATTCTTACCGTTCTTCAAAACTCAGCTCAGGCAATGGTTCCTTCAGCAATTCCATCCTACACATCAAGGCGATTCGGATAAGTCTCTTCCATGCTCTGGTAACCCACGTGCTGACATTTTAAGTTGTGCTGTACTAATTGATTTAATTGTTTCTTCCTCCTCTGAATTCCAAGTTTCTTGAGGGCAGGGGCCATGTTTCATTCAACTTTGCTTTGCATAGTGTCCTTCATAATATATGCATGCATCAGTGAAGGAGTTGATGACTCAGGAAAACCAGGATGATGAATATTGGATGAAGAATTTGAATGAAGTGGAAAAACTCAGTAATAGCTGGCTTTTGAAAAGAGTATCTTTCAACAAAAGTGACTGATTATGCTAACAAATGTAGGGGAAATAAAAATGTGAATCAGGAGCTTGCATTTGGCCCTAGATAGTTGCAGACTGCCAGTAGTTACCAAGGGGCAAGATGTATAATGGTTAGAAGCTTAGGATCCTGAACCAAAAAGTCAAGGGTTCAAACCCAAGCTTTCACCCTTACTAGCCATATGAGCATGAGACAGTTATTGAACTTTTCTGAACCTCCATTTCCTAATCTGTTAAAAGAGACTGAGAAGTAGACACCTTTTTTAGGTGTTGTAAAGATTCAATAGAAAGATTGCATGTACAGTGGTTAGTTGGGTACCTGACATATGGGTCCGGTATCTCATAAATGTTAACACTGTGTAGGTCTATTTGAAGGCAGTTGCATTTGCTTGGGACTCTTTCCCCAAGCTGAAATTTTAGGACAATACTGGAGTAACAGCTCACAACAGTGCCATCCTATGTTCTGTTTAATAAATGCTTAATAAATTAATTTTATGGTGTCTATTTTGAGTAAAAGCATGCGATTTTCACTCATTAGTATTCATAAGCATTGTCTCTAGTAATAACATTTCATAAACATTAAAGCATTTAATGTCTACACGTGCCACTTTTATCTATCTATCTATATCTATCTATCATTTATCAACTATATACATACACACAGACATCAATAAAGTTTCGGTGGTAATTATCACTAGCAATATTTTCTACTCATGAATTTTTCTTTTCAGCAAGGGTCATCAAACTTATTTACAAAGAAGCATGCTACGAACAGTCATGTTTTTTCTATTCTGGAATTTATGACCACAGTCAGACTTCTGAATCCTTATTTATTTGTACTTTGCATGTTGTAGGAGGTCTAGAACATTCATGTTAATGTACTCCACTAGCTAGAAATGAATATAAAAAACTGAATTATGGAAATAGTGGCATAATTATAGTATGGCAGTATAAGGGAATTAATCTTAGGAGAACTGCCTAAGGTATTGGAAAACACTGGTCAACCACACTTTCTTTAGTGATGGACTGAGGTAGTTTCAGTTAATTGCACTAGCAGCTTTAGAAGAGCAGAGAGGCCTAATAGAGTCCAAAACTAATAATATAAAAAATTATTTTCAGCTAGATTGAATCTAAAAACAAGCAGAGAGGTTGCCAGAATTCCCAAATTCTTATCTTGACTTTGATCTTGAAAGCTGTATGACTTTTGGACCTAAATTTCTTCAATATATACAGTATTCATGACAGGAGGAAAGACATTCAAAACATGGGGTATATGAATGATCATCAAAAAGTTCGTGAACTCCTTGTAACTTTTCTGTGTAGATGCTTTTTTCTGGAGTGAGGGTGGCCTATTTTCATCAGAGTTTTGAAGGGGTTCATGAATATAAACATAATCAATAATCACTCCCCATACTGTACAATGTAAAATCTTAAGGATTTTAAGATTTCCTCTCAGATCCAAGATTTTATGATTCTCTTAAGGTTGCTACTAAAACCTAATAATATAAAAATATAAAATACATAAGAAGTTTTGTAAAGATAATGGCTTGTTTCTAATTCTTTTTTAGGAAAATAGCAGAACGTAACAGTCAAAGCTCAGTGGATCTAGTAACATGTATTTCAAACTGTGTTTAAATAATTGTTATGGTATTTTAATAGTTGTACCTTGAAAAATTGATTCTATGTCCAAATACATTTTGAAAATATATACTATATATCTCTCAGAGATTCATAGAGCCATTGGCATATAGTAAGCTCTAAGCAATTCTGCACTTAAGAACCTGTTTACATTTTTTAAATACAGTGTATTCTAATTTACTTGATTATAGAGCTTCTTATCCAAAAAGCACCTGTTTACATCTTAAAAGATAATTCTTCTGAGGAATGCATTATTAGTAATGCTGACCTAGTCCATTTCATCTTGAATTCTTCAAGGAATGTTGGTGGCCTTCACTGGGTTCTTTGAGGTCTGATAATGTTTACTTAATGGCATACATGCATTTCAGTTACCATTTCATGATGTTTTAGGAAGGCTTAAACAAGTGTAGGAAAAAGTGACCCATTTTCAAATGACAGAAGGGAGGTATAATTAGAAAGAGCTGAATATTGTGCTGGATAAATTCAAAAATGCAAGGGCAAGGGAGGGTGTATGGAGAGTTGTGGGTATCTGATTAGAGGTTCATTCATTCATGCATTTGTTTATTTATTCATTCTAGAATAAGTATTGAAAATCTCCTAATGAGAGTACCTGATAATCTGAAGAAGACTGGGAAACAATGTCTTACCTTAAGGTACTCAAAATCAAATAATATTGGGAGGCAGGAAATAATTACAATACAGAATGATGCATTTTAGGGTAGATGTAGATACTATTGCTCCAAAAACACAGAAAAAGGAGCCAGTTATTTTGGCAGATCTGAAGAAGGCTTCAAGTACCAGATGACATTTGAATTGGCTTTAATAGTCAGAGTTGAATAAATTAAGTCTATTTGTTCAAAGGAATGCTTAAAATGAGTATAGGAAAACACATAGCAGGAGGATATGCTGCTGAATAAAGTGAAAATTATACCAGTTTAGATTTTGGCTAATGGCATTTTGGCTGCAGTGAAACAAAACCCTAACTCAAACCAGCTTAAACAATAAAGAAGTATATTATCTCTCTAATAGCAACTTCAGAAGGAGGCCTTCAGGGTCATTAACTTATTTCTTGCTCCATTTTGTCATCTTTATTCTGAATTTATTCTCAGCAAGATGGCTGCAGAAGTTGCAGCCTTTACATCTACAGAAACAATGTCTAGAAGCAAAGAGACTTTTTCCCCTTTGGTTCCTTCTTAGGAGAAAGAAAACCCTTCTCAGGGCTCTCTTAAGAGATTTCTCTTTATGTTTTATTGGCCAGATATGAGCCACATGACGGGTCCTAAGCCAATCTCTGGCAAGGGGATATTTACACCAATAAAGTCTGCTTAGAACACTGAGAATGATGCCATCTTACCCAAAGTACATGGGTTGCACAGCAAAGAGGTGCATACCTGTTTAAAGTGAGAATCCTGTCCGGAACTGAGAAAGGAGTAAGGAGATGCTCAGCAGGCAATCCACAGCCTGTTCCAAGAGGGCTATCAAAGAACATTGCCATGTGCAAGATACTTTTTTGATAGCAGATGTATTGTCTTTCCCCGTTTCAGGGCCAAGACTAACACTCTGAACATAGGTAGTTGCCTGGGGTGCTTCTCCATAATCTTATCTATATTTTAATCTGAAAGAGCATATATTATTGTAATTTAAAACACTATGCTTTACAATATCTTCCACACTGGCATACCATAAGGTGTCTTGGAACTATTCAAATTAACGTCTCCCTTGAGTCTTTGTTCTCTACTAGAATTTAGCATGGTCCTTTCTAAGAACATGAACTATAATATTAGAGACGTGCTCAAAGTCTCATACTATGTGCTATGCAAAGTTAGGCTTGTAGAAAATCATTAGATCATGATGATGATTTGAAAGTAATTGTGACTTCAGCTAATGACAAACATAAAAAGGTGATGAACTAATTCAAATAAATAGAGTTGCAGTTTATTGTACATAGAGAAAGAAAAAGCCCAACCACATCAATCTTTTTGTTTTCATATTGATTAACATTAATTGCTTAAAACTCTGATGCCAGCAATATATTACTGATTTATGGTTTGTGAAAGCTATTGACATATGTGGAGATGCAATAAGGAATTTTTTGTAGGTGTGATTAGAATAGATTGCAGTGGGGATTATCTAATTACTGAGTAAGCACTAGTGATGAACTTTTGTAATAAAAATACCGTATGCTCACCAGGGGGCTGTGGGACTAAAATAATGGTTGACTCTGACAGCACAAATTAGTTTTTCTTTTTCTTTGCTCTTAAGTAGAAATTCTCACAAGTGTTCTTTTGGAAGCAAAGAATGAGTGAGTTGAATAACTGTTTTCCACTCCTTCATCTCAATTTTCCTTTTTTTAATTATTAGTCATTTGAATTATTCCCCAATTGAATTATTCCCCTTTTCTTTCTAAATAATTCATTTTTAAGCATCCAACAATAGAAATGACAAGACCTCAATGTAAGGCACAATGTCATTAACTGTTTTGTACCCATAGCTTATATTTTTAGTACATTTACTGTGTGTCAGGACCTTGACAATGACCCACAGGCCCCATTGGACCCTGAGTATGACCAACTCCCTATGTTCAGTCCCTGTAATTGTAATGCCTAGTATGGTTTCTGTTTTCCTAACTGGTTCCTGGCTGATGTTATGTATTGTTATTTCACCCACATTTCAGGTAAAGAAACCCACAGAAGGGAAAATTACAGCTAATGGATAGAAACCGTGTTTGAACTAAGGCGGTTTGACTTCAGTGTCAAACTCCTTTATACCCCATTGTTCTTCTGGATCTTAAATTTAGAAGTCTGAATTGGGAGAGACCATAGAAAGTGTTTAATACAACTAATATTGTACTCTGTGGTGAAAAACTGAAAGCTTGTCCTCTAATATCAGCACAAGATAAGGATGCCCGCTCTCAACACTTATATTAAACATAGTACTGGAAGTCCTAGCCAGAGCAGTCAGGCAAGAAAAAGAAAGAAAAGGCATCCAGCAAAATTCTCCTTGTAGGTGACATAATCTTATGTATGGGAAACCCTATAATCTACAAAAAAAAAAAAAAAAAAAAAAAAAAAAATCCATCTTAGAATTAATAAATTCAATTAAATTGCAGGATATGAAATCAACCTGCAAAAATCAATCATATTTCTATACACTAACAGTGAACAATACAAAAAGGAAGTTGAGAAAAAACCATTTATAATATCAACAAATAACCATAATAATAAGCTTAATCAAGGATGTAGAAGACTTATACATTGAAAATGACACAAAATTGATTAAAAATAATTTAAAAGACACAAATAAATGGAAAGACATCTAATCTGTACTACATCTAATCCATGCTACAGATTCCATACTATCCTCATCAAAATCCCAATGGCAGTGTTTCAGAATAGTAAAAACAATCATAAGATTTCTATGGAACTCCCAAAGACCAAGAATAGACAAAGCAATGTTGATAAAGAAGAATAAAGCTAGAAACACCACAATTATTGACTTCTAAATATATAATAACACTATTCTAATTAAAAGACCATGGTCCTGGCATAAAGACAGACATATAGACCAGTGGAACAGAATAAAGAGCCAAGAAATACATATATATATGATCAACTGATCTTCAATGAGAGTGTCAAGATTATCAGTGGAGAAAGGACAGTCTTTAACAAATGGTGTTAGAAACACTGGATTATCCACCTGCAAAAGAATAAAATTGAATCCTTATACCATATACAAAAATCAACTCAAAATACAGACTTAAATGTAAGACCTGAAACTATAAAACTCCTAGAAGAAAATAGGAGAGAACCTCCTTGAAAATGTCTCATTTTCTAGAAGGAAGCAAAATTTTAGAAAAGTGAAATACTTGCCAAACTAGGTCACACCCAAAGGGCAATATTTTCTTTTATTCATTCAATTCACTGAACAAATGTTGATCCAGGGTTTTCTATTTTGGGCACTTGCAATACAGTAATGGAACAAACTAAGTTTCTACTCTCGTGGAGTTGGTAGGATATTTATATGTTAAGAGATGGAAAATAGTAAATTATAGAAGCCCCAAAGAAGGAGATGTATGCAACGCAGTGGGGGTGGCCTAAAAATTTGGTAGAGTGATCTAAGTAGACCTCATTAAGAAGGTGACATCTGAGTAAAGACTTAAAGTGGTTGATGATTTAAGATGAGATGATATATGGGGACAGAGCATGCCAGGTATGGGAAGATAAGCATAAAGGCTTAGGAAGAAACATGCTTGCCAGGATAAGACACATCTAGGAGGATGGTGTGGGTGGATGGAGGGAGAGTATAGGAGATGAGGTCAAAGAGGAACTGAGCTCTGGAGGCCTCCATAAGGACTCAGAAGTTTCTTTCAGGTTGGCAACTATTGCACAGTTGAGCAGAAGCGTAAGTGGGTCTGACCAATATGTACAAATTTTTTAGTATATGTTGTTTCATTTTATGTTTAAACTATTTTTATCCCATGCTCTAACCTGTTCCTAGAGTGCCAGATTTATGTGCACAACTGCCTTATATGCATCATTAGACATCTCAGACTTAACATGACACAATTGGAAATCTTGATTCTCCACCAAATATGCCTCTTCCCCAGACATCTCCCCTTCTCAGTAAATGACAACTCATCCCTTTCCATTGATCAGGCCCAAACCCCAAGGGATTTTTACCTCCCTCTTTCCTCATTTCCTGTTTGTTAGCTAATCCCATTGACTACATTAAAATTAGCTAATTCCATTAGCTGCATTAAAAATTAGTTCAAAAACCCACTGCTTACACATGTGCTGCTTCCATCCTACCACTTGCATCTCTCTCGGACTCTGACCATCATCTCCTAATAGACCTTGCTGCTTATACTTTTGCCTACCTGCAGCCTACATCTCATCATAATAGCTGGAGTGACACTTTTAAAATGTAAGTCAGGTCATGCTGTTACTCTGCTTAAAACTCTTCACTAGCTCCTTATTTCCAGCAAAACAAAATCTAGTGTCTTTGCAATGGCCGATATGGCCCTATGTGACCTTACCCTTTGCCATTTCTCTGACCACACGTCCTATTAATCTCCCTCTTATTTGTGTTACTGCAGTCACACTTGACTCCTTGCTATTCTTTAAACACATTTAGCACAGTTACTCATCAAAACATTTGTTTTCATCATTTCCTTAACTTAGAAGCCTTTTCTCTTACATATCTCTCACTTGTTGGTCATATTTTATGTGACTGGGAGGGAAAAACATCTTATCTGATATAGTCTTAGTTATTGCTTCATGCACAGCTCTGATAAAAGTGCTTAAACATAGAAGTGGGTTTCAATAAATAAGTTGTTGGATTGATGGATGGTTAGATGGATTAATGAATGGATGGGTGAGGCAGATGTTTGGATTGATAGATGGATAGGTGGATGGATGGGTAGGTGGATGAATGGGTGAGTGGCTAGAAGAGTGAATGGATGGATTGAAAATAAAGTGGTAATGTTTACATAATTCATCTGGAAGCCATGCATATGAAGAAAATGGCCTGAGATGATGATGATGATAACGATGACGATGATAATGATGATGGAGAGAGTCCCCTCATATGTTTACTTATTTTTGCCTGAATTAGTTTAAATTTAGTATTGTTACTTACCTGAAAACTAAATAGAGTCTAAGACTATACCACCTCATAAGATTATTCAGTTGACAAATATGTATTGAGAACTTTCTATGCCGGCCACCATTCCAAACATTGAGAACAGAAAAATAAACAAGATCTTTGCTTACGGAGTTCACATCTTAGAGGAAAAGACAGACTAGTATATAAATAACATGGTTTCAGATAGTTATATGTGCTATTAAGAGAAACCAGTGAGTAGGAGAGGATAGGGAATCATCAAGTTTGTTCTCTGAGGATCCTTAGAGAAAGCCTATCAAAAAGGAAGGATATTCCAGAATAGCCAGAACCATAGAGACAGAGAACAGATCAGTGATTTCTAGGGGCTGGTGGGAGGTGGGAATGAGGAAGGACTGCTTAATGAGCACTGGGTTTTGGAAGTAGAAGTGTTGGTTGCACTAAATGTGCTAAATACCACTGAACTGTTCACTTTAAAATGCTTACTTTTATGTTAATTTCATCACAATAAAACTAAAAATGAAAAAAGGGCAAAATGTTAAAGCAGAGATTTGAAGAATGAGAAGCTGAGCCAGGTAAGAGCATTTGAATGTTGCAGACTGCTCCAAGTAGAGGGAAGAGAAAATGGATAGATTCTGAATTGGGGCAGGTTGGGATGCTTGGGTTACTTTCAGAAGTCTAGGGATAGAAGCAGTTAAAATGTAGAGACTGAAAAGAGAGTGGCAGGAGAGGAGCCCAAAAGAGTGGCTATGCTCAACTGGTCAGTCCCTTGTGCCCAAACATGGAGCAGTGAACTACCCATCTAGTGGTTTTCTCATGCAAATGCGAAAGAGATAGAGCAGCTAGCAAGTGATTATAATGTGGGGCAACGGGAGCTAAACTAGACAAGAATGGAAGTGAGAACATGAAAATGTAAGATAAAAAAGTAGCAGAGCAGATGGATTGGATGCCTGTATTATTCCATTCTCAGGCTCCTATAAAGAACTGCCCAGGACCAGGTGATTTACAAGGAAAAGAGGCTTAATTGGCTTACAGTTCCACAGGGCTGGGGAGGCCTCAGGAAACTTACAGTCATGGTGGAAGGGGAAGCAAACATGTCCTTCTTCACATGGTGGCAGGAGAGAGAAGAATGAGAGCCAAGCAAAAGGGGAAGCCCCTTCTAAAACCACGCGATCTTGTGAGAACTTACTCATTATCACAAAAATAGCATGGGGGAAACTGCCCCCATGATGCAGTTATCTCCCACCAGTTCTCTTCTACCACGTGTAGGAATTATGGGAACTACAATTCAAGATGAGATTTGAGTGGAGACACAACCAAACCATATCAATGTCTCAGTAGGGTTAGAGAATTGTTGCATAGAAATACTAAAGAGAAACTGAACTGGAAAGATAGATTGTGGTGGTTAGCAAGTGGGACCCATGGAATTAAGATTTGACTTGTTTTGAGGTGATATGGCTCTCAGTGATGCAGTTAGTAGTGTAATTATATAAGTGCAAGACTGAGGTCAACTAGAGGAAACACTGTGGTATGTGTGAATTCAGATTATCAGCCTATGTGGTTGTTTAAGGTCCCAAGGGAACTGATGGGAGAAATGAAAATGCAGGCCTCTAGGCCACAGTCTTCATTGAATGATGGGGGATGTCATGTTTCTAGGAGATGGCAACAAGGATGAATATGAGTTTGCATCTTAGATGGCATTTACTTCATGGAAGAAGGTGGAAGAAATTGTTTTGAGGGAGCTATGAAGAGCTAGAAGGACAACTACCTCACTCACAGGCCTGGTAGGACCTGGGATGTGCAGGAGAAGTTGTATTTTGATTACAGTAAAGTTTGTTAGAGCCAGAAGAAAAAGAGAACATTTCAAGAAGAGATGGGGAGTCGGGGTGATTTTTCTGATGAGAGACCATGAGTTCCAGTGTAGGACAGGAGTTGGAAGTTGCAGATTGGACCATATCGGAGCATGCACCCACCCTCTGGGGATAAAATGAAGGATGCGTGGAGATGCTTAGACTTTGATTAATAACTGGTATAAAAGGGAAGTAAAACTAGGTCATAATAGGTCTGTGCTATTATGACCAAGTTTGGCTTGGCTTCTTGGCACTTTGTGGGACCGAGGCGAAAGGTATATGGTGGGCAGCTGGGTAAGAGGGAGCTGCAGAGATAAAGATGAACATTCCTAAACTGCTTCTCTGAAGAAAAAAACAACCAACTTTCAACTAAAACTCGGTAGGACTATTCAGACATTCTTGATAGCATCTCATCCAGTAATAGTTTATGGTAAACATCTTCAATAACTCCTTGACAAAAAGCGGTAAATTTATTCATCTGGTAAAAGATAAATTGATTTCTGGCAAAAGGGCCCTCTGTGAATTGATATTTGACAAACCGAGTTTTGTTTGCTGCTGTTGCTTCTAGCAGAGAAGCTAGGGGTGTACCCGGAGCAGGTGGCACTCATTAGATTCTATTCTCATTTCTTACTTTCTACATTAAACATCTTGGAGAAGGCCTCCAATTGGCTCATCTTGGGTACATGATGTCTCTGTGGTCAGAGGTGGGGTTTAATGAAGGGCAGATGGCCTTGGGCATGAGGGGCAAGGGATTTCCCTGGAACAGGGGAGTAGGCTAGGTACTCTTCCCTTAAGAAGGGGGAGATGCTGGACAAACAGGGCAATTCCTTTATAGATTATTATTCCAGATTATTAGTCTTCAATTTGACCACAGAGAACGGGAGATTTAGAGAGTTAAAATGACTCAGACCCTCAGGATCACAGATTGTCACATATAAAACCTCACAGCTCTGAAAACATCTGCTAAGCTCCTACTCATAAATTATCAATCGGTGCACTTATGTTTTATCCTGAAGTTCACACAAATTCATCTTACGAATTCACCAACATGACTCAGTGATCAAAATTACTTATGTGTAGGTCCCAATGTCTGCTGTAGCTGATGCACCAAAAATCAGAACCTCTGGCGAGAAGTCGCAGTAGCAACAGAAACTTGGGTGTTGGATAAAAATCAACCAGGGCTCATCATGTGCACGGAGCTTTGGGGAATTTTAAACCTGAAAAAGATCCCTGACCTCAGTGCTTTGTCTGTTCAACTTGTTCCTTCCCTTGGTGGAGAGGAAACACTATCAGTAGTGTACAATTTATTTTCTCTGTTGTGTGAATCAGATGTTATGAGAGTAGATGTCTTGGGTATATTTTAAATAGGAAGAAATTGATGTTATTTACTTGGTATCATTTAATACATGAGTGGTCAAGTTCAAACCACATACCTGACATTCTGGTTTGCCATAAAGTATACTTTACCCTTCATCTCACCTAAAATACATGTATAAATTGAGAGTTTTCATATTTATTTAACCTTAAGCATTGCTCAAACAACAAATACTAATTTAAGATCTCTAATGCTGTATTTTCGAGTGTGATTCTGATAAGACCTGCTTTTCAAGTGGGCTGGGTAAACCCAAGATTACACTAAAACAACCATTAGCTTTGGTGCTGTTTTCGTTTCTTGAAACAATTCTTGTCAACTAGGGCTAGCCCCAATATCAAAGAACAGTTATAGAGGTGTGTAAAAAATCCTCCCTTCTGAGTGAGTGAAATAAATCATTGCTCACTAACAGTGATATTTAGTGAGATTAATTTGAATTGCTTCCTCTTCTGGCTACTTTTCACCACAGTCAGTATTTATCTTTTGAAGGTTTCCCCATCATCTACAAGAGATGGATTAGACTGAATTAGTTTTACAGGCAGAAATGTAAAAACAGGAATATAAATTGGAGTCTAATGACCATGGTTTGAACAACTTTATGTACAGCACTCTGAAGACCACTAAAATAAATGTTTCCTGTGTCAGACGGGGCTTGATTCTAATATCTTAATTTTTTTTCTTTAAGCAAGGAGGTTGAGTGATGACATATGGCTTGTGTCAAGTCATGATATCTTGGTGAAACAATCTGGGTGAAATAATTTTACAATTCAGGGACCTTGCATTGTATTGGACATGATTTAAATGAGGAGGATTAAAAATTCATGCCATCACTATAATCTTGATGATGCTCTACATTTTTGAAGTTTAAGAACAATAATCTTTCATAATCATCTTTTTTTTTTAATTCTCAGTAGGTATTGGCTTCTTGTTTTACATACTAAAGAGTTCTGTGTTTTTTAGATAAATGTTATGAGGCAGCAAGCACACAATATTATAATGGTTTAGTATCACAGTAGAGAGTTAGGATCCTCAAATAATGTAAATTTGTGAGCACATATTGATTGTCTTGAGAGCAACCATTTCTTAGTCTCCTTTTTTTCCCCTAACACTCATAGTTTTCTCTGGGAATTTATTCCTTCTCCATTTTTGGTCTTGCATGTTGGGGAGAACAGGCCTGTCCCACAGTGTGAGGAATGTGAACTTGTTTTTGTGATGTCCATTAATGTGTCATAATTGAGGTGGAGATTACTCTTGGGAACACTGAGATGCCTCCTTTTGTTCCAAGAGGGCTAGTAAGAGCAATTCTGCGTCCTCTGTTATGTGTGAAACAGCAGGAGCTGAGCCCCGGGAAATGTTCGTGATTCTCAACAGAAGCAGAAATTGGACAAAGCAGGTGTGAGGGAGGGCAGAGGGAAGGCCATAAAGAAAGAGATCCTTGGTGATCAGACCCTCAGCTGAAGACTTTCCAATTATGTGACACAAACAAATTGTTCCTGGAGTTTGGAGGAGCAACCCAGGTAATAGCCGCTTACTAAGTATTTGTGATCCATTGACTCTATGAACGACTGGATGCATCCCATGTTAGTGAAGCTCATAAATTGAGAATTTATAGTTAGGGGCAAATTTTTCTCAAAAAAGAAAGAAAAAGATTTACCAACATTCTTTAAACAAGAAATTTACTCAAAATATTTAAAATTTCAATATGTGAACATGTGAATTACATACAAATGTTCTGCAGCCTGCCAATGGGCTGAAAGAAATTATACCAATTCTTTTTTCTTTTCTTACAAATGCCCCACTTTTAAACACCCACATTTTTACAAGTGTCAAGTGTTGTGGAGAAACTGATGGTCATGAAGGATAGTCACTCCTCCTATTTCTCAAACACAGCCTGTTGACCTCTCTTAGGGGCATGTGGTAGGATTCTCCCTGGCTGCCTTGTGATTGAGTGAGGCTGTTGACTGACTCTTGCCAATGAGCTGCAAGCAGAAGTGTTACTTCTGGGATGAATAATTACCAGTGGGAGACCCTCTAGAGCTCTGGAGGTGTGAAGGTCACCAGTATTTGTGCCTCAGCTATGAGTGACTGATAGGAGCAGAGATCCCTGCCTACCCACAGTGCCCATGGAGATTTTGGAATTGTTGGTTACTACATTAGAACCTAGCCTATCTGGACGGACCCACTGGTATCATGACTCAGTTATAGACAAAGACACTAAAGCTAAATTCCCTCTGATCTGTGAGATAAACTGGCTTACAAATATTTTTTCAATGGGATGACTGGTTGGACAATTATTTTCCTGAGTGCAAGTTTTGGCGTTGAAGACCTAGAGGCATGTCCCTGGTTTCTGCAAACAGTGCCCTGCACAGG
Source organism: Piliocolobus tephrosceles (assembly GCF_002776525.5). Classification (NCBI taxonomy): domain Eukaryota; kingdom Metazoa; phylum Chordata; class Mammalia; order Primates; family Cercopithecidae; genus Piliocolobus; species Piliocolobus tephrosceles. Next base: position 28,565,001 of record NC_045453.1, on the reverse strand, counting down.
GACAAGTCAGAGAGGCTCTATAGAGGATACAGTAAAGGACTAGAGAAGAAGAAAGAGGAGGAAACAGATGAGATGCCGCATGTGTGGGTGAGGAGAGTGTTCATTTTTTGGAGTGGAGGGTAGAAAAATTAAAAATAAAAGGGAGGAAGGTTCTATGAAGTGTTGGGATATAACTTAGTTTGTCACAAGTTTTCCTCAAGTGATACAAGCAAAGATCAGACTACTTATGTGATCACCTTGTTTAGAATGTGCTACTTTTGTTTAACTTTGCTGAAAGGCTGGTCCATAAAGATTCTAACCTTTATTAAGGTGATGTATATAATACCAAGAATATGATTTGTTTGGAGTGAAGGCTTAATTTAAATTTTTGGGAAAGTTGGGCAGGCAATAAATATTTTAATTTTTATTCAGTAAGACTTAGGAATGTTTGCCATATGACCTAGAAATTCCACTCCTAGATAACTACCCAACAGAAATAAAAACATATACACACAAAGACTTGTATGTAAATGTTTGTGGCAACATTATTCATAAGGCCCCAAAAGTGTCAATGGTATAAATATCCATCAACTGATGAGTAAATAAATACAGTAGGGCCATAGAGTAGAATACTATTCAGCCATAAAAAGGAGAAAGATGCTGATATCTGCTACAAAGAATTTATAGGATGAATCTTAAACAGAAATGCTAAATGAAAGAAAACACATACAAAAATATGATTCCATTTATAAGAAATGTCCAGAAAAGGCAAATCTATGAAGGCAGAATAGAGATGAGGAGTTGCTTGGATCTGGGAGTGTGAACGCAGATTAATTTAAATGGGCATGATGATGAGTGTTTGAGTGATGAGAATGTTCTGAAACTGAATCCTGGTGATGGCTGTACAACTATAAATCTATTAAAAATTATTGAATTTTATACTTAAAATGGGGCAGTTTTTTTTGTTTGTTTGTTTCCTTGGATGGAGTCTCACTCTGTTGCCCAGGCTGGAGTGCAGTGGCGTGATCTCCGCTCACTGCAACTCCGCCTCCCGGGTTCATGCCATTCTGCCTCAGCCTCTGGAGTAACTGGGACTACAGGTGCCCGCCACCGTGCCCAGCTAATATTTTGTATTTTTAGTAGAGATGGGGTTTCACTATGTTAGCCAGGATGGTCTCGATCTCCTGATCTTGTGATCCACCTGCCTCAGCCTACCAAAGTGCTGGGATTACAGGCATGAGCCACCGTGCCCGGCCTAAAGTGGATGAGTTTTATGGTATGGAAGTGATATCTCAATAAAACTGTTTTAAATATTTCAGGGGCTCACCATGGACTCTATTTCTTTTAATAAAGTGCACCTAATTTGTAGCCAGGGACATACAGAGTGCCTGGCATGTAATAATTGCTTAATAAACATATGTTGAATTGAATCAAAGTTGTGTCCCTCGAAAGAGCCAGGGAGGTCTGTACATGTGCATGCCTGACTCTGAAGGCAGCTGGATTCTGCAGTCTAGCTGGAGAGGACCGGCAGCAGGATGACTAACGCTTCTCTTCCTGAGTTTCTACATCTGCTTAGCCAACTGTGATCGTCAATTACAAAATCCACATGATTATAGTGAACATATGCTGGTTTAGAGTCACACGGCTTTCCATACCTCTTAGTTTGGCAGCAATATCTCAAATTTCTTTTGGCAAAACACCCCTTCATATTTTCAGTCCATTGAGTTTGAATGGAGTTGACCTCACTTTCAGTACCTGGGATGGGCACGTGGGTCAAACCAAGTCAATCGGTGATCCGATCCCCCTGAACACTGTGATTGGTCTGGGACAGACAGGATCCCTGCTGGGCCATTGAGACGGGGCTCTGGACTTTGATTCAAATTCAGGGAAAAGAGGTTCTCCCTCTGGATTTGAGCCACTGAGGAATCTACCTCTTAGAGCTTTTGGCCAGTATTTTTCCACTGTGAAAAGCTTGAGGGTGAAGCCATCCTGGAGGAGAGCCGAGTTAGGAGGTGGAACAAGATGGATCCTGGCAGCATCTTTGCATCCCTGGAGTCAGCCTTCCCTGGGTGTTTCACAAGTCAATGGCAACCCTCCTCTTCGAAGTCAGCTTGGATTGTGTTTTTGGTCAGTCAAAACCTGAGCCCTGAAATAGGGATACTTCTTACGTGCTGGAAAAAAAGAAATAGGGATACTTCTTACGTGCTGGAAAAAACAAAGGGTAGAGGTTATACAGGCCCCATGGTGTATTCGTCCTTCCATTTCAGATGCGTGTGCCAGGCAGTGGCCTGCAAGGAGCTCATGAAGTCAAATCTGAGATCCTTGTTACTTTGAAGCTAGAACTGGGGCAGGTCACCCATTACTTTTTGTTAGTATTAATGATAGTAATTGCAGCTACCATTTATTGCATGCTTAGTCTGTGCCAAATTCTATTTAAAGTGCTCTATGTACAGACCCTGTGCTCACTGTTTACTCACATCATTTCATTTGATCATCCCAGCACACTGGTGAGTTGATGCTTTTGTTGTCCCCATTTTACACAGGAAGAAACTGAGGCTGACTTGCTGGGTAATAATAGGCGTCATTCAACAGGTCCTTGTTCGGTATTAGGCATAGTTTTAAACAGTTCTTGTATTCTGACTCATTAAATCTTCATGACTATTCTATGAGGCAGGTAGTACTATCATTTCCACTTAAAAGATGAAGAACTTGAGGCCACAGAGCTGCTGAGGGCTGAGCCAGCCGATAATACAGGTCTACAGATCAAACTGCCATCCATCTGACTTGTAGTCTCATGCTTATGAATATTAGGGTCTACTGCCATGTTTTTAAATTTTTTTTTACCATATTTAAATATGGAGTAACTTTAGATTTATAGAAAATAAGGAAATGAGACACAAATGATAAATGCATGAGATGATGGATATCCCAATTACTCTGGTTTGATCCTTCCACATTGTATACTTGTATCAAAATATCATATGTACCCTGTAAGTATGTACAACTATTATGTATATGTAATGAAAGAAGAAAAAATATTTGCAAAGATAATACAGATAATTCTGTTATGTCACATGCCCATGGTACATTTGTCAAAACTAAGAAATCAACATTGGTACATTATTATTTACTAAAGCTCCTTGATTTACTTGGATTTCACCAGCATATCCATTATTGTCTATCAGTTGTGCTTGTATCTTATCCAGGGCACCATACTGCATTTAGCTCTGCTGTCTTTTTGTGAACCCCTTTCATATTGGAGCCTTTGGAACGAATAAATGCAATGTTTGCTCTTGGTCTTTTCCGAGTTGGAAGGAAAAAAAAAATTGTTTTTCTCTCCCCTCCCCTTCCCCCCTTCCCTCCCTTCTTCAGTTTTACTGAGAGATAATTCCCTTTGATTTTTCAGATATGCAAAATGGACCTGAATTAGGCCCTGATACATGCTGAGAACTTCATGACTCTGACCTCTGACCTAGCATTTTTCAGTGGCCATCCATCACGCCAGGGCCAGCCCCAGATATACTGAATCTATTCTCTGAGGGGTGAGGGAGGCCTGAAATTGGCATTTTAAATAGACTTTTCAGGTGACTGGATGCATGCTATCTTTGAGATCCACTGGTATAGAACCTCTCATGTGCAAGAGACACCCTTAAACGAGAGTCCAAACCGAAACATAAGCACACAGTCTTTGCACCATTGTTGTGGCAGACACATTTATTCTTTTATCTTTGTACTAGTGTGAATTATGGAAACTATCCATATCCACTCAACTAAAACTTATCCCTGGGGGAGAGAGGAAGGATGAAGACGGAGAGAGAATTTTAGAACATGACATCTGCCTTAGCATGAGATGGAGGACTTGAATTCGCTTTGCCTGGCATTGTCAGGTTCTACGTGCCCATGGAGGTTCCTGTCTTTCAGTTGTGCTGCTGATATTTGTGAGTCAGCCACTGCATCTGGCCCTTGGTCAATGAAACGATCTCGTTTGACACTGGAGAAAAAATTAGTAGTTCAGACTTCTCAAGAGTTGTTAAAATTCTGTTCTCTATGAGTGACCCAGGGGATTTTTCAAGAATAGTTATGACTAGATAAGACTTTAGAACTGGATTCTTGCAGAAGAAAGAAATTCCTTATACTTAGAGAAAATCCTCTCTGTAAAGTATATAAATTCATCTTATAAGTCCATATATACCCATATTTGGTCATCCCTCTGTATCAGAGGGTTTTGCCTCTGTGGATTCAACTAAATGTAGATCAAAAATATTTAGAAAAAATTACTTCTGTACTGAACATGTACAAACTCTTAGATCTTGTCATTATTCCCTAAATAATGCACTATAACAGTGGTTTACCTAGCATTTACATTGCACTGCATTAGGTATAAGTAACTTGGAGATGATTTAAAGTATATGAGCAGATGTGCATAAGTTATATGCAAATACTATGCCACTTTATATCAGGGACTGCAGTATTTGCAAATTTTCATATCTGTGGTAGGTCCTGGAACCAGTCCCCTGTGGGTACCAAGGGACAACTGCATATAAATCATTTATACGTTAAGAATAATAAGCATCTACAAATTATTACATTATTTATCCCCAGTGACAGCATTTTGAGATATGTTTATTATTGCCGTTTTGTAGACGTTTATCTCGAGCTCTGGGAAGTGAAGAGACTTGCTCAAGTTCACCTAGCTGGTGAGCCAGGTAGGCATGATTTGAAAGCCAGGTGTTCTGGCTTCAGTCTCTGCTTTCAACCACTGCTATGTGTAGATGCTGGCCAGAGAATGTGTGATAACCAGTGTGTGAACTAACAAATGACAGAAGAGATTAAGCATGAGACCCTGGCCACACAGGGTTGCTTATGTGTGCTGACTACCAAGACGTGGCAACTAAACAGAAATACTAGCGATGTGATGTTTTCTAAGCAATGGCAAATGAACTGAAAAATTGAATTATCCATAGCTAGTCACTAATAATGGATATAATAAGGTTAGGGCTGCTTCCAAGTGTCTACAAATGAAAAAGAACATGACAAGGGCAGAGCATTACGATGAGGTTCTACAGGGAGACCAATGCGACATTGCAAGATAAATGGAACTTGCCTCACCTTTGACTTTCACGTACACCTCCGAAGCTCTGCAACTGCCTCGGATTACATGCTCAGATTTCTCAGTCCAAATCTTCACAGAAGTGTGGTTCTTATGAAAGGATCTGGGTTTTGTTTTTTAAAAGTTTTCCTTGCAAATGATTGTCCTTCTCAAGTTACTGCAAACAGGACCTGTTTGTGCTTTAGCTAATACTTTCTCCTTCTTTAAAGACGTAATATGATATTGCCATGCACATTGAATGCAATCTCTGTAGCTGTATAAATAAGACCATAATGAGTTCTGGGCTGATGTGGGGAGCACAACACCAGCAAAACAAATACAAGTGTCTCCAGCGTTTTCACTCACCTTGGTTGATTTACATGGGCTGCATGCCACATTTTATCCTGATGGCTCTCATTCTCCTACGGTACATGTGCTACAGAGGCAATAATGGATGGAACCTCTACTTGCCAGCCTTTCCCCTTTACTGTACCAAGTACTATTACTGTGAGGATGAGGCATCATTCACTCCCTCTTAGGCAGCTTGTCTAAGAGAACTCAGTAATATTTTCTAATATGTTGAGTTCTGCTGTGCACAGCCACTTCTTGAGGGAATTTTCCTTGACACATTTGAAAAAAATTTATGAGCAGAAAAAATATTTTAATATCCTGATGAAAAATAAAACCGTGAACAATGTTTCATTACCACCAAAAGGATATAAAACATTAAATGGATAGAGATAATGATCATTAGGTTTGTAAGAGACATTTGACATCTTTTTAAAATAACCTTTTAAAAATACAATTATATAATTACATATAACCATATAATTAGATATTTACATATACAATATATATATAATATATTATGTATTGCAGAGTTCTATTGCCAAATTTTGGCTTTTCCACTCACTTTTACAGCTGGATTGTGGAGCCATGACCCTGGCTAGCCTAATGGGATGAAGCCTTCCCAGTTTGAATTGGGAGTAGAGATTGGAAGGACCAGGGACTGCAGAGAGTTCTTGGTGACAGAACCAGCAGCAGCAGCAGCAACATGGTAGTTCCGGGAACATGAGAGGCTGCCCTTTGGTGAAGGTGCACCTGCTGGGGCCCGGAGCCCAGAGCTGCAGTGACTGTTGCTGGTCAGGCCACCTTTGGTGCTCACTGTTCTGAGGCTGATTGATGATGTGGCATGATTTGGGTGGGCCTTGCGTTCCTGCCTCTTCCATTTTGTCTTCCTAACTTTCCTTCCTTCCTTCCTTCCTTTTTTCCTTCCTTCCTTCCTTCCTTTTTTTTTTTTTTGACAGAGTCTTGCTGTGTTGCCCAGGCTGGAGTGCAGTGACGCATCTTGGCTCACTGCAACCTCCTCCTCCTGGGTTTAAGTGATTCTCCTGCCTCAGCCTCCCGAGTAGCTGGGACTACAGGCATGAGCCACCACGCCTGGCTAATTTTTGTATTATTAGTAGAGGCGGGGTTTCACCATGTTGCCCAGGCTGATCTCAAACTCCTGACCTCTTGATCTGCCCGTCTCAGCCTCCTGAAGTGCTGGGATTACAGGTGTGAGCCACCGCGTCCAGCCTTCTCCTGCTAATTTTCTAAGCCCTATTCCAGCAACCCTCTTAAAGATTTCCTGAGCTTCTCAATAGGCTTTTCATAGATTCTTTGTCTACAGTGATCAGCCAGTCAATTTTTATTACTTGCAGCCAGGAACACTGATACATTTCCACTTTAATATATGTACACACCTGTGGGTTTTTATTTTTAAACAAAGTAGAAATTTTCGTATATTTACTTTACCTGTTTGGTAATTCAACACTAGGTCATGTATTTCGATTTTCTTTGTACCAGCTACTTCTAGTTTTATAAAATGGAGTGTGCTATAGGGTCTTTTGAAACCATAAATAAAATAGTCTCTGAAATCCTTTCCTACTTGTTTGATAATCAGAGATTGATCTCTTTTTGATGATTTGCAGGATCTTTTCATAGTCCTAACCATTTTTATCTGTTGGCACTTGGCTTATGGCTGGTCGTAGTTTTCTACTTTTACAGAAGGGGAACTTCTGTATTACGCTGGTTTAGGGTTGCCAAATTTCGCAAATAAAAATACAGGACACACAGTTAAATTTGAATTTCAGATACACAGTGAATTTTCTTTAGTATATGTTTGTCATACTTTTAATATTTGATATGACAGCCCAATGCTGATTGAAACCTTCAGCCTCATGACCTGCTGTCACTCCTTGGAATGAAGTGTGATCCTGAGGAGTTGTGTAAGGTCAGACTGTCAGGCCTCTGAGCCCAAGCTAAGCCATCATATCCCCTGTGGCCTGCAAGTAAACATCCAGATGGCCTGAAGCAACTGAAGATCCACAAAAGAAGTGAAAATAGCCTTAACTGATGACATTCCACCATTGTGATTTGTTTCTGCCCCACCCTAACTGATCAATGTACTTTGTAATCTCCCCCTCCCTTAAGAAGGTTCTTTGTAATTCTCCCCACCCTTGAGAACACACTTTGTGAGATCCACCCCCTGCCCGCAAAACATTGCCCCTAACTGCACTGCCTGTCCCAAAACCTGTAAGAATTAATGACAATCCCACCATCCTTTGCTGACTCTCTTTTCGGACTCAACCCGCCTGCACCCAGGTGGAATAAACAGCGTCACTGCTCTCACAAAGCCTGTTTGGTGGTCTCTTCCCGCGAACGGGCATGACACAGACTCCACCATGTTACAATCCATAAAACTCCGATAGAGATTTGGGAATTAAGTCACCTCTTTCTTCCTTTTTCAAACTGATTAGAACTGTGCAATTTGGGGTAGAAATTGCTTAAAGTTTCCAGCACATAGATAAAATTCTGTTTTCTAAGTCTACTATTGGCTGGTTTTGAAATTTTTTACTCTGTTGATCACTTCTGTTGCAGCATGGGGAGACTACAGATTTGTGCTGATGATGCTATTTTATTTTGAAGTCCAAATTATTTAATACGTACATGTTTCATGAAATGCATATGATATGTATGCGTACATATATTTACATACACACACACAAAGTGCTGGCTAACTTAATCTAGAAATTTTATGTGGTGGATATTTTTCCCTTTTATTGTAAATTTGGAAGTTTATGCCTTGGACGTTAAGTATTGTGATTGCATCCGCAACATTTATTTGCGAATCCAGCTCCCTCATCGTCTTTGTCTCCTTAGCCCACATTCATTCCCTTACACTAAATATGCATGACGCAAACACAACTCCGATAACATTGTTTTTACCAATATTCCAAGTGCCAAAAATAAATTAGAGAACAAGAAATCCAGCCTCAATTTGGAAATGCTCAGGAATTTCCCTTGATTTGCAAAATTAAATAAAAGCCATCTTCTCTAAAAGTTTGCTGGTAATTTTCTTTGGTGGCAGGGAGCAGGGGTATATCCTGTCCTTCTAAGAGGAAAAACAAAATGCGACTGAAAGTAACTCTTATAGACAGATGGAATGCATTTTTTTGTTTACTTAAAAATCAGTAAAAACTTTCCCTTCTTTAGAAATTCATTATTGTCATTTGAATAACTTAGAGAACGTGAACAGAAATTCCAAAGAACTCCTAAGCACTGGGTGACTTTCTGACTCATGAGAGAGCATTGGTATTTATTTTTTTCTCCGAAGTAATGCCTGAGGGCTTTTGAGGGAGGTACTAGAAAATTTGAAGAGCTATTCCTATTTGATTACTTCTGAGAACCTTGGATTCAGACAGAAAGAAAATAGTCAAAAGTAGATAAAGCATTATTTTTGCCATTAAAAAGGGAAAAAAAGGTCCTAGTAAAGTACAGGAGTGTAGATGAAAAATTCTGAAAACTCTTAAGTATTCAAATCCGAGAATCTTTAGTCACAGTGATTCTAGAACTAGTATTTTGGGTCAGCCATTTTTGAGACATACATCAAAGAGGTTAAAAGACAAAAATTGAGGGATAAAAATGGAAATCCCCACTCCGCCTCCACCAAGGATAGAGTAGGGGTATAAGGTTAACACCGCTAATGTCTATTATTCATTATCCATGTTCTCTGAGTTTATTACAGAGTGAGTTTGTTTAGAGTGACAAGGTGTGCAGAAAAGTACAACTACAAAATCATCTTTAGCCAAGGACTGAGATAATCTCTGATCCACTTTAAATCTTTCTGACTTCTACCCACCAGCCAAAGAAAACTGGCTGCTTTTAAGGACAAACCAGATAACAGTCAGCAAGTCTGCACAGAACAGGTTGGGAGAAAAGCTGCCCCTTTTCTCTGGATCTTCCTGTGTATTCCATAGCTCCTCTCTTATTGCCTCTCTATCTGCGGAGGTCCAAGAGTTTCCACTCTGAAGCACCTCCACCACAAAAACCCATGAGTGAAACAGAAAGAAAGAGGGTGCAAGTCATTTAGAGGCATTACTGATGTGGTCCTGGGAGTAGCCACAACGGTGCTCCATGGCTGCATCTGTGACAGGAGAGAAGAATCAGTAGAAAAGTTTGTAATAATAGACACTAGTGAGGCATTTCTGGAGAATAACTTAGCATCACATGGCAAAATCCTTAAAATATGCATGCGTATTGACCAATAATCTCTCTCCTAAGAAATAACTCTCAAAAGTATGATAATGAGATGTTCATCATAGCATTATTTATAATATCCAAAAGCCTGGAACCAATCTCTATGCTCTGCATACAGTTAAATTAAGCTGCATGTGTTAAAAATAATGTTATAGATTATTTTTATAGACATGAAAAAATGTTTTAGTATACTGTTAAAGTTTAAAATGCTATTATAAAAGCCTATACAGTACAAGTTAATGTGTGCATTGGAGGGTCAATAGTACAGTTAAGAGCCGAGCTCTGGAGCCAGACTGCTTATGTTTAAGCTGTCTTGCCACTAACTAGCCTCGTGAACTTGGGCAGATTATTATTTCTTTTAGATTGATTCTTTTTTGAATTACCTGTTTTTTATTTCAGTAGTTTTTGGGGTACAGGTGGTTTTTGGTTACATGGATGATCTCTATAGTGGTGAATTCTGAGATTTTAGTGCACCCATCACCTGAGCAGTGTACACTACAGCCAATATGTAGTCTTTTATTCCTCACCCCTTCCCAACCTCCTCCTACCAAATTCCAAAGTCCACTATATCACTCTCTGTATGTCTTTGCTTCCTCATAGCTTAGCTCCTACTGCTTGCTTCCTCATAGTTTAGCTTCTACTCGTAGCTTATCTCCTCATTACTTATTTCCTATAGCTTAGCTCCTAGTGAGAACATACTATATTTGGTTTTCCATTCCTGAGTTACTTCACTTAGAGTAATGGCCTCCAGCTCCATCAAAGTTGCTGTGAAAGGCTTAGTTATTTCATTCCTTTTTCTGGCTAAGTAGTATTCCATAGTGTACAGATACCACATTTTCTTTATCCACTTGTTAGTCAATGAGCACTTAGGCTGGTCACATACCTTTGCAATTGTGAATTGTGCTGCTAGAAACATGCATGTACTTATGTCTTTTTCATAGAAAGACTTCTTTTCCTTTGGGTAGATACCCAGTAGTGGGATTACTGGATCTAGTGGTGGATCTACTTTTAGTTAAAGAATCTCCATACTGTTTTCCATAGTGATTGTACTAATTTACATTCCCACCAGCAGTGTAAAAGTGTTCCCTTTTTACCTCATCCACACCAACATCTACTGTTTTTAGACTTTTTAATTAGGGGCGTTCTTACAGGGGTAAGGTAGTATCTTCTAGTGGTTTTAATTTGCATGTTCCTGGTGATTAGTGATGTTGACCATTTTTTCATATGTTTGTTGGCTGTTTGAACATCTTCTTTTGAGAAATGTCTATTCATGTCCTTTGTTGGGCAAATAACTGGGCGGTGATACTTCTTGTACCTGATTGTAACAGATTAATTCTCATTTGTTAATCCACATAATCACGACCATAGTAATATATAACTATAATAGCTAGCAGTCTCAATCTGTTTTATATGCTGGGCACTGTTCTAAACACTTTATGTGTAGTAACTCAGTTTCTCTTCACAAACAACCCTATTTGCAGTTATTTTCCCCATTTTGCAGATGGGATAAATGAGGCTTTCTTATGCTTGATTTCATCTCTTATCATGGATGACTGCAGTATTCTTGTTTTCCATAAATGATATCTACCTCTAATCCATTCTTGTCATAACAGAAAGAAAAACTGTTAAAATGCAAACTAAATAACATCAATCCCACCCTCTACTTCAGACTCTGCAGTAGTTTTCTATTCTGTTGGAGAAACTACAATCCCAATGTCTTAGCAAGGCCTTCAAGGCTCTATCTGATCTGCCCACTTGAACAATCTCAACTCAGGCCACTTTTTCTTACTCATCAATTTCTAGCCACAATGGAGGGTCTTTCCAAGTACTTGAACAGTGCCATATTGTTTTCTTGCCCCTATTTCTTCTGCCTGTAATTATTTTTCCCTCTGTTTTTACATGGACAACCCTTGGGCCTCCTCCAGATCTCCCGTTAAATGTCTTCTCTTCCACAGGATTTCTATGAAATCCTTACGTTTTCTGCTTTTATTCTTTTTTTTTTTTTTTTTTTTTTTTTCTGTTTTTGAGACAGGGTGTCACTCTGTTGCCCAGGCTGGAGTGCAATAGCACCATCTGGGCTCAATGCAATCTCCACCTCCTAGGTTCAAGTGATTCTCCTGCCTCAGCCTCCTGAGTAGCTGGGACTACATGCGCATGCCAGCATGCCTGGCTAATTTTTGTAGTTTTAGTAGAGATGGGGTTTTACCATGTTGGCCAAGCTGGTCTCAAACTCCTGACCTCAGGTGATCTGCCCACCTCGGCCTCCCAAAGTGCTGGGATTACAGGCATGAGCCACTGCGCTTGGCCTGCTTTTATTTTTTATCATAAAACATACCCGTTTTCTTTGCTATCTCCTCTTCCGAATTGTAATTATATATCCAATTGTGTGTTTCTCTGTCATCATATTGGACCAGGAGTTTCATGCAGACAGTGTTAATATCTTTTTTATTCACTATTTTAATTAACTAAGTGCCTAACACATGCTTGTACCTCATAGGCATTAATACATATCTGTTGGATGGATGGGCGGATGGATGGACGGACAAATGGATAGATGGGTAGATGAATGAGATAGATGGATGAATGGATAAATGGATGGATAGATGGATGGATAGAAGACTGGATGGGATGGATAGATGAATAGAAGAATGGATGGGATGGATAGATGGATTAATGAGTGCTGCAGCTCAAGTATGGTTTCTTTTATGTAGAAAGGAATTTCTACCTTGTTACCATAAAAGCATGTGTGCACCACAATTTCCTATCTAATGGTGTTCCTTACATTTTGTGTGTACATCCATGCACGTCTGTTGTTGCCATTCATTTATGAGCCCCTTGAAACCAGGGATCACCTCTTACTCAACTCTGTTTTCCCCTCAGCTTTTAGCACACTCTCTTACACTAGTAAGGGTTCAGCATGAGTTTGCTGAGTTGAAACAAGAATGTGCTAGTTGACTGGGATAGCTAATTTGATAAAGTAATTGCTGTTAATAAGTGAAAATGACTTAATCTGCACTTCTTCCTAGTTAATATTTTTGTGTTTATAAAGGAGTCTCCTGCTATTGGAAAAGTTTTTGATGACTTCAACGGTGGGTATTTGAGGTCCTGAGATAGATTCCAGAATTTCAGAGATAGACACACTTGGTAATCCCCACATCATATCATGTAGGCAGATGTCTATCTAGGTACAACACTTGCCCTAAATATGTAAATAGGAAATCATGAAAGCTGCCAGTTGCTGAGTGTTCACTGTGTGCTAGGGACTGTGCTAAGCAGTTCAAATATGCATTCACTCCCTTTGATTAATCCTAACTACACTCCCAAAAAGGTGGTAACATTACCCTCCTTTTTACAGAGAAAATAATAAAGGTGGAGAAAATAGGTAATTTCGCCAAGGTCATTTAGCTAATCAGAAACACAGTTGGTATTTGAACCTGGTCTGTCTGACTCCACATCCTCTTAAGCGGTACCCTGTATTTACTACCTCCCAACAGATTGCAGGGTTGCCCTGCTGTGTTTTCTGGTTATACAGTTGAATGACAATATTGCACAGTTTGGGGAGGGAGGATAATATGAGGGTGTGATAAAGGCTGACACAGACAGAGCCTGCTGCATGCAAACAGAATGTTAATGCTTAACCGATGGGGACTTACTGGAAATGTGCCAACATCAGGTGGAAATGAAACCAACGGAGGGGCACCAGTGGAGGCTCACCCAGACAGAGCAAAGGCAGGTGAGAGCAGCCGGGATATTTGCGCTGGTGAAAGAAGTGGAAGCAATGCTGGGGGTAATTCAGAAACCCTGTTGCCCTCTTTCTCTGCAGCCTGGCTACCTGTTTTTGGCAGGGCTGATTTGCACATTTTTTTTTTCCGTCTTAATCTGATTTTGTGGTTCATAAAATGTTTTCTTTCTTTTTTTTTTTTTTAAATTGAAGAGTTAGGTATTTCTTCTCCTGGTCTTGAAAGCAAATAATTAAAAGTTTTAGAGAATATTTGTCCTTGATATTGAAGGCAGTCTGTGAAGGGATAAGTGTAGAAATAAAGAGGTTATCTCACACAGCGAATATTTAAATATCCTATATCTCCAAAGAGACAATTTTATTTTTTAGTGACAAAGTATTATACAGCACTTCTCAGCTTAATTCATTATTGTTGTTGCATTTATAATTTAATTTATTACTTTGAGCGACTTGAGAATGAGCCAAAATATCAACTATCCAAACTGGGAAGGAGTGATGGTTTGGGACATATGTTGACAAATGTTTGCCCAAGGCGAAGCAGGTCTTGAAAGGAAGCTACACTTTAATTAAAAGCTGTGGCTTTTACATCTCAACATTGTTTGTCTTTAATGAAAGTTTAGATAAAGGGGCTTGTTAATTATATATCTGTCTCCCAATGTGGTCCTTTTCCATTTGCTTTTGTTATCATGGCTTTTTCCAATTTCACTTAACTGATTTAGAACATAGCAAATATTCTAAGTTATTAAGGGTTATAGCTATAAACTCCCTGTAATTAGTAAAAATACTTCAGTGCATTTATCTGACCTCAAAATTGAAGTGTCTTGAGGTCATATTGTGAGATAGGTTGTAGGTAAAAGTGGAGAAAAAAGGAGGGCCATTCAAATCTATGAGAGTTACTCACCTTGATTTCAGATAAGTAGAATAAATACATTTTTTGTTCAAATGGGGTTCAGCTGTCAGCACAGCACTACATGTTTGACAGATAAAACATGAAATCGCATATATCATACACAATAGCTATGGGCATTTTAGATGTTTCTTTTAAAAATGCATAAAGTGCTTTTGTTTTAAGATAAAATGAATAGACCTGTATATAAAGTATAAGAAAACATTAAAATTAATAAATTAAAATACAGAAAATCTATAAAAATAATCTGTAATGTCATGTCCCAATTATAACTGTTTTTGACATTGAAGTTTTCATATGTATCTTCATGTTTAGATACAAATATAGTTTTATATATAATCAGATGTATTAATTGAGCTCATAATCCACTTGCATTTGTTTATGTAAGCGCCCATATTCATATATTAAGTTTTAGATTCTGTTCGGACTTTTCTGTTTTCTTATTTCCTGTTTTCCTAAGGTACAATGAGTAATTTCATCAGTAAGGATTCTTTGGTAGCAAGCATCAGAAACCAACTTTGACTGACATAACTAAAAAAGGAGTTTATCTGAAGGGTTGATGAATGCTCAAAGAGTTGAAGGAACCAGACTTAGAAAGAACAGAAATTAGTTCCAGAAGGTGTTGATTGCAGAGACTGCTTGACAGTTTCATTCAACTGCTCCTTCTGTAGTGAATTAATTTCAGCAAACGTGAGTCCTATTTGCCACTCTTGAGAGAAATTCAAAGGAGAGTGTGCCTAGTTGGCCCAGGCTTAGGTAATGAGTCTTCCCTTTAGCTGAAAGGGAGTAACGATTAGGACACATTGATTAATTTTCCAGACTATGTCCAGAAGAAGAAAAGATCATTTCTTTTAAAGAAATCAGAAAAAAAAAACATTACTGAAAGAAGATGGGATGAATGTGATGCCTGGACATAACCAATGTCTGTTGCCATGATTTTCTAACTACTTTTTGGTCACGTTTATACCTTCAGTGAGATTTTGAGTTCCTCTAGGCCAGTGATTCTCAACCAGGGGTGGTTTTGTGCCCTAGGGAACATTTGGCAATGTCTGGAGATATTTTTAGTTGTCAAAACTGGGGGCATTCCTATTGGCATCTATTATGGTAGAGGCTGAGGATGCTGCTAAACATACTGCAATACACAGGACAGCCCCCCACGAGAAAGAATTATCTGGTTTCAAATGTCAACAGTCTTGATGTTGAGAAACTCTGGTCTAGGTAAAAGCATGTTTTACCTCGTTTTTAGTACCCTTAGTAGAGTTAATTGACACTTTCTGCAACATTACCATCTCTATCTCCACTTTCAAGGAAGAGAAATGCTAAAACAAAATGGCATATCATTGCATATATGATCTAGAATTCTTCAGTGAAAAATAAATTCCACTGATCAGAAAAGGAAGAACCCAACATTGATCAAAGTTATCTGAAGCTTTTCTGAATATGGTGGGTACAATCTGGCTCCTGAATGCTCAGATAAATTCAGGGAAGTGGAGATGAAAGAGGAAGGAAAGACATGGATTTCCACTCTTACAGGATAGACTGTGACTCAATATATGGCAGAGAGGAAGAATTACAGGATGAATCAGGAGAGTGTGTAGCCAAACTAGCACAATAATATATTTGGGGAACTTCGAGAGCAAGTTCTGACTAAGTAAGGCAGAGGGTGCAACTTTTGGTGAGTTCAGGGGACAGACAGGTGACAAAAATGAATAAAACTGAACAGAATATAACAAGAGTAGTGGAAACTGTGAGGTCACAAGCCCTGTGTAGAGGGGCCAGCCCTTACTCATTCTTGGGCAGTTATTTTCTTGTAGGACTAGAGGCCCAGTATTTCTAGATCTTCTGAGATTCAAGGGAAGCTGGAAATCTAGATTTCCTATGTTGCGTCCCAATTTGTAAATACTACAAATAAATTATATTTTTGTATAAGCCCTTTGCAGGATAAATAAAACACACTGTAAGTCAAATTTGGTCTTCCTATACCAGTTTAGCCTCTGAAATAAGGCCTATTCAAATTATAGAGACTCTTAAACATCAAGGAAGAATTCAGATGCACAGGCTTGTAGACTTTTAGACCAAGTAGAAGCCTTATGTAAATGCTCATTTTTAAAAACTTTATTTCTCTCCTTTATTCCCTTTTTCCCTCCAAAGCAGAACTTCTTTTGTGATTGAGAGGGGTTGACTATTGCACACTCCCTCCTGAGTCAGTTTGTGCTGCTGCCAGTTTCTCTGCCACTGCCTGTCTCAAGACCACCACCCGTGGTGCCGTGACAATCTTTCTGCATGGCTCTACCCCATGCTAGGACCCACTTGCCTGTCCTCATTCTTCTCCAAGCAGCACTAAGCCAGGCTGAGTGGTAGAGCAGACTTTTGGGGATGGTTCCCTAGGCACTAAAGAGAATTTCAGCTGAGTTGCACAAGCATGCCCTAATGGGAAGAGAATGGACTCTGGAGCCAGCTGCCTGGCTGTAGATCTCAGTTTTACCTCTCACATCTAACCTTGAGTGACTCTTATGTGTCACTCACACATAAGGGTGGTGTGAGTGTTAAATCAAGCTAGTGCATGGAACATGCTTAGAACTCTGTTACTGAAAATATATCAGCCCATCTCCACTGAAGTTCATTCCTTAATGGCCAAGTTCCCACAAGTATCTAACTTTAGTCATAAACTTAGATCTTCTTCTCAAATATTTTTCTTCTTTCTGGTCCCCTTACCTCCCCCATCTCACGCCCTATCTGCGTTCTTTTTAGTCTTAACCAGAAAACAACTCCATATTCTTCTTGTGGGGAATACTTTATTTTCTTTATGTTTTGCTTCATCCTCTCTTTCAAGACCAGGGTAGAGGAATCCTCATTTTTTACACTCTAAGTGGACTGTTAGGATACCCGGTTGCAGGTAACACCAGATATGGTTCAAACAAGCTTAAAAAATAAATGACATTAACTGGCTCTTGTTACAGAAAAGGTAGAGCCTCTGTAGAATTTACACCAAGCACAGCTTGGTCCCGCACTAACAGTGTCTTCAAAGCCCTGCTTTCCTTCTATGTCCCGTCTTCCTTCCATGATGTCTGATTTATCCTAACCCGTTCCCTTTATGGTCCCCACATTGCTGTTACCTACAAGCCACTTTCTCACTGGGAATGTCTCTTTTCCAGCAAAATCCTGAAACTCTTTTTTCTTTTTTTTCCTGGTCTTCACCCAAATGCCCATCCTATACCAGTTACTATAGACAGAGAAGTAAAATGCTGATTGGCTTAGTGAAGTCAAGTGTTCTGTCCTTAGAGGTGAGTGGCATGCAAGTCACTGGAACCCTGAGGACAACAGATGGTAATGAGAGCTGTCAGAAGTAGGAAAGGCCGCATACATATGTGCACAACAGGGCCCATAAAAGTATTCTTTTAGACTAATCGTTCCATATATGAGCTTACATCAGAACCGCCTAGAAAGCCTGTTGAAACACAGAATTATGGGTCCTATTCCCAGAGTTTCTGATCTGGGACAGGGCCTGAGAATTTTTATTTCCAATGAGTTCACCAGGCGACACTAATGCTGCCAGTCTAGGAACAGAACTTGGAAAGCCACTGAGTGTGATTGAATCAAACCAAACAATAAGCAATCCCTCTGAAATCAGAAGCTACGTTTAGTTGTAATTTTAAATCATGTTTTTATTTTTATTTTATTTTTCAAGATCCTTCAAGTAACCAGGTCCACGGAGGTGATTTGCTTTTTCCAGGTGCCATAGGTACTTTGTGGCCAAACTTAGAGAAGATCTCTTTTTTTTCTTTTTTTCTTTTTTAACTACATCTTGCTGTCTTTACAGAATGGATGATGGGGCACCATTCTAGGGCATTTTATAGAAAGCATCCTGGTAGGAGAGTGGTACTATAGGAACACAGCATTTCAAAAGTAAATGCAACAGTTTGCGTGCTGTCTCCTATAGCCAAGCTTTAGATGGAAATGGGATTCATACCTCAGCTCTGAGATGCGTCTTTGCTCTTATGAACAAAAATGGTGCCCTCCAGCTGCTGAGGATGTGCTCTCCTCCATCCTCATACACACCAGAAAGACAGCAGAGGTTGAATGTCCTGCTTTTGAGCAGAGGTTAAGGCTGAAAACAGGAGACCTTAGAGAGATTGATTCAAAAATAGTTCACCTTTCACCAAGGTGAGCATTAAAGGAATAAAAAAAGAATTTGTCTTTGAGAGGCACCCTTTAATAAGGCAGACCATCTGGTACCCTGATTTAAAAGATCTTTCCTCGAGGCTCTTGGGAAAGCATGTCTCTCACTTGCTCAGCTCTGCCTTCCCATGGTTTAGGAGCTGCCCAGTAGAGAATTCTCCAGTAGCACCTTCCACACTCCTTCAAGACACTTGACAGCACTTCTCTGCTCTGAATTAATACTGAGAGTGGAATCCTTATTGTACAAGCCCCAGCAGCAAATTTGTGGTTGTCTGCTTCAGTGTGTTGCTGCAGAAAAAGTCATTGTCCATCTGGTGACAAATTCTTTCTTTCCTCTCTCTCCCTCTTTCTTCTTTCCTTCCTGTAGACATTTAGCAAGCTTTCCTGAACAAGGGGTGCCACAGGGGGAAAGAAGGATATATAAGGTATAATCTCCAGCCTCAAAGAACTCTCAGTCTGTTGGAAAATATTAAATCTGGTCCTGAATACTTAAAATTCAAGACAGAGGTGGCTAGTAGGAAGCAGAATCCAATGTTATTTATACCATATTACCTTCATATTTTATACAGTCATTCATTTGGTCTTTTGTTATTTCAACATACAGTTGTTAAATTGTATTCCAAGTACTGCAGATACTGCAGTGAACAGGATCAAAATGGTCTTCTGTAGGGAGTGGGGGCTGTGGTATAAAGAGAACAGGTTCACAGAGAGAGACAGTGACTGGGCAAGGGAGCTTTGGATACTGCAAGCATGGAATGTTTTTCTGAGCGGAGATCTGAAGAGCAGGCATGCAAGAATCTTGCTATGTAGGCAGTAGAAACAGCAAATCCACAATTCCTTGAGATGTGTTGGCATGCTCCAGAAACTGAGAGAAATCCTATGTGACTGAAGGATTGTGAACTTCAGGGGAAGAGTGGGTGATAGAAGAGAGACTGACAAATGGCAGAGGCCAGGTTAGGGAGCCTTACATGCCTTGGAAAAGGGCTTGGGTCCATTCTAACTGTAAAGAGGAGGAGCCATTGGAGAATTTTAAGCCAGCGATAACTCTAGTCAAATAAATTAACAAGGTCCAGGTGTCTGGGACTTCTCCAAATCTCATTATGTTAACATAACCTATATATGTGCTCAATTAATACCAATGGAATTGACTGTGTCCTTTTGTATAAACAGAATATGACCTGTCAACTCCTTACTAAAGTCAGGACTACTCTAATTTCATTCTTTCTAAGAGAGGTTAAAAAATGTTTATCTCAAATGAATGTTTAAGAAAACAGATTTGAGCCATCAACAGTTTTAAAGGTTGGTGCAAAAGTAATCATGGTTTTTGCAACTAAAAGTAATTTATTTGAAAATCAGAGTTTTAGACTGTCCAACCCCTGAAGTCATCAGCTGGGCTATGACAATTTCCAACGAAAAATAATTGGCTTGAATTATCTGTCTTGTTTATCAGCAGAGGCATTTTTCATGTCTTCCTTAAACCCCTCAGCTTACCTAGCTTTGATAGGTACATCTTAGGATTTTCCTGCGATGTCATTAGATCAAACTCCTTAACATTTCTCTTTCCTGTCTTTATTAGTTAATTTCTCAATCTGCAGTATCAGTGGTCATACAGCCCTTTATTCGAATGACATTTCACTACTTCTTTTGAATTATTTGTTTTTTCAGATGAGGAAAGGATTGGCAGATTAAGACATGGTCTGGAGATAAACAAGTTACATCTTGTTTTGTCACGTTCCCATAGCAAGCAGGAAAACAAGTCAGTCAAAAACCTCCCAATAAATGTTAAAAAGTATTTCCCTTTGTGTACATCAGTTCTGTATTGGTTTCTCTCATTTTTGCATCCCTAGCAAAAGAAAAAAGAGTTGCTGATTTCACTTTACGTACCAATATTTGCCGGTTTCACCTTCATGACCTTAAAAGAGTTTCCACATGTCTACCCAGTGTAAGTATGAGTCCAGCTTGGTTTTCAAAGAGCTCTGAGGGTTTTTTGCTATCTAAACTCCAAATCTTGCCATACTGTGAGCTCCAACTTAAATCCTTATGCAAAATAATTGCTGAGTAAAAGTGGTATTTGCACCAATTCCTCCCTAAGTGCAAGCAAAGTACAGTCTATGGAATTACGAACGAAGCGCTGATTAAGAAGTGACAGCAGAGATTTTTCAGTAATGAAGGGAAGAACGGCAGTTGTTTGGAGACCTGCCAGGTTCTTGCAATTAATTTTGCTCAAAAGTCAGCAGGATGGCATGCTGTGGCTTTGCAGACAGACTGAGTGGGCATTTTGCTTCGCAGATTGGCTGGGACTTGCTTTGAGTTTTGAACATGAGAGCTTTTCCCCACCTCTTTTGTTCATCCTTTCTAAAAAGCAGTCATTGTTTTCATGGGGAAAGGTCTTCATATCCACGGGGTGAAATGGGAAAAGAGGTAATGTCACAAAATAACAGTGGCCTCTTCCTACGTCACCATGACTCAGTAATAAAGTGTGAGTGTGGGTTGTTCTCTAAACCCTCACGTTAAAATATCAAGTAAGTAGTTTCAAAATGAGTGGAAAGGTTCAGAGCGTGCAATAAACTGAGAGGACTTATCAGGTCAGGGCTGGCACAGGCTGCAGTTAAACTCCAGAACTACTGAGATAAACAATTTGCCCATCAATACAAACAAAAATGACAGGAGTTTGTGTTAAAACCACTGGATGAATTTGTTGGGGGAACAGAACATTTATACAATTCAATGAATCTTCCCACAGATCATTTTTATTTAGAGAAAAGAAGATAACTTTTAAAGCAGAGAAGGCTCCCAGAAACTACCTCACTCATGTGATCAGCATTAACATCAACAATAGAACAAATTACTATTGTGCGCCTCCTGGGACGCCGAGAAAGACACAATATCACTCCTATAGCATTCATGTGTAACTCTGAGCTCATCATAAGGAAACTACCAGACAGACCTAAATTTAAGAATATTCAACAAAACAACTCTCTTTGCCCTTCAAAAAATGTCAATGTCGTGAAAGCCTGTTCCAGATTGAGGGCACAAAAGAGACAAGACAATTAAATGCAGAGGATGACCCTGGATTGGACCCTGGGTCAAAGAAAAAATGGTGCAAAGTATGTTAAGGGGACAATTAGTGAAACTTGAATATGGAATATGTATTAGATAACAGTATTATGTCCATAATAATGTCCTGAATTTAATCAATGATTTGGGATTACGTAAAAATAATTCTTATTTTCAGGAGATATGTACTGATATATTTAGGATGAAAGAACAAATTGTTCAGCAAAATAATTGAATGTATGTATACTGCACACACATATTATATATGTATACCTGCATATGCACAGAGAAAGCACTAGTGATTCAGGTGTGCAGTATATTCAATTAACGAATCCATCTTAGTCAATAGGTTATATTTTTGCAAGTTTTTCTTTAAGTTTGAATGTTTTCAAGATGAAAAGTTGAAAAAGAAGCAAGGGGGAAGTGGGTGGGAGGAAAAAAGGATGGGATGGGGAGGAGAGGCTTGGAGACACCTGAGGCTCATTTGTACACTACTGGGGGCGCTGCAGGCACAAGCTGTCCTGGAGCCCTTACTCTAGCCTGCAGGACCCCATTGGCTGTTTGTAAGTTCATGTCACCTGTCCTTTCCTTCGTATCTGGACTAGTGGACAGAGCAAAGGGCATGCTCCCCTCTACTTGGGATTTTTGGGAGCCTGAGAGGAAGAGACCAAGCTGCTTCTCCGTTTGGACAGTTCCCCGCTCAGTTTGGACTCCATTCACTACGGCTTTTCAGGCCCTTCTGAGGAATTTAGATTCTTTTGGAAGTATCCCATTGGCTGCCGTCGTCCTGAGCCATTTCTCTGTTTAATGTTGCTGGGATCCAGCTGGCTAGCTAACTAACCAATCAACACAGGGGTCTTTTTTTTTTATATGGCCATAGCCCACCTTTTCATCCTCCTAAACTAGCCTTTGCTTTGTGATTTGATTGATTCTCCCCACCCCTGACCCCTCAATTAAAAAAAAAAAAGAAAAGAAAAGAAGCACAAAATTCCTGTCTTTAAAAATCTTGAAATAAAATAACCTTTATTTATTTAATGGTAGTTCTGCAGGAAAGTTAGGGGTGGATGTGGAAGAGGAAGCAGTTGCATGAATGGTAACAGAGAGATAAACCTCCGAGCCTTTTCCAGCTGTAGGAATTTTTGAAAGTCTGTGAAGGAAGAAAAGGAAGTTAATAAGCCAATGTTATATATGTAGACTCTGTTTAGCCATTATATATTTTTATTTATGTTTATGTTGCTTTGAAGATTTTCATCCCTAAGGCTTTTTAAAAATGTTTCAGCTTTATCATCATGCTCAGAGGACCCACTCAGCCTTCTGTATTTAATGGTCCTTCATTTGTATATCAATGTATAGTAGGCCCCAGACTGTTTCCTACTGCTGAAGTTCTAATAACTGGAATTTGAGTTTTTAAGAGTTGAGGGTAGAGTTTGAGGGTTGGCCCCTGGAATAAGGTAAGTTGATTTCCTGGGAGTGAAGAACAGCTCAGATAACTTGGGGTTGTGCTTCTCAAAGTGTGGTCCTCAAACCTGTGCCAATTCCCTAACTAATTTCCACCTATACCATAACTAATTTCTACCCATTTACAAGAGAAGAGGGGATACTAAAAGTGCTTGGAGACTTTTATAGCTATTTCCTAGAATAATTTTATTCTAATAACTAAAATGGAATCCTTGTGTTTTTGGTTATTTTAAAATTTTATTTATTAGTATTTTATTTTTATCGTGTTTTGCAAAAAGGTATTGGTTTGAGCTAAATTGGAGTTGAGAGTAATCTGTCTCTTCATTATAGACAGTTTGAGCAGCACTGTCTTTGGGAAACCAAGGTTTGACCCCCGCTAAATGAAGACTCACATCTTCATCTCTCAACTCTGCTTCTTTTCTAGAATATCTACTTTATTCTCCCCTCCCTAAAGACTTGCCATCTCAGCTTCCCAAAGCAGAAAACGGCTTTGGACTGACCCTAACAGTGAATCATAACCTTTGCTAGCTGGATGAACTTGGGGAAGATACTTAATATCTCTAACTTTTTTCTATTTCTTTATAGCATGGAGATAACACTAATACCCACTGCAGTGAGTTGTTTTAAGCATTAAGTGAGATACCATGCATCCAATATTTAGCACACAATGTGCACTCAAAAATCATTTTTTTTTCCATTCAGAATTGAGTTTACTTGTTTTTTAAAGGGTCTACACTTTAAAATAAGACAAGTTTCCATGGCTATTATCAACCACTTATTTCTGGTACATCCATGATCCATCCACTGCCATGTATAGTCTTACAGGCTATACACTGCCTAAATTCTAAGACTGTTTACATACTTGATGAGATAAATAGTCAAGGTAGAGGTAATGCACAAGACCTAGATCCTCATTTTTTGCTAATTTATTTATATTAACCTTTAAATAAAAGGTTTTAAATAAAATGATTTGATTTAAAGGTTATTTTAGAAATCAATTGAGTTAGAAATAAATCATTTAAATTATAATTAAATTTAACTATTACATTTAAAATATAGTGTGATTAAAGATAAATAATTTAATGATTTTAGACTCGTTTTCTTATTAAAATGCAATGGCAGTAATTGGCTTAAACATTTTTCTGTTATTTCAAATATTAGGTGTCATTATGGCTGCTTTATTAGAAAGAACAATTATTCAATTTAAGTGGCTTAAGAGATTCCAGAATCAAATTTTAAGGCATGTTGCAAGTATAAGGTGCTTACTGGATGATTTGGAATTGTCAAATGTTGGACAAATGAATAAATGGTTTCTTGATCCAAACTTTTGTCTCATTATTCTCTCTTAGACTTCTAGGGTAATCTATTAGAGCTATCGAAGAGGAAAATTTATCCTGACAAAGCTAGATGGGAAAGAGGTAAAATGATAACATGTCAGAGAAAGTGAGTATCTACTTATTTATCAGAAAACAGAGAGTACCGTTTAATCTCCTGTGCATGATCATGGATAGATCAAAGTGTGGTTGCAAGTGAAATGGGATAAATGACAAAATGACAGTTTTATAAAGTTAAGCCTGAATCACATTGATTCTGTATCTTCTAGACATGCTCTAAATGTTTTGCAAGCAAATTACTGTTTTAGTCCCACTTCAGGGGTGATGATTAGCATATTTATTGGGTAATGATGAGCTATCAAATTATCAACCACTGGTCAGAAATGTGTTACTTGCGGGGTCCATGGTGAATAGCCTACAGCCAAACAGATGGCTCTCGGCTCTGTAATGCCAAAAGGCTTGTTGGAAGGCTTTGCCTTTACCCCTGACCCAGAGCAGCTGGAAATGAGGATTTTGAGAGGAAAAACAACCTCAGAACGGAAAAGTCAATTTGCATAAACGAGATGGACTTTTTGTTGGAGAGGATTGGAGGAAAAAAGCAAAATCATGAAAATGCAGTATCTGTATATCTGCAATAGAAACTCTCATAATTCTAAGGCAGAGGATTCTGTTTCAATATTCGGCACGACACAATATAGCAATTCAATGCATAGTATCTAGAGTCATATAATCTTGGTTTTCAACTTCATAACAAACCATCCCCAAATTTAGTGTCTTAAGGAACATTTATTATTGCTTACAAGTCTACAGGTTGGCTGGATGGTAATTCTGGCCTGGGTCAGGGCTTGGCAGGGCTCAGCTAATCTCTGCTAGGCTCGTTTATGCTTCTGTGGTTGGTTGGCCTATCAATTAGTATTGTCTAGTCTAAGATGACCTCACCTGGTAGGCTCTTCTCCATGTGGTCTCTCATTCTCTAGTAGGCTGATTGGGCTGGGTTCATATGGCAATCTCAGGGGTCTAAGAGACACAACAGAAGCAAGTTCTGATTCCTTGAGGCTCTTGGGACTGAGGCTTGAACCAGGACACTGTCACTTACACTGCATTTGATTGGCCAAGGTAAGCCACAAGGCCAGCAAGATTCAGAGAGTGAAGAAATAGATTTCACCTTTTGATTGGAGAAACTGCAAGGTTACATTGCAAAGAGCCTGGCTTTAGGGAGAATTGTGACCATATTTGCAAATAATTTATCATGTACATTCATCAGCTGTGGGGTTTTAGATAACTACTCTTTAGCCTCTTGGCCTGTAAAATAGAAATAATCATTACTCTCAAAGTGTTGTTGTGATGATTAAGTGATAGAAGGATTGTAAAGAGCTTAGCTCATTGTCTGGACACAATAAACCCTCAGGAAAGGTTGTTATTAACACTGTCTATGATTACTACTACCAGAACACCAAATTATTTAGAAAAGCAAATAGCTCCTTCTGCTGGGTTTGCTCTTTTCCCTGTACTGGCTGAAGCTACACAACCACTTAGTTCCAGAGTCATCTAGAATGATTTGAGATCCAACTTCCTACTGCTCACTCTGTTCCAGCTACACTGGTGATCTATTTCTCAGAACAGTGCAGTTGCATAGGAGGTGCTCAGTGAATGTTTGTTGAATTCACAAGCATCCTTGTTTAAAGGGACATGAATGTTTAATTTGTACTGGCCTCTGACATCTGTTTTATGATGTCTGTTGTTTGTATATCTCATGCCCACAAAGGTGGAACATATATTAATTGCTCAGTTTATATTTGCCGAATTAAATAGTTTTTTTTCCAGTGGAATTTGACTTTTCCTGCCTCATCTTCCCAAAACAATGCCCCCCTCTCCTACCCCTAGGACTGATTTTCAGCATTTATATCCAGTTTTCCCTCCAGGGAGATAGTTGATCTTTGGGATTTTTTAAGAAGATTAGTGAGGACACTTAACATTTTGTCAAAACTTTTGTTTTTAAACTGGGTGCACCTTCCAGGAAAAATGAAGAGGACCATTGTCTCTCTCTCACTCTCTGTATATATGCACACTTGTATACACAAATACTCTTCACACACATATGTGTAATTTGGCCTGTTATTTATATATTATGATGTATTACATTATCTGTATCTTACTACATCTAACTGACTAGATTTGTCAGGCATTTATCTTTAAATCCTAAATTATATTTTGTTTGTAAAAAATGTATTCTGTATTTTCTATCCAGCTGTTCTTTAAGCATTAGGTTTTATATGTGGGGATTCTCATTAAGAAAACTCTGAAGCAACGTTAAGAGAACTTCAGCCTTGCCATTTACAATTAAGTGAATTTGATAAAAGAAATAAAGCAAGTTGCACTATTCAAAATAGCAAAGACATGGAATCAATCCAAATGCCCATCAGGATAGAGTGGATAAAGAAAATGTGGTACATATACACCATGGGATACTATGCAGCCATAAAAAGTAACAAGCTTGTGTCCTTTGCAGGAACATGGATGGAGTTGGAAGCCATTATCCTCAGCAAACTAACGCAGGGACAGAAAACCAAATACTACATGTTCTCACTTATAAGTGGTAGCTGAACAGTGGGAACACATGGACACAGGGAGGGGAACAACACACACTGGGACCTGTCAGGGGGGTGGGGGTAGGGGAGGGAGAGCATCAGGAAAAATAGCTAATGCCTGCTGGGCTCAATACCTAGTGATGGGTTGATGGGTGCAGCAAACCACCATGACACATGTTTACCTATGCAACAAACCTGCACATCCTGCACATGTACCCCAGAACTTAAACACTTAAAAAGAGGAACTGAGGATGTTTATCTTGGTTTAGCAGATACACTTAGAGGATGCATACAGAGGAACTCTCACATCTGAAGTGTGGTCCTTGTGAAGTCAGAAAAGAATCCTGGGACCATTGGGAAAGAATTGTAGAAAGGCCAATTTGAACTCCAGCTGAGGAATTCTCCCTTCTTTCTGTTTCCTTCAGAGTGATCTGAAATGCAGTTCGATTGCTTTGGAGAAGTAAGGGATGCTCATGAATAGAGACGTTTAAGCATAGACTGGAAAGTCCATAAATAATGCATTGTTTAGAATTAGAGGTCAAAGCTCCTGAAATTTTGGGATCCTGAGATACATCAGATACTGCTGATGGATTCTCTTGTCATTGTAAAATAATTTATTTTTGAATAACCTTTGATATTGTTTTCAGCTTTATTTCAAACCCTTGGTAATATTCAACTCATTTTAACAGTTTCCCAACAATGCTTTATAATTTTTGTAAACAATTAGAATTAAAAGCTGTATTACTTGTCTTTATACTTAGTTTGCATATGCTCAATTCCTGCCAATTTTTCAGTTATCATGAAGTACATACTGTTAACTTCCAGTGCCAGACAAGAGCAACACTTAGCCGTTGTTAATCTGCTATGTATTTATTTACAGCTGCAATGTATTATTGCTTTTTTTTTTTTTTTTTTTTTGGTCCAAATAGACTTTGAGGCAGATGCATTTCTTAAAATAAATTAATTATTAATTTACTGTGAAGTGAGTTTGATCGGAGTCCTAGCACCACTGGCCCTGAAGGTAACATGTAAGATAAAGTTAACTAGATAATGTGACAATCTGCCAAATTAATGCATTATATATACAACTTCAAATATATTTAATGATACTGTAGC
Organism: Piliocolobus tephrosceles; assembly: GCF_002776525.5. Lineage (NCBI taxonomy): Eukaryota > Metazoa > Chordata > Mammalia > Primates > Cercopithecidae > Piliocolobus > Piliocolobus tephrosceles. Next base: position 28,536,974 of record NC_045453.1, on the reverse strand, counting down.
AGGGCACAAATATATAATTACAGATCAAACAAATTATATTTTAATGAGGAAAATTTGTCTCTTTTAAAAGATTTTTGATGATGTCTGTAATTTTCATAGCTGAATTTTATATTTGATTGTTTTCTCAGTGTCCAGGAATCTTTGAAGTATCCTTGGCTCTTCTGTTCTTTTTATAGGGAAAGTATTGTTCCCATTCAGCCACTGGTTATAACTTCCAAACTGAAAGCAGGTCACCCTGTAATTTAAAGGAAACAAACAAAAAAGCTAATACAATACAGTGCCAGAGGAAAATGTCTCGGGCCTGTAATTGCTGTCAACTGAGGGTCCTGGTGGCTGTCTCCTGAAGTGGTACTCAGTGCTGAGCTAGGCCTGCTTAAGTCATTTCAGAATTTTTAGCTAAGATAAGCCTCAGGAGAATGGGTGGCAGGGCAGAGGGGAAACTGGGAGTATGTAGTGGGTAGGTGCTAGGATTTGAACTTCTTGTATGTTCTCCCTTTTAATTAGAATACCTCACTTAGAATCAATGACCCTTCTTCCCTCCACCACCTTCCTCGTTGCTTCTTGCCTTTTCACTTTTCCCTCTACACTCTTATCCATGCTCATGGCTTTAGTTGCCAGTTACATGCTGAAGACAACCAGAATCCAATAAAAGGAAGTGTTTCGATGAGAGCGTGGTTAACCCTGGTTTAAAAGTGATGAAGAAGAGAGGCAGTGCCATTTTCCCAGATGTCCAGCACTGTGACTATCACCGAGTACATGAGCAATAAAATAGTCGGAAGTAAATGAATTTGAGATAGCTAAAAGTAGAATGCTTTGGGGTATTCTGAGAATGACTAGAATTTAAAGTTGAGTGGATCTGAACCATGGCAACACCCAAAATGCAGTCGCCACCTTACCGCAGCTCTGAAATGAATGAATGCTATTTGGCTTCACTCTACAGCACACTTAAAACTTGAGTGTGCAGCTTTGGTGGGTTGGTTTATTCCTTCTCTTGGCTGAGTGAAATATTCAGGCAATGATGAGAAAGTGTGTAATGGAGTTAGCTTATGAGAGACTAATTTTTTAAGCTCTACAAATAAGAATTATTTTTATTTTGTCATTGTCTTCCTATTATTTCCCTGTTGGTCAACTTTTCTTATCAAACCGGCAAAGAAAAGGGACAGTAGGACAAACACAATGCGGATCCGATCCATGCTCTGCAAGTTAACTTAAATGAGAGTCAGATATCTGCTATTCTGCCAGCCCTCTATGGGCTCCTTTGGAGGTTAGCAAAGGATTTTATTTATTTTCTATGGGAAATCATGAAAGGAAGACTTAAGCTTCCCTCCTGGGTTTAGGTTGTAGTAGACATTTGTATGTTTATGTGTTTGTTTTGGTTTTATTTTCTTTAATTAATTAACTTATTATTTTATTTGCTGCCTAACTTCCATCTATTCTTCTTCTAGTTACAGATCAAATTTTATCTGAGAGAACCATTGTTTTAAGTCAAAGCAGTTGAAATGGGACTTGTTCTATTCCCAGCTCTAGGGATGCTCACATGACCTGGGTCTAGTATTTTTTCTTGCTTATCATAGGGTTTGGTTTAGGTTTGGACACAAAAAGTTTGGGACATCTCTTCAAGTGTGGAGTGAGAGGAACTTTGTTTTCTTTCAGTCTTGAACCTAGGAGTCCATTAATCTGGCTCTATTGACAACCATCTTCTACCAGAAGGGGTCTAAAATTGAGGCCAACATACAGGAGAACAGAGAAGACAGACAGTCTAGGTCCTGGTGACACCATTTGACCCAGTAGATCGAGCCATGTGGTCAGCCAATTCTAATTCTGCACTTTTTAGCTACATAAATAAAGAAATCCCCCTTTAGCTTAAGTATATTTGAGATATGCTTTTGTCCTGTGCAACCAAAAAAAATTTAACTAAATCTGCTGCATCCAGCATAGAATTATAAAATAAGAAATGTGTTCTGGCTTTCTTCTCTAGAATCTAAATAATCTAGTATCAAGAAAAAATCTAAAACCAAGACTCTAGATGTTTGCAAGATGAGGATCCCAAAAGACTAGCAGAGGGTTTGAAATTAGCCTATAAATCCAACTAGAGCGTACAGCAATAGTACAGTTGAAAAATAAGGCCCAAGCTTACCCTTCTTTAGTATTAGCTAGATAATTTAGACAAAAGGTTTTCCATAATATTTGCCTACTTTTTATATAGTCCTCCTTCACCTGACAATTAGAAACCCTCCTCTCCTGTTGAGCCGGTTATAAGTTGTCAAAAAAAGACCTTCAATGAGCCTAAACACCTACCTCAATTAGACAAAGTTCTTGAGAATTGAAACTCGTGACAAATAAGAGTGCTATTAATCAGTAAGATTCATAGTGATGGAATGACCATAAAAATGTAAGCTATTTAGGGAAAGATATACTGTTAGTAGAATGAGATTTGAAAAGCATTAAACACTGGATCATTTTCTTTACAAAAACATCCTGTCTCTTTCTCTGTTTGCTTGGAACATTAAACACAAATGAGTCCGGCAAAATATTAAGTCTTTCGATGATTTATGGTTAATACTAAATTCAGAGAAAAACACACCAGTTTGAGGCATTATTGTTATTAAGGGACAGTCAGTGCTTTTATCTTTTGCAATCAGCATGTTAGCCCATATTCTTTCTTTTGCATATTCATAGTCATGGTCATTTTAGAGGCAATATACATAACTTGATTTTTTTTTTTTAATTTCTTCACCATGGCGACTTCTGGTTGGAAAGATTCCATAATTTAATATGTTCCCCAGCAGAAAAGTTTTAAGACTTTATTTTACTTTCAGAGAAAAGACATGAAATGATGCACATGCAAATGAGAAATAAGTCCAGGATGCTGTGTTATTGAGCTGTGGCCCCTGGAGGAGGTTTCTTTTACAATTTCCCCTGTGCCATTTCGCACAGACATTTGTATTCTGCAGCTATCTTGTTGTGGGTTCCTTTGTCCATCACTTCGCTCATCAGATTGGAGACCATTTCTTATCTTTTCCCATTCTGTTCCAGCAAAAATGCACTATTTGTTCCAATTCAACAAAACCTTATTTATAAACTATGATAGAACTGAAAATACGTAAAACTGAAAAAATGGTTGGTGGTATTTTTTTTTGACAAATTGAACCATTTGAAGAAGACAGAAAACTTATCAGATCCCCATTCCAGACGCATGAGCTGAAATCATCCTGTAGTTCATCCAGACTCTTCCACTGCCCTTCGGGCCATGGCTAAGAACGGAAAACAGTGACCCTGAACAATCTTTCCTTTTTCCAAATGTCCAAAGCAGAGTAGAATATTTTAAAATTATCTGAATGGGCAGTCCCAAGACGGTCACTTTGAGTAACACAAGGAAAAGGTAACACTGACCTGTATGAGGTGCAGTTTGCTTGCCAAAGGGTAATTCATCTAATTCAACTAATTCTAATTCTTAGTGAGCCTGTTAGAACAGTGAAAGTGTTTACGTGGTAAGCATACACCCTGAGATTTGGAATAGTTTGAAGAATTCACAATCATATGAAGTCTTATTAACATTAAAATATAAATGGAATAAACTCAGAGAAGCAGAAAACTTTCTTTCTCTTCAGAGAATTATTTATTCCCAGTTTGCCTCCCCAAAAAGAATATCTTATTTCATGTTCTTATACCACAGCCTACCTTCATTTGAAGCACTTTCAAGGTTGAAATGTTAAATGCATTGGTATAAGTTCTCAAGGGCAAGGACAGCATAATTATTTGCTCACCATTGAATTCCTAGAACCTAATGCTAGGGTGGACACACAATAGACACACAGATATTTGTGGGTGAATAAAAAGTTTATATGAAAGAATGTCCATTGAATATTGTTTATTGTGGTGGTTGGAAGGGGAACCTGTGTGTTAAACAATAGGGAAATTGAAAAAAATGCATTAGAGTATATCTGTAATGATGAGATGGCATGAGGGTTCCAAAATTAATGTTTTTAAAAAACTTTTCAGGGCAATGGCAGCTCGAGCAACATAGTGAGACCCTGTCTGAACAAACAACAACAACAACAACAACAACAACAACAAACCCTGGCACAGTGGTGCATGCCTGTAGTCCCAGCAACTCAAGAGGCTGAGGTAGGAGGATTGCTTGAGCCTGGGAGGTTGATGCTGCAGTGAGCTGAGACTGCGCCACTGCACTCCAGCCTGGGTGACAGAGCAAGACCTTATCTCAAAAAAGGAAATGGTGTTTAGTGAAGAAAGACAGAACAAAATCTTGGACGACCTTGAGTAATTATTCTTAAAAAAAATTGCAGAATTATTTTCTTTTTATCTTTTTTTTTTCTGTTGCTTGAACTAATTGCTAGAAAACAATGTTATGTCCACACTCCTCAAGTAGGAAGTCAATCCCATGAACATGTAAAAGTGGGGCTTAAAAACCTGTGAAATCTTTTCCCTTCTATATTAGAGTTGACCCTGAGCCTTATTTGCCTCCCAAAGTGTGATGTACATCATATAGGCAAAGAATTCCCCTGAGATTTTTCCTGGCAGTTAATTTCCATATAAGACATCTCAGAAACCCAACTTGCTAAAAGGGGGTTCTATTCTGTGGGAACAAAACAGAGTGAAGAATACGTACGTTTTACTGATAGGCAAATTCAACATACGTAGAGACCACACAACTGGAACTAAATGCAGGAATAGTTTTTATAGTTATGTTGTAGGCTGGTGTTTCTCAAACCACGTAGTAGAAAAGCAAATTCCTTGGGAACCTTATCTGGTGGTCCAAGGAGAATCAACCAAACTTGAAAAATTCCATAAACTAAGGCTCTCTCCTTTACATTCACAAACTATATTTGCATATTAAAGGTTCAGAGAACTTTCCCAGCCAATAAAAAAAAGATCAGTATCATTTATAATGAAGCAAGTAAACTTATTTGCACCAGATAATACTGTTTTCTAGGTACAGCTATTAAGTTAATAAGTAGCTTTTTATCAATAGCAAGTTAATAGCATCATTACACCTTTGTTTTAATGGAGAATAAAGCCCCAAGAACTTCCTGAAGATTTCATATTTTTGATTATTGCAATAACATTATTTTGTTCAAAAAAATCTAGTACAATATAATTTTACAAGTATTATTACATACACATTGCATAGAGAATATCAAAGCATTGTTGACCTAGAACTGACTCGTATTAGTTGGCTTACTCATTTTCTAAGGAACTTTTCTTCTCCATGTAGTAGTTCAGAGATCACATAATTCAAATTAATGAATGAGCAAAATGATAACTTACTATATATCGTGAATATTTGGTATGTACTTTTGGTCACTATTGAAGGAGTGGTGTAATACTGTGAATTCTGTAGTATCATATACAAGGTGGGTTTAGGAAATATATTGCTTAATTTTTCTAAATTGTTTTTATCATCTAAAATGAACTTGTGTACTGGTATCACACTCATGTTAACACTGCATATTTTAATTAGTATCAGGAAAAAAAAAATGCAACCAGCACACCAAACTTGTGATTTTTCCAGTTACTACTGTTTAGAATGAAGCTAAAATCAGCGTAAGGTTTTAGAAAATGAGCTGATCTAAATAAAAATGTTATAAGCATTAGTAATATAAGTGATACAGGGCAAAAATCTCTAAATAGTTATGTGAATGATTGATGTTTGGGAAGCTCTAAGTTTACCGTTTCATGAGACTAGTTGCAATTGCTAGTCTCTCATACTGAATGCAGTGGTTAAACTAGTGGTTCCCAAAGCTGACCCTGCATTGGAATAACTTGGGAAGCTTTTACAACTACCATCGGTCTTCACCCTAGAGCAATTAAATGCAAATCTCCAGGCATGGAATCTGGGCATTAGGAATACTGTAAAGCTCCCTGGTGACTTCATTGTGCAGTCAGGGTTCAGAAATGTGGGGCTAAGGTGTCATCCTAGTTCAGCGATTGTGTCTGATTTCTTTCTTTCTTCCACCTACTTCTGGATCTCTCTCTAATCTGACTTGTCTAAATTCACATTCCATGCCAATCCACTGGGCCCACACTAGTCAACAATTTCGTTGAACCAAAACTGAGATATTAGAGGCAGGGAGTTCTTGATCTTTCTGTTGTCATGGTTTGAGTTCCAACATTTACACTAGTTTCCTGTCTCCATTATGCAGATTTTATAATCGAATTTTTGTCATTCTAGCTATTTGTGACCTACATAACACTGTGAAAATTCCATGCAAAAGTTGGAAATAATAACTTTTCTACAGTGCAAATGAACCTGCAGCAAAACTGTGTAAAATATTTGAGACTGCTTTCTACAAGATGTTGTCTCTACACATTTCCTATAACTGCAGTGGTCAATTTGTTGATAGATCTCCTTAGTTTTCAGGGTATAAAAACACTCTTCTGGCCTGAGTTGGAGAGTGATTCCTGCATTATTTAAAATACTAAATTCAGCTCCCTTTTCTTTCCTCCATGCATCTGACTCCCACTCTGGATTGTGTCCATACTCCCACTCTCAAATGTCTTAACCAGAGCAGGTGAGGTTAAAGGTTATCTACTTTCATGATAGTTGATTTTTGTTTTATTTTTATGCTACAAATAATTACCAGATAACTATTGAATGCATACACATTTGGAGGTTAAGCATGCAAAAAATTTATTTTGTCCAATATATTCAGACTGGATGCTGAAATACTTTATGATTTGAGAAGTGAAATATAAAATATCAAACCTTCAACATCCAGACAACCAGAGGTAGGAAGTAATTTCCCTGCCTCAACATTGGCCTGTTTATTCTTTTTTTTTTTAAGACAGCGTTTCGCTCTTGTTGCCCAGGCTGGAGTGCAATGGTGCAATCGCGGCTCACCACAATCTCTGCCTCCTGGGTTCAATGATTCTCCTGCCTCAGCCTCCCAAGTAGATGGGATTACATGCATGCTCCACTATGCCCTGCTAATTATGCATTTTTAGTAGAGATAGGTTTTCTCCATGTCGGTCAGGCTGTTCTCGAACTCCCGACATTAGGTGATCTGCCCGCCTTGACATCCCAAAGCGCTGGGATTACAGGCGTGAGCCGCTGTGTCTGGCTGACATGTTTATTCTTTTACACCTGCTTTTCTAAAAGCAGACAATTGTAAAAAGAGATTTGGGTCGTTTTTTTTGGTTCATGCAAATGTTTAACCAGCATTAAAGCTACAGTTCTCTCCCTATGAATCTTTCTTTGTCTACCTTCTATTCTCCCATCCCACCCCTTTGTCTTGTGAACCCCCAAGTTAACAATCAATTCTTGGTTTTCATAAGGGATTCAATATGAGATTTTTGTGAACTTCTAAATTTGAGAGCATCTTTATAGCAGGTGTTGAGAACCCTTTTCTATGAAGAACCAAATAGTAAATAGTTTGTTTTTGGACTATACAGTGTCTGTTGTAACTACTCAACTCTGCTGTTATAGCATTAAATTGGCCATTGACAATATGTAAATGAATGAGCATGGTTGTGTTCCGGTACAACTTTAGTTACAGGTGGTGGGCCAGATTTAGTTTGTTCACTGTTGCTCTGCAGCATACAGTTTTTCCCACAAAGCTGAGTAAGGTAAAACTAAGAAATCTTAGTGACTTCCTCACACCCTTACGACTCTATAAATATAAAACTAAAGTTGCCTATAAAACCATTAAAGTTAATTCTGCCCTTAAAATGAACTTTGTGCAATTGTACATTATATCAGTATTATTTTACTATTGACCATGAACTTAACCTGAATCTGCAATATCTTATCCCTTTACCACAATTATTGCACGTAGACAGGCAGAGGATGATGAAACTGTGCTGATGTGTAGAGGCCAGATGATAGGCCAGGCACCAGCTCAAGGGATTCGCTCCCACAGGCCAATTGTTTAAATGGATCACACCAGTGACCTTCAGCATCCTGGATGAAGAATGGAAACTGAAAAATTTTATGTTTGTGCATGCTAAGATTCCTGCATATCAGGGAATTTAGCACTCAATTATTTATATATAGACCACCTTAAATCCTTCATTCTTCTGTTCTGTGTGTGCTGGCTATGTCCACCCAACCATGCTACTGACTCGTGGTTGTCCACATCAGCCACAACACTTAGTAGAAGGCCAAACACACAGTTAATAAATGAATGTATTTTTACTATGCAATGACTGGGTTAGAGGATTGTCTGGTTCAGATATTGCTCCTTCTTCTAAATATATTCATTTAAAAAATACATTTTGGTTACATGAGAGAGCCATATAAGCCAGTTCTGTATAAAGTAAACTCAAGTGATGAGCTCATTGTTTGACCTGGGTCCTCTCATTTACCTGTCAGAGATGGACATTACTAATCTCATCTTTTTTTTTTTTTTTTTCATTTCTTCACAAAGCTGCTTATCCTCTGGGGCAGAGGAGCAGAGGGATGAATTTGTATTTATTTATTTCAATTAATTAAAATTGTATACATTCTGTACAACCTGTTGTTTTGAAATACACATATACTGTGGAATGTCTAACTTGAGCTAATGAACATATACATTACATATTCTTATATATTTTTTGTAGTGAGAAGACTTCAAATCTATTATCTTAGCAGTTTTCAAGTATACAATACACTGTAATTGACTAAAGTCACCATGTTGTAAAACAGTTCTCTTGAACTTATTCCTTCTATCTAACTGAAATTTTGTATCATTTGACCAACGTCTCCATAACCCTTCCCACCCCACCCCACCCCCACTCCCCGGCAACCATCACTCTACTCTCTGCTTTTATGAGTTCGTTGTTTTTAGATTCTACATGTAAGTGATACCACGCAGTATTTGACTTTCTGGGCCTGGCTTATTTCACTTAGCATAATGTCCTCCAGGTTCATCCATGTTGTCACAAATGACAGGATTTCCTTCCTTTCTAAGGCTGAATAATATTCTGTTGTACAGATACACTACATTTTCTCTATCAGTTCATCTATTGGTGGACATTGCCCTGATCCTTAAATAGCATCACCAATCTTGGGAGGATTGGGAAGTTTTGATCATTCTCTTATATAATTGTATATTTAGCAATTCTTTAGTAACTTACTGGCATCTGGTACACATTGTGCTGGTTACTAAGTGTTGGGAAAAAAAAAAAGGAAAAAAAGTGTAGTCTCTTTTCTGGAGGAGCTCTAGTACAGTGGGAAAGATGGACACTCTCACAGGCAGTGGTAACTCACTTCCTTTGTAAGGAAAAATAGAAGGTATGAGGAGAGAGAGAGAAGCGTCCTGAACACAATAGCAAGGTCCAAGATAGCTTTCTGCAGGGAGTGACATACAGGCTGGGACGAAAGAATAGATATTTAGGGGTTAACCAGGTGAAGGGTGATATGGTTTGGCTCTGTGTCCCCACCCAAATGTCACCTTGAAATGTAATCCCTATGTGTCAAAGGAGGGATTTGGTAGGAGGAGATTGGATCATGGAGGTGGTTTCCCCTATGTTGTTCTTGTGATAGTGAGGGAGTTCTCATGAGATCTGGTTGTTGGATAAGTGTCTGGCATTTCTCCCTTCATGCTGTCTCTCTCCTACTGCCATGTAAGATGTGCCTTGCTTCTGCTTCACCTTCTGCCATAACTGTAAGTTTTTGGAGGCCTCCCCAGCCGTGTAGAACTGTGAGTCAATTAAACGTATTTTCTTTATAAATTACCCAGTCTCAGGTAGTATCCTTATAGCAGTGTGATAATGGAATAATACAAAGAATTGGTACCGAGGTTTTGGGGCACTGCTATAAAGATAACCTGGAAATGTGGAAGCAATGTTGGAACTAGGTAATGGGCAGACGAAAGAGTTTGGAGGGCTCAGAAAAAGATAGGAAGATGTTGAAAAATTTGGAACTTCCTAGAGGCTTGTTGAATGGCTTTGACCAAAATGCTGATAGTGACATGGACAGTGAAGTCCAAGCTGGTCTCAGATGGAGATAAGAAACTTATTGGGAACTGGAGTGAAGGTCACTCATGCTACGCTTTAGCAAAGAGACTGGTGGCATTCTGCCCCACCCTAGAGATCTGTGGAACTTTGAACTTGAGAGAGATGATTTAGGGTATCTGGTGGAAGGAATTTCTAAGCAGCAAAGCATTCAAGAGTGACCTGAATTATTCTGAAAGTATTCAGTTATCAGCATTCACAAAGAGATGATTTGAAATCAGAACTTATGTTTAAATGCAAAGCAGGGAATAAAGGTTTGGAAAATGTGCAACCTGGACATGTGGTAGAAAAGAAAAATTCATTTTCTGTGGAGGAATTCAAGCTGGCTGCAGAAATTTGCATAAGTAACAAGTTGCTTATGAGCCAAGACAATGAGGAAAATATCTCCAGGGCTTATTAAAGACCTTCACAGCAGCCCCTCTCATCGCAAATCCGGAGGCCTAGAAGGGAAAAATGACTTCATTGCTCTTTGCAGTTTTGGGTCTTGGTGCCCTGCATCTCAGTTGCTCTAGCTCCAGCTAAGGCTAAAAGTGGCCAAGGTATAGCTCAGGCTATTGCTTCAAAGGGTGTAAGCCCCAAGCCTTGATGACTTCCATGTGGTGTTGGGCCTGCAGGTATGCACAAGACAAGAATTGAGCTTTGAGAACCTCTACCTGGATTTCAGAGGATACATGGAAATGCCTGGATGTCCAGACAGAAGTCTGCTGCAAGGGTGCAGGCCTCATGGAAAACCTCTGCTAGGACAGTGCAGAAAGGAAATGTGGGGTTGGAGCCCACACGCAGAGTCCCCACTGGGGCACTGCCTAGTGGAGCTGTGAGTAGAGGGCTACCATCCTCCAGGCCCTAGAATGGTTGATCCACTGACAGCTTGCATCATGCACTTAGAAAAGCCACAGGCATTCAATGCCAGCTTGTGAAGGCAGCCAAAGGGGCTGTACCCTCAACAGCCAAAGGGGTGAGCTGCAAAACGCTATGAGAGCCCACCCCTTGCATCAGCAAGCCCTGGATATGAGAGATGGAGTCAAAGGAGATCATTTCAGAGCTTTAAGTTTTAATGACTGCCCTGACAAGTTTCAAACTTGCTTGGGGCCTATGGCCCCTTCGTTTTGGCCAATTTCCCCTATTTGGAATGGGAATATTTACCCAATACATGTACCCCCATTGTATCTTGAAAGTAACTAACTTGCTTTTGATTTTACAGGCTCATAGGTGGAAGGCACTTGCCTTGTGTCAGATGAGACTTTGGACTTGAACTTTTAAGTTAGTGCTGGAATGAGTTACAGACTTTTTGGGGGACTATTGGAAAGGCATGATGGGTTTTGAAATGTGAAAAGAACATGAGATTTGGGAGGGTCTAGGGGTGGAATGATACGGTTTGGCTCTGTGTCCCTATCCAAGTCTCATCTCGAATTTTAATTCCTATATGTTGAGGGAGGGACCTGGTGGGAGGTGATTGGATCATGGTGGCAGTTTCCTCCATGCTGTTTTCATGATAGTGAGGGAGTTCTCATGAGATCTGGTTGTTGATAGATGTCTGGTGCTTCCCACTTCACTTGCTCTTTCTCCTGCTGCCATGCAAGACGTGCCTTGCTTCCTTGTTACCTTCCATCATGACCGTAGGTTTTCTGAGGCCTCTGCAGGCATGCAGAACTGTGAGTCAGTTAAACCTCTTTTCTTTATAAATTACCTGGTCTCAGGTAGCATCTTTATAGCAGTGTGAAAATAGACTAATACAAAGGGCATGGCTGAAAGTGAAAGGCAAGGTGCTCCAAGAAGGGAAAATTGCTGTACAAAGGCCTAGAGCAGAGTCATATGATCCAGATAGCTGTCTGTCCCAGGATAGGTGACTTTTGTGTGATGTATCCTGAACATGGAGCAGCCTGAGAAAGGTGAGGATTCTGGGTTACGTGCTGATTGATTTAACAAATGCCAGGAGACACTGGGAGAATTGTAGCAAAGGTATTAGGAATAATCTTCCCAAATGAAGTTAAAACTGGGAGTTGATTGTAAGGGGAATTTGTGGCATCTCCTTCCTTTGACGCCTGTTAGAGCATGATAGATTGTAATGGACCTTGGAGTGTTTGTAACTACATAATTCTCACTTTGTCAACAATGAGTGACCTCATTGAATCAAAGAAATAAGGTGACTGTCAAAAGGCAGTCTGCCTGTGCCTTGTACTTCACCTCCAGACACACATCAAAGATTTGCTGATTAGCCCACTGTCTTCTCCAGCCCACACCTCGACCCATGCTCTGACACTCCCCTTCTATGCACGCCGATTATGGTGAAACCCCACTGTAGCAAAGCTGTGTGTTATAAAGGGCCCTCCCTATTGACTTTCTAAATTTTCACAGTGAAATGCTTGTTCTTTTTGCTTTGGCAGCATATGTAGTACTGAGTACAAACATAACACACATATGCACATATGCACACACACTCCATATGTGTACTCATGTTCATATGTTTTAGTTAAAAAGCAGATTGCTCAGATGAATATAAAGGAAATGGTAGTTTAGGTGGTACACAGATACTCTGATAACTTATATTGATTGACATTTGGGGAATATTATTTTCATAAACAAAATATGCATTTCTGGAGATCTGAATCCTGCTTTGAATCTCAGGTTTACTACATCACATCTTGGGAAAGTTACTCCATTTCACTGCATGCTGCTTTTAAAACCTGTGAAATGGGTTAATGGAACCTATAGCATTGATTTTTGGTTTTTGGAGAACTAACGCAGACACTTACTAGGAACCACTGAGCAGAGAGTTTAGTACATGGCAATGGTGTAAACATTAGTTCCTGCCTTGCTTCCTCCAATATCTCCTACTATATTTTGATGATGTTCTCCTTCTGGCAGATCTGAATTTACTCTTTATCTTGTATCCACCATTACCCAGCACATTGCTTTTTGCTTGAATTTATATAAGGCTTTAAAAAAATCAGGTTCCTAGTTCTGCATTTCTTTTTCACAATTATCAAGCAAAAGGCAAATTCTTGTTAGGCCTGTTTCTGATGTGCAGTCAGCATTCCAACAAAGGAGACAACCATTCGGTGTTTTTATTTTCCAATTGCCATGTTCACTGTGATGGTATGAAGATATTTTTATTGTAGGCTCAGTGCAAAAATGAAGTGTGCATGGTAAGACTTGGGAGTGGAGTGTGTCTCATGTCTCACATCTCTCAGAAGTTAAAAGGTTTTATTTAATAGAAAAGGTGTAATTTCCTATTTATAAGTACGTTTTAAACAAAATTCTAAATTCTAGGCTTCAATTAGATTTCGCTTAAAACAATTAACATCCTGTTTCTGTTCTAGGATTCAATCCAGGGTATCACATTGCATTTATATGTCATATTCTCCTCTGTGCTTTCTGTTCTGTGAATTTCTTAGAATTTATTTTTCATGACCTCAAGGGCCTTGAGGAGCTCTGGCCTCATAACCAGCAGAATGTTCCCAATCTGGGCCTGTCTGATGTTTTGTTTATGAATAGGCTGGGGTTATAGATTTTTGGGGAAAGAAGCTGCAGGGGTGAAGTATCCTTCTTATCACATCACATCAGGTGGCACATTATATCCAGATGACATCTCTGGTGAGGTTGACCTTCATCACTTGGTAAAACTGGTCCTTGCTAGGCTTCTCCACTGTATGTTATTCTTTCTACCTTTCCATACTCTACTCTTTGGAAGCAAGTCAATAAGTATGGCCCCCTTTCAAGACAGGAGGGATGAAGAGTTAACCTCGGGAGCTTTCCTGGAGGTAGAAGTGTCTACAGATAGTAAATAGACTATTTTGTAAGAAAGATTTGTCTCTATAAGCCCATTTATAAAAATCAAATTTGTGTTGGGGGGTGCATTTTCCCTATAAATCAAGCCCCACACAATATAGTAAAACCTACATGTAGAGTCCCTCTGGTCTTTGTGATTTGAAGTATTTATATAACAAAGTGTCCCTGAAATGTATTCTTGATTTTCATCTGTAAAACAGAAGGGCTAGCCTCAAATACTAATCTTTGTTTTCTTTCGAAAATAAAAACGAAAATTCCTTTATTAAAATGTTGGAAGATACATGGTCCCACAGGGATTTAGCAAAAAGAACAAAAGATGAATTGCTGGCAAGTCTGGAAGGCATTTCTGCCAACTTTCATGGAGCATTTTTCTAACGCAAATTTCATTTATCTAGAGTAGAATAATTTATTCAGTGCAGATAAACTATGGCAACTTGCATCTCAGACTACTTTAAGAGTTCAAGAGGGTTGGCAGATATTCCAGAGGCAACTTCTACATCGGCAAAACACTTACACCTTCCAAATGGTTTGAAAACATTGGTCTATCAGAAAACGCAAAAAACAAAAAAATTTGCTGAATACTTACAATGTGATAGATCTAAGGATACACTGAAAAAGGGTGTCTACCCTTATGAACAGATGCCAGAAGTTCATTTCTCTGAAAATACTTCTTTGGAAATAACAAGCTGAAAAGTCTTTGTATATGACTTTTCAATGTAGTTACTGGCTCTTCCATCCTTCCTTAGGGAAATGCAGCGGCAAAAACCTGTGGCTGAGTTTCACTTGGTGCGTCATTGTAACAAGTCAGAGGACCTGACGTTGCTCTGGGAGCTTCTGTGGGAACTGCAGCCTAAAGACAGTTAGCTCACACTGGCCAGGGACTGAGAACTATGTGCATCTGTGGCCTCAGGATGTGATGCAGTTTCTGCTGCATGTAAGGAGAGCTGCAGTTAGCTAAAGATGTTAGCCTTCATAGAAAAAGGGGAAAAATGCCAATATATTCCCATTATACTGAAACCATAGAAAAACATTAAAAGCAAAAAGCAAACTCATAAAACATAAACAGTGCAAAATAAAAACTTTAATAAAAACTGATATATTGTGGCCAGGCGTGGTGGCTCACGTCTATAATCCCAGCACTTTGGGAGGCCGAGGCGGGTGGATCACGAGGTCAGGAGTTCGAGACCAGCCTGGCCAACATGGTGAAACCCTGTCTCTACTAAAAATACAACAATTAGCTGGGCGTGGTGGCGCATGCCTGTAGTCCCAGCTACTTGGGAGGCTGAGGCAGGAGAATTGCTTGAACCCAGGAGGCGGAGAATGTGGTGAGCAGAGATTGTGCCATTGCACTCCAACCTGGGCGTCAAGAGCTAAACTCCGTCTTAAAAAGAAACAAAAACAAACAAACAAAAACCTGAAACATTGTATTTCATCAAAATTAAAACTTTTTGAAAGATAACAAGAAGAAAGTCAAAGGCAGGCTACGGACTGGGAGGAAACATTTGCAAATCATATATTCAACAAATGACATATCTACAACATAGAAGTATTTCGACACAATAATAACTCAAAAAATTGGGCACAAAACTTGAACACAAATGTGACAAAATAATGTGTGTGAATGATCAATGCTGCTAATCAGTAGTCATCAGAGAAATGTTAACGGTTTTAACCACAGTGAGATACCCCACATTATATTAGATTGGAAGTAAACAAACATACAAAAAAAACATTGATTTCAAGTGGAGAAAATCTGGAGCTGCTGGGAGTCTTGAACACTGTCAGTGAGAATGTAAAATGGTGCATTCACTTGGGGAGTCAGTTTGGAAATTTTTTAAGAAGTTAAACATATACTTACCATAGAACTTAGCAATCCCATTCTAGGTATTTACCCCCCAAAAATGAAAATGTATGTTCACATCAAAACTTCTATGTTAATAGTCACAAACCCAAATGTCTGTCAACTGGAGAATGAAAAACAGTCATAGTATATCCATGTAGTGGATACTATTAAGGAATAAAAAGACATGTGCTTTCAGATGTCTTCCACAACATGACTAGACCTCAGAATAATTATACTGAATCGAAAGAAACTCAGACCCAAAAAGAATATACATTGTATTATACTATTTATATAAAGTTCTAAAACATATAAACTATTCCATAGAGAAGAAAGCAGGTCTGTCGTTATTGGATATGGGGTGGAGGAAAGGATTTCCGGTCACAGAGTGTGAAGAAATTTGGGGGAGTGAATTAGTCCATTTTCACACTGCTATAAAGAACTTCCCTGAGACTGGGTAATTTATAAAGGAAAGAGGTTTACCTGACTCACAATTCCATATGGCTGGGGAGACCTCAGGAAACTTACAATCTATGATGGAAGGAGAAGCAAACACATCCTTCTTCACAAAGTGGCAGCAAGGACAGGAGCAGGGGAAACTGCCACTTACAAAACCATCAAATCTTGCAAGAACTCGCTCATTATCATGAGAACAGCAGGAGAAACCACCCCCACAATCTAATCACCTTCTATCAAATCCCTCCCTTGACATGTGAAGATCACAATTTGAGATGAAATTTGTGTGGGGACACAGAGCCAAACAATATGAGGGAGTGATAAAAAGATTTGTTATGATTATTGTAATGGCTTTATACATATATGTATATGTCAAAACTGATCACATTGTATAACTTAAATGTATGCAATTTATTTACTTCAATTATACTTGATAAAGTTGTTTAAAAAAACTTAACATTGCATGATGTTTTGTTCAAATGATCTGATTATTTCTCCTCTAATTCAGTGGATATTACTAAAATGTAAACTCTTTCTAGAGGAGACAAATGACATCCTAAATAACATTAGATATTGCAAATGAGAATAATATGGAAACCCAGTCATATCAGAGTAATAATTATTTGTCTCACAAACTAACCTAGATAATTGCACAATCATTCTGCCTGTCATAGATCTCGTGGTTTAAAATATTCTGAAATTACAGTTGATCCTTGGCATTTATAGCTTTGACATTCACAGTTTCAACAGCTCCCAGACACCTCAGAGACCCAGGATGGGGAGCAGTTGGTATTTTGCTGACGCAGAAACATGAGGAGCACACACTGCTGGCCAGGCATGACAAGTTAGTCGTGTGAATTACGAGTAACATCAGCCCACAGCCCATGTGCACTTCTGACCACAGTTTTGCTCACTAATCCTTGCTGGGTTTGCAGTGGCCCTAATTAAGTGATCATGTGTGTGCAAGCATGCATACATGTCTGTCTACAGCAGGTAACTCAGAGAAAGAAAAAAGGTGGTTAACTTGTGGTGGGAGGACATACCTTACGTGCCAATCTTAACAGAAGTGTGCCTTAGTCACTGTATTGATTTGGGAAATAGTCATTGAACTCAGACCAAGTGCCTTGCAATGCAGATGTGCCAACCTTTTTCCTTTTGGGTTCAGAGCCCAGGGGAGACAAACACTGCCAAAGTCAGCAATTATAAGCATTATCAATGTCAGGGAGGGCATCAAGGTGGCCGTGGAAGTATCTGCTGTCTAGGGTGGGATAGGATATCAAGCCAGCCTTGCCTGAGAGAGGGAGGGCTGAACTGAGATTAGAAAAGTGAAACAGGCCGGGCACGGTGGCTCACACCTGTAATCCCAGCACTTTGGGAAGCCGAGGTGGGTGGATCATGAGGTCAGGAGTTCAAGACCAGCCTGGCCAAGATGGTGAAACTCCGTCTCTACTGAAAATACAAAAAAAGAAAAAAATAATAGCCAGGCAGGCACCTGTAATCCCAGCCACTTGGGAGGCTGAGGCAGAGAATTGCTTGAACCTGGGAGGCGGAGGTTGTAGTGAGCCGAGATTGTGCCACTGCGCTCCAGCCTGGGTGACAAGAGTGAGACTTGTCTCAAAGAAAAAGTGAAACAGAGCCTGAAGAAAGGAACAGGAGGCTGAATGGCATGGACTGTTGAGGAGGAACATTCTAGGCAGAGGAAACATGTGCTAAGCTAAGGGGTGCTTGGAGGAAGGAAATTAGCCAAGGCCGTCTTTTAAGTTATGGATATTTCAAAAACTATTGCTCATAAATGCCCAGTCTGTTGTTTTATATGAAAAAAAAAGATCGATCATCTTGTCTCTGGAATCTATGTTACTTTTATATTTTAACTTTTATGGACTAATTTGCTATAGATTTTTGTGTTCTGCTTTTGGGGCATTTCATTTCTGGGAACATACAGTTTGAAGAATGAACAATACATAGTTTTTCTTGATTTTTTTCAGTGTGATTGGTTTTACAAGGTAACTGTATTAGCTGAATTCAAATTCCCTAAAGGGAAGGTCAAATCGTTTTGCACAAAGATAACAAATAATGAAACCATTCACAAATTCGATCACCAATTATGAATGTAGAAGTCACTGCTGAGGTTTAGTCTCTCCAAAAGATACAATAAAAGGATCCAACACAGTTGATAAAAGACATCATTAAGGAAAAAAACAAAAAAAACTTTAAAGATTTTTTAACTCCCAACTTGTCATTATAAAACAAATAGCAAATTTTCTTGATTTTAATAAGTCATTAATTGTAAAATACACTTTCAATTTAAAGAGCTGTTTATTTCACAAGGGAAAGAAGAACAACACTTCCACGTTAAATATAGCACACTGATTGTCACATGTATTTGAATTTTGGAAATGCTGTAAAACTTAAATATTGGGAAAAAAAGTTTTAGAAAGAAAATAGCCACTCTAAGAATAACATCTTTTGCAAAGGCTGACTGTGTGCTAAGTCCTTTACTCAGCTCTTTTCATTTTATCCTCAGGAAAACCCTAAGTGGCTAAGTCCTTTTTTGATTTTTGTTTTTTATTTTTGGGATGGAGTCTCATTCTGTCGCCTAGGCTGGAGTGCAGTGGCACAATCTTGGCTCACTGCAACCTCCACTTCCCGAGTTGAAGTGATTCTCCTGCCTCAGCCTCCTGAGTAACTAGGATTACAGGTGCGCACCACCACGCCCAGCTAATTTTTGTATTTTTAGTAGAGACGGGGTTTCACCATGTTGGTCAGGCTAGTCTCGAACTCCTGATCTCGTGGTCCGCCTCCCTCAGTCTCCCAAAGTGCTGGGATTACAAGCGTGAGCCACTGCGTCCGGCCCTAAGTCCTATTTCTATCTTTGCTGTACAAACCTGTGCAAGCCAAGGTTCAATGCAGCTGAGCAGCTGAGTCAAGGCTAGAAAAGCTTTTACATCAATGAAATTTCCGTTACCAGGTCATACAGGAAGTTAGCAGGAGAGAGGAGAATCTTTGTAGTTCCCCTCGTCTCCTGGCAGAATTTTGCAACAGGATTACCTCCTCACAGGTCACAATGGCATGCTGTCTCCCAAAGAGATGAACCTAAAAAGAAGGAAGAAAATTATGAACTAGCCATCCCTTGTTCCCCAACAAACCTCAGTTCAGACTGAAGTTCCCAGTGTTCTGTTTTTCATCTGCCAAATTGAGTGTCTTTGTGATATGTTAATCAGGACCACTAATCTCTCTAAAGCTGGCTGCAAAGCTTCTAGATCACTTAATAAGAACCCTCTGATGGGAATGGTAAGTAAATGAAGATGATTGATTTCTGCAATTTCAGTATTTTAAAACACTGGTAGCTTTATGCAGTTTAGGTGAATGGAAAAAGAGTGGCTACTACATTGTGAAAAAACAATGGTGGTAGACTTGTATATAGGCAGAGAGAGGAGGCAGTAAAAAAAATAAGATGAACAGGAAATGCTTTTGTGTATTGTTTGGTTTGGCTTTATGTATGCTTATTTAGAATATGAAAAAAATCAAATAATAATTGCATTTAAATAAATTCAGATCATACAGAATGGACATCATGAGACTTGCTTTGCCTGTGGTGAAGTTCAAGTGAAACAGTGGGAGAAAGCATTTTTTCAACTGCAAAGAGCCATCTAAAAGTAAGGGGTTACTATCACAATAGTTATCAATTTCTCCCCCAGCTGCCAGAACAAGTTTGGCATGCAATTTAAGGAAGTGTTATGTATCATGAGTTTATGCATATTCTTGCAGCACAGAAAACAGCCGATGGTGTGCCTTTTTGTTCTCGATCATTCAACTCTTGTTTTATGCATCTAAATCTTCTTGCTAGAGATATTCTTAGCTCTAGACATTGCCTCTCAGGGCCCTCATTGTGATTCTGATTGTCAGAGAGGAATCCAATGAATATGTGGGTTACTAGGAGATACTCTTTGGATGTTTTATACACTTTGCCCTTTTTGATATACAAAGGCAATGTAGGAGACAACCAAATAAACATTCCAGAGCCAGGTCCTGGAGATTCTTACACTGTGAACATCAGGCTTACCTGTGTAGCCTGGGATTTACTAGAAATTCAGTAAATGTTCATGCAGCAAATGAATAAATACATATCTCAAGAAACTTACATAATATAAATCCTTCATTAAAGGCAACATGTGAAAGAAAGCAGCTTGGCTCTTCATTAAGGAAATGCTTAATGGGTTAATGTGTTCAAATTCTGACAGAGAGCTGGTCTCAAATTCCAGCAGTCACTGACCAGCTGAATACCTGGGAAAAGTGTGGTGTGTCTTTCTCTCTCATCTGTTTTCTTTCCTCTCTTCCCTCCTCCTCCTCCTCTGTTTCTTCTTCTCTTTCACTTTCTCCCTCCTCATATTTAAAAACTTGGATTTAGTCATATTTCTTAGTTGATGTCATATTACTTTCTCATTTGTCCTGTGGTGTTACGATATATATAGGTTTTCATCCAGGGCCCTGGCTCCTAACTCCTTTAGCCCTGTTACAGTCTTTTGTTGCACTGTTGGGGGTGTCGTAGGCTTCAGGGGCAGCCTCTGACCTTCCCCTACTCTTCTTTCACCTGTCTCAAGGAAGGACTTGACTCTCCCCACACCTTTCTGATTGTGGGTCTTAACATCCTCCCCAGAGAGGGTCCCACCCTATACTATGAGGGGAAGGAATGCTCATTTCATCAAATTTCCATAAAAACCCGAGAGCACTGGGTTTGGAGAGTTCCCAGTGGTTGATCAGGTGGAGGTTTCTGGAGGGTGGCTCCCGGTAAGGGGGACATAGAAGCTCTCTGCTCCGTGTTCCCCACACCTCACCCTAGGCATCTCTACATCTGTATCCTTCGTAACATCCTTTATAAGAAACTTGTAAATGTAAGTAAGTGTTTCCCTGAGCTCTGTGAACCACTCTAGCGCATTAATCAAACCCAAAGAGGCAGTTGTGCAAACCCCAACTTGAAGGAGGTTGGTCAGAAGTTCTGGAGGCCTAGACTTGCTACTGGTGGCTGTGGATTGGGGCAGTCTTGGGGACTGAGCCTTCAACCTGTGAAATCTGACGCTATCTCCGGGTAGGGTCATAACTGAATTGGAGGTCACCCAGCTGGTGCCTGCTGCTTGGTGGTGGGGAGAAAACCCACACAGTTGATCACAGAAGTCTTCTTCTGTGTTGATTGTTACTGCGATGTGAGAGCAGAGGAAAAACATAGTAAACATAGTTTGGGAGTTATAGAGAGTTTTTTCCCGATACAGTTTCTTACAGGGCTCCTCTTTCATTTTAATTTGTCATTCATTTGCCATTTTGTCCCCATAATTCCCTCTAGCTCACCTACTCAACCCATAGGCACCCATTCAAATGTATTTAATTTCAATCTCTTTGTTTACGTTTGTTCTTGCAAAACTAATGCAAGTATTGTTCATCATGCACACATTTGTATGTGATGTAAATACACTGTGAAGTGTGTGTGGGTGTGCACATATGCGTGTGTGTGTGTGTAATTTTAACATAGGTGGATAAATGTGGTTCTTTCTTTGGAATCAGCCTTCATCCTTTTCAGCACTAGGGATTTAAGATCTATCAATATTTCTTTCTTACCCTCACATTTTGTTTTTCATCTCTCTCAGTGATGGACACATAGATTGATTCTTAACCTTCTGCAGTGAAAATTATTACACAGATTTCCTGTGGACCTGTGTGATAATTTCTTCAGATTATACACCCAGGAGCCAAATTGCTGGTACATGGGTTATACTTTGTTTGGCTAAGTGCTGGCAGGTTATATTTCAGAATCTCTAATTCTTTGTGATTTTATGTATCAAAAGAGGATAATAAGCATATGCTATGGTTTGAATGTGTCCTCCAGAATTCACGTATTGGAAACCTAATTCCCAGTGTGAAAGTGTTGGGAGACTCCATCTAATGGAAGGTGTTTAGATAATGAGGTTTCTTCCCTAATAAATAGATCAATGCCATTATAAAAAGGGTTTATGGGAGTAGATTCTCTCTTCTACAGTCTTGCCCTTCCTTTTTTTTTTTTTTTTTTTTTTGCCATGTGATGATGCAGCAGGAAGAATTTGGCCAGATTCTAGCACCTTGATATTGGACTTTCCAATAACCAGAACAGAGTCATTACATTTCTGCTCATTATAAATTACCCAGTCTCAGGTATTCTGTTACAGCAGCACAAAGTGGACTAAGATAGATTCTAATATACAAGTTTGTGGTGTGGTTTAGGTGAGAGGCGGCCTGTGAAGCACTAAGTCCATGGCACATGATCTGTCAGCCACATGTCAGCATATGACATGTCTCCTGCACTTTGTGCTTCTGGCATCCAGGTAGCAACCTATGGATGACGGTGCCCTGTGGCCACTCAGCCTGACAGAGTTTCCTGTAATCTGGGTGATTTAGGGGAGTGATTCTCAAACTTTTCTAAGCATCAAGATCACCAGGGGCAGGAGGGGGAGATGGGGCTTGTTAAAAGAAACTATGGAATTCTACCCATTTCTGTATCAGTAAGTGCAAGATGGAGACTGAAAATGTGCATTTCCAGCATGTTCTCAGGTGCTGCTGCTGCTGCTGCTGCTGGTGGTTGTCCTGGGTCTACAGTTTGAGAATCTTTGTTCAGGGCAAGGTGGGGGTGGAGAGGTGAGGTTGAGGCACCAGGGTGACTCAGTGGAAGAAGCAGTACATTTTAACAGCATCAGCAAAATAAGCGTTCCAAACTAGAGAGCAATTTTAGAATTGGATATTGGAAATTACAGAAACTGCATCTAACTAGTAATCCAGGAAAAATCAGTATTTTGTTTTCTTTGCTTACTTTTATCTTACCAGTCTTCCTTCCCCAATTTCTTCCTTTCTCTTGCTCTCTCTTCCCCCTACCTCCTTTCTATCTTCCTTTTATTTGCTTATTTATTTATTTTATTTTAAGGCACCCTATCCTTTCTTTGTGCAAATAATTTAAGAATACAAAAATGATCCTCTCCACAATCTGTGACCTAATTTGAACTGGAATCACATTTTAGCTTGAGCCTTTATAGATCAAACTTGCACTTTTCTTCTGTCATGAATTATTTTATTCCTAAAAGCCTATGTTTTCTTATCTATCTTATCTATCCTAAAAATAAATGAAAGATAAATAAGATAACAGATATATTCTGGTAACTTTAAATCTCAGTACCTCAGTTTATTAATTGGTATAATGGAGGTAATATTACTTGCTTCTTAGGGTTTCTGTGAAAAATAATTTAGTTAATGCATGTAAAGAACTAATGAGTGTTTGGCACATAAAAGTCAATGAATGTTGGCTGGGCATGGGGGCTCATGCCTGTAATCCCAACACTTTGGGAGGCTGAGGTGGGTGGATCACCTGAGGTTAGGGGTTCCAGACCAGCCCGACCAACATGGTGAAACTCCGTCTCTACTAAAAAGACAAAAATTAGCCGGGCGTGATGGTGCACACCTGTAATCCCAGCTACTCAGGAGATTAAGGCAGGAGAATTTCTTGAACCCAGGAGCCGGGCTCCCAAAACGCCAAACTCTTCAAAATTATGATGCCCTCTGTTACATTTTTATTGATGACTACTCAGAGGTCAGTCATTCTACAGTGATCTAGTCGTCTCAGTTGCATTAACTGGAAATTTCTGTTTTGAGCAGTAGCCTTTCTTTTTAACAACTGCATCAAATTTGCTGGTATATCCGTTGATTCTTTTGTGTTAGTGCTTGTCAAGGTTCTTCCAGGATTCTCAAATTGGGCAATCACCTCTCTCTTGATAGTGAGAAAACCTTCCTATCCTGAGGATTTCTTCCTCTAGTATTTGCCACTGTCCTGTTCCTACTCATGTGATAGAGTGGGTTGCTTTTACAGCAATTATTTGGCTCCGAATATTGGGTCAAGTCTGACTGTGGCTCTGTGTAATCAGAAGTTTTTCCACAGAAATTGTAACTCAGCTCATCCCAATATATAATTATACATATCAGTTGGTATTAAATATATCAGAATATATATTAATATAAAATAGTGTAATATAAACATTATATATAATATATAATGAAATAATATTTAACATAGTTTTATAATATCTGATTTAATTAATGCTATCTATTAACATAGTAATATAAATATATGACATATTATAATATATCATATAATATTTATATATTATATATAACATTATAAAATAATATGAAATAATATAAAAATATATAACGTATATCATCTGACATAGTGCATATTATATAGTAATATATGATATATTAATATATAACATACTATTATAATACATTATTATAATACATACATATTACATATTAATATGTGTAATATATATTATATAAATATATGACATATATCTGCTATATATTTAATATCTGATATATACAATTATATATTTTATATATTTGTATTATATATTATAATTATATATAATTGGTAATGTAATATATAATATAATTATATATTTATATATTATTATATATATTAATATATAACATTATATATAATATATATTAATATATATCTGATATAATATATACAAATCATATATTACATATCATATATTACATATATGCTATAATGCCATAATACATATAATTATATAAGTATATATTATGAATATATATTGTTCATATAATGAATATATTATATAATGTTATAATTAATGATATATAATATATATCATTTATAATATATATCATTCATAATATATATCATTCATTTATTAATAAAATAAAAAAGAATGAGGACAAGTATCTGGGAGAATGGTATGTATATAAATTATATATAATAATTATAGGCATTTTTATATTACATAGGCATTTTTTATTACATTTTTATATTACATAATTATATTGTATAATTATGATAGTATACATTATATCAATGTATCATCTATTAATATAATATAGTTATATATAGTCATATCCATTACATATTTATATTAATATAGAATAGTATACTATGTAATTATTGGCAATAATTACTATATATAATATGTAATATATACTAAACTGTTATATATATTTTATATATATATAACTTTTGGTTCATGGGCTCTAGTGCTTCCTAATGAACCAGGGCATGAATTTCGATATCAATCCCAGTTCTTAGTTGTAAATGTGACATTTGGCCATGTCTATTGGATATTATTTCTGATGACTTATTTCAATAATGGGGAGGTGATAATTTGATCTGTTTTAAATCGGGGCTCCCTGGTAATATGACAGTGCTTTCCACTTGACTGAGGGTTTCCTCAGTATTGTTCCTCATTCAACTTCTGAAAAATATTCCATATATTTTTTTCTTCAGGAATTCTATAGCTGTGCCTCAACTACCTGCTTTACTTAATACATTTATTATCTCATAAAACAACTGTTAGCAGGTGAGGACAGGTACATTTTCTTCATCTTCTGTGTACCTCGTAGGATCTTGCCCAGTAGTATTAGCACACGGTTCCTTGGGATCTGGGTCATGGTGTTCCCAAGGTACACTGCCTGCACATGGAGACTCCACCAATGTTTGTTGAATGAATGAGGATAAGTGCATGGAAGAACACTGAGTAATTGTTTTTGAATAGTTGACAAGGTTTGAATTAGGTTAATACTCTTTTTTATTATTTGTTAATAGAAATGGCGACCTATTGATTTCTAGTATAGGAATCTAGGTACTGATAGATATGCTGTAGGCAAGTTGTGTGTCTGAGAGTTTTTTCATTTAAGAGTTTAGTTAAAATTAAGGGACAATGCCAAGAAATGAAGCCCAACTTTAGTGTATTCCCAATTAAATGCCTGAAATCTCTTTGGTAAGTAGGTGGCATATAAACAAATGCGTATAAAAAGAATTCCAATGATCTACAATGGTTAAAAATGACATATTCTATTTTAAGTCAGTTTTCTCATTATTACAATATTATTAAGTTAGTTTTCTCATTAATAGATAGTTATACATTCCATGTAGTATTTTCCAGTGTTCCTTTGATAATTTTTATTTTCTGCTGTCTGATTATAAAAAGTAAAGCTTACTATAGAAAATGTTGAAAAAAGAAGAACCATACCAAAAAAATCTATGCCATTCAGATAATACTATTACTTTCTTGATAAACTTTCTATGGATATTTATAATAAGTACTTTTTAGTTCTTTCTGTATGTGTGTATTATTGCGATTACATGGTATTTTGAGGCCTGCTTTTATTTTATTCAGCATTATATTAGAATTATTTCCCCAAGTCATTAAATATTCTTTGAGAATATTTTTCTCCAGTGGTTGCACAATATGACATTACACGGATACATCAACATGATTTAAACAGTATTCTGTTCTTTGGCATTTAGTTGAATATCCTTGTATATATGTGTGCTTTTATTTTTTTTCTCCCACAGTTTAGTAAGAATTGACTCCTACCTATGAAGTAATTGGTTAAAGGTTTGAGACTATCTTAAGGCATCTGATGCACATCAACACATTTTTCAGAAAGTGCTGCCAATTTCACTAACACAGTGAAAGGGAATTCTTATGGTATGCCATTGCCTTTGCTGAATATTGCTATTTTATTGAAGAAGATGACCAGTTTGATGGATTCATATTACAAGCTCCCAGTGACTTAAAATAGAGTGTTCTCTAAAATAATATGGACCACAAGCCACCTTCAATTTTCAGAAGCCTTAAAGTTGTAGATTGTATTGTGTAGGATAGTAGGTATAGATGTTGTGAGAGCCTAGAAGAAATAGCTGCTCATTGAATGATAACATTTTGACTCTTTTTTTTTTTTTTTTAATCAGAGCAACCATCCCTGCCACTCTATTATTAGTTTCTCAGAAAAGCATGGCATTGAATACTTTTCTATTTAGATGGTCCTCCCACCACCTGCATCCAATCCCTAATTAGCTACCCTCTATGGGAATATGTATAGAAATGTGTTGGAGATATTCTTTTTCTTCACCTTTTAAGTTCAGTGGTACATGTGTAGATATGCAGGTTTGTTACATAGGTAAGCATGTGCCATGGTGTTTGGTGTGTGGTGTTTGGTTTTCTTTCTTTTTCTTTTCTTTTTGAGATGGAGTCTCACTCTGTCGCCCAGGCTGGAGTACAGTGGTGCGATCTCGGCTCACTGCAACCTCCACCTGCTGGGTTCAAGCAATTCTCTGCCTCAGCCTCTCGAGTAGCTGGGATTACAGGCACCCACCACCACGCCCTGCTAATTTTTCTATTTTTAGTAGAGATGAGGTTTCACCATCTTGTCCAGGCTGGTCTTAAACTCCTGACCTTGTGATCCACCCATCAGCCTCTCCAAGTGTTGGGATTACGGGTGTGAGCCACTGTGCCTCGCCAGTGTTTGGTTTTCTGTTCCTTGTATTAGTTTGCTGATGATAATGGCTTCCAACTCACATGACCTCTTTCCTTTTTATGGCTGCATAGCATTCCATGGTGTGTATGTACCACTTTTTAAAAATCTGGTCTATCAATGATGGGCATTTAGGTTGAGTCCATGTCTTTGCTATGTGTCTTGATAATAGAATGATTGATTTTCCTTTGGATGGAAGTATTATTTTCCTCTTAAAATTTGAATAGCAGATCTATGCCTACTTTAAAATATAGAAACCAGGTCATTTGGAATGTGTTACAGCTTTGTGGCATCTAGCAAAAATTGAATACATGTGTTTCAGAGTTATCTTTACCTTATTCATCAAAGAATAAGGGGCTTATTTCCCAAATTAATTTATATAT
Organism: Piliocolobus tephrosceles; assembly: GCF_002776525.5. Lineage (NCBI taxonomy): Eukaryota > Metazoa > Chordata > Mammalia > Primates > Cercopithecidae > Piliocolobus > Piliocolobus tephrosceles. The sequence goes on along the minus strand of NC_045453.1, from coordinate 28,509,197 downwards.
GACTCCCTCAAGGCGAATATCCAGAGTCATTTTGTTCACCATTATAAAACCTTACTCATAAAGGATGATCAAAATATACCTGATGCACAGAGAGAAACCCATATTTTTTTAGTTATAGATGATGGAATACTGTAAGAGGTTTAGGCTCATAGGAAAATCTTCTTAATCTAGAGGACATATTGCACACAAGAGGTGACAAAAAAAGAAATGGCAGAGGTTAGAATTTCAGTTTTGATTAAAGGAAATCCTTTCCAACAAGAGAATTAATATGTTTTCTCACTCTTAAGCCCACTTTAGTTTCCTTCCAAGCTGGAAGAACAAGAAAAATAAGTGAAATCCAGCTCTCCGTTGATGACTGTCTAACCATTGGTGGTTTGCAGGCTTGTGTTCTATTCTGTCTGATGAAGACATCACATTCAGGCACGGGCTCTTGAGAATCGCCTTGGCTATCACAAACTCCCTGTTGCATAACTTGTATCACAACAAAACCTTTGACTTTGGTTCTTTCTTCTCCTCTCTGAGGAACCCAGTGTGAGGGATCCAGTGCGGCATAGCTCTTTGTAGTCTATCCATCTTTCTTTGAACTTTCTCACACACCCATGAAAAAGATACTTTATGAGCACTATCATTTTCTCAATTTTTTTTTCTTATTTGTGTATATCTTTAACATCCCTTTACACATAAATTACTTAGCAAAAATTGGTTGGATGTTCTTGAGTAATTTTATTTATTCCATTCCTTGGCACTTAAGTATTTTGTTCACCTTTTAGGAGCAAAGCACTGGAACCAAATCATCCCAGGTCTCTGCTGGGAATCATACATTAATAAAATCCTCAATCAAATCTACACGTAATTGCTACCAATAAAAATACCTTAATGGTAATGAACATAGTGCTATGAGATTGTTTAATAGAATTGTTTGACTCAGTAAGAAAAAGTAGATGGAGAGGAGGATTTCTGGCAAAAGAAAGGACCTACAAAGATGCTGAAACATTGGAAGAATGAAAGGCCTTTGTAGATGAAACTCAAGAGAGAAAGAAGATGAGATCTACTGAGGCTGGGGTAGGAAGCAAAGGCTCGATTATTCAGAACCTTGCAGGATTTTAGTCTTTGATCCTAAGAGCAATAAAATGTCACTGAAATATTTTAAGTAGAGGGTGACATGATTGTTTTTGCTTTTTGTAAATAAACTTTTATAGAGAATTTCAAGTATATCTTAAAAATGGAAAAATATTAAACCTCCGTCTACAGGCTAACACTGTTCAACTCATGGCCAATTACATTTCACCTGTGACCCAACCCACATACCCCTGCATCTTGTCACATTTATTTGAAGTAAATCTCACATACCTTATCATTACATAACTAAGCATATCTTTAAAAGTCAAGAACTCTCATTCCAAAAAATAAGCAGGAATATCTCTTAAAAGCTCCAGTAATTTTTAATACATAATATCATCAAATATCCAGTGTTCAAATTTTCCCAATTGTAGTGTGTGCATATGTATACTTGCTTTGAATCAGGGTTCAAATAAGATTCATAAGGTGCAGTTATTGATATATCTTAGATGTGTTTTAAACTGTACACTCTTCTACCATCTCTATTTTTTTTTTTTTTTTTTTTTGAGACGGAGTCTTGCTCTGCCGCCCGGGCTGGAGTGCAGTGGCCGGTTCTCAGCTCACTGCAAGCTCCGCCTCCCGGGTTTCCGCCATTCTCCTGCCTCAGCCTCCGGAGTAGCTGGGACTACAGGCGCCCGCCACCTCGCCCGGCTAGTTTTTTTGTATTTTTAGTAGAGACGGGGTTTCACCGTGTTAGCCAGGATGGTCTCGATCTCCTGACCTTGTGATCCGCCCGTCTCGGCCTCCCAAAGTGCTGGGATTACAGGCTTGAGCCACCGCGCCCGGCTACCATCTCTATTTTTATTCCTTGCAATTCATTTGTAAAGAACCATGTTGTTTATGCTGTGGCATATCCCACTGTTTGAGTTTTGATTGGTGCGTTCCCATAGTGGTTTTAACATATTTCTCTGCCTTTGGTATTTCCTGCAAATTAGATCTCGTGAGGCTTTATACATTGTAGATTTCCGTTTTTTTCATGTCGATCTCATAGGTGGTGTTTTGATCATTGACGAGGCACATAGTTGTCTGTTTTTTCCCTTTTAGTGATATTAGCAGCCATTGATAATCATTGCCTAACTTCCATTAATTTACTGGAGCTTTAAATAGTGATGTTTGAATTCTATTATTTCTTCTTCATTCATTCCAAGAAGTGGAACGTTTTATAAAGAGAAGTTTCTTCATCAGCTGTTTAGTTACCCTGAGTTTGAATCCACATAGGAGAGGGAGGAGAAATATGCTGGTCTTTTCCTTTATTTAACATTTTTAAAATAACAAATAAGTTTCCTAAATTTCTCCAATGAGGGATTTTTTTTTCCATTTGACTTTATTTTTAGAATCAGTATAAATGTATGGTTTTAAACTTATTTTGTTGTTTTAATGAATTATACTAATTGTCTTCATAGGCCAATATAGCAAAGTCAGCACTAAGTCTTAGGACTATCAGAATTCCCACCTAAATCCTCAGCTGAGGCCAGGAAGTCGAGCCTAGGCTATCTGCGCATTATATAACAGGAGATTGGATAGGGGGAATGAAGGGCATGTGAAACTGCTTGGCTTGCCCCTTGTTAATTTGTGTCTTGAAATGTCCATATCATCTCAAAGGTTCTAAGAATGGTCTGGCCCAGAGACGGGAGGGAGGCAGTCATAAATGTGGAAAATCAGATCAAGGTTATTGTATTAATTTTCTGCGGTATATGCTTTACCACAAATTTAGTGACTTAAAACAACACTCATTTATTATATCAGTCTCCATAGATCAGGAGTCTGGGTACACAGCTGATTCTCGTGCTTGGCACTTCACCAGATTGAAATCAGGTGCTAGCCATGGCTGCACGCCCATCTGAGGCTTGGGGTCCTCTTCCAAGCTCACTGGTGGAAAAAGTTAGTTCCTTTCTATTGTAAAACTGAATCCCACAGCTCCCAGAGGCCACCCACTGTTTCCTGTTATGTGGAATTGCCCAAAACAGGACAGTTTTCGTCTCTACTCCTCTGAGTCTCTGACCGCTACACCCTCCTTGAATGGGCGTTCCTGATTCAGGCAGGCTCACCCAGGATAGTCTCCCTTTTAATTAAAGTTAACCAATTAGGATTTTTAATTATGTCTACAAATATATCCTTTGACCTTTTCATATAATGTAGTCTAATCAAGGGAGTATTACTTGGAGGAGGGCGGATTCCTGGATGACCTTGGCGGACCCAGCTTTCCCACCTCCTGTTTGTAGTTCTCAGAATAACTCTAGAATGTACTGAGAATGTAGCACCCTGAGATAAGGAGGAAAGGGGCGGAACAACCCAGGCTATGTCTGCATTCTTCCTAGAACAGGGTGTTCTGCAGCACGTGGGCTCATCGAGCCAGGTGCTGCCCAGGCTATATAAACCCAGAGCAAGGCTGGGGTTTCTCAGCTGTGATGCGATGTGGGGCATGCGCAGATGAGACTCCATCTGTCCGAAGCTGTTTTCCTGAGCCTTGGAGGATAGTTTCGTCATGGCTCCTAGACTTCCATTTATCCTTGCTGCTGATCTGTGAGTGACAGGTCTGCTTTGCCAGACTTGCGTGAGCGTTCTATCTCACTGGACTAGACCTAAGAACTTTTACATTATTCTACCATGTTCTTAGGGGAAGGGGTGAAACAAGGGCCTCACTGAGGGCCATGGTAGAATTTTTCTATCTCAGATGTTTTTAGTTTACCATGAACTCATCATATTGCTGAGTGCAAGGCATAGCCCATCTCTGGGCCTTGACTTCCCTGCTTATACACTGAATATACTAAACTAAATTATTCCTAAGGCTCTCTCAACACTAATATTCTATGAGTTTACTAATCTGCTTTTCTTACAGTGTATTTGATAGTTGTTTTTTAGGTTTATATTTTAGAGCAGTTTTAAGTTTACTACAAAACTGAGTAAAAAGTACAAAAGGGGTTGGGTGTGGTGGCTCACTTCTGTATTCCCAGCACTTTGGGAGGCTGAGGAAGGTGGATAACCTGAGGTCAGGAGTTTGAGACTAGCCTGGCCAACATGGGAAAGCCCCGTTTCTACTAAAAATACAAAAAATTAGCCAGGCGTAGTGGCATGTGCCTGCAATCTCAGCTACATGGGAGGCTGAGGCAGGAGACTTGCTTGAACCTGGGAGGCAGAGATTGCAGTGAGCTGAGATCCGGCCATTGCACTCCAGCCTGGGCAACAGAGTAAGACTGTCTCAAAAAAAAAAAAAAAACCAAAACAAAACAAAAAACAAAAAAAAGTACAAAAGGTTCCCATGCACCCTCTGCCCCCATTTCCCCACAGATGCACAGCCTCCCCCACTGTGAGCCCCCGCACCAGAGCGGTACACATGTCACAATGGGTGAATCAACATTGACACCTCATTGTTACCCAAGGTCCATAGTTTACATTAGGTTTTCATTCATTTGACTTTGTTTTAGTTTTCTTTCCCAGCTTTATTGAGCTAATATTGACAAAGAAAGATTATATCCATTTAAAGCTGTATTCACAATTTAATGAATTTTGGCCCCAGTGCTTAACATTGACACTTTCCACAAAATAACAAAGGAAAAAGAAGTCCCCAAATCAGTTACTGCAAAAAGACACAGTTGTAAATACTTAAATGAGCTCTACCACTTGGATGGGTGGTTTTTTACACAGACCGTCAGTCATTGAGTTTAAAAGGCTTGATGTACTTAAATCTAGCTTTACAGAAACCATAAATTTGCCTTTCCAAGATAAATACTTATTTTAACAGGGTATATTCATGTGTTTTTCTTTTTCATTGCGCAGTTCATTCTAAAAATAAAAACCTGAAAAAAATGTTTCATTGTTTTACAGAAATTGGAGCATACTACAGTGAGTAATTTTTAATAAGAGGAACAGCATAATTAGTAGGAACCCCAGTTGATAAAATATCTGTTTAATTTAAGCAATTGGTAAGCTACTTTTGAAATCAGATTAAAGTTAAGTACAGTACTTGGAATTATTTTTATGTGCAATTTAGGCCTCTGTATAACAATATATTTAAGCATTTACTATAGAATCCTGGGGAGAAAGTTCAAATCTAATAGCTACTTAACAGGGTGTCACTTCAACTCCTGATGTTTATCCCCTTAAACTTTTGTCTACTTGAAACACAAACTATGTGAAAGAGACCATGGCCTAGTCCAGGAGGGCCAGGGATGATTTGCAGTAGGTTATGCAAATTGGTGTAAGACAATGTGGTCACTTTTTTTAAAAAGGTATTTGTTCATAGCCTTTAATAGTTAGAGGTAGAAAACAGCTGTAAATATTTACCGCAGGTTTGTTCCAGGGTGGCATATTAAAATGAATGCAATTTCAGTCTGAATGATGGAGACATCGATGTATATAATATGTATTTAGACAAGCAGACACAAAAGCAGACCTACATTCTGTCCTGTAAACTCATCAAAATCCATTCTCTCCTTCTAGACCAGAGTTTCTCATTTTTGGCACTAGTGACATCAATTGAGTAATTCTTTGTTGTGGGCTGTTCTGTGTTTGCAGGAGGTTTAGCACCTCCCCTGACCTCTGCCTGCTAGATGCCAAACTCCCCCACTCCCACATTGTGACAAGCAAAAATGTCTGGACATTGCCACACGTCACCTGGGAAAAGTACCCCGTGGAGAACCACTGTTGTAGCTGAAGTTCCCAGCCATCTCTCCATGACTTAGTGCTCATGTTTTCTATGTGCTTTGTAGGTCACTCCTATAGCAACTAAACCACAAAGATAGGTCTTGTCTTCTTGCTTTTCCTACAAATGTCTTTCATAGACTGGGGGAAGAAACTATACGTAAAGAGTGTTGACTAATTGTTTTAGGTGCTCTTCCTGTGTACTTCTGTTTTGTCTTTCCTTGACATACCCTTCATTCACTTAATTTTTTTAAATGCTTTGTTCTCCATAGTAGACCAAAGCCCCTCTAAGAGTAAGGCAGAGTCGGTCTTGCTCATTGCTATATCCTCAGTATCAGTCCCCGACTACACTAACAACAACAGGAACAGCAATAGTTCCCGGGTGTTTGCTGTGTACTAGCCAAAACAGAGTGCTTTGTGTATGTTAACACATTTAATGCTCACAGCATTCTGTGTGTTAAGAATTATCAGACCCATTTTATAGACAAAGAACAGGTACAGAAGGGTTAAGGGAATTGACCAAGGTCAGAAAGCTAGGAAATGGTACAGGATCAAATCTAGGGAGTCTGATTCTGGAGTCTGTGCTTTTAACTTCTAAGCTGTGCTGTAGATAGTGGGAGGTCAATGAATACTTGGAGAATGATTGTGCCAATTAAGGAAGAAATGGCTGCAGACGAAGGCTGGGTGTGGAAATCAACAATGATGCTTTAAAGTAAAGGATCTACATGCGTGACTTGGAAACCCAATGACTGTGAAGCAGATGGTGCTGAACGATGATCAGCCCAGGCAGGAGTGCGTGTCTGCATGTTATAGGAGTGCACACACAGCAACTCAGGGTGCTTAAGCAGATGCCCATCCTGAGCTCTTGTATTGGGATTCAGGGAGCATATACACTAAGCTAACCCAAAAGCTGTTGAAAGGAGTCCACAAGTCTTCAATGTTTGCCATGCTATAGGTGTCTTTTGCTGGCTTGATCTGGCCTATGCCTGCACACATTCCTATTGGACTCTGCTCTCCCAGCCCAATCATTTGGCCACAGCAGTGGATTGGATGAAAGACTGATTGATGCACAGTATAAAGATTTTTGATGGTCTGGACCGAAGGGAAGCTAACTACCTCTGAGGTTCCTTGACACTAACTTGTGTCCTATAAGATAGTTCTATATTTTATAGTGAACCGCTGAATCTGTTAAACCTTCACTTTTGGAAAATGTGTATGCAAGGCAAATAAAATGCCATCAAAAAGCAAGCCAGTGGCATTGCACTGAGGTCCAGTGAGCTGGGCTGTGACCATGTCCTGCTCTTGACTGCCTTACCCTGCCATTGTCCCCTGCAAGACTACAGAACAATGGTGAGCAGGAGGATCAAGAGGATACCAAAGGCAATTGGGACAGTATGAAAAGGGGTGGGTAGTAACAGAGGTGGGAAGTTGCTTGAGTGTTGAGGGCACGATACTTAAGCTACCTTAATTAAGCTAAAGATCATGCAGTGAAGTAGAGGGCAATGAGATTGTGCAGATAAATTGGGTTCAAATTAGAGAATTCTTGGAAGCCTGAGTGGTGTTTATATTTAATTTCATAGGCACTGGTGAGCCATTTTGAACATAGAACTGTGAGCTGAATAGCCCTTAAGGACAAACAATTTGGCAGAAAACTCTGCCAAGAGGTGGGAAAAAAGCAAGTGCTGTATTATAACCTGAGCTATGGCGGCACACAGACCTGAGAAGGAAGGTGTGATTTCACTTCTTGTTGGAAGAATTTTTTTGACTCGTTTTCCTGTTGCGGAGTGTGTGTGTGTAATGGACCTAAAACTTGCTGCTTTGCAGGTTTTAAGCATAATTAACCTCACTGTGTTCAGACCTTTAAGTTTATTATGTTCTAGACCTTAAGCCAAGGCACAAGTAAACCCAATTAGGCTAGTAATAGCTTTGGATTAAATTATATTAACTATTAAAAGAACATAAGTTATACATAGTCAGCATGTTTAATTCTCATTGTAGAAAAAACCCTTACATGCTAACTTGATATTAAAATCTGAGAGAAAACAAATCTGCATAATGTGATCAAATCACTTTTACTTTGAGACTGAGATATTTTTCAGATAGTGAAATTGTTATAGAAACAAACTGCCAAAGTATTTCAAATCAGCAGATGAGAATCAGAAGGAAGAAAGTTTCTCTGTTTGGAGCTAACAGGTGTTGTTAGTATTAAACTGTAATTAAAATAAATTCATGTTTACTTTTGTCTCTCTAAGAGTTAGAATGATATTGGAGAAACTCAAGCTGTTAAATCCTTCCTATTTAGGATAGTATGTTAAAAGAAGAGTGAGTGAAAAGAAAAAAAACCTAGATATTTTCCACAGGGACTTACTTTTTTCTGTTCTGCATGTAACTTTTTTTTTCTGCATCAACTACTTTATTGATTTTATTTGAATAGTCTTTGTATTACAAGTGGTTTTTGGTTTCATGGATGAATTATACAGTGTTGAATTCTAAGTTTTAGTGCACCATTACCTGAGTGGGATACATTGTATCCAATGTGTAATTTTTAATCCTTCATTTCCCCTCCATATTCCCCCTTCTGAGTCTCCAAAGTCCATTATACCGCTCTGTATGCTTTTGCGTTTCTGTAGCTTAGCTCCCATTTATGTGAAAATGTGCATTGCTTGATTTTCGTTTCTGAGTTACTTCACTTACAACCATGGCCTCCTGTTCCATCCAAGTTGCTCCAAAAGACATTTTACTTTGTTTTGAATCTGTCAAATGGTGGGAACATGAAATAAAATGTTAGATATTAGACATTATCATCATTAGTATTGTGTATGTTTGAGTGCCATCATCGTCATTATCAGGATTGTATATGTTTGAGTGTTTTTCTCATGTTCTGTGATGTATGGGTTATAATATTGATATTTGGACCATGAATCATATATATATGGAAAATCACTAATAATGTAGGATATAGTATAAATGTTAAATATCTTCTATAGATAGCTAACTCATCTCAAGAAAAAATGAATTAGATTTCCTTAGCAGAAATGCATAAAAATGATGAGCAAAGACTTTTAGGAAAACAGTATCATCTCTAGTGCCACCCAAATCCATCTCTGATGTATGAGAGTTACTCAAAATCTTGAGGAAGTTTCATTAGTACCTCTTACAGTAGACTCTTTTGTCGTTGCTGTTGTTAAGAGACAGTGCAGAGTATTGCTTTAATGCTAGGCTGACTTTAGCATGAGTCCCAGCTGCGAGACATTCAGCAAGTTGGTTAATCTTTCTGAACATTGGCTTCCTCATCTGTAAACTAGAAATAATAGTGGTATCATAAAGGTCCTATTTCCTGAGATTTTTGCAATATGTAAATGAAACAGTGAAAAATTAAGCAGAGTGTCTAGTACATAGTAAACACTCAATAAATATTTATCATCATGAGATTTTGTTAGGTATTAAACTTTGTAGGTGTTAAAGAAGGTTTAGAAAGATATTTCATCTGTATAGGGTAATGTCTGGTTAGACAGGGCCTCATATATTTGGGCAGTATTTTGAACTTCAGATTGGGGTATAGTTCTTATTTTTGAAGTTTTAGAAATAATTTTTTTTCAGGAGAGATCGACTAATTAGGAACTGGAACAAATAATTTGTACTCAAAAAAGACTTAGGAGTATATAGAAAATTGATTTATTCTTCTTTAATGATAAATAGAAGCTCCAGGTGAAATCCTTCCAAGCTTTTATTGGTTGAGCTTACTCATCTGCACAATCAGTAGTGATGGTGCCTTTCTTTTAGGTATGTCTCAGGTAATACATGGTTAGTCCTAAGTACCTATTATAAAGTGAGACCTCAATAAGAAGTAGTATATATCATTAGCTATTGTTGATGTGTACATTCTTTTATATGTAAAAGCTAAATGAGGATTAAGATTTATGGAGAAGACTGCTTATTTTATTTGTAATCTGGGGAAAGAGTATATATTTCTCCATTTATTGAGATAGTTGGTGATACTTATGAGGCTTTTGCATACACAAAAATATCAGCTATATATTATATGCTACCTATTTATATACTATATCTATTGCTTTACAACTTGATATTTTCAAAAAATATATAGGGCTATACATTATGCTACTCAACTCATTCTTTTAAAGAGTTGTGTGTTATTTTATAGAATGGACATGCCTTGATTTTTCAATTATTATGACAATTTCAGGCAAAGCACTTACCTAACATTTTATCTTTTCTTAAGTTCAGGGTTACAACTGCAGGTTTGTTACTTGAGTAAACTTGGGTCGTGGAGGTTTGTTGTACGTATTATTTCATCACCCAGGTATTAAGCCTAGTATCCATTAATTAGTTTTTCTGATCTTTTCCCTCCTGCCTTCCTCCATCCTCCCAAAGGGCCCAGTATGTGTTGTTCCCCTCTATGTGTCCATGTGAAATGGGGGAAGACGTCCTGATTCAATAAACGGCTAATATGCAGAAGATTGAAACTGGATCCCTTCCTTACACCATATACAAAATTTAACTCAAGATGGATTAAAGATTTAAATGTAAAACCCAAAACTATAAAAACTCTGGAAGACAACCTAGGCAATAGCATTCAGGACATAGGTCTGGGCAAAGATTTTGTACAAAGATGTCAAAAGCAACTGCAAAAAAACCAAAAAATTGACAAATGGGATCTAATTAAACTAAAGAGCTTCTGCACAGCAAAAGAAACTATAAACGGTGTAAACAACCTACAGAATTGGATAAAATTTTTGCAAACTATGCATTCAAAATTTTCTAATACAGCAAAATTAGGAGAGTTTTATCATGGTCACATATATACCCACCACCTAGATTCTAACATTAAGATTTTGCTATACTTGCTTCTTTATCTATGTAACCTTCACACACTTCCCCCTAATCCAGGGGATTAGGTCCTAATCCCTGGAAACTGTGAATGTTAAGATGCCAAAGATTTTGCAGATATGATTGATTAGGAATCCCGAGATGGGGATGTTTTTATGAATTATCTGCGTGGGTCCTAAATGCTATGACAAATGACCTTATAAGAGAGGGGCAAAGAGAGGTTTGATACACAGAGAAGAGAGAAAGCAATGTAATGATCTCAGGAGAAAGAGGAAGGATGGAGATAAGAAGGCAAACAGAGAGAAAGAGGGAGAGAAAAAGAAAGAGGGAGAAAAACAGGGATAGAGAAAATTTGAATATGCTACCTTACAGGTCTTAAAGATGGAGTAAAGGGCCTGAGCCTAGGTATACAGGCTTGAAGCTAAAAAAGCAAAAAATGCAGCTCAGGATGCTGGAAGAAGCAGGGAAATGGGCTGTTCTCCCTTAGAGCTTCTCAAGGAGGCATTGTTCTAGGACACCTGGTTTCAGCCCATTGGAATTGATTTTAGACTTCTGTCTGAACTTCTTCCACAACTGTTAGAGAATCAATTTATATCATTTTAAGCCACCAAGTTTGTGGTAATTTCTTACAACAGCCACAGGAAACAAAAAAACCTGTATAACCCAAATCCTTATCAAGACATCTTTTTATTAATCTAGAAAGTTCCTGCATGCCCCTTCCCAATGTTAACCCCACCCAGAGGTAACTACTCTTCCAATTGTTTGAAAAATCATAGATTAATTTTGCCTCTTCTAGAAATTATATAAATGGAATCACAGAGTTTATACTGTTGTGTGAGGCTTCTATTAATCAGAATGGTGGTTTTTGAGATGCATTCACATTATTGAGTTAATGTGTTCTTTGTTATTTCTGAATATTTTATTGTATCAATATACTATTCCTTTGTTGGTGAATATCTGAGCTTCTATAAAGCCACTATGAGCAAACATTCTTGTTCTAACCTTTGTGTTTTAGTTTCTCTAGAGGAAATACTTAGGAGTAAAATTTCCTAGTTTGCTGAGTAATAGGGTATTTGCACATTCAGAAATTTTCTTTAAAAGGTTGTATGACTGTATATTCCAACAAATGATGTATGAGAGCTCTAGTTGCATCACAATCTTGCCAATATTTGGTGTTGTCAGTCTTTTTTATTTGAGCCATTCTAGTGGGTATGTACTAGTAGCTCATTGTAGTTTTAATTTGCATTTGCCTGACAACCAATGATGTGAAGCATCTTTGACCTCCTTATTGGCCATCTGTGTATCTCCTTTTGTGAAATGACAATTCAAGTCTTTCATCCATTTAAAAAATTGTGTTGTTGGGATTTCAATGATGAGTTGCACCTATTCTTTGTATGTTAAAACATATATATATATAATACATAAAAAGTCTTGGTCAGACAGACATATGTTTGGTAAATATTTTTTCCCAGTCTGGTTTGCCTAGTAATTTTCTTAATGGTGTCTTACAAGCAGATTTAATTTGATGGAGTCTAATTTATCAAGTTTTAATTTTATAGTTATTGTTTCATATGGGTTGTCTAAACTTTGCCTACCCCCAAGTCATAAAGATATTTTCCTTTAAAGTCTACAGTTTTAGTTTCAAGGTTTAGGGCTATGCTTATACTCCAGTAATACTTTTGTGTATGATGAGAAGTATGGGTTGAGGAATATCTGTTTCTTATCTGGATACTCATTTATTCCATCATCATTTGTCGAAAAGACTTTCCCTTCATTGTTGGATTATTTTGGCACTTAGGTTAAAAAAAAAAAGTATGTAGACATCATATATGTAGGGGTGTATTTCTGGACTCTGTAGGCTATTCTATTGGTCTATTTGTGGGCTGTTACCAGTTCCACACTGTTTTAACTATGGTAGCAGTATAGTACGTCTCAAAATCAGGCAAGGTAAGTTCTCTAATTCTCTTTATTTCAAAGATGTATTTGGGTATTCTCAATCCTCTTTATTTACGTGTATACTTCATAAATGATCGAAAAATTAAAAATCAAGATTTTCAGTTTCTTAAAAAAAAAAAAACTGCATGGATTTTTGGTAGGACTGCATGAAATCTCTAGGTCAATTTAAGAAAAACTGACACCTTAACAACATTGAATCTTCAAACCGTAACAGGGGTACATAATTCTATTTCTTTAGGTTGTGTTGGATTCCTCTCAGCAGTGCTTTCTTATGCAGACAGAGTTCTAGGCTGCCTTTCTGTTACGGAGTCTTACACATTATCTGTAGGGTAGAAGTTTTGTGCATCTTTAATAAAAGCAGGATACCAGATACAGGTTGTTGTAGATGTGCTCGTGAGACTGGTGGAGTTTTACTCTATTCCTATTTAGCTGAGAGTATGTAACCATAAGTAGGTGTTAAATTTTATCAAATGCTTTTCCTGCAACTGTGGGTTTTCTTCTCTGGAGTTTTAGATGCCCCATGCAATGCTGACATTGACCTGACCCTTCCGCCATGATTGCAAGTTTCCTGAGGCCTCCCCAGCCATTTGGAACCGGGACTCAATTAAACCTCTTTTATTTACAAATTACCCAGTCTTAGGCAGTTCTTTATAGCAGTGTGAAAACCGACAAATATACTAGTACTTCCAGGCTTTCTTTCTCGCCTCTTATGTTGTAAAAATAACAACCTTGTGATGTTCCAAGTTTTGACTTGAAATCTGCTGGCTTTTGTCTACTCCCTAGTTGATATGGTTTGTCTCTGTCCCCACCCAAATCTCATCCTAAATTATAATCCTCATAATCCCCACATGTCGAGCAAGAGACCTGGTGGAGGTGACTGAATCATGGGGGCAGAGTCCCCCATGCTGTTCACTTGATAGTGAGTTCTCACAAGATCTGATGGTTTTATGTGTCCGACAGTTTCTCCTTCACATGCTTCTCTCTCCTGCTGCCTTGTGAAGAAGTTGCCTGCTTCCCCTTCCACCATGATTGTAAGTTTCCTGAGGCCTCCCCAGTCATGTGGAACTGTGACTCAATTAAATCTCTTTTCTTTATAAATTACCAGTATCAGGCAGTTCTTTGTAGCAGTGTGAAAACAGACTAATACACTAGTACTTTCAGGCTTCCCCTATCCCGGCTCTTACGTTGTTATCTGAGAGAAGGTGAGATGTAGCAGGTAATTTCTCAGCTATACTAAAAAAGCTCAGATACACCTTATCTGTAGGTATTTGGGTTGTGTCTAATTTTTTTTTTTACAATTACAAATAATGTCATAATGATATAATATTTAGTATACCTTCTGGCATTTTTCTATATAGGAAATATATCAATTATTTATATAAGATAATTTCATGACATCAAAACTTGGGACCAAATATTTATCAACAGTGTAGTAGTCTTTTTGTTTGTTTTGTTTTAGGAGCAAATGAGATACTCTTTTAAAACTAGCTTAAATTAAAATACACACAAACACACACACACCCCTGCATCCATATACCTGCATCCATTTCACATTGTTAAAATCTTGTGGCTTTTACATCCTATATGGTGATTCTGGTAATGCAAATTCTTCATTAAGATAATTTTGGCCGGGCGCGGTGGCTCAAGCCTGTAATCCCAGCACTTTGGGAGGCCGAGACGGGTGGATCACGAGGTCAGGAGATCGAGACCATCCTGGTCTACACGGTGAAACCCCGTCTCTACTAAAAATACAAAAAACTAGCCGGGCGAGATGGCGGGTGCCTGTAGTCCCAGCTACTCGGGAGGCTGAGGCAGGAGAATGGCCTGAACCCGGGAGGCGGAGCTTGCAGTGAGCTGAGATCTGGCCACTGCACTCCAGCCTGGGCGACAGAGCGAGACTCCGTCTCAAAAAAAAAAAAAAAAAAAAAAAGATAATTTTGCTGCTTTTTCTACATTTACTTTTTCAGATGGACTTAGAATCAACGTCTCAAATTATTAAAAAAACCACCATGAGGATTTTATGAGAGTTCTATTCAATGTGATATTGGTGAGATTATTAATTTTAGAAGAATGGATAGATTTGTAATACTGAATTTATCTTAGTCTTTCTTTAGTAAAGCTTTATGGTTTTTTTCTTATAGCCTTAAACTTTTTTTTTTTTTTAAATAAGTTTATTCTTAGGTAATTTGTAGTTTTTATTGCTATGCAGATAGAATCTTCTCCATAATAAAATTTAAGTAGTTAAAATGATTGTATAGGAAAGAAACTGACTTTTAATGTTATTAATCCTAGTCAGACAACATAAAACAACAAAAATACCAAACCACAGAATGAAATGAAGTAGCATCTAAGTATGTTATAGTGAATGTTATTTAATCCATATAAAATAAAAAATTTGTTCAACAGAATTATTTCTCCTTCCATGTGTTATCAATAAGAGAAGCAAGGTTTAGCGAGATTATCAAATGCCCACAGTCACACTGTGTGTAGACCATGTTTTAATTACTAGTTTATTTTTCTCGTATTTAGGACACAAAGATAATTTCTAAGAAACTCTTCCATATCCAGCAATTAGTGTCTGTTAACAGATGTTTTGACAAACTGGTAGTTTATTCCTAATAGATGGTCAATCCCTTCAACTTTATAGGATTTCAATTTTTCACTTCTGAGAAGTCATTACTATCGTCTTGGGGTGTAGGCAGGAGCCAGCACCTTCCCTGAACCCTGATCTCTTCATCACATCTCTTCATCACAGGCAAAGTTTGGACCACTAGGCACTAATTTTGCTACAATTTTGAAATTCTTTTACTTAAAAAATATCTCTTCTCCTAAACCCATAATCTCTGCAGGAAGTGTTGGTTTTATTCAAAGTAAAAAAAAATGTTTCTATGCAGAAATGCGTCAACAACTTGTCAAAGTTTATGAAGGAGAAAATGTTAAGTCAGTGAAGTGTATGTAATACTGTGTAGAATTTTTAAAAAAGCAAAGCACAGTACCCAGAAAACATTTCATCTGTAGAAAGGATGGGTTTTCAGAGGTGCCTTGTATGAGCCCAAATACTGTATTTCAAATAGAGTCACTGGACCTATTTGAACCATCTGATATTTTCTTGAATTTAGCTGAGGGTTAAAAGAGGCTTTTATGCTGTAGAGTATTTCCTATGTGTGTTTCTAGGACTACCTGAGTCATAATCTTCCAGAGTGATTGTTTAAAGTGAAGACTGCTAGGCCCCATCCCAGATCCTGGATTTAGGACTGCTGGGAAATGATTTCCATGTTAAAGTTTAAAACATAATACTTTAGAATTGTCAGCTCATCATATACCAGCAAGCAATGGGGGCATTCAGCTGCCACTTCTCTGTATGATATTTAATTAATTCAATACCTTTGTTTTTTTTTTCTGAAAAACATCCCACCTCTTAGCCAACTTTATAAAGTTTATAAAGTAAAGCATAGGTTAAGGTACACAATTCCAGGACTAGAACAGTTCTACGACTTGATACACAGACTGCACGGCTTTAACCTGCCTTATAACAATAGTGAAAAAACTCATACCTTCCTTTTGCTAGGATTAGTGCAAATACCATTTCAGTGGAGGATTCTGCAGTCTCTCTGAATTGCCTGGAGCAAAAGGACTTTGCTCACATGGCCTCAATGACAATTCTGAGATGAATAATTATGGACAACAAATACATTTTCTGGTCTTAAAGAAAGACTTTGATAATTTGGGAGAAAGGGTTTGAGAATGAGCGATGTAGTAATAACTGCCTAAAGGTGAGAAAGCATGCTTATCAACACACCCACCCTAACAAACTACCGCAATGGCCAGCCATTCCCATCACTCATGCAGTTTTTCAGAAGGGGCTGTAATTGGCTTTGATTTAGTTATTTAATGGGTGCTAATTTAAATCTCATTGTTATTCAGAGTTGTTCATTTCTCTCCCTATTCATGGCCACTTTCCTATTCAAGCTACCAGAATCTCTCACCTGACTAGCTGGTCACTAATGCCCAACTAGTCTCCTTGATTTTCAGTCTTCCACCTGGTCTGAAACCATTTTCCAAACTGCAGCCAAAGCAAATCTTTGCAAAAGGTAGCCTTCGGAAACTCTCATGACTTTCTATTGCTTTTGAGAGGAAGACCAAAATCGTTCATTTGACCTATAAATCATTGCTTCGTCTGGCAACTGCCAGTGGTCCGGCTTTCGTTTTCAGTATGTACACATGGTTGCCCACCATGGCCCCTTCTTTTACTCCTCTACCTAGTCAACTTGTAGTCATCCCTAAGGTTCTTGACTAAAAATCACTTTCTCAGGGAAGCCTGAAGCAGAGGTCAAACTCTTATTGTGTGCTATCAAAGTGACAAATTGTTTATTTGCAGGGTCTTAAATCAGCTTGTATTTAAATATTTATCCATGTGATAATTTCTGGCTAGGCAAGGTGGCTTCTGCTTGTAATCCCGGCACTTTGGGAGGCCAAGGCGGTGGATCACCTGAGGTCATGAGTTTCAGGCCAGCCTGCCCAACAAGGTGAAATCCCATCTCTGCTCAAAATATAAAAATTAGCGTGGCATGGTGGTGTGTACCTGTAATCCCAGCTACTTGGGAGGCAGAGGCAGGAGAATCACTTGAACCCAGGAAATGGAGGCTGCAGTGAGTTGAGATCATGCCATTGCACTCCAGCCTGGGCAACAAGAGCGAAATTCTGTCTCAAAATAAATAAATACATAAGTAAATATTTATCCATGTGATAATTTTTACTGATAGCTGTCTTTTGTACTATATTATAAATCAGCATCATTAAAAAGAACACTATATCCTAGCACCTAGCTAATTTCCTCAATGCATGTTGGTTAAGTAAATAAATGAATCTGCTACCCATATAAAAATATCTTATTTTTCTCCCAAAGATCTCATTCTTAGGGAAAAAAAAAAAAAAAAAAACCCAATCAATTGAATTTTAATTTATCCACAACCTTCAGATTAATTTTCATCAAAGAAAATTTTTTTTATCATATCTTCTTGCAAAGATAAAAAGTGAATGCAGAAAATGTCACCTCCACAGTGTTGACCTCATCCCTTGTTTTCTTCCTTTAGTGACTGCAAAAGTAATGGCGTTTCTAATTTTGAGAGTTTGGTATGTATCTTTTGTGATTTAAAAATTCAGAAAACTTAGTTGACTCCTAATGCTTTCATGCTCACACTTGTTCTTTTCTTTTGTGCCAAAGCTCTCCAGTTCCATTACCTAATGGGAGTACACATTGCAAGCTAATATTGAATAAATATTTTACAGAGCTGCTTGCAATCACCGGCACGTTTCTGATGTGCAGTTAAGTTCCACACGTGGCCAGAATACAAATTCCGAAAAGGGCTTTCTGGTAACGCAGATCTCTGACCGTCAGGGACAATCCAAGATGTTTCATCCTCTGCCTGCCTCTGGACATATAGAACACAGAGGCAAAGAAAAGCTGTTGTATGGCCCTTGGCATATCTGTTAGCCAAGGCTACAAACAGCCTGGCCTGGGGGGTTTTGGAGGAATAAAGCACACTCAAAAATTGAGAGCAACTCTTACAAGGAGATATTTCTGCTCTATCGACGGAACACAAGATTAAACATGAGAGAGAGTGCTGAAAGCACAGGTCTCATACAGACTGAAGATCTGGGTACAGATCCTGAATTTGCAAATTAATTAAACTCACTGAAATGCATTATTTTCATCTTGCAAATGGCAATGGGATTTTATTGAAGTGTTTTTTTCCCCTTTTCCTTTTTTTTTTTTTTTTTCCTTCTTTCCTTTCTTATCTAAGAATAATTGCACTGGGTAGAGTTAAGCAGGTAAAGAAGACCACTCAAGACTATTGCAATAGAGGTCAAGACTATTGCGGTAGGAAAGAGATTGAACTCAATTCCACTGAAACAAAAGGTGGACAAGTTGTCAAGGTCTGGAGTGTGACGGAGAGGGGCTGGTCAGTGTGATTAGGTCACTTGCATTTGCTAACGGGCACTTTTCTAGACTAGGCCCCTTGTCTCCCCCTCACCTACAACCCTGCAAAGACTGGGAGATAGGGGCCCTATCATGTTTGATAATGACACTTCAAAGGGATGGCTCCCAAGTCCTTGAGAAAGTTTTCTAAAGTAAATGCTCTAAGATAAAGGAGGTGTGGGGGCTCTAGTCAGGAAGAAACCTCTCTAAAGTTGGGTCCAGCTGAGTGGAACATTGAAAGAACATCCTAGTCTCCCTCCCTCCATACCTCCCCATTTTTTAAAATCTTAATTGTGTTTCTTGTATTAGAATTAGACTTTGTGAAAAAGCAATTTTTAAAAATGTAAAATTTTCATGCAGATATAGAAAGAAATATATGTTTAAAAAATTTATTGAGCTCATTAATTAAATGAGAAAGTCAAAGATTTTATAACTGGCTCAAATGAAAATGGAAATAACAGACTTATAGATCAGAAATATTGGAATGAGGTTGCAAACGGAGGCAACACTAGCTTTTTCCATATCAAGGGAGGGACATTCATGCCGTTTGGATGGTTGCGTTATAGGAAAGGGGTCTTGATCCAGACCCCAAAAAAGGGTCCTAAGAGAGGGTTATTGGATCTCGCTCAAGACAGAATTCAGGGCGATTCGTAAAGTGAAAGCAAGTTTATTAGGAAAATCAGGGAATACAAGAATGTCTACTCCATAGACATAAAAGTGGGACTTCATGCCCACTTTTATGGTTATTTCTTGATGATATGCTAAACAAAGGGTGGATTATTCATGCCTCCCCCTTTTAGACCATATAGGGTAACCTACTGACATTGCCATGGCATTTGAAACTGTCACGGTGCTGGTAGGAATGTAGTAGTGAGGACAACCAGAGGTTACTCTTGTTGCCATCTTGGTTTTGATGGGTTTTGGCCAGCTTCTTTACTGCAGTCTGTTTTATCAGCAAGGTCTTCATGACCTGTATCTTGTTGTGACTTCCTATCTCATCCTGTAACTTAGAATCCCTTAACCATCTGGGACTGCAGCCCAATAGGTCTCAGCTTTCTTTTACCCAGCTCCTATTCAAGATGGAGTTGCTCTGGTTCACATGCCTCTGACAGTTGTCCTCTCCAAACCCACGTTGAAATGTGTCTCTATATGTTAGAGGTGGGGCCTAGTGGGAAGGGTTTAGGTGATGGGGCAAATTTCACAAGAATGGCTTGGTGCCTTCCTCATGGTAATGAATGAGTTCTCACTGTTAGTCACATGAGAGCCGGATGTAAGAAGGGTGTCACACCCCTCCCATTCTCTTTTGCTCCCTCTCTCACCATGTAACAGGTTCCTGTTTACCTTCTGCCATGATTGTAAGGTTCCTGAGGCTCCACCAGAATCAGATGCCAGCTTGTACAATCAGATGCCTCTTGTACAGTCTGCAGAGCCATGAGCCAAATTGAAAGACAGGACTAGTTGGATTTCCTAGGCTGACTAAGAATCCCTAAGACTAGCTGGGAAGGTGACCGCATCCACCTTTAAACAAGGGGCTTGCAACGTAGCTCACACCCAACCAATCAGATAGTAAAGAGAGCTCACTAAAATGCTAATTAGGCAAAAACAGGAGGTAAAGAAATAGCCAATCATCTATTGCCTGAGAGCACAGCAGGAGGGACAATGATCAGAATATAAACCCAGGCATTCGAGCCGACAATGGCTGCCCTCTTTGGGTCCCCTCCCTTTGTATGGAAGCTCTGTCTTCACTGTATTAAATCTTGCAACTGCAGTCTCTTTTGGTCCGTGTTTGTTACGACTTGAGCTGAGCTTTTGCTCGCCATCCACCACTACTGTTTGCTGCTATAGCAAACCCACTGCTGACTTCTATCTGTCCAGATCCGGCAAGGGTGTCTGCTGTGCTCCTGATCCAGCGAGGTGCCCATTGCTGCTCCTGATGGGGCCAAAGGCTTGCCATTGTTCCTGCACAGTCAAGTGCCCAGATTCATCCTAATTGAGCTGAACACTAGTTGCTGGGTTCCACGGTTCTCTTCCATGACGCAAGGCTTCTAATAGAGCTATAACACCGCATGGCCCAAGATTCCCTTCCTTGGAATCTGTGAGGCCAAGAGCCCCAGGTCAGAGAACACGAGGCTTGCCACCATCTTGGAAGTGGCCCACCGCCATTTTGGAAGCAGTCCGCCACCATTTTGGGTGCTCTGGGAGCAAGGAACCTCCCAGTAACAAAATGATTATCTTTTCTTTATAAATTACCCAGTTTCAAATATTCCTTTATGCAAATGCAACATAGACTAATACATAGATCAATTGGGTTTGCACTGGACAGGATTTGCATGTCCATGCATAAGAATTATTTTGGACTGCTAGAAGTTATCTCCAATTTACAGAGTTGTAAATAGCTCCCCTAGAATCAGAGTTAGGTAGCCCAGACTGGTTTGTTGCAGGCAGAGCATAATTTTTCACTGAAGCACAAATTTTTCTTTATAGGACTTCGCTACAATCAAATACTATTTCTCTTAATTCCTTCTTAACCTTTCTTTCATACATGTATATTGATTACCCTTTGTAGGTCAGATATACTGGAAAGTAAGGGAAATAAAAATATTTTAGCCCAAAATATGTTTCTTTGACATATTTTGAAATGGCTGTTACAGAGGTAGCAAAGAAGGGAGAGAAATTTGCATTTGTAGAGAATCTCTATTAATGCAGCCAGGCCTTCTCTTTCTAGGCCTTTCCAGGAATTAGGAGAGAGAAACTGAGAGTCTGACACCTAAAAAAATGTCTGAAAAGAAGCATTTACTGTCTATTCTTTCTGAGGGCTACTGCCTATGAGGCTTAATCTACATAACAAGGCCACCTTTGCTGGCCAAGGAGGCTCTCTCCCTCCCCTAACCTGGCTTGCCACTAAAACCTGATTTACCAAAATAATCTGTTTTTGGCCATGTGCTGAGCCTGCATTTTTTCTGTAACTTCACGATGGTATATACTTTTCTGTTCCTTGTTGCAGGGGTTGAGTCTTCATTCTGAAGTTTCTGTGTACACATGTTAAATACATTTGTTTGCTTTTATTAGTCAGTCTGCCTCATGTCAGTGATGTTTCAGCAGCTCTTGAAGGAGGTAAAGGTCTTGGTTCTCATGGGGGGTATGGACTTACAGCAAACAGGTCTTCTGCCCATGGGGTGCTCGGTTCTGTTCAGCTGTCCTCACTAATAACTCTGTTCCAAGGAAGCCTGTGATGCTTGCTATAGGGACCTGATCAGACCTAATGAAGAGCTCTGGGTCTGCCTGAAATGATTTCTTATCCTTGGAATTAACCAGAAGGGCTTCCCAAAGGAGGCTGCTTCTTGTTAACACCTGGCTCCTCACCAGGACAACTTATTGATAAGACAAAGCTGAGTTTCTTGCTTACCCTGGTAAGGAAGACCATCATCTCCCAAACTTTGGAAATGTCTGAGAGATGGAAAAGTAAGGTCAGAATTTGTTGAGAGCTGGAAATTTTAAGAAAGTTCCCCCCACCCCAACCCCCAAAGGAAGAGGGTCTTGATTAGGATTGGATAAGGATTACCAGGATTATTGGAAATAGAAATTTTTGGGTGATGGCTTCAAAGAATGTTAGGGTTAAATTGTCTATGGATGTCTTCCATTAAAGAGTTGATACATCTTTAGGGAGGTTCCTGTAATGAACATTCAAACAATTTGCCTGGGAAGGGGACCTATTTTCAGTTCTTAGCATCCAGGCTGAGTGTGGGGATAGATGAATCAATTTCTCAACCTTGACTGGAACTTGAAGGATGACCAAGCTCTCACATGCTGGAATAGGAGAAGCTCATTCCTTGCAGAGGGCTGAGAAAGAGAAAGCATGAGCATATTAAGAAAGTGGTAAATAGATCCCCTGTTGTGACTTAGAATGCCCAGTGAATTCTAATTCTGTCTATGTGTGGCCTAGGAATAGAGTTTTTATGCTGAATGGCCTATAATGGCTCTCTCTAGGCTAATGTTGCCAGACAAAATTACATGGCGCATACTTAAACTAAAAAATTTATTGTTCATCTGAAATTCAAGCTTAGCTTGGCATCTTGTGTTTTCATTTGCTAAATCTTGCAGCCCTACTTCAGCCCTACAGGCTCTCTTGCAATGAGTTATCCAGGACTGGGCTCTCTCTCCCTCAACCTCCTGGCTTCCAGATTATATTAGTGCCATGCATTTCCTCTGTACAGCTAGTGTCCAGGCTCAGATTACAAGGCTGCCCTCACTCTGTCCCCTCAGTGTCTTTTGCCTGTCAACTTCTCTCGCCAGTTCTGACTCAACACTCTGCCACTTTGCCTCTGGTTCCTCTTCCACCTCCCCACTGCTCATCCAACTTCTTATAATATTACAAGGCTGATTGCCCAAGATTGCCACTACAGGGAGAGTAGTGAAAAGAGTCCACCCCTCCGAACCCAGGCCAATCATGCCTCTCTATGTGTTGCTTAGGACTTTCTGCTGATCAGCACTTGGGCCTTCCAGCCTGCATTGTGTTGCATCTGTGTTGTGTGCCTAAGTCCTGCACTTGATACCCTGGTTTGCAGGCTGTGGTAGCCAGAAAAATAACCTCTCCCATCCTCAACAAATTCATGTCCTAATCCTCAGAACCTGTAACTGTTACTTTATATAGCACAAAATGGCTTTGCATGTGTGATTAAGTTAATTATTTTGAGATGGGGAGAAGATTTATGCTGGATTATCCAAGTGAACTTGATGTAACCATAGCAGTCTATAAGAGGAAGGTAAGAGAAGTCAGAATCAGAGAGAAGAGAAGGTGATGTAACAAGGAAGAAAATATTGGAGTAATGTGCTTTCAAGAAGAAGGAAGGGGCCACCTGTCAAGGAATGCTGGCAGCTTCTGGAAGCTGGGAAAGGCAGGGACATGTATTCTTCCCTGGAGCCTCCAGAAGAAACCAACCTGATTGACACCTTGATCTTAGTTCAGTTACAGGGAATTAGGACTGCTGGCCACCAGAATGTATGAGAACAGATTTGTGTTGTTTTAAGCCACCAAGTTTTTGGTAATTTGTTTTTGGTAATTTTCAAGAGGAAATTCAAACGGTGACCACTGGGTTGAGAATGAGAAAACTGAAGATTTGCAATGGGGGCAGGGCTATCAACTGATGAACCCCAATGTTCATACATTTGGAAAGGAGAACTTTATTTTTAATTTTTTTATATTTTAAATTGTATTAGATAATACCAATTTTTTTTTTCAAAAATATTCTAACAATTTCCCATCCAAAGCCTGCTGTTACAGGAAAGGGGTCCTGATCCAGACCCCAAGACACAGGGTTCTTGGATCTTGAGCAAGAAAGAATTCAGGGCAGGTTCACAGTGCAAAGTGAAAGCAAGTTTATTAAGAAAATAAAGTGGTGAAAGGACAGCTACTCCATAGTCAGAGGAGGACGTTCCCAATAGAGGAGGAACGCGTCTACTCTAAGTACAGTGCTCGTATATATAGGCAGATATGCTCTGTTACAATGGTTTATGATAAAGGATTAATTTTCTTAATTCCTATATTTTGAAAGAATCGATATTATCAGTAAAGCAAAATTAGGAGTGCTTTCGTTCTCTAGATAGCGGGATATTTGGACACTCCCACGTCTGGGTCTGTTTAGTAAACATTAATTTGTTCTTTAACCGTAAACATCTAGAGTCTCGGAATGCCTGACTTTCTGGGAATGCAGCCCAGCAGGTCTCAGCCTCATTTTCCAGCCCTCACTCAAGATGGAGTCACTCTGGTTCCAATGCCTCTGACGTTGCCATTTTATTTCTTTAATTTTTTATTTTATGTTAAGTTCTGGGTTACATGTGCAGGACACGCAGATTTGTTACATAGGAAAACGTGTACCATGATGGTTTGTTGCACCCATCAACACATCACCAAGGTGTTAAGCCCCATATGCATTAGCTGTTTATCCTGATGCTATTCCTCCCCTCTTTATTTTTTTTATAAAGGATTGCAGCCTGCTGCCTGGCCATCCTGCAGGCTGGGAAGCACAGCCTCTGGCAGAAACTGGCAGTGAGCACTTCAGAGAAGGAAGGATAAGACGGGAATTGAAGCTGAACAGGTAGGCTAAGTATACATTATCAACAGGTAAGAGGAGGAACTATAAATATTCCCAAAGGAGGGTGCACATGTGTGTAATAAGCAAATGTGTGTTGCATATGTCCCATGTTCACTTTGGGGTGGAGGCTTAACATTTAAATGCATTCCAGTTTGGCTCTGTCCATGAAAAGCTGATATGGAGGACACAGAGGCATCTCATGCACAGTCTCTGTAAATCAGCCAGAGCCAGTTCCTGGTCAGTGGTCTCTTATCAGGAAGAGATGCAGGTCAGTTGTTTTGTCAAAACAAGAAGCGAGGGGAGTGTGGCAAATCTTTTGAAAGGGCTGGTTTCTGTTTAATCCTTAGGAAAGCAAGTCCAATGGCAATTACGGAGGGAGGGGCTATAATGAGGCTTGCCTGACTTCCTGACCAGTCATAGCCAGGAACTCAGTTTTTAAGACTTGGTGCTGGGTGCAGTGGCTCACTCTTGTAATCCCAGCACTTTGGGAGGCCGTGGCGGGTGGATCACGAGGTCAGGAGACTGAGACCATCCTGGCTAACACGGTGAAACCTCGTCTCTACTGAAAAAAAAAAAAAAATCCGGGCATGGTGGTGGGTGCCTGTAGTCCCAGTTACTTGGGAGGCTGAGGTAGGAGAATGGTGGGAACCCTGGAGGTGGAGCTTGTAGTGAGCCGAGATTGCGCCACTGCACTCCAGCCTGGGGGACAAATAAATAAATAAACAAAAGACTTCTCTTGGGTCCCCTTGACCAAGAGGGGGTCCATTCAGTCCAATTGGGAATCTTGGGACTTGATTTTTAATTCTCAGGCTATGAAAAGCCATGGGGCTTGGGCTGACATGTGAGCAAATACTTGTGAGAACTGTGACCAGACTTCAAGGGAGTGTGACCTGTGCAGTCCCACAGACCCTATACTCAGAAGGACTTTGCACTTGGTTTAATGCTTCTGTTGCCATCTTAATAAATTCGAATGAGGGACCCCACAAGTTTTCTTTTTGCCCTGAGCCCTGCAAATGTTGTAGCTGATCTTAACTATGGCCAGGTGTTTTATTTGTGATATAGTCGAAGTGTTATAAGATTACAGATGTGAGGTCCATTAAATTTTACTGGGGAGGAAAGGGTAAGAGAGAGGGTCAGGTTAATCTAAGCTCAGATTTGCAGAGTAAAAGTTCAGAAGGCAGAGAAAGGAGTTGCATGGTAGAGGGCACAGCATGAATTGAGAATAGAAGACAGAAAAATCACCTGTTATGCTTGGAAATGATAGGTCTTTTGTATAACTGTTGTGTTCCGTGGGGAGTGCTATGTCACAGAGTAGAGTAAGCCAGATGCCAAAGGACTTTGAATGCATCAAAGTAAGTGGTTTGGAACCTACTCTTCAGGCAGCGGGGTACCGTGGATGTCGTTTGAGAAGAGAGGTGACAGGCTCGGCCACAAGTTTTGGGCCATCACTCAAAATTGGTTGAATTGGGATTTTGAAGGGTAATATTTTAGCTCAAGCATGGCAGATGAATGCCTATGCAAATTCTGTTCGGTTCTGTCCTTTTTATGTAAAACGAACACAAATGGTCTTTGCAATTACTCTCTGGGGAAATTGTTAATGTAGACCACCAAGGGAGGAATCCATAGATTTGTTGAGAGCTAGTGTTCAGAGTGTGAAGTCTAAGAATCAGCCTCAAAGACTGGAAAGGAAAATCCAGAACTAAATAGATAGAATCCTCATCTCAGGTGAAAAGCTGTATTGTACAGAGCCACAGTCACCCTAGACTGTATGCGATGGGGAAAAGGAAAGATTAAGCAGAGGTGACAAGATATTTTATTGAATTATTAGCTTGTGTTTTTCCTTTCTTTATTTTCTTCTCTCTGCTGTTTTGTTTCAAGCAGCTAACCAGGGTTAAAGGATAATTTTGAAGAAAAAATATAAAAGGATCATGGCTTTCATACAGATAAAAATGAACAACTGCCAAAGATTTTCTTAACGAATTAATGAGGGAACTGTAACAACTGGTTCAAAGGAGTATTCAAGTACACTGCTTCCATAGATTAGAGATGCTGACATAAATTGACAAATACGTACAAACTGAATTTTTCTACACTGGGGAGAGAAATAATTTTGTTTTCCCTGGAGGGGCTTTGCATGTGTACAGACATGAAATACTTTTGCTGTAACCAGTTTTCTATAAGTTAACTTGTATCTCTACCGAGTTGTAAAATAGCCTAGTCTAAACAAATGTGCATACCCCTATAGGATACTTAAATCTGTGAAGGGGATCCCACATCCATGAAAGGGTGTCTGCTAATCTCCTTTGTGCCTCTTTACCCCTAGGGAAGTTTGTTTCACAGGCTCATAGCCATAGCCAGCTGCCATGTTATTCTTTTTTCCCCATGTATGAAGAAATTAATCCTTGGAAGGAGTTCTAATTGGAGTCAGGGAGAAGTAGGGAAGGGTAAGGAGGAATTCTGTGAGGCAGCCAGGAAAGCAGGGACCCTTTACACTTTGGTAGCAGAATCCTGTGCAAGCGTCAAGGCCTCTGAGGAGATGGCCTTCCCCAGGAACGGCTCAGGAGTAGCCTAGCCCCTGTACCCGGAAGGCTCAGGCATACAAAGAAGTAGATGTGTCAGCCATAGCCTGCATGGACTGATGGCCAGAATGACCATGAAATTTATCATCTGGACTAGGACACACTTAAGATGAAAGGAGGCACTATGCCAGGGCAACAGCACAAACTGGGACAATGCCAGGCAAACTGGGACATAGTGTTTATGTTACCAGTGGAGGGTGTCCAGGTCCTTGGGGTCTTGAAAAAAGAGTTGGACAAAAAGCACAAAGAAAGTGAGGAAGGAATGAAGAGATTTATTGAAAATGAAAGTACACTCCACAGTGTGGGAGCGGGCTGGAGCATAGGGGCTCAAGGGCCCTGGTACAGAGTTTTTGGGAGTTTAAATACCCTTTAGAGGATTCCGTTGGTTACTTGGTGTACGTATGCCCTACGTAAATGAAGAGGAAAAGTTACAAAGTCATTTACTTGGCATATGCCCTATGGAGAGGATATTTCCTGTCATAGCTGAAGTGTGAATCAGCCTTATGTTCCCTGACTCCAGACCCAATTTTCCTGCCTCTCCTGAGCTCAGTGAAAGATCCAGGGCAGTTCCATGACCCTGAAGTAGGAAGGTCACATCTAAGTTGATTTTGGGGGGAATTACTGAAAAATCTTTAGTCACTGAAAGAGAATTTTATTATGCCCCCCATAGGTGCTGGTTTTAGAAAGTCATTAGCAAGCTCGATACCTAAAAACATTGTTTCAAAAGAATGTTTTGGATTTTGTAATGACAGAGTTTGAGTATTTAAGAGCAATGAGCTAAACTGATATTGAGGGTTTTTTTTTTTTTTTTGCAGCAATGTAGTATCAGGGAGACTTTGTTCTTTGAAGTGCACACGACAAATTTTAAATGGTTGAAGCATGATTGTGGTCTCAGTTGAAAGTGTGTGTATTTGAAAGTGGTTCTCTGTGACCCTCAGCAGCAACTGCTATCACTGATGAAAAGTCTTGGGTAACACTCAGAGCCACTAAAAGAGGCCATCACTAGACAGGTCAGTGCGTCTATCAAAACCACATGGGCTGGTTTATTGGTGCCAGTCATCTAAGACATTTCCTTTTTAAGTCAGTTGTGGGCCAGTCCATACTCTCTGGATCTCAAAAAGAACGGCATCATTCACCTTTTACCTGTCCTTCTACTACCACCCTCCACACCCTGGGCACATTTGAAATCAGGGGCTGTGCAAAATGATTTTTGCATGAGTAGAACTATATTATCAGCTATCGCACATTTCTCTACTCCATCTCCATGATATTATGGAAACCTATTAGGATATAAGAGTTTGGCAGGACTTGTTTCACAAGATATGGGTCATGCAGACCCCTAATAAAACAGGATGTGGTAAAGCAGCTAGACAAAACCCACCCAAACCAAGATGGCAATGACAGTGACCAGTGGCCTTTCTCATTCCTCATTATATGCTAATTATAACACATTAGCGTACTAAAGAAAACTCCTACCAGTGTCATGACAGTTTACAAATGTCATGGCAACATCTGGAAGTTACTCTATATGACCCGAAAGGGTGGGAGTAGGGGGGTCAGTTCTAGGAATTTCCTGTACTGTCCCTGAAAAACTCATGAATTATCTACACTTTGTTTAGCATATGATCAAGAAATAATTTTTAAAAAGCCAAGTAGCAGCCCTCAGGGCTGCTCTGCCTAAGGAGTAGCCACTTTTTAATTTCTTTACTTTTTTGATAAACTTGCTTTCACTTTACTCTGTTGGCTTGTTCTTGAATTCTTTCCTGTTTGAAGTCAAGAGCCCATGTGCCCTCTCAGGCTGTACCCCAATTTTAGGGTTCACACTGTGATATCTAGAAGGTGAGGAATACAAAACTTCCCAGATTTAGACCGCAGCTAACCTCAACATTTGATTCAAAGCAAGCAAGCAAATGCAATAAATCTTACCTACCTGTATTGTGGATTGAGAATTGTACCTGCTAGGAAGTGAAGATGTAGTGGCATATCTCTAGATACAGGAGTCTGGGGTAGAACACTTACCAATTTGTGTCCCATGGACCTTTTAGGTAGTCTGGTGAAATCAATAGAAACCCTTCCAGCATAAAGGTTTTAAGTATATGCCATAAATATATAGGCTTAGAAACAAGAAAGAAATCAATAGTATTAAAACAATTATCAAAATACTTAACCATATTTATGGTATAGTATTTGTGGTTTATAGATATACTTCTTTATTAACACACTAAAAAAATAAGATCTAGTGATGTGTCTAATGACTCTTATAATTAAAAAGTGATGAAAGTGAAAGAGATTTTGAGAAACTTGTAACCGTGTTATGGTATGAGCATATCAGTGATTTCCATTTGTGATAAAGTCACAGGTGCTTCTAGCCTATTAGGGTTTATTGCTCACATTCATAAGTAAAAGGATTGTTAAATTTAAATCAGAGGTTAGTGAAAGTAAAGGTGTGACATCCTTTACATCCACCTTTACAGACTCCCTGAGTTCTACCTGTGAACTCCTTTAGGGGTCTGTGGGTCCTTGATTAAGAATCCCCACTACAGGGACACTGTTCTCCATCTCCATCGGCACAGGCTGTTTACAACCATCTGTGAATTGACTCATCTATGCGAACAGTCAGCATCTGGAAGTGTTTGATACCATTTTCAAATCCGCATTAGCCTGAGTAAACTCTTGGCTGTTGTGTTTATTCTGAGCCTTGGTGGAATGGCTCTCCTTGAGCCCACCAGCGCCATAATCTTTCTCTCCCACTCCTTCACCCCTTGCTCTCAGTCTCCTCCTGGGAACACAAAGCCTTTATTCACTTTCCTCTCATGTCACAGAGCCTCAGAATATGTAATTTTAACATCTTTGCTGATATTGAACTGTTTCCATTTCATCTTTAAATCAGTTTAGTGGTTGCAAAATCACCGCGGTATTGATATTCAATACGAGAGGCGTCAAGGCAGTAGGAGGCTGGCGAGGCAGCGATGCCTAGGAAAGCCCTGAAACAAAAGCAGTCAAGATAAGGTAGAGGTGGCAGCAGCAACACCCCAGTTCTGGGGTATTTTCTTTGTCAGAGACCTGCAGCTAGATCTTCTGAGAAAGTAGAGTTGAGGCTCTCCAGCATGTTCTGAGGCCAGTAATGCAAATATATTCTAAGTAACCTGGCCTTCCATAACACTTAAAATTAAATCTACACTGTGTACTGCAGTCTATGAATGAGTAAATGATGTATCGGTTTAGCTGGGCCATTCTTTATATATGTTTGTTTCCTCAGCTTATTATTAATATTAGTAAGAACTCCTTTTACTTTCAGAGGTATCCCAGTCTGAATGATACATGATGTGGTCATTGTGACAGATGCTGTAGTCTGTCACCCAGATCCCCCTTCCATGACAGAAATGCTCATTCCCCAGCTGCTGGGAGTGATGGTGGCTGATGGTTCTCAGTTGATGTCTTATCCAGAAATTGCTATCAGGTGAAGAGAACCACTTTGCATACAGTCATATCACCTTCCTAGGGATAGGTGGCCAATGTGTGGGTGGAAGAAGACAGATAGACATGAAAATCTGATCTCATAAACCAAAGGCAGGCCAATTCTACTGGGACATCCTAGCTCAGAGCAGCTCATGGGGTTGGCTGAGCCCTTTGTTGCAAACGAAGTCTGTTGTTGCATTGTTATAAAGAACTACCTGAGACTGGGTAATTTGAAAAGAAAAGAGGTTTTAACTGACCCACAGTTCCACAGGCTGTACAGGGAGCATGGCTGGGGAGGCCTCAGGAAACTTAAAATCCTGGTGGAAGAGGAAGAGTAAGCAGGCATGTCTTACGTGACCAGAGCAGGAAGAAGAGAGCAAAGGGGGAGGTGCTACACACTTCTAAACAACCAGATCTTGTGAGAACTCACGACATCAGAAAGGGGGCAATCCACCCCTATGATCCATCACCTCCCATCAGGCCCCTCCTCCAACACTGGGGATTACAATTTGGCATGAGATTTGGGTAGGGACACAGAGCCAAATGATATCAAATGCATTACAGCTCAACTTCTCTCTCTGCTCAATCCTGTCTCCTCCATTCCTTGGACAGGTGTTGCTCTCAAGGGCTTGCTGTGAGCAAATCTCCCTGTCTGTTTCTCCACAAACCTGTTGAAAGACAGGCATGCTACCCATACAGTTCCACAAGGCCTGATCCCTGATAGCCATTTTGACCTTCTCACACATTGGCCTGTTTGCCTTTTGTCAAATATGATAGGCTTTTTATCTCTCCTGCACACTCCACTTGGGGTTCCTGTTCTCCTCCGTGGGTTCTGTCCCCAGACTGTTGCACGTCAAACTTCTTGTTCTCCGGTCCCAGCTCAAATCTCATCTTCTCAATGAGGTCTTTCCTTGCCTGATTCTGTCCAGATAATCACTGTTCCCTTTCTCGATTGCACTCTTCATTGATTTTCCCTATATCCTCGTCACTAATTGCAACTATATTATTCATTTACTTTTCTTTTTGAGATGAGGTCTCACCCTGTCACCCAGGCTGGAGTGCAATGGCACAGTCTCAGCTCATTGCAACCTCTGCCTCTTGAGTTCAGGTGACTCTCCTTCCTCAGCCTCCCAAGTAGCTGGTACTACAGGCATGTACCATCATCGTGCCTGGCTAATTTTTGTATTTTTATTAGAAACAGGGTTTTGCCATGTTGGCCAGGCTGGTCTTGAACTCCTGAGCTCAATGATCCAGCAACCTCAGCCTCCCAAAGTGCTGGGAGTATAGTCGTGAGCCACCACACCCAACTTACTTACTTACTTTCTCATTGACTTTCTCTTTCTCTAGAAGGTTGAGTTCTTTCTGGAGTAAAGTCTTATTTGTCTTCTTCACTCCTGAATCGCCAATACCTAGAACAGTATCTGTCACATAGTAAGCACTCATAATATTGGTTGAAGGGGTAAATTTTTAAAAAGGCAAAGAAAACTATAAATCACACTATCTATTTACTTAGTTTACAATTTTGATTGTTTCTTAGGGAATATCCTTTCCAATTTCTTCTCATCTCTCATTGTTTTCTGCCTCTTGAACTTCCATTTTCTGAGAGTTTAATAGAACATACTGTCCACAAGTATTGTTAAAATTAACTTTAATAATAAACAATAGTATTATTATCTATATTTCCAAGACATTTAATTAGCTGCTTTATTAACATGTAATCCTCACCTTTTGAGATGGCTATTATTATTATTATTATTATTCTACTTTTGTAGATGAAGAAACTGAAATTGAAAGAAGTTTCACAACTTGTCCAAGATTATACTGCTTTTAAGTGGCAGCAGAGCCGAGACGTAAACCCAGCTTTCCTTTGAAAGGAGCTCATTATATGATTCCTAAGTTGATGCAATAAAAAAGCACATTCTACATTTAGATCCAAAGACCTGAAATATACCACTCTTGGGGCAGGTAGTTTTGAACTTTACTAAGCCACCTAGGACTCAGCTTTCTCAATACTAATTGGGGCTTAGATTAAACCTTGTTGCTGATATAGTTAAATTAAGTGAGAATGTATATAGATACCTTGCCTGTGGTAGAAAATAAAAAAGTTCACTCCTCTTTGATATGACACTATAATCATAGTGTGAAATTGTCTAGGTGGTGTTCATTTTAGACTACTTAGAATCTAGGGACATTTTCCATTCTGCTTGTCAAAACTCTACATATTGTAGGAATGTCAATAACATGTATATTCAACCATGTATTTTGAACTACTCATGTATATTTGAGGAGTAGCATTAGAGTTAAGATCACAGGCTCTAGGGTGAGACAGAAGAGAATCTCATCCTTGTTGCTTTAAACCTATCTCTTCCTTCTGCCTCATGCCCTCCCACTTGCCTTGGCAGAGGGATGTAAACCATGTATTTAATCTCTTGAATTCACATTTCCTCATCTGTAAAATGGATTAAAATTAAAATTAAAATATTACCTGCCTAGTGCTTAAGATTGTACCTTTGACAATCTGTTATTAATAGTAATAAAAATATTAATAGTTGTGAATGTTATTTGGTTATATTTCACAATAGAATATGTTTTTAAGTGGCCTTCTCATTATTATGGACACAGAATCATGACATCTGTAGAGTGAAAGAGACAGAAGATGTGAACACCATGAAAATGTTTCCAGGGGCCTAAACTCCAACCCCAGACCTACACCCCACTTTGTAGCCAAAGCTTAGAGCAATGCCAGGTCCATCGAGCAGCTTAAGAAACACATGTTAGATGCTGAATCTGGCATAGGACTTGGCCACATCAGACTCCCTGGGAAGCTTTTAAAATGATAGATGTTTCAGGTTACTCTTGGTGATTTTGATTTGAGATCCCAGAACACCACATATAGAAAGAAAACAAACAAGAACACTGCAGTTGGTTCTGAGGCTCAGCTAGACCTGGAAGCCATCTGTGACTCAAACACACTTCTGATACATGAATACCTTACCCTCTGCCACTGCTGAGTGAGCTCCCACAGTAACGGTGCACCCCACAGTGATGCCAATCTTATGCCTTTCACAGGGGCCTCTCCACATGGTCATCCACTTTTTCTGGCTATTTCAGGTGGCCATAGAGGTTGCATCCAATTTATTGAAATCTTGGTGTATTAATCTATTTTAATAGTAAATAAAACCTATACATATTGTCTTAGAATTCTAGAATAATAGCATTGAAGGTGACCTTCATTATCTTTTTAGCTTCCAGATGAAGCCTACTTTCAAAAGATAGGATTCACATACTTCCCCCACCCCCCACACCCACCCCTCCAGCTCTTGCCCATGAACTGACAGAGAAAATAAACCAATTTTTTTTTTAAAGAAATTGGAACAATTCAGATTCTTATTCTAGTTACTATCACAATAAGCAGAGTGTCTCCTGATTCATAAATTTCTCAGAACGCATTCCTAAACTGGAATTTGGATGTGAAATGATGAGAAAAAGTTGCCTGGCTTTTCTTTAATCTGGAAGAAAAACGACTGAGATTTAAGAATAATTCTGTGCCATATTTGCCTTTAATATAAAATACTCTTCTATCTTCTTTTTATCTGAGAAATGGCCTTGGATGGAATTCTTGTCTTATCTTGGAGAAATTCTTGCTGACGCATTCGGGAAGGCCAGGCAAGCAACTTGCTAGCACGGTTGGCAAGGATAGTACCTCTCCTTCCACTTAACATAATCACATCTCATTATATACTATTACTTCTTTCTATAGGAAAATTTCCCTGAAAGGTTAAAAAGTTGATCGCTGAAACTGGAGATTTCAAATTCTTTGTGTGCTGACAATTTGTAGATATAATAAATTGGTGAACCATATTTAGTTCAACATATTTTATCCAAATAGACATTCCCTTTTGTCCTCAAAAATACTTAATTTCTCACCAAATAACCGTAATCAAGATTATCCTAAATGAATGAATCCAAAAATGGAACCACATTTTCATATTTAAAAAACCCACATTCTTTCTCTGTTATTTTGATCAGCCTGTGGTCTTGATACCTAGGTTCACTTGATTGTGATAAAGAAATAAAAGGAATTGATGAAACTCACTGAAAAACTTAGGTATCAAATTGCACTGGGTAAAAGTAAGATAAAGGAGGAAAATTGCAAAGCAACAATTAAGCTGTCAAGACAACCTTTTCCTGATTTTTGTTCATCCTATTCCTTGTCCTTTCCTCCTGTTAATCTCTCACTCAGAGATGTCTTTGCTTTCGTGATTGTGAAGTGGATGGAATAGGCTGTGAGGTCTTAGCAACAACTTCCTGTCTCAGAGAAAAAGTCAGGAGCCTTAAAATGGCTGACAGCTCTTCCCCACCCATTTTCTGGCATCCCCTCTGTCGGGCTTATTTTTGCCAACTGCCTTTCTACTACTTTATTCTATTCCAGCCATGCTGCTCTTCTTACTGTTCCTATAACATACTTGTCAGTTTCCTTTTAAAAAGCCATAGCTTTATTTTCTCTAGAATGCTGTATCCATGAGTCTCATTTCTTTCCTTTGTTGTCTTCACTAGTACTACTTCGCTTAGCCTATTTTTCTGTCTTCCACAGAGAGAAAGAAAGCAGATCAGTCACTGCTTATTCTGCTGTCATCTACTGATGGCACCTAGATTTCATGTACTTCCAAATGATGTTCAGAAAAAGCTATGTAAAATAGAAACAAGTTTGTGTTTAGATTTATTGGTGATTACTTCCTGTCACCACAAAATTAATTCTTAATTTTACAATATGCCAGAAAACAGGCAAAATAATTGAGAGGAACACTGGGTTACAGAGCAGGACACTTTTGTAGGGCATCCCAAGTTCTAACTATGTATTCTAAAATAACAGGGTTGAAGGTGACCTTTTTGACCATGTTAGCTTCAGACGAAGCTTTCTGCATGATGCGCTCTAGAAGTTAATGTGTGGCATTTACTAAAGATTCCCATGTATGGAAGAGACTTTAAAAGTCATACTATCCAATGCTTCCTTTGCTACATACTCATTCATATAGTATGAGTTATTTCTCATAATGAGAATACCTACTGCATAAATGAGTTCTATAAAGTCATCGCCAATTGTTTTTTCTCTTCTCAAATTTTTCCAGGACTGGGGAGTCCATTATTACTTACTCAATTAGTTTATCACATGTCTATTGAGTGCCTACTGCGTCCCTGGTTTTGTGTTATGTGCTGGGTACACAAAGAGAAATAGGACACAGTGAATGAATTTTACCTATAAGGATGGCGCAGCAGACTGGATTATAGGAGAGTTTTAATTTAGTCTAAACCAAACACCAGATGGGCACTGTCAGACTTTCTGTCAAAGTGAAACAAGCAATTG
The DNA here is from genome assembly GCF_002776525.5 of Piliocolobus tephrosceles. NCBI lineage: Eukaryota > Metazoa > Chordata > Mammalia > Primates > Cercopithecidae > Piliocolobus > Piliocolobus tephrosceles. The sequence continues at coordinate 28,473,158 of NC_045453.1, read as the reverse complement.
AGATTTTTAGGTTATGTATGGCTGGATATAAGCAACTTCTTATGATTCAACCTGTTAGAGTAGCTCAAACACTCCAAGCCTTAAAGACATCAAAGTTCCTTCCTAGGTATCTTTGAACTTTATCATAAATGGAGATCAGGACTGGCCAGAGGGCAGACTCACAGACACTTCTAGCTCTGAGGTCTTACTTCCATGCAAGGTGCCTCTCTTGCACCATGTCAATTCAAATGTTAAATGAAGACATGCCTCCAAGTTTCACTGAAAAACCCAACTCATTTAAGTATTTGTGACACAGAAAAGTTTTATTGAAGATTTGAGGGCCTTGTTGTGATGGGTTTAAGTTGCAGTGATACAAACAAGTTCATATTGGTTGAAGATTAGACCTATTTTTAAGATGCCTTTTGGCCAACCCAAGACCAGGGAAGCTGTACGGTCCATACTCCCAACCTCAGCCACTGGGCCCATCTCCCTCTTCTTCCTGTTCCCTGCTCCATTTCTGTCTTCTCTTCCATTTTGTATTTTGTTGGCTTATTTTTTTTTAGCCATAAAACAAATACTTCTCATCCTACATCAGATGGTATAGCTTTCTGCATCAAGTAAATTTTTTTGAATCTCATTCTTTACCTGAACTAGTTTTTTTTTCTTAATTTTTACTTCAACTAGTTTTCTTTGAATCTCACTCTTTCCCTGAACTTGTTTTTAAAGAAAAAAAAAAAAAAAACCAACTAATTTTTTCTTTACCTGAACTAGTTTACATGAACATCACTTACAGATGTACAGAACAATTATCATCTTTCTTCTGTGTGGGCAGTTATTTTCGTATTTGAAGACAGCTCTCCTGTTCATAACTACTGTCCCCACCCCAGGTCTTCTTAGATCCGTATCTCTCTGTTCCATCTGTTAGAAGGGCATTGTGCACAATTATTTTTCAGGTTCTTTTCTTTTTGGGTCTAATATTTTATGATTCTTGTCTGTATCTGAACAATCAACACATAGTACGTAGTTGGAGTGTCTTTCTAAACGAGTGGCTCTTCTACTAGAACGAACAACCCTGATTTATGACATATTTTTGTAATATACCCTTACCATCAAAAAGTGACATTAGATAATGTAACCTACTTACAGATATAATTTCAAAGAAAATGCCATATCTCTAATAGAAAATAAACATACGATGCATGACTTATAATAATATATGCATTACATTAGTCTGTTTTCATGCTGCTGATAAAGACATACTTGAGACTGGGAAGAAAAAGGTTTAATTGGACTTATAGTTCCATGTGGCTCAGGGGGCCTCAGAATCATACCATGAGGAGGAGGCAAAAGGCACTTCTTACATGGCGGCAGCAAGAGAAAAATGAGGAAGAAGCAAAAGTGGACACCCCTGATAAACCCATCAAATCTCATGAGACTTATTCACTACCACGAGAATGGCCTGAGAAAGACCGGTCCCATGATTCAGTTACCTCCACCTGGGTCCCTCCCACAACATGTGGGAATTCTGGGAGATACAATTCAAGTAGAGATTTGGATGGGGACACAGCTAAAACATACCATTTTGCTCCTGGCCCCTCCAAATCTCATGTCCTCACATTTCAAAAGCAATCATGCCTTCCCAACAGTCCCCCAAAGTCTTAACTGATTTCAGCATTAACCCAAAAGTCCACAGTCAAAAGTCTCATCTGAGACAAGGCAAGTCCCTTCTGCCTATAAACCTGTAAAATCAAAAGCAAGCTAATTACTTCCTCGATGCAATGGGGGTACAAGTATTGGGTAAATACAGCCATTCCAAATGGGAGAAATTGGCCAAAACAAAGGAGGTTGGAGGGCTCACACAAGTCCAAAATCCAGTGGGGAAGTCACATTTTAAAGTTCCGAAATGATCTCCTTTGAGTCCAGGTCTCACCTCCAGGTCACACTGATGCAAGAGGTAGGTTCCCATGGTCTTGGGCAGCTCCACCCCTGTGGCTTTGAAGAGTACACCCTCCATCCTGGCTGCCTTCATGGGCTGGCATTGAATGTCTGTGGCCTTTCCAGGCGCATGGTGCAAGCTGTCGGTGGATCTACCATTCTGGGGTCTGGAGGACAGGATGGTGGCCCTCGTCTTACAGCTCCACTAAGCAGTGACCCAATAGGGAGTCTGTGTCAGGGCTCTGACCCCATATTTCCCTTCTGCACTGTCCCAGCAGAGGTTCTACGTGAGGCCCCACCCCTCAGCAAACTTGCCTGGGCATCCAGGTATTTTCATACATCCTCTGAATTCTAGGAAGAGGTTCCCAAACCTCAATTCTTGACTTCTGTGTATCTGTGGGCTCAACACCACATGGAAGCTGCCAAGGCTTGGGGCTTCCACCCTCTGAAACCACAGCCCAGACCGTACGATAGCTCCTTTCAGCCATGGATGGACCGGCTGCACACAGCACGGGGAACCCTAGACCTGGCCCACAAAACCATTTTTGCCTTTGGGCCTGTGGTGGGAGGGGCTGCTGTGAAGGTCTCTGATGTGGCCTGAAGACACTTTCCCCATGGTCTTGGGGATTAACGTTAGGATCCTTGCTTACTTATTCAAATTTCTGTAGCCAGCTTGAATTTCTGCCCAGAAAATGGGTTTTTCTTTTCTATAACTTAGGCTACAAATTGTCCAAACTTTTATGTTCTTTCCCTTTTAAAACTGAGTGCTTTTAACAGCACCCAAGTCACCTTTTGCATGCTTTTCTGCTTAGAAATTTCATCTGCCTGATACCCTAAGTCATCTCTCTAAAGTTCAAAGTTCCACAAATCTCTAGGGTAGGGGCAAAATGCCACCAGTCTCTTTGCCAAAACATCACAAGACTCACCTTTGCTCTAGTTCCCAAAAAGTTCCTCATCACCACCTGAGACCACCTCAGCCTGGACCTTATTTTTCATATCACTATCAGTATTTTTGTCAAAGCCATTCAACAAACCTCTAGGAGGTTCCAAACATTGCCACATTTTTGTGTCCTCTTCTGAGCCCTCCAAACTGTTCCAATGTCTGCCTGTTACCCGGTTCCAAAGTCACTTCCACATTTTCGGGTATCTTTTCAGCAACGTCCCACTCTACTAGTACCAATTTACTGTATTAGTCCATTTTCACCATGCTGATAAAGACATACCTGAGACTGGGAAGAAAAAGAGGTTTAAGTGGACTTACAGTTACACATGACTTGGGAGGTCTCAGAATCATGGTGGGAGGCAAAAGGCACTTCTTACATGGTAGCAGCAAGAGAAAAATGAAGAAAAAGCGGAAACCCCTGATAAACCCATCAGATCTTGTAAGACCTACTCACTATCACACGAATGGCATGAGAAAGACGGCCCCCATGATTCAGTTATCTCCCCCTGGGTCCCTCTGACAACACGTGGAAATTCTGGGAGATGCAATTCAAGCTTAGATTTGGGTGGGGACACAGCCAAACCATATCTTGCATGTGTGCATCAGTATGTCAATTTTAGGGCATGTCTATGTGTGTATCTGTGCATTTACATCGAGTTATAGTGTTTGTGGCAGCTACAAATGCAGACAGTGTCAGCTGGGTTGTATGGGCCTAATATGGTTTGGCTGTGTGTCCTCACCCAAATCTCACCTCGAATTGTAATCCCCACATGTTGGGGGAGTCTCCCTCCCTCCCTCCCTCTCTCTCTCCCTCCCTCCCTCCCTTGATTTGCATGCTAATCTCATTCCTGGAAAATTTACTGTTATTAAAATTATCAAAAATACATCGTTTCCATATGCTAAATGAAGTCAATCCAAAGTCATGTGGGCTGTGGAAAAACGTTTTGTTACCTCAGGACTGTCTAATATCTCAGATGCCTAGCAGCCTTGACCCATCCTCTAAATACTATTAGTGCCCCTAAATATGCTCCCACGGATTTCCAGCCTGCTGCCTAGAAGATGACACTGTCCCCATTGACATGCCTCGCCCTGAAGCTACATGGATGAATAATTTTTCCTCTGATTTTGGGACCAAGGTTCATTCGGAACAAAAAGCATGGAAGTTATCATTCATGTGCCTTCTTCCAAAGACTTAAGTTGTTGCCCTTAGTTGCTAACGTAGGTTGAGATGAATGTGCACTTCTGTGTGGACCTATGAACCGAATCACCTATGCTTTTCCTAGTGCCCACTCAGACTTTACGAGTGTGATTTTATTCACATGGAATTTACTGAGGGGAAAAAATATTAAGGGAGAAAAGGCAAGAGCAATCTTCTTTTGCTACAAATGTCATAGACCCATTATTGTAAGATGTATAAAAGTACTAAATTTACAGAAAGGTCTAAGTAATAGCAAACAAGGTGAGGAAATTTACTTCCAACTGGCAAGGTATAAACTCCTTAAAAGGAACCTTAAAGTAGACTTACTCAGCTGTACATTTCAGTTGCTTTGCTGTCAAGGGAAACTGGAGGAAGATTTGAGGGCAAATGTTAACCTGAAATACATTCACAGCTGCATGCAAATATCTAGGGCACAATTCTGCTTTAGTTAAGCAGAAGACCTTAATCATTCTTTCAAAGTTTTAGCTCCTGGTAATAAACAAATGTCTTTCTTAATGATTGAATTCTCCATCCTGTCTTTCTTTTTTTAATTAACATATTTTTAAAAAATTCTTAGCTAGTGAATCCTTGTTTTTCAGGCAGGTAGAAGATTAATAATTGTCTATGACTCTGACAAGCTACAACCTCTTGGTGCCTCAGATCCTTCAACTATAAAACTGGGGAGGGAGGTTGAACTAGACACAGTAATGGCCCTTCCGGTTTGAAATTTTAGGTTTCTACAACTCTAATGGTGGCTGAAAGACCCTGTATTTAATAGCAAAGATATTTTTATAATAAATGGGTAAAGTGACTCAAGTTGTCTAGTAAGAAATTAGGAGGTTCTGTAAGTTCAAATGACTGTTCTGCAGTGTCTTAGCGATCGCAGCGTAGAGTCATATCTCTGCATCACACAGTTGGGGTTGGGGTCTCAGGCACACTACTCATTAGCTATGTGACCTGTGACCTTGGGACTATTTAACACTTCTGTGTCTCAGTTTCTTCATGGGCAAAATGAAGCACACAGTAGGTGCTCAGCATTATTTGACTTCATATTTAAATTTCTAGCTCCTAGCATGTGGTGGGGATTTGGTCAATATTCGCTAAATCAAATGAGGTCATTTCATTCCTGGACATTGTTCCAGACTCACCTTTTCCTACTGCTGAGGCTTGATGTAGAAAATTTTGTACTCAGCATTTTAGAGATTTGGATGCGTGATGAATTTCTGTAATTGCATTGAATCTGCAGTGCCTGGCTTCCAACAAATACTGCAAAGCATTTTCTATGTCGTTTGTGACTCCATAGTAGCTCAGCAGACACATTTCAGGAGTTGGTCCCTTGGGATAGTTTTGTAGCACAGTAATTTCACTCTGTGAAAGTGAACAAAGTGAAATTTGAGAGAGGGGCATGTGGGGTTTCTATTATAATGTAGAAAATGAAGGCTAGAGCCTTCCCATTCACATCAAATATATGGCTTTTTAACCCTGGGAGGATTTCACTTTTCCATTATAAAAATGCTAAGTATTATGGGCTTCAGTTTTCCCTAAATTGATGTAGTCCTGTTATATCATTCAAATGCTAAGGGTTACTCTCTCTCCTCATTCCCCACACAAGTTTATTAGTCCTTATGGGAACGTCAGTCATGAGTCAGCCACAGCAGGGCCAAGACGGGGGTACAGAGACTGAGGTTCTCACCTCAGCACAGAATTTCAGTGGGTGCCAAAAAACTCAGTAATCCAGTAATTTTTTTTTTTAAATCAACATTAATGCAAAAAATCCCACACTGAACAAAATAACAAAATTTTAAAGAAAAACAAGGTCTGTAGCTGCACCACGGCAATCCATAATGGAGCGTGAGGCAAAAGAAACATCCATAATACTGATTCTGTCTTTTAAAAATATTGTAATATTAGGTCGGGTCTGTAATCCCATCACTTTGGGAGGCTGAAGTGGGCGAATCAGTTGAGCCCAGGAGTTCGAGACCAGCCTGGACAATGTGGCGAAACCCTGACTCTACAATAAAATACAAAAAAATTAGCCAGGCATGGTGGCTTGTTTCTGCAGTCCCAGCTACTCAAGAAGCTGAGGTGATCAATCACCCAGGAATTTGAGGCTGCAATGAGTTGTGATGGTACTACTGCACTCCAGTCTGGGCAACAGAACAAGACCCTGTCTCAGATAGATAGATAGATAGATAGATAGATAGATAGATAGATAGATAGATAATTTCCATCATGGATATATTTGTAGTAATTTGGGATTTTTAAAATATTGCATTGTAATGCTATTTATCTGTATTATTGAGCTTTGATGTTCCTTCCCCGCCCTTAAATTTTGTGCCTAAGGCCAGTCCCTCCATTCCCTCATATTAGTCCTTGCCCTGAGAAACAGGCATATCCATTCATTTAGATTTCAGATTACTTTCAGGAAGCCAACAGGTGCTCCAGGTGGACGGAGTCCACCTGTGCAATCAGATGTGTTGAGGGTAAATGGCCAAGAGCAAGTGAAGGGACTCATCTCAGAGCCTCTGGAAAAGCCCTGTACCCTTACCATGTCTCAGGCTTTGCTAAGTATGAAAACAAGAAAGGAGTAGGCAGCCACAGAGTAGTATCTTTCTGGGGACCACTAAAGGAAAGACGATAAATAGAGAGACAATGTGCCGAGGAATCTGCTGATTGATGTTTGCTTGCAACATGCAACTAAGAGTATTAGGAAGGCCTGTGCCTTCCTGTTTTACTACCGTCTCCAAAGTCAATGGATTTTCTAAGCCAGGGATTGGTAAAATGTGTCAGTAAAGGGCCAGACAGTAAATAATTTAGGCCTGGAGACCCTTCATAGCTTCTGTTACGACTACTTATTTCTGCCATTGCAGTACAAAAGCGTAGACATTAAATGAATGGGCATGGTAGTTAGGTAGTGTTCTGATGGAACTCTATGTAGGGACACCAAAATGTGCATTTCATGTAATCTTCATGTTTGAAAAATTTTTTTTTCAACCATTAAAAAAAACCTCACACAACTGTAGAAACCATTCTTAGCCGCCGGCCCTTGTAAAAACAGGTGGCAGCAGGATTTGGCCTGTGGGCCAAAGTAGTTGACTGTGCTCTGCCTTAGGCCAAAGTAGAAATTCCTAGTTGCTCTTACCTCTAAGACAATCCATTAATATCTTTCAGTAAGATATTTGCAATAATAATCTAGAAGGTAATCTGAAACTGCCTCAAGTTTCTAAGATGAGTGTCACAATTTTTATATGGCTATTGAGAAGGAGGAAGTTGAAGGGAATCACCGATTTGTTGCCCTAAATAAGCTGCATTTAGGTACCCCCAATATTCGTCTCTAACACCTTGTACTTCTCTATGTTGAATATTTAAATTGCCTAGTTATGTCCATTTTCCAACCTAAACTTAGAGTCCCTGAGGGCAGAGAAAGGCTTGTCAGTCCTGTGTCCTTGGATCCCAAGACAAGCTGGGTGCAAAGTAGGATCTTAAATGTATGATTGTTTGAGTGCTACATAAACACATGTCTTTATCCCAGAGAAAATAGCAGAATTTTTCCATGTTTCCGGCTCACCAACAAACACTATGTTTGTAAACACAGGCATACTTTTAAGGAGACTTTGGAAGACATTAATCCATTAGAAAAAATAACATTGTATTCCTTAGAGGACAGATATTCTCTAACACCAGTAGGCAGTAATAAACTACTCATTTGTTTGATGTAAGTTATTAACTACCTAACATAAAATCAAAAAGAGAAAAAACTTCAACAGTTATATGTTAGTTTTAAGTGAATTTTTGAAAAACCTACTTCCTTATTTCAAGATAAACCAGGAATCCCAGAGTATCTGATGTAACAGTGAGCTTGTTGCTTGATAAGAATCAGTCACCCTTTGTTAACCTAAAGGAAATGCCTTGGGTCTGGTAATTCAATTTGAAGATCAATGTTGTTCAATTATGTAATAACAAATCCTCTTAGAACTGCATTATGTGAGCACCATGCTATTTTTTAATAGAGGTTGGGGGAGATGAGATGGCAATTTATTGATCAGATGAGACTGTGGGTTGAGGGGTACAGATAAATTTCTGGAAGTGTCAGAGTATGCCCAGCAACACTGAATGCTGTTTACAAATTATTTCAGTATTTTATCTAAAACATAAAGTACCATCTATCTAGTATTTTATCTGTTTTATCTAGTATTTTATCTATTATGCCATTGAAAAGCACTGGCGTATTTTCAATGCAAAAACCCTTTCAGTGGATTTTCATCCTATCCGAGGTAAAGTTCTAAGGTCAATACACAAGGCAAAACTAATCTGCAGAGAAAAACACCTATGAAAATCTCTTTGGGAGGCATCATATTGGAAAGTGGTGTAGCATAGGTCAATGATTTCAACCTGGCCACTTTCCTCCTGGGTTGGAAGATACCTCTGTCTTTTTAGGTGAGTACCTGATGAAGTGGATGGTTTGTGTTTTAGACAATGCTGTTAGAAAGGTGAGTTATGTATCTTTAAGCTCCAGTGGGTCTGATGCTTATACTCTGAGAGGCAATTGAGAAGAGAGATGGACAGAAGAAATAGCAAATTTGTGTTTTCCATATCATGATCGCTCTAAAATAATTTGCTCGATGGTTAAAGGAAATCATTGGTTTGAAGGTTGAAGGGAGGAATTACTTATATTGTTGAAGACACAGTTGCAGCTGTGTTAATTGACTCAACCAACTTGCTGGATTAATTGACTCTTCTCCTTCTCTCTGTAAACGATACTGACTCCTTCTGCCTCTATGCTAAATACACTTCGCTGGTAAGCTAATCGCTATTTCTCCTGCACACTTCTGTTAAGCTCTATGCTCAGCAAGTGTTAGTTTTGTTGTGCTTTAGTATGTGAATGGGTATTTTGCTTGCTATTATAACTATACAATTTAATTAAGTATTATGTAAACAAATTATAAATGTGGAAAGAGAATCATCTGTATGAAAATAAAATTTAATACTTTGGGAAAAATGGTAACGACAATTAGCTAACAATGCTGTCAAATTAGGTTTAAGGGAGACAAATGTTAAGACAATGAAAATATGAAAATCTAGGAGTCTGAATTTAAATTACATTAAAACTTTTTAAGATCTTACGTTTTCAGGGAATTAAAACTAGAAATTAGGGTTATGTTATATTTTGTGTAAGGAAGAAAATGTGGAACCCCAACCAGCAGATCCACACTCAAGGACTAATCTGTGTCAAAAAATGGAGAAGTTATGGATGTATATGTGAAACTATTGTTTTTAAAGTTGAACTACTTGGCTGGGCACGGTGGCTCATGCCTGTAATCCCAGCATTTTGGGAGGCTGAGGCAGGTGGATCACTTGAGTTCAGGAGTTCAAGACCAGTCTGGCCATTATGGTGAAACCCCATCCCTACAAAAAATTAGCTGGGTTTGGTAGTGTGCACCTGTAATCCCAGCTACTTGGGAGGCTGAGGCAGGAGAATCAGTTGAACCAGGAAGTGGAGGTTGCACAGTGAGCCAAGATCTCTCCACTACACTCCAGCCTGGGTGACAGAGTGAGACTCCATCTCAAAAAAAAAAAAAAAAAAAAAAAAAAATTTAAACTGCTTAAGGCAGATATATGGTGATAGATACTTGTATCTATTTTCCACTTCCTTTAATAACAGAAGCCTTGAGTTCTTGGATGCCATAGCATCCAAGCTAGAGACTAAATTTCTAAGCTGTCCCTGCAGCTCAGTATGACCATGTGAGTAAGCTCCAGTCACTGGAATGTGAGCAGAAGGATGCACTTCGTTTGTGTTGAGCCATTAAGAAGACTGGGCACATGCTCATCTTTATCTTCCCCTACTCATAGGTTGAGTAACAGACATAGTAGTGGGTGCTGGAGCAAGTCCCTTGGCCCTAGAGAATGATGGCAGTACTGTGCTGGGATGGAACTGCATCATTAGCCTGTAGCACCTCTGCCTCCCTGCACATACTGTTTTGGGGTTCAGAAATCAACTTCTCTCTTCACTAATCCACTGCATTTTTGTGGTCTCCTTGTTATAGCAACATAGAGTGTACCCTAGCTGAATCATTGTTTATATCTTAGCACACATGTACACAGTTTTTACACAAATAGCAAACATACATATACAAAGGAACCATTGTGTAGCAATCATTACCATAATTTCTTCCCCCCTTTTTTTCCTGTGGTGTGTCAACTCATAAGGGTATTAATCCCAAGAAAAATGTATTTCCATGATAATTGCCATGAGTTAGAACCATTTAAAATTGCTGTGTTTAGAAATAAAAAATATTTTAATACTGGCAATTTCATGTGGTTCAAGATAGCATTTGTAGCATATTATTAAATCTGAATTAATCTCTCCAGAATCTCACCTTTTTTTTTTTCCCATTTGTACAAATTTATGGGGTACATGTGAAATTTTGTTACATGTATACTGATACGGTTTGGATTTGTGTCCTTGCTGAAATCTTAAGTTGAATTGTAATCCCCAGTGTTGGAGAAGCGGCCCTGGGGGAAGTGATTGGTTCATGGTGGTGGGTTTCCCCCTTCCCGTTCTCATGATAGTTAGTGAGTTCTCATGAGGCCTGGTGTTTAGAAGTGTGTAGGACTTCCTGCTTTGTTCTCTTCCTCTTTCTCTGGCCATGTAAGATGTGTCTGCTTCTTCATTACCTTCTGCCATGACTGTATGTTTCCTGAGGCCTCCCAAGCTATGCTTCCTGTACAACGTGCAGAACTGTGAGTCAGACTGCTTTTCTTTGTAAATCACCATCTCAGGTAGTTCTTTATAGCAATGTGAGAATGAATTAATACCAAATGCACAGGCAGGGATGAAGTCAGAGTATTTGAGGCCCGCCACCTGAGTGCAATACATTTTTGTCAACTATAGTCATCCTATTCCGCTATCAAACATTGCATTTATTTTTTCTATCTGTGTGTTTGTACCCTTTAACCCTCTTCTCTTTATTTTCCTTCTTTGTCTCTCCACCAACCCTTCTCAGTTTGTTATTTTTCTTTGTGATACCTCTACCTCCATGTGTTCATTATTTTTTAATTTATTTACTGCAGAGGGACCTTTTTCCTGGGAGACTTTAGGAAAGAAAGTAGTAAAATGCTTTGTCTTTTTGAGATGGGGACTTCTACAATCCCACAGGGCCTCATACTTAGAAGGACCCTGAGCTTGGTGTAATACTGTCCTAATGCTGTGGTAAAATTCTTAATGATTTTTGAACAATGGACTTAAGAGTTTCATTTGCAGTAGGTCCACAAATTGTGTCGCTGGTCCTGCTTGGGAATATTGTTGAAACCAATGGCCTATGATTTCAAGAGTACATTTTAAGATGGTATTTTCGGAAACCCTAAGGGAACAGTCAAATAAAATTGCCCTCATTTTCTAAGCCATAAACCTGGGCACAACAACACCAGCCTCTGTGTCACTGGAAACATCTCAGAGGATGCAGTAGGTGGCCATGTGTAGGAGGTAATGGAAGGCATCACTAGGTTCTTCTAACCAGAAATAAAAAAGAAGGATGAAGTTATATAACTCCCTAGGGTCCAAATGGGCACGCAGAGTTCTCATTATTACATTCATAAGCTTTCCATATGCCTGTCAAAAAGAAAAGACATTCTACTTGCTTGTGTTTGGAATGAAAGTGGCAAGAAATAAAATAACTCTGTTGCATCTTCCCTAAATACAGCAAATATGATGTTTCTTAGGTTGGATTCTTGCCTTATTAAAACTGTGCTCTCAACAGAAGATACTCAACTCTACCCCTTCTCCCTGCCAGAATGATACTCTTACTGTAGAGGAGAGGGAGATGTGGAGGGTATCACATTTGCCAATTACACTCCTCCAAACACCTAGGCAACCTGCCATTGTATTTAACCTATCATACTTTTGAAGGGTTATAGTACAGTCTCTTTGTCACCAAATAATACAATATCCCAAAGTAGTAGTCTTGAGATGTGCACACTGCAGTCCTTGCTTATATGGCATTATTTCCATATATTTTATGTTGTCTACTCAAATCAAATGATATGCTGTTATCTAGTATATCCCTAGTATGAAATTCATCTTAAAAAATTTAGTTGTTTGGTATAGTATTTCCACACCTAAGAACATACTACAAGTAAATAATTAGTACTATTAACAGATACTTAAGTACAGCACTTTCATTTCAAGATTGTGAAAAATCCTTTTTAAAAATGATGCCCCAAAATAGGAAAATGATTAGATAATTTATGGCTGTTCCATGTAATAGAAAATCGTGCAGCCATTAGAAATCTTATAAAAAATTCTTAGTAACAGGTAGTAGGGTTATATCTCAAAGTGCTTCTGTGCTTGCTGCCTGTGTGTTTAGCTGCCCAATACCACACTAAAGTGAAAATAATAGACAAAGATCTCAGGCGTCTAACAATGAGATAAGGATTTGGATCTATGCTTGGAGAAGCGGTTTTTCCTCTCTCAGAGGCCAGAAGAAGGAGAGATGCAAGATGGGCTGGACATTCAAATTCTACAGAAGTTGGATGGTGTGGAGACACTATATATTCTTAAAATGTAAGGGAGAAAGAAAGAATATTCCATTGTGAGAAGAAGGGTGGGGGTGTGAAAGTTTTTCAGTGATGGATAGTTTCTGATTCCGTTTCTTTCGAAAATTAGGAAGGACTAACTTTTTTTTAACACTAAGGAAAATGCAGTCATAGAAGAACAAGTCAAAATCATAATGAGATATCATCTCACACTAGTCAGGATGGCTGTAATTACAAAGTCAAAAATTAACAGATGCTGGCCAGGCTGCAGAGAAAAGGGAACACTTACATACTGTTGGTTGGAATGTAAATTAGTTCAACTCCTGTGGAAATCAGTTTGGAGATGTCTGAAATAACTAAAAAATAGAATTACCATTCAACCAGGCAATCCTATTATTGGGTATATACCCAAAGGAAAATAAATCATTCTACCAAAAAGACACCTGTACTCATACATTCATTGCAGTACTATTCAAATAACAAAAGAGATGGAGTCAACTCAAGTGCCCATTAATGGTGGATTGAATAGGGAAAATATGGTACAAATACACCATGGAATATAATGCAGCTGTAAAAAAGAACAAAATCATGTCCTTTGCAGCAACATGGATACAGCTGGAGGCCATTACTCTCAGCGAATGAACGCCAAAACAAAGTCAAATACTGCATGTTCTCACTAGCTGGGTGTGGTGGTGGGTGCCTGTAATCCAGCTACATGGGAGGCTGAGGCAGGAGAATCATTTGAACCCAGGAGGCAGAGGTTGTAGTGAGCCAAAATCATGCCACTGCACTCCAGCCTGGGTGACAGAGCAAAACTCTATCTCAAAAAAAAAAAAAAAAAAAAAAGCCTACAATAAACACTGGGGACTAGTAGAGGAGGGAGGAAAAAACTACCTATTGGGTACTATGCTCACTTCCTGGGTGATGGGATCAGTTGTATCCTAAATCTCAGCATCACACAATATACTCATGTAATGAACCTGTACATGTACCCTCTGAATCTAAGATAAACGTTGAAATTACTTTTAAAAAATGTAGTTACAATCATATTTCCAGTAACCTAATGGCTTGTCTTATGATACCTAGGAGAGAAAAGACTGGACTTATAACCAGAGTATTGAATATTGTCATGAGACTTATATACAATTTTATCTCTCTCTTAACTCACTGTAGATTACAGATATGGTGCTTTCATGTCTGATTTTCAAAAATTGGGTACATCTATGAGAGTTAGTAAATTTGATTATTTTGTGACTGGCAAAGCTTTGTGTTGAAACCATTGTTTTTGCTTTTGTTTTTGTTTATAAACAATTATCCATATAAAAGATCACATTAAGAAGCGTTCACTTTCATCTTTACTTATAGGGAAGATAAAGTTTAAAATCAGGGCTATCAAACAAAGCCATACATTGTTTCCCGTCTGGCCCCAATTGAAAGGTCCATGTGTAGGATACTTAGGATGAGTGGGGACTGTGGTGAATTTGAGAATGCATGACACATTGAAAACCATTTATTACAAAAATCACCAGCTCTCTTTGCTCAAATGCTACCATCATTTAACTTTCTGCCAGTGCCTTTCCTTCTGATGACAGGATTCTCATAGTTGATTTCTTTTAAAGTTTTCCTCTTTCCCAATGTATTTATATGCATAAACAGGAATACATAATAATCCATAATCCGTAAAGGAACATATGGTCTTAGTATGGTAAAACACCTGGAGGGCACAGCTAGAATGTTGCAGGAGGGAGACGAGCCTTGGATCCCAGAAGTTTCGAAGACTGCTCAATCATTTTTAACCTGGTAGTCTCAAGAAGTTCGCCTGCTGTCTGCACTGGTTAAAACTCTTCTGATTGCCAGAATTCTGATGGAATCCCCTTTCAAATGGACTTAAGCAGAAAAAAAAGTCTAGTTATTCATTTATATAATGAAAACATCCCAAATTAGAGTTGGTTTTTAGTGTGGTTTGATCCAGGGACTTGGATAATACCAGGGGGCAGGTCTCTCGCCATTTTTGTCTCTCTCCTCTTCTGTGTTGGTTGTATGCTCAGATTCTATGTAATGGCAAGGTGGACTCACAGAAATGCTTCACCTATGTTGTTCTGGCTTTAAGTCCAGTGGAGAAAAACGTGTATTTCTCTTTCAGTATTTTTCTCAGTCAACTGTTCTCTGCATCCCTGACTCGGGCTCTGTTTCTAGGAAACCCGACCTAAAACTGCAAGAAAAAACAATGTATCTAGAGAGGAGTTCTTCTTTTGCATGATCTCAGATAATAGAAGGCAGTGGCTCCTACTTGGTGGATGTGTGCACAGGTTGGTGCATAGGAGATTTCAGAAACAATTGTTTGCGACCCTTTCAGAGCAAAGGAAATTTATACAGTGCCTTCTCTTTGTCTCTCTCTGGATGCAGACTCAAATTCACATGCTTTTGTGAGACATTTATAATGTCAAGTCATCCAAGCCTCCAAGTCACCCAAGCCTCCACTTGGGTGACCCTAGTATCCAGTATTGGAAGAAGAGTGGATTTTAGAAACTATAACTGCTTTTAGTTCATTTTGAAAGGACCCAGAGGTATTTTGGTTTAGTTCTTAACATTTAGTTAATGCTGTGTCAATTAAAGTGACTCTACTAAAAAGACCAGAGTGACTAGACATTTTACGACTAAAAATAACTTTAAATTCCTTATGCTTGTGCTACAACCTCTTTGAAGCCTTCTGGCTCTCTGATTTCACATTCTAAAGACCAGGAGTGAAAAAGGAAGGGCCATAATTTAAGGCCACAGTATAAGCACTGTTGATTGCAAAGAACAATAAATTGCCATCAGAAATCAATACATTATTTTCCAAAGCTTGTCTGGGGAGAATCATTCCATCTTCACAGACACAGTGAACATTTACCAGATTTATGGTTGTTTGCTGGGGGTTTATACAGCATCATATTTTCAAAGGAATCCACAAGGAGGGGAAGCTTGGCTATTCAGCTTCCCCTCACAATGTGCAAGTTGCACAATGTGCAAATCTCACAGAGGATGCATCTAGGGTTACCAGGCAGCCATCTTGAATCATGCAATTAATTGGTCAATCACAGAAAAGATTTGGCAGGTCACTTACTCGTTCACTTGTTACTGCTCAATTTTTCAAATAAGAGCCCAGTTTTGGTAAGTTTATTCTATTAAAGCACATATAATAAACATTTAAACTGTCTTGGTATATAATGCTTAGATTCATGTATTTAAAGGGAAATATATCAGAAAAATATATACATAGGAATATACATATGTCCTAACATATAGCAGGACAATGAAAATATTATAAATATGTTGATAGTAGCCACAAAATGTACCAAACCCCAAACTGTAATTTAAGCACAGCAGGGAAGTATAATTTGAGGATTTTGTACTCCAGCAAAGTTTGAAAGAGAGTATACTAAACATGGTTTTATTGATTTATTTTTTCCTCCTAAGAACTTTAAAGATAATGGGAACTTTAAATGCATCGTAAAAACAAATTTAGTCATAATTCATGAATTTGAGGTTTATAATAATTTGACCTTGGCTAGACTAACATTTATGTTTATTTCTCTTCAAAAAGAGTTAGCTTTGCTACGTAAAGGAATTTGGCCAGGGAGGATCTTATCTGTTTATTAAGGTACTTGAGAGCCCTGAAATTGCATTTCATTGAAATTGTTTTATAATTTACCTGGAGTCCAGTTAGTTCAAAAATGTGATGTTTGATTATAATTTGCTTCCTATCACATGAACACGTAGCTCAAATTTTAAAATATAACCTTACCTTCTAACAAAATATTTTAATAAAATTAGATACCTTTCCTCCTATAAAGATCCTTTTAATTTTTATCATAAACAATAATATAATGTCATGGTTTTATAATAAAACATTTTACCTTTCCGGGTAGATTATTCTGCTCTCATAATTTGTGTTTTGAAATAGAGTCATTTTATTAACTAAAATCATAGACTGTCTTAACTCTCTAAGTACAAATTGAGCAGAGCCAATGAAATTCTGGCTGACCATTTTTTACCAATGCTTCAAAGAAGCTTAGGTGTTTTTCAAGTCTTAGACAAACTAATCAACGTGCAAGGGTCTTGTGTTAGGTGAAGGTACAGCAAGGTTACTTCTAAGACAGACTAATAAAAACAAGAGCATCTGAAGGGTTGCTGTCCTACCTGAGACCATTTCACCATTGGAATGCAAAAAGAGATTGGAATAGCTGCATTTATAACTGTCTCCACCCAGAGCATAAGATCCCACTTTTAGGACAAGTACTAGTGAAGGGGTGGGGATTTTCTAATCATCCCATGGACCCTGTCTGCCCTCCTATGCCTTCTCCTAATGAATAATCATGACGTTTCTGAAGCAGCCTGGCATGAAAGATCAGTCAAAGACCCTCTGTCTCAGGGTAATTCACCTCTGAGAATTCCGGCTCCTAGAATCAAAGAGTTGATACGGGAGGTTGAAGAAAACACTATTTATCATCAGAATGTTTCTATTAAAAAAGATCAAGATGCAAGGAACACCATAATCAGCCTCCCACAGGTTATAAGGACATTGGAGGTTCTAGTGTGATTCAAAATCCAGAAGTTTTCTATTAGGCACTGTATAACCTACACACACCATCTCAGATGGTATGCTCAAATATTTAACAGTTCCATAAATTCTTTTATTTATCTGCTTGATTTTATAATTGCCCTTCAGCTTACACCTGCTGATCTTTAAGATAAAGGACTATTGGGTCTTTTATTCAACAAATACTTACTGTTCTATATCGGGCATTGTGGGTAGGCACTGAGGACATAGAAATTAACATGCAGACAAAAATCTTTGTTGTCAGAGACCTTATCTTCCTGGACAGGAGCACAGGGAGACAACGAACAAGTCTTTAATATAAAAATTGAGGGTTATAAGTACTATCACACACAAAGAAGGGTGAAGTGTTACAGCAATGATGTTGAAGCAGCAGCTATTTTAGTTAGGAGGTCAGAAAGCATCTTTTTGTGTTTTTAAAATATTCAGCCTTTTGAGGTGCTTTGTCAAAAGGCAGATATATTTGTGCAAGATAGAACTAATCTTTATTTCAGCTTGTTAATCATATCAGGGTCTTCCTTACATGTGGATAAAGGTTGGATATTTATGGTAATATGACTTTGAAAGGTCCATGGGTCTAAAGCTTGAATTTGTAGTTTTGTCGTTTCCCTTAAAAAAGAATATGTCTCATCAGTCACGTGTTAGAAGCAGAAGAATAAACCTATTCACTTGGCCTGGATGCCTGACTTTGTAGTCAGCCTGTGTGGCCTGGAGTCCTTCTGTGAGAGGTAGGGTACCTGCAGCAGACACATTACTATTGGAGGCATAGTCCTATCTCCTTAAATCAGCAGAATTTCTGTTGATTTCAAAGGGTGTCCTATTGAAGATAAGGTTGCATACCAACCGGTAGGTCAGAGCCTAAGAGATTCCACCTCAGCAGACTTTCTCCTTAAATATGCACTTTTTGTTTGCAAGTGTTTCAAACAATATAGTTGTCAGTAATTAACTAAATAATCTCCAAGTTCTTAAAACTTTTATGGTACTTTGGGCTTGCAATCTGGTAATATTTTATGTCCTGGAGGCTGCTACAAATCAAAAATATTTATTATACGGCTAAGTACTTGCCCAAACAGAATGCTCCTAGAAAAAGGAAAAAAAATCCAGGATGATTATTTGAAAAATAAAAATGTTCTAACAAGACTTTGCATAAAAATGTTTTAATAAGATAAAAATACAAATGTAAATAAAATACAAGTAAAATGTTTTATTTAAAAAGACTCTGCAGTGACGTGACTGCAATGAGAATGGACTCCATACCAACTGGAAATGCTAAATTGAGTAACCATCATCTCTTCAACCTGGTTTGCAATGAGATCTTCAAAGGATGAGTTTGACCACAATTAGGCAAAATCTGAAGATGAGGAGATAGGTTCCGTTTATTGCTCAGAACGATGTCTTGCACTTCATACATGCTTAATGAGCTTGTATTAAATTAATATCTTCCTGATTTATAGGGCCACATGATGTAGTCCTGAAAAAATGTTTTCTCTCTCCAGTCAGCAAGAGCTCACAAACCTCCTGCTCTAACTACAGCACGGGAGTGTGGAGGATTATTGGAAAAGTACATGGAAAGGCATGGAATATTGGCACTCACTGATATTTACTATTATGTCTTTACCACACCTGTATATCCAATCCAATGCCAATTTTCATAACAAATATTTCGTTATATATCTTTTCCTCTCATGAAGTAAAATTCATGGGTGTTATAACCTATTTACCATGTAACGTAAAACTATAATGCCCTAATCATAGAAAGAGAAAAAAGAGAAAACTATTGTGATTTATGACAAAATAATGTGCATTTTGATACATGAACATTTAGGCTTGACCATGTTAGAAGATGTAATAATCAAATTTACACTTACATATAGAATTGCCTGTTTATACACATCTATACAACTCCAAATGCAAACTAATACAGGTGTGTTGTGTTGATTGTTGTATTTGGAAAATACCGGGATTTTCCAAAATGATGAATAAAAGACTCAGTGAAGCTCAGAATCAAACAGAATAATATCTCTCAATTTACTCAGAGATTAGCCCCCTGGAAATTTGAGTGTTAAAACTGTGCAAAAGATACTTTATGTTCATTATGTGACTTTCAGTTAGGTTCCAGATTCAAGATTATAAACAAATTTGTCACCTACGTGACATCCATGGAAACATTTCAAAGCCATTAAGAATACAAGCGCAGGCCGGGCGCGGTGGCTCAAGCCTGTAATTCCAGCACTTTGGGAGGCTGAGACGGGCGGATCACGAGGTCAGGAGATCGAGACCATCCTGGCTAACACGGTGAAACCCCGTCTCTACTAAAAATACAAAAACTAGCTGGGCGAGGTGGCGGGCGCCTGTAGTCTCAGCTACTGGGGAGGCTGAGGCAGGAGAATGGCGTAAACCCGGGAGGCGGAGCTTGCAGTGAGCTGAGATCCGGCCACTGCACTCCAGTCCCCGCGACAGAGCAAGACTCCGCCTCAAAAAAAAAAAAAAAAAAAAAAAAAATACAAGCGCATCTTCTGCTCTTTAGAACAAAGAAATTTACTATCCCAGGACCCCACCATGCAAATGATAGTCATGGTCTATGCCATCTTCCAGCCACTGTGACAATCAAAAGAAATGTCCCTTCATTTCCCAAAAGTTCTCTTGACATGCCTGTTGAGACCAACTGAATTATGTCAGGAAAGCAAGACAGCAATTGTGAATTCCTCTTCTGCCTTATTTGCTGATGTCTTTTTGCTATTATTTCCCAAGCTCCTGGAAATTTGGGGGACAGTGATGCCACATGGCAATCTCATCATCGCACTCCGACAGTTAGTTGATGACATAGTGTTCCTGCTCTTCAGTCTTTAAAATGGAAATGAATGGAAATAAAATAAACCCTGCATGTTTATAAGCAGCTTTGGTTTATATAACTCCAGAACTAGAAAGACAAAATTATTGTTATATGGAGGGAGCAATAAATCACACAGAATAAAAAGATGAATAAAAAGCAGGACATTTTATCTTTAAATATGAAGAAGACAGTGTAACAGCAATGAAATTATGTAGAAAAAAAAGAGTCTCAAATGATTATTGAATTTAGAAAGTTGTGAATGTCTCTGAAGCACTGAGAAATAGGTAAGTAAATGTGGTTTTGGTGACAATTGCAGTAAGTTTAGATACTGAGCAAAACCTGGAAAAAGTGGTTGATAAGTTAAATCACTTCTGTCTTTGGGTGGCTTTGCTTGTACTGCTACGGGTTGTAGAAAATTGAGTCATAGAGCCCATTCATTAAACTCCAATTGACCAAAGAATTAAAGCCATTTGGGGAGGGGGTAAATTATAATTAACAAAGTGACTCACTTAAGTTTAACAGATGATTAGTGAAGATCCAGCACATTTTACACACTGGAAAGGTGCTACTGAACTAGGCTGTATTGAGCAATTATAGGAAGCTGCACAGATCATCTCCTACAATTTTCTCAGTAACTCTCTATGTAGGTATTATACACTCACTTAGAAGAGTACTGAGTCTCAGAAAAACTCAGAGATCCAGGATTTGAATGCCTGGCTATTTTACTGGAACAAAGAAAGTGTATCCATGGACTAGATCTTATACTAGAAAATGTGCATACTGTATTTTATTTATTTTTTTGAGACGAAGTCTCGCTCTGCCGCCCAGGCTGGAGAGCAGTGGTGTGATCTCAGCTCACTGCAAGTTCCTCCTCCCAGGTTCATGCCATTTTCTGCCTCAGCCTCCTGAGTAGCTGGGACTACAAGCTCCCGCCACCACGCCCGGCCTATTTTTTGTATTTTTAGTAGAGACAGTGTTTCACTGTGATAGCCAGGATGGTCTCAATCTCCTGACTTAGTGATCCACTGGCCTTGGCCTCCCAAAGTGCTGGGATTACAGGCATGAGCCACCATACCCAGCCCTCTTTATTCTTTAAGGGGCAAAAATGTATGGGTGGTAGATAGTTCTCTAATTTTAAAGCTGAAAGAATAAAGGCTCAGAAAGTGAAGTGACTTGGTTAAGGTCACACCACCAATAATTGATGATACCACGATGTAAACTTGAGTTGAAACAATTTCAAATGACTTGGTCTTTGTATTGCAATCACCTTGACTTTGTAGCATCATCTCATTTTTTCATTGGCCCAGGCATCACACTGGGGTGTGATATAAGGTGTCACAGAGGGGTAATGTAAAGAATAATGATGAGTTATCCTTACATTACACCTCTGTGTGATGCCTGATTAGCTAAAAAGACAGAAAAGCAATTTTTTAGATGTCAGAGCACACTTGTGTTAGCTTCACTATCTAATTCCCCAGAGTAACCTTCCAAAACATGTATCATGCATGAAGAAGTAGTGCTATGGGGAAAATGAAGAGCAGCGTTCCTCCATCCCTTCAAGTATCACAATGCTCATGATTAACTGATGAAGGCCTCTGAGAAATTTAGCAGTAAATACATGGCTTGGTGTTAACTCAGGTTTTTCTCAAGCTTATTTGACCAAGGAATCCTATTTCCAACCAACAAACATTGAAATCCTCGAGATCTAACGTTTCATCTAATGCATCTTGGAATGAAAAAAAAGATTGTCTAATTATTATTACTATTTTTTTTTTGAGATACAAGGTACATTGTCTCATAGTTTACCTGCCTTTTGTAAAAGGTAGTCCAAATGTCCTGCCCTTCCTTTGAGAGCTTCTCTTCTCTTGTTTTCCAAGGCTTTTCCCTAGATTTCATTTGCCATAATTTGTGAAAGATTCCCCCAAAGATCTTTAGTGATGGTGGCTTATGATGACTTTGAGGCACTGGAACCTTGTAGGATGTCAGGGTTGGCGGTAAAGACAGATGACCAGAGACATGTCTAGAGTGCTTTAAATTATAGCAAAGGGTAATCACCATTTCAGGGTCTTCAGACCTCCCCATTAAGGCAGGCATTTATAAGCCATCTTTGTCTCTTTTCTGGTTTTCCAAAATGGAACAATTTTTTTTTTGTTGTTTGAGATAGAGTTTCGCTCTTGTTGCCTAGGCTGGAGTGCAATGGCTCGACCTCGGCTCACTGCAACCTCTGCCTCCTGGGTTCAAGCGATTCTCCTGTCTCAGCCTCCTTAGTAGCTAGGATTACAGGCATGCACCACCACGGCTGGCTAATTTTTTGTATTTTTTGTAGAGCCCGGGTTTCTCCGTGTTGGTGAGGCTGGTCTTGAACTCCCAACCTCAGGTGATTTGTCCGCCTTGGCCTCCCAAAGTGCTGGGATTACAGGGAACTAATTTTTATTATAATAAAAGATATGAAAGTAATACAAGTTCATTGTGAAAACAATCTCACATTACCCAAGCTCATATTACCTACAGACCATATTTCTTCTTTCTTGGGAAGAAAGTTTTTCTTCTTTCTTGGGAGGAGCCTTTGTGTCACTAGGGCAGCAATTTTCCAGGCCTAAAAACTATATTTCCTAGCCTCTTTTGCAGATAAAATTGGACAATGAGATATAAATTGAAAATTTGGGTGGACCTTCCAGGAAAGCTTAACTGACATAGCTGGAAAATATGTCTTTTCCCCATGCCCTGATTTTTCTACATGTAAAAAGAATGTCGGGTTAAAGTTGCAGTGGCTGTCTTGCTGCATGTGATGAATAAAGAGATAGAGGTCACTAAATTGCCAAGAAGAAAGGCAGAAGGAGCCTGGAATACTGGTGACAATGGACAATGCGGTACTTCCATAACAATTCTGATTTCTTTTTTTTTTTTTTTTTTGAGACGGAGACGGAGTCTCGCTCTGTCGCTCAGGCTGGAGTGCAGTGGCCGGATCTCAGCTCACTGCAAGCTCCGCCTCCCGGGTTTATGCCATTCTCCTGCCTCAGCCTCCCCAGTAGGTGGGACTACAGGCGCCCGCCACCTCACCCGGCTAGTTTTTTGTATTTTTTAGTAGAGACGGGGTTTCACTGTGTTAACCAGGATGGTCTCAATCTCCTGACCTCGTGATACGCCCGTCTCGGCCTCCCAAAGTGCTGGGATTACAGGCTTGAGCCACCGCGCCCAGCCAACAATTCTGGTTTCTTAATTGTTGTGTATGTGAGAGAGATAAGAAAAATGTATCTCACTTTAAACACTATTATTTTAGATCTCTGCCATTAGCAGATGAATATAATTATACATAAATATAATAAGCGTGTAAATAAGTAAAATAAATTTTAATAGCTTGAGATGTCTGTCTCAATAATTAAATGTATCTCTGATTTTTTTTCTACAAGTAAAATACAGTCATGTGTGGCTTAATGACATGAATATGTTCTAAGAAATGCATCATTAGGTGATTTCATCATTGTTTGAACATCACAGTGTGTACTTAACACAAATCCAGATGGTACAGCATACTACGCCCTTAGGCTATATGGTATGGCCTGTTGCTCCCAGGTTACAAACCTCTGCAGCAAGTTACTGTACTGAATACTGTAGGAAATTATATCACAGTGGCAAATATTTGTGTATCCAGACATATCTAAACATAGAAAAGGTATAGCAAAAATACGACATGAAAGATGAACATGGTATGCCTTTATAGGTCACTCTCAGGACTGGAAGTTGCTCTGGGTGAGTCAGTGAGTGAGTGATGAGTGAATGTGAAGGGCTAGGACATGACTATACACTACTGTAGACTTTATGAACATTATACACCTAGGCTAAACTAAATTTATTTATTATCTATTAATTTTTGAGACGGGGTCTTGCTCTGTCACCCAGGATGGAGTGCAGTGGTGCTATCTCGGCTCACTGCAACCTCCATCTCCTGGGTTCAAGTGATTCTTGCCTCTCAGCCTCCCTAGTAGGTGGGATTACAGGTGCCTGCCACAATGCCCAGCTAATTTCTTGTTAATGGAGATGTGGCTTTGCCATGTTGGTCACGCTGGCTTCGAACTCCTGACCTCAAGTGATCTGCCTGCCTCGGCCTCCCAAAGCGCTGGGATTACAGGCATGAGCCACCGTGCGTGGCCCTAAATTTATTTTTAAAGAAGTAATTGTGCCACAACATTGTAACAGCTATGACATCATTAGGTGATAGGAATTTTTCCACTTCATTATAATCTGATGGAGCCACTGTCGATATGCTGTCCATCGTTGATTCAAACATCCTTTTGTAGTGCATGGTGGTAATATAGAACAGTGTCCCATCGTATGCCATTTCACCTGTGATAATATATTGTGGATGTCTTTCCAAGTCAGTACATAGAGATCAACACTACTCCTTCCATTACTGCTTGGTGTTCTATTGTATGGATTAATCATAATTTATTTAGGAAGTACTTTATTGACTTAGGTTGTTTCCAAATTTTTACTACAACAAACATTATCGATTGGGTTTTTTGTATAGTTTTTTTAAACCAATAAACTTCTGATTTTATCAGTAAGACTAATTATCAGGTTCAGGAATAGCATGAGCCAAGTGAAGCACTTGGGCACAAAATTAAACGAGGCCCTCAGCGTGCCAGTCCCCTCCTTGTATGACCCTAGAGTGTGAGCCTCTTTGAATTCTGTGCCCTAGCTGCTTCACTCCCCTCTTCCTGCTCCAATAAATAAACACTTGTTTTGATTTTCTAACTGTCTTGTAAACTGGCATACATATTGGCATGACTATGCAGGACAGTAATAACTGATAAGTACTCCTTTGTTTGTTTTTGTGTTTTGTTTTGTTTTTTGAGACGGAGTTTCGCTGTTGTCGCCCAGGCTGGAGTGCAGTGGCACGATCTCAGCTCACTGCAACCTCTGCCTCAGCCTCCTGAGTAGCTGGGATTATGGGTGCCCGCCACCACGCCCAGCTAATTTTTTTATTTTTAGTAGAGATTGGGTGTCACCATGTTGGCCAGGCTAGTCTCGAACTCCTGACCTCAGGTGATCCACCCGCCTCAGCCTCCCAAAGTGCTGGGATTACAGGTGTGAACCACGGTGCCCGGCCTACTCTTCGTGTGATGGAAGGTATGGATATTCTTGGGTGGAAACCCAAGCGGTTTTTGCGTGTGCATAAGCAGGGACCTTGTTAAGTCGGTAGTCCCGTAAAAGAGCAGGGACATGTCAAAACATAGTCCATGTGTGACCCACCTGACACTTTCCCCAAATCAGAAGATCTTTGGGCTTATTAGGAGGCCCCATGACATAAACACGTTAACCTGTGATGAGGGCTTAAGCCAAGATTGAGACCAGAATGCCGGGTTCACTGAGTCTTTGGTTTTCTTGTGGGTTCATTGGGACTGTCATAATCATTTTGTTGGAGTTCTTCCTTGAATAACCTTTCTTTTTTTTAAAAAAAAAAGCATATGTGGATAATATAATATTTTCTTTCTTTATTTATTTAAGATGGAGTCTCACTCTGTTGCCAGGCTGGAGTGCAGTAGCACGATCTCAGCTCACTGCAACCTCCGTCTGCCGGGTTCAAGCGATTTTCCTGCCTCAGCCTCCTGAGTAGCTGGGACTACAGGCACGCTACCATGCCCAGCTAATTTTTGTATTTTTAGTAGAGACGAGGTTTCACCATGTTGTCCAGGATGGTCTTGATCTGTTGACCTCATGGTCCACCAGCTTTGGCCTCCGAAAGTGCTGGGATTATAGGCATGAGCCACTGTGCCCAGCCTAATCTTTTATTTTTGCCTGCCACAAATTGCTGTCATTTTTAAAAAATATTTATTTATTTATTTATTTATTTATTTATTTATTTATTTATTTATTTATTTATTT